>NW_027526407.1:207555174-208167660 GCF_048455015.1 Haemaphysalis longicornis | reverse complement strand
ACAAGCCCTACTTCCAACTTAATTTTATTGAGTCAAGGTGAAGTATATAACAGCAAAAATGCAAGAGATACAGAAAATGTTACGATTATACACAGAATAAAATAACGGAATCTGTCACCGTTGTACCACACGTGTCAGCTAGTCATTACCACGACCAGTTGTTTTTAAGAAAGCTGCCTCATTATCGAACAAGGCTACTGCTGTGCTGACACAATCAAAATCACCAAGTTGCATTTCAGCTGCCTCTACTATCTCACGCGTTCGCTGATCAGAGTCATGAAACAATATCACAGAGTTTTTAAAGTATGCTTCACACTTAGGGCATTCATCGCAGTTAGTCGACAGGTTACCATCCTTTCTTTTGTGTACGTTATTTTGATGCTCACGTAACCTGGAGTTGACGCACCGTGCCGTCTGCCCTACGTATACCCTTCCGCAGGCTAACGGAACAAGGTACACAACCCCTCTATCGCATTTTACGTACTTGTTTTGGTGTCCAACGTTACAACCAGTATGTTCTTTTTGTACAGGACATGTATCTCTGCAAAGCCTCTGGAGCTTGACTGGTGCGGACATTACAACGCGAACCCCAGCCCTCTGCCCTATTTTTTTTAGCCAATGTGCGATACCGTGCAAATACGGTATAACTGCCGTCTTACGGTGTTCGTTGCAGTCATGCTCATTTGTTTCGGCCGCTTTTATTACCTGTTTCTCACGCCTGCGGACAGCCTCAACGACTGCCACAATGACGTGTTCAGGATACCCTGGCCGTCTCAGCCGAGAGACCTGTGCCTCCACAGCGCTCTGCACGTGATGGATTTCTTTAGAGCATTGCTGAAGCACGCCGTTACTACTGAGCGTTTCACCAGTTTGGTGTGCGCAGAGCTAAATGGCTAGAGGGGCTTCTGGCTTCGGGGTGCGTAACTCCAGCATACCTGGTTGTCCGAAAACATGAGGCTCATTTCCAAGAACTTCAGCGCGCTACCTTCTTGCACTTCGTGAGTTATCTGAAGTGGTTTCAGGCAATCTTCGAAAACTGCCAGTGTTGATCTCACATCATTGTCAAAGCTAGACGCACCCCTACGAAGGACAACCAAAAAATCGTCCACGAACCTGTACACTTTGACGACATTTGCTGACATCAATCTACCCGTCAGCACCCGGTCGATCAGGCCCAGAAAAACATCGCTCAGCACTGGAGCAACACAAGACCCCATACAGACACCCTTTTTTGTATTAAGGTTTTGCCGTTCCAGGAAACATAGGTGGACTGCAGATACATCGACAACAGGTGGAGAAACCCTTGAATTGTTACTCCACTTTCATTTTGAAAGGCAAAAATGCATTCTTCGACACATTCCAGGACTCGGTCATGCGGCAGGGAGTAATAAAGGTCTTTGATATCTACAGAAAACCCATTAAATGTATAGTGGGAGTGCTGTGTCAAGAAGTCACAGACCTCTCCGGAGTTTCTGGTACGAAAGGGATCCGCAATGTCCAGCAGCTGAAGGTGCTTGTGTAGAAACAGACCTACCGCTTTCTGCCAGGTGTGCCGTTCTGATACTATCACTCGAAAAGGCATCCCCTCCTTATGTGTCTTCACCGCGAAAAACACGTCTAGCCCCAGTTTGGTGCATTTTTCAATTTGAACAGGCCTTACAAGTTCATTTGTTCACACAGCTTGTGAGCCTTCGCCGTAACAGCTTCTAGCGATACATCAGATCGCGCGAACAACCAATCGCTGTCATTGCCTTCTCAAAGAACAAGCCATGCAAAAAAACCCCAAACCCACCTTCTTTGGAAGTTTGTTTGTCCAAACAAATTGAAAAATGCACCAAACTGTCCAAACATGTTTTTTTTGTTGTATGTACTATGACACACTTCTGTAGTAAACTGTTCATACATATTTTTAAGGGGCCCAGGCGGGCCACAGTAACAAATTTTTCTACAAATTGTCATTTGTTGTGAGTAGTTATAAGTATTTCCTTTGTTTTGTTTGATACATTTTTGTGTAATTGATGCTTCATCCTGTTGCTGTGGTTCTTGTACAATGCATTTTTGCGATATACCATAATTAACAGTCTCTGTTAGTCGTGTACTGTAGGTTGGACAGCACTTTTAATGTTATTCTCCGTAATATTTGGTGTTTTTTATTCTTCGTCACTCCCCCCTCTTTCTTACTGGCTGTTTACGTGACAGCCGCTGCTGTATTTTAATGCGGCCTTTTTCCCCCCTCTCAGTGCGCCAGCCCGAATGCTTCGGATGTGCTTGGGCACTTTATTAAAGGTTGATTGATTGATTGATTGATTGATTGATTGATTGATTGATTGATTGATTGATTGATTGATTGATTGATTGATTGATTGATTGATTGATTGATTGATTGATTGATTGATTGATTGATTGGATATTATTAATATTGTGCTGCGAACAAGGAAGTGTCGCCGTTAGTTACGTCAGCTCCGCTGCAGTCGGTGTCTTCGGCTTCTCCTGCACTGTTTCCTACAGCGTCCCCGTGCATTCTGTGCCTCTGCTTGACTGTGACTCTCCTACTAATTAGGAGAAGCGCCGAAGCCGGGCATGTGTAGGTGCATCGGACATATGCGGACTTGTAGTCGTTCCGCAGCCGAAGCGACCCAAAGCTATGTTCATTTCAAAGCTTTCTCCGTCCACCACCTCTACTAATCTTAATGCCCATCTCTCAACCTTACGTGTCTCGCCCTTGTGCTGCGGACTACTGAAGATTACATTTGACATGTACGCATCCTGTTATATTTCCCTGATTGAAGAGTTTTTATAGCGCTTGAATGACCCCGCTGTTTGGCCGAAAGAGTGTTCTTTAAAGGGACCCTGCAACACGTACTATCCAGTACTGGGAATGTATTTTGGGGTAAATTCTATTGCCCCAGCAATCTCCTCCCGCAAGAATTATGAAAATCCGTTCACTATCACCGAAACTATGCGCGATGAGAAATTGCGTACATTTGTCCCCTTTAAACTTTATCGCGGACAATGCGGCGGGAGAGCGAGAAAAGAGAGAGAAAGAGAGAGAGAGGGAGAGAGAGGGGGAGAGAGAGAGGGAGAATAAACTTTAGTTCGAGGAATATCAGTGATTATGCATCATGAAAGCGATGCTGATGGTGAGATCGCATTGATGGCTGTCAGCGTGAACTGATAACCGACCTCGGCAGCCGGCGGCCAAACGGGCCTGTAGGTCCGGGTCCGAGCTGCGCAGTGCGGTGTCCCACAGGGAAAGGGGTTTTTTGGGCAAGCCCAGATGATGTGGGATAGTGTGGCGCATGACCGCCACTGAAGCAGCAGGCCGAAGTAGGGTACGGAGTGGGGTGGATGTGCGTCAGGACGGCGGGATTTGGAAAGGTACCTGTCTGAAGAAGTCGCCACGTGTGAGCCTTAGAATTTTGTAAAGTTTTGTGCGCCGGAGGTTAGGTCAAGCGGGAGAGGTGGTAGTGCATAGTTATGTCGTGGATAGAGACGAGGCGATCCCGCACAGATCGCGCCCCGCGGTAGGTATAGAAGCTGGTCCCAGCCCGCGGATCGTGAGCCCTCGGGCGTGTTCATGGGCCGCTTCGTTCACTTCGAGGCCGGAATAAGCGGGTGTCCAGGTCAGAAGAACTGGTTGTTTTAGGGGTCGGGCAGAGTTTCCTGTCAAAATTTTGAGTGCTGGCTCTGATATGCGTCCAGTGGAAAATCTTTGAATTGCAGTTTTAGCATCAGAGATTATCGGGCTGGGAGTGGGGTCGAGAATTAGAGCTAGGGCTATGGCCGTTCCTGCGTCTCTGGGCGGGTGGACCGAACGGTGGCCGAATTAAGATGTTCCTTGCCGCAGTTCATGGCTACAATCGTGTATTCGTCGTGGAATCCATTCTGCCGCGTCTACATACACAGCAAGGGGATTGTTGCCGTATATCTTGTGGAGTGCTTCCGCTCGCTTTAGTCTCCTAGTTACATGGTGCTCAGGGTGCATATTGCGGGGCTACTGTTTGATTATTAGTTGGGAGTCTATTGACGCGGGGATGGGATGTAGTTGCGCGAAGTTTGTATTGTGACCGATACCCAGTTCTTGAAGGATGTGCCTCCCAGTGCTGGTTCGGGCCAGTCGCTCATACGGACTCGTTAAATCGGCTTCTATCAGCTCTTGAGCTATATTGTGGAGGCCCATTCCGTCCAATTTGGCAGTGGAAGTGCCAAAAATGAGTTGGAGAGCTGAGTTATAGGTTCGCCTAACTAGCACGTCTGTTTTATCGAGGTAGGCCTTAGTTAGGAGGAGATAAGGGAGGAGTAAACTAGCCGGCTTATGACAAAGGCTTGGAGAATGCGATCTTTCTCCCTTTCGGTAAGACCCTTATGGCGGTTGGTGACCCTGCTGTCAAGTCGGGCCATCTGGTCCACGGCTCGATTCATTAGGTTTATGGAGCTGTCATTTTTGCGGTTGTTTTGTATTCTTAGTCCTAAGAGTCGGATCATCGGGACCTCTGGGATCGGTTTGCCGTTTATGTGGAGCCCGGTGTTTGGTTTCTGAGGTGGTCTTTGAGCCGGCGACGGAAGTAAAAGCAGCTGGGATTTAGATCGAGAGAAGGACAGTCCCACTCTTCCAGCTTCCTCTGTGACGATGTCAATGCCCATCTGCAGGATTTCCTCAATTTGTGCATCGCTACCTGTGTTGCCTCACAGAGTGATGTCATCTGTGTAGAGGTTATGATGGAATTTCTTCTAGTCTCTTCGGGATTTTCAGGATGGCCAGATTAAGCAGGAGTGAGGAAAGAACGGCTTTTTGAGGAATGCCCCTTCCTCCAACCGAGAAAATGGGGGTTACGAGGTCACCCACGTGTATGACAGCCGTCTTGTCTGAGAGAAAGTCTTTGGTGTAATTATAGGTGCGTACTCCAGGATTGATCGATTGCCTGCCTTTGAGGATGGCCCCATAGCCAACGTTGTCAAAGGCCTTGGTCAGATCTAGCGCTAGCACTGCCGATGAGTATAACCTGTCAGGCGAACGTCGTATGACGTGATGATGGACTCTGAGCATCACATCTTGTGTAGATAAACCGGCTAGGAAACCTATCATGGTACGGGGGAATTGATCTGTGTCTATGACGTGATTTGACAGGGGGGTGTGTATGATGTGCTCCATGAGCTTACCGAGACAGGATGTAAGTGAAATAGGGCGTAGATGTTCGAGTGCGAGAGGTTTGTTCGACTTTGGAATCAGAAATACCTTGACATGTTTACACGACCGAGGTCGGGTGCCTGATCTCCTGCACTCGTTCATGTAATGCGTTAGGTATGCAATCGATTTGTCATCCAGATTGCGGAGTGCTTTATTAGTTACGTCATCGGGGCCAGGAGCTGAGTTGGTGCGAAGTTTTGCGATGGCCGCCCTGAGCTCCGCTTCCGGGATGTCTCGGTCCATTTCAGAATTCGGGAGGCCTGTGAAATTTGGCAGCTTGGGGCTAGGACTCGGGGCAAATATGTCTCACGAATTTGTCAAGGAGTTCGGTATCGGATCCTGGGTAATTATGCATGACCTGTGTTATACGGTTTCTCTGCTCAGTTTGCTGTGGTTATGATCGATCAGGTGCCTGAGAAGCTGCCATGTTTCATTCTTTATATATTATATATTCAGTGACAGGTCCGCTTTGCCAAAAAAAAGCTTACAGACTGGAATAAAACAATTGTTCGTTCATACAGCACACTTGCTAATCGACCAGATTTAGGGGAAATCCCCAAGGTGGAGTAAGTTTCTGTGAAGGAAAGTTTGACATCCACCTAAATGCAGCCATACGGCTACAAAGGAAAGCTATACAGCTTTCTCAGAAACTTTGCAATTGAAGAAAAATTCGTCCTGGTCCAGGATTCGAACCCGGGACCACTGCTTAACCAGAGCAGTCGCTCTACCAACTGAGCTAACCAGGAGGCAAGTCGTTAGTAGCGCGAAAGCGAATTGATCAACAACTCGAAGTGAAGGACACTTGTTAATCGACCAGATTTAGGGGAAATCCGCAAGGTGTAGTAAGTTTCTGTGAAGGAAAGTTTGACATCCACCTAAATGCAGCCATACATACGGCTACAAAGGAAAGCTATACAGCTTTCTCAGAAACTTCGCAGTTGAAGAAAAATTCGTCCTGGTCCAGGATTCGAACTCGGGACCACTGCTTAACCGGAGCAGTCGCTCTACCAACTGAGCTAACCAGGAGGCTAGTCGTTAGTAGCGCGAAAGCGAATTGATCAACAACTCGAAGTGATCAACAACCCGGTTCCAATCTCTGATGATCCTTAAATAAAGGAATTGTAAAACATGGTCGTTCTTGCACGGTACTGTTTCACTTTGTGTCGGTGGTCATTACGACTAGATATGTAACTGGGTTAAGTGAAATAGTTATAACGGTGAATTCCAGTCTGCCCAGGAAAGACAGAAAAGAGAAACTGCAAACGCAGTTTTTTCCTGCGCGAAGAGAGCAATTCCCAACCCAATTCAGCTTTCATGACAGCACAGCTGTCTCTCCGCTTGTACCGCCCTAAAGCAAATCGAACAGCTCTGTTCTAAAATTTTTCAAACTTATCAATCAATTTGGCCTGTATGGGCTCCCACACAGGGCGTGCGCATTCCAAAATCGGTCTTATGCATGAGAGGTAGGCGGTATTTTTCATTTTTGGGGGTGCACACCTTAGAATCCTCTGAATAAAGTTTAGAGCCCTTGCCGCTTTACCAACAACGTGATCAACATTGGCATTCCATGAACAATCATGCGACAGAACAACGCCAAGATATTTGCATGGTGATTTGGTAGTAACAATATGCGGATCTATGCTGTACGCCATCACTACACCTAGATTTTCCTGACGCTTGTCGCAAATTTGGTCCCATTGTTCTCGCGCGAGTTCGGTGGCGTGTGCTGCTATTTCCCTTTCCAGTGAGGTCATGCGCAACTTAAGCTTGCGGTTGTGTCTGCGCCAGCGCTTCTGGATGCTTTTGTAGGCCTCCCAGAGGTAGGCAATCCTGGCATAAATGGTTAAGAATGGGATGTCCTGATCAAGCTTTTTTGTGGCGGTTTTTATGTCTATTGGCAGTTGTTCCGTCCACGTGTCTGTTTTATATTGGAGCGTCATCAGCATTGCTGTTTCAAAGAAATTGGTATTCGTCCCACTCGACTAGTGTTGCCTGACGGGGAGTGTGTTTGATTTTCGTCGTGTGCTTAATTACTATCTCGATAACAAAGTGATCGCGACGAGGGTGCGGTACCAGTAACGTTCCACTCTTCGCGTCTCGTATGTAGTGCGAAGGTAAGATCTGGGGCAGTGTCAACTTGGACGCTGTTACTTATCCTTGTGGCTAAAACGGAGTCAGTAAGAATGCTAAAGTGGTGTAGCTGTATTTGCTCCCAGAGGTCCGTTCCTTTTTTGTTACTGCATCTGGAGCCACAGGCGGTATGTGGGGCATTAAAATCTCCTACCACCACTAGCGCATGCGGTTCCACTTCCCCGCGTGTGAGAGTGAAAAGAAGGTTAAATATATGGTCGCGGTTCCGCGGTGGGCTATATACATCAGGAATTAAGTTTTTCGTGGTTTCGCACTTGTTTAGAAATATTGTTATTAGATCAGGGAGGGAGGTTTCGACAGCACGTTTCTTTTTTTTTTGGGGGGGGGGGGTGTGAATTAACATCTGTACCAGAGGGGTCTGCCGGAGTGGTCAGTTGTACACAGAGGGCTTTATTTTGGTCCGGCAAGTCTTCATTACCTTGTAATAGCTTCGCGATGCTCTGCGTAACTTCCGCTTCAAGACTACCTATTTCCAGCCGAAACTCTGCAGGGATTTGGGTAGGCTGGGAAGGAGGGGTGTTGTTCGAGGAACGGTGGGTTGCCACGCTGCCCCAGCTCACCTGTTTGTAGGCGGTTGCTGTTGACGCTGGCGGTGGCGTCTTGTCCCTCCCCTTGGAAGTTTGTCGCCGGCGGTTGTTGACTGCGGCGATCTCGATTGGCTCCGCAGTGGGGACTTGGATGTGGCCCTAGTGCCGGATGGAGATCAAGATATCGAGCGACCTCTCTCTCGCTCCGGCAGGCTGGGCCATTCTGGTGGGTTTTTCAGGGTTGACTTGAACTTGGCGGTGACCTCGATTGGCGTTCTTGTCGCTGTGGCTGTCTTCCGTCTTGCGACGATGGTTGGAGTCTCCGTCGGGGCTGGAATCTATGCTCGCAGTCTACTGCCCCGGTCAGGTGCTGTCTATTGCAGATCACACACCTGGGGGTGCACGGGTGTCCGTCGGTAGGGTTTACTATGCCGAAGGTGTGGCAGCGAGTCTCAGCCGCTGGACACACGTCTCGCCGGTGGCCTACTTTCAAGCAGTGCGGGCAGGCCTTTGTTTTCCAGCGGAAGCGGTAGCAGCGTTGGGTCGTTTGTCGGTATCGGACCCAGTATGGTACTACAGTGCTTGAAAAAGAATTTGAATGGATTTGGAAGATCCCATCCTCGTGGCAATTAGAACGTAGAAGTCAGGGTTGTGATCTTTGAATGCTGTCGGGATGTCGCCCGGAGATTCGTCATCAGGATTCTTGAACACGATGCCAATCACTGTGCGCGACGGGGCGGTGACATGACTCCGCAGTTCCAAGGTTTGGTCCTTAATGCGGATAAACTTGACGAAGGAGGAGAGAACCGGTAGATCCGTACAAGCGATGAAGCAGTTCGAGATGGGCTGTGTGCGTATCTGCTCAGCGCTTATGCTAGAAACTCCTGCGGCTGTGTAGATCGCATTTGTGATGTGAACGCTGCTGGTGGATTTCAGATCTAGTTCACCCCTGGGGCAGAAGACGATTTTGAAGTTGAAGTTGAAGTTTATTTCCATAAACGTACACCGTTATGGCGGAAAATAGGGTAAAAAGCTGCACTCAGCAACTTGACGAAGCCCTACATCCTTCATGGTCAACAGAAACAAATGAAACAACATAAACAACAACAGCGGCGGGGAAAACAAACAAACAAAAAGCAGTACATAGACACCACTTGTGGGTGACAAACAAAACTAGCACGGAAAATACAATATTTTCAAAACTACAATAGATAGCGCATCAATAAGTGGATAGAAGGACGTGAAGGCAGTAGCGATAAAAAAATATACGCAACAAACCGCACAAACACAGCAAGGAACTATTCCCAAACATCATAGTCTTTTCGAACAAGCAAGTTAAAGAGCATAGATTTTGTACATGAGTCAATATCAAAGTCAATAAATGCAAGTCCGTTCAACAACTTCGGAAGGGTATACCCAATCATCTGCAAAGTGTAGTTTGTACGTGGGCGAGGAACTTTCCAACGTTCAGACAGTCTAGTCGGATAGGGCGTATGATTAATTTGAAGATTAGCTATCAACGAAATGTTCTTGGTATTGTTTTTGCGTTCTAGAGTATATGTGTAGGCTAAGCGGTACTTAAGCAGGTCCTGAATCTTAGGTAGACAAAGTTTACTAAACAAAGGGGCAGTAGGAGCATCGTAACGTGCATTACATAGAAGCCGAATAATTTTTTTCTGTAGCAAAAATAACCTATTTATATTAGTTGCAGAAGTTGTGCTCCACACGAGACAACAATAGTTAAAATTACTTAAAAATAGTGAATTGTACAACAGTAACTTGACTTTATACGGAAGGTCACGTACAGAATATACCATTCCAACTATGCGCGAAAGTTGCCCTGCGAGAAAATTAATGTATGTATTCCAAGACTTGTCTTGGTCGAAAAAAACACCTAGCGTTTTTGCAGCAGACATCACCAGTTCAATTTTGGAGTGGCTTAACATTATATCAGCCGGTAAAAGGATATTTCTGTTTTTTGATTGAAAAACCATCGCTTTCGTTTTATCTACGTTAATTCTTAAGCCGTTGTCCGCTGACCATCTGTGTATTTTTTCAAGCACTTCATTAGCGGTTTGTACCAACTGCATGACATCACAAGATGAAACAAGGAGAGTAACATCATCAGCGTAAATTATGTATTTTGTATTAGTGTCAACGTTCACGATGTCATTAATGTACATGTTGAAGAGAAGGGGCCCTAAAATACTGCCTTGTGGTACGCCTAAGTACAATTGTCTGATTTTAGAGCGAAGATTATTTACCTGAACAAATTGGCTTCTGTGACCTAAGTATGACGTTATAAGTTCTAGAGCTATGCCGCGGATACCAGAGTAACGCATTTTTTCGAGCAGTAGTTTATGATTTATACTATCGAAGGCTTTGCTGTAGTCGATTAAAACACCTAATGTAAGTTGTCGTTTTTCAATGTTTTTCAGAATGAATTCTTTTTGCTCAAGTAACGCTAGATGTGTCGACCTACGTTTTCTGAATGCATACTGACAATTCGATAACATTGAGTTCTTTTCCAGAAAGTTGGATAGGCGATTAAAGATCATTTTTCCAAAGCTTTAGAAAAGATAGGAAGTATTGAAATCGGCCTGTAGTTAGATACCGATGCTCTATTTCTTTTTTTGAACAATGCAAGAACCTTCGCCACCTGCATTTTTTGAGGAAAGGTTCCTGATGATAGGCATAGATTTAAACATAAACTAATACTGGAGCACAAGATTAATGACAAACTTGGCTGGTTTAATATGCAGGCCGTCAGCATCACAGGTAGTGCTATTGTTAATCTCCTGGAAAATACGAATTACCTCTGATTCACTGGTAAGATAAAGAAAGATAGTGTCGACATGGTTGGTCGTGATAAGACAGCAAGCATTGAGATCGCAGTTATCTCTTTGTCTCTTTCCCTTGTTGTCTCTTTCCCCTAGATTGGCTCTCGGCGATCTCCGCTGGTTATCTCGGCGCATCTTCGGCTGGTGCGCCGGCTGCTGCTTGCTGGGGGCTTGAATGGTCTTGCTTTTGTCGATGTTCTCCTGGAACGCGCGATGTATATGCTGCCAGTCGTCCTCTTGGAAGTCCTCAGGAGCGAGCTGCTCCCCTTCGACCCCGACCTCCATGACTTGGCCAAGGCGGGCGATCATCGAAGGGGCACGCTACCGTTACCACACAAACGCGGGTTCGCCGAAGCGCCGGTTAGGCCTAGGAGGACGTGCCGGCGTGGTCGATGATTTGCACTCCACTCATGAAGAAACGGGGGCTCAGCGGTTAATGAAACTTGGTCAGGAGGTCCCCTGCGTGTTTCGGCGTCGGTGGCCGGGGCTGTATTGCTGCGGCTGGATGCGGAGGTGTTTGTAGGGGGGAAACGCTTTAGCGTAGCTGAGCTGCGACCGCCCTCGTTCTAACCTCCCGGAGAGAGTGGCGGCTCGCGGCGTTCTTTTCTGCGGTGTTTGATAACACAGGCCTGGGAATATGCTCCTTTTCTCCGCAACGTGGAGAAGTCTATTTCCGGCCTGGTGCCACAAAAAAGCAGGCACGGCTGCCTGTTCGCAAGCTCGCGCTCCGGCTCGTAGGGCGTTTTTGAAGCAATAAACGTTCGTTGTTAAGTGGTCTGGTTGAAAGGAGGTATAGAGCTCATCACTCAAGCTCTGCGCCCACTCAAAGCACAAAATAAACGGCAAAATCGTGCCTACAGGTTAAGGCATAGAAGTTCGCACACAGCGCCGACGACGGCGTATCGTCACAGGAAATGCGAGAAGTTAGCCGCGAAGTTGACCGGTGACAGCCGATCGAAATGCCATGACGTCAATTACGTCATTTAAGCCATGCCGGGGGTGCATAATGAGGAGAACTGAAAAGAGCGCAGTCGGTTTTTCTGCGTCTTTCACAGCAATTTGCGCGCTCAGCGCTTCACGTGCACGTGTAATATTTGTCGTAGGTATTTCTGGTAGTGTAAGCTAAGCCTCGAGCAGGTTTACTTGCACTGCTCAAAGAGTGTTGCAGGGTCCCTTTAAGGAGTTTCGAGGCATGTTTCGCGAAGACATTCTTCAGAGCTCTGAGCGCATCACATAAGGAAAACAATGATGACTAGTTTAAACGTGTTTTATCAGAATGTGCGAGGTCTTCGTACTAAGGCAACTGACTTATTTGGTAATGTTCTGGCTTCTTGTTTTTCGTAATAGCTATCTCTCAAACTTGTTTCTGCCCTGATATCCTGTCCAGTGATTATTTTCCTCAAAATTACCATGTATACCATAGTGATCGTGCCTTAACGGGAAGCAAACAAAAAGGGGGCGGGGTCCTTCTTGCCGCCGACAAATCTCTCCCGTGGGTGCGACGTAGTGATATTGAGAATGCAGATGAGCCTTTATGGGTTGAAATTCATCTCTCTAAAACTGAAAAACTTCTACTTGGTGTTCTTTAGATTCCCCCTGATGTAGCTCCTGACGCGTTCAAATCCTCCATTGAACAGGAGCTTATTACGCCTTGCT
This sequence comes from Haemaphysalis longicornis, assembly GCF_048455015.1. NCBI lineage: Eukaryota > Metazoa > Arthropoda > Arachnida > Ixodida > Ixodidae > Haemaphysalis > Haemaphysalis longicornis. Next base: position 208,155,298 of record NW_027526407.1, on the reverse strand, counting down.
ACCGCAAGGTCCACCTCCTTGGAGACTTTAACGCTCCTGGCGTTCAGTAGAGCCAGCTAAGCTAACTTTTTCCCACTATAACCACCACATTGAACAGAAGGGTAATGGATTACTAGATTTCTCGTCTTTCACTTCCATGGCAGAGCGTAATCCCATACAAAACTGCACTGGAAACATTCTGGACCGGTGTTTTTCAAACTTTGATGGCGTTAGTGTGTAGCGCTCTGTTATTTTTTAGTAATACCCTACAGATTTCATCCTCCTCTTTCGATTTCCTGTTGCCTTCCTACAATGCTCCACCGGACCGTAAGTTCCAGCAACAAGCGCCTTCGCTACGCTTTCGCCTGGGGAGAATACGTTGGGCTGTATAGCTACTTTTCTTCTGCCCCTTGGTCGACACTCATTGACCAATCTGATGTCAATGAACAAGTTTACCGTTTTACTGAGATTGTGCTTTTGGGTATGAAGAAATACATCCCGCCATATTGCCGCGAACCATGCATGTGTTTGTTTATTTATTGTTTGTTTTTACTGCACGGCCGCTCCCGGCTCTGTTATCTGGGTCCCAAGCGAAGCGCGTGATCCATTCTTTATTTTTATGCGGCACTGGCTATCTCATTAAGATAAGGAGACTGTTTCGCCCTAACGTCACTAGGCTAGAATAATCTTCTTTGATCTACGATGTTCTGGATGTAAATCGATGGTTCAAGAAACACTGGCGCCGAAAGATGAAAAGCCTACAGAGCAGACGCGCGGTATTCGATTCGCCGACACCAGTCTGCGCACAACATTTCGCCGCCTGTGTATTCTTTGAGTTGTTAGGGGAGCACAAGTTCGCTCCAATAAACTTGTTTTTCCTTCAAGACAGCCGCGTCGTCTTTGGCTACGTGACAATATTGCAGTAGAATGGAAATTTGAGCTAGTTGGATCTGATTCATGTTTGAAGCGCCGACAGACGAAACACAAGAAGAAGAGGACAAGACGAGCGCTTTCGCTTTTGTAGGGCTCGCTGCCCTGGATACCACGTCCGCGCACTCAGATACACAGCGGGCTTTCTTCTTCTGCCACTTGTGTTGACACTTTACGCGAAATGGCCAGAAGTTCAACTGGGGTCATCGAAGGAGTCAAGCAGAATTTTGGCCCGAGCTGCAACGTTTTTCTGTGGCGTTCTTCAAGCGGCTGGTCACAGAGCACAAGGACTTCCCGGACTGAAGTAGTCTCCTTCCTCTTCTTCGGTAGTGTCGGTCTGATACGGCACCACAAAAACTCGGTGATTTCGTCCGCCGTCCTGCACCACTCCTGGTACATCCGGTAGCCGCCATGCTGTCCTCCTGGAGTTGCACACACCACACGTAGGTTGTCCTTGTACAGCCTGAGCTGTCCCGACCATTCTACGCGCACAATACGACTCAGCCTTCGTGTATGACGAGGGGAAGGCTCCAGCTACCCACACATGGCCTGTACATCCGCCGGGCAGCGACTGTACCTAACATGCCACGATGCCGTCCTCGTCCTGCGGGCTGACACTACGATTAGGGCTGCTAGTACTGAGGGGTTATTAAAACTGAAAGTTAAACAGGGAAAAGAGCTCAAAGAACTAGAAATAAACTGCAGTACAAAGGAAATTTCAGCTAGTTGGATCTGATTCATGTTTGAATTGCGGACAGAAGAAACACAACAAGTGGTGTCCCTCAGGGATCTGTTCTGGGGCCACTTCTTTTTTCAATTTTTATAAATGATGTTTCCTCAGTAATTCATGATTGTCACTTTCTCTTGTATGCTAATTATGTCAAAATAGTTAAGGCTGTTTCAAACAGCGCAAGCTGTTCCTCTCTCCTGCGAGCGATCACGTCTTTTTCAGATTGGTGCTCACGCAACAAACTCCTTTTTGATACATCAAAAACTAAGGTAATGACCTACACTACAAAAACTGACAGCATATTGTTCTCCTGTAACAATAATGGTGAAGCACTACCACTTCGGCAGTAAATTGAGCTGCTCCCCGCACATCCGGGAGGTCACTCGGCGGGTCCTCCGATCTCTTCGCCTTATATGTCACCTATCGAAGGAGTTCAAGAAGCCGGGCTCTTTTCTCAAGCTGTACACGACTATTTGTCGTCCGCAGATCGAGTATGCTTCTGTGGCATGGAATAGCACATGCAAAACATTCTCTATGCATATTGAAAGTGTCCAGAAAAAGCTTGTATCTATCTTCAATCATCGCTTTGCTAGCCATAACAATTTAGGGTCGAATTTCTGTACTGATGCTAGAGTGCTTAAAAACCAGACATATTAAGGCTGATGTTCTTTTCCTGTTCAAGATCATTCACGGCACAGTGTCTTGTGCTGAAATGCTGCAACATGTTACACTCCATGCGCCGCCGAAATCCACCAGAATACACGACACGTTTTTTAATCCGAGCTGTCTGCGTGACTTGTACCCCATGTTTCGCCTGCAGTGTACGTACAATTAGTACAGCGATAATTTAGACGTATTTAATAATTCCTCGACACAGTTCCGCCAACATGTCTGTGAGCTTGCCATGTAAGTGACCGTTTTTATCCTCTGTTCACACGTGGTCACTTGAGCATGAAGTGATGACAACACAAGACTTTCTTTTTTTTATATTCCACTTATTCAATGTCTGGTTTTCTCTTCCATGCTCGTTTTCTTACATATAAACTATCTTGAGTAACTCCGTTTCCGTGCTACTAAACTGTGTTATCATTAATGTATATTTTTGAAATTATCTGTGTACGACGACCACTGTCGTGGTGTCACATGCCTTACTGCAAGGCACTGTGCTTCTTTTTGTGCGTATGCATGTGTTTGTGTTTTCTGTGGGTCCATGTATATTCTGGTGTACGACAGTGGGTAATTTTTGTGTGCGTGTGTGTCAGTAACGCTCTCCTTTAATGGCATTAGTTGTGAGGCGTGGGCATCTTTGCTTGTTTTTTTTTTCTTCGTGCGCCTGCACAAAGGTCCTCCGGCTGTTCCAAGGTTAGACCCCAAAACAATTGATTGATTGATTGGTTGATTATTATTAATCGCTTGATTGGCGATTTGTCTGTTTGTTGGGCGTTGGCAGATGGTTTGGCGTGTTTTTCGGTGAGTTGGAAAGATTTTTGGAATGATTACCGCGTGTCGTCTCGTTTCGCGCAGAGAGAGAGAGAACAAACTTTATTTTCCGCAGGACCTAAGTCCAGGTCCTAATTTGAAAGTTCAATTCACCGGATCCACGTAGTACTCCAGAATGTCATTGGGGATCCGGTGCACGTGTTTGTAGAGAGCTTCCTGGGCAGCCTGGATGTTTGCTGTCGGCGGGGGAGACAGCCAGAGCTCCAGCAAATCGGTCTGCACGGCTCCAAACGCACCCCACAATCGTTCGCAGTGGGAGGCGGTTCGGCGGGCTGCGTGCTGGCCAACCGGCTGTCGGCCGACCCGGCCTCCTCGGTGCTGCTCATCGAGGCCGGAGGCCTGGAGGACGCGTCGACGGACGTGCCCCTCTACGCGCTGCTCCACTTCCACGGGCCGTACGACTGGAACTACGCAACCGAGCCGCAGGAGCACAGCTGCCTCGCGCTCAACGAACACGTATGTCGCGCTTTCCCACGCAATATGCAGCGGTTGCAAAACTTGGTTGGCCCCCTGCCGCCCTGGGGCAAGCATGGGGCACTGCAGGCATGGCCCGCACCATGCGCCGCCATGCTGTTGGCCAAGCGTCTGTGATGTTCCCCATGAAGCCAGAAAACGGCATTTCCCTAAAATATATACCTACAACATTCCACTACATCCTTCACTGTTTTAGGAGATGAACCCATGTTTACAAACAAAAGTCTTTTAAGTTATCTTGCAGACATCAAGTTTTTTTAAACTCATCTCGTACAGTGCGTGACCTCAGAGCCTACATGCAGTGAGTGAGGCCCTCATGCTTCCTTTGTCGGCACGGGAGGCCCACTCTCGTCGCATGCTCTTTGGCTCGAGGTGCATCACGTCCCACCTATAATCCATTTCAGCCACCATTATGAACATCTTCATGTTTTAGCGGACGGGCCCTCTACACCCATATATACAGTATTTTAGGATGTGTCATACTCATTTCATGCATCTTTTAAGCCCAAACATGACTATTGAAAGACCACGTAGCATAGTTCTGGCGCTCTTTGGTCTTAGAAACCCTTGCGCCAATAAACCACAAACATACATACATACACTTCTCTCGTACAGGTTAGCGTCCGTTTGGCTCCGGTGGTGCAATTGTTCAAGCGACAGGAGGACGCCTGGGCCTGGTATACGTAATCCAGCGTCGAGCGCTCGTTGACTAGCGGCGTCTCGGACCCACAACAAAGCGGCCCCACGATGCGCGGCTGGCAGCTGAAGATTGCCACCGAAATAGCAATGCTGCCCGGCTTTGGCCCTCCCTCCCTGAAACATTCGCGCTCATTGTGGCATGCCTTGCCGGCAGTAGCTATGGTTACCGTGAAGCCGCGGAAAGCGGCTTGTGTCCAGCAGCAGAGTCAGTCGCCCCCGCGTCATTGCGCACCAAGCCCGGTCGATAAGTCGGGGGGAGGGGGAGGGGGGGGGAAACCGGCGAAAACTGGACGACGGGAGTATTGGGTGATTGAACACTATAATATTGCAAACGGCCGTCACAATGCCAATACGCTGATCGTAACAGCATCTCCGGCCGGCGGGAAGCTTCCGACAACATTCGATTCCAGCCCGTGTAGGAGGGAGTCTTCTCCCAGGTAGAGGATTAGGGTCGGCACACAAACACCTCAATCCGTCCTTCCAGAGGGTAACCCATTTTTTTAACACGACGAACCGGTCGGCGTCATGGCCCAGATACTTGAGGGAACACCCCTGATTTTCCATGTCGCGGATGGCTTCATGGCTCTCTCACGTGCACTCGCCAGTCATGAAAAACAAAAAACACAACTACAAAGCAAGCGGGTGCAAGGACAATCTCCTGAAAGACCACCACCACCAGGCTGCCTCGAAAATCAAAGAAACTCAGACTAAAAACTCTATCTAACGTGGCCACACTCAACACGAGATTACAAACTGAATAAAAATAAATCTGGTATGCAAAACGCATCAACAAAGGAACTCACAATGATACCAACCACAGAACTCAATATTGGTAATAAAAGAAATAGTTCAGCAAAAAGAAAAAACCATATTGCTCGAGCCCATATCTACAATAAGGGCAGCGGCTTAGGACGTCAGCGTTGCCATTGAGCTTTCCCTTTTTGTAACGGACCTCAAATGTGTACTGCTGCAAACCGAGTGTTCAGCGCAGGAAGCGCCCGTTCTTCGCGTACATTGTCTGCAACCGTGTGAGGGGACAGTGATCAGTTTGAATAATGAAATGTGAGCCCGCGATGTAGCAAGCTAGCTTTTGAACTGCCCACACGAGACACGCGCACTCCTTTTCGAAGGCGCTATATGCTTCCTCGCGTACTGTCAGCTTCCGACTGGCGTAACGCACGGGGTGCTCGCCACCCGTCGCCCCTTTCTGGTACAATGCCACTCATACGCCTCGATCACTGGCGTCGCCCAGAATGACAAAAGGTAGTCAGGGGCTGCAAGCGCCAGCTCGCTCGTCAGCGCTCTTTTCAAATCATTGAAAGCCTGCTCCTTCTTCACATCGTATTTTATATTAGGTGGCACAGTTTTCCGAAGGGCGTCAGTGAGCGGGCTGCCTGACTCAGAATACCTTCGAATGAATCGCTTGCTACGCCAAAAAAGGAGGGGATGTCGGTCTTAGTACGAACCTGTGGAAGATCGCGAGCCGCAGCTACCTTTACTTCGGAAGGCCGTCGGTGCCCCTGACCAATCACGTTGCCTAGGTAGGTCACCTCTGCTAGACTAATTGGCACTTCGAAGCCTTCACCGTGAGGCCTGCTTCCCTCGGCGCGAAGGTGTCGTACGTGTTCAGTCGACGACCGAGAGAATATCGCTATGTCGTCTAGATAGGGCTCTCCATCCCCTCAAGCACCTTGACCGTGAGGCCTGCTTCCCTCAGCCTATTTAGGACGGCGCGAAGGCGTCGTACGTGTTCAGTCCACGACCGAGAGAATATGGCTACGTCGTCTAGATAGGGCTCTCCATCCCTTCAAGCACCTTGACCGTGACGCCAGAACAACAATGGGGTGCATTCCTCAACTCGAAACTCAAGACGGAACGTCCCAAGCGGACGTACGAATGCGGCATACCTGCTCTTCAAAGGCCCTCAACTAAATCTAAGGTAGAAATGAACCGAGGCCCGCTCACCCTCTTGATCCGTGACTCAATGTGAGGTATGGCGTGCGTTTGTTCCCTGGTGATTAGGTTGAGTTTCCGGTAACAAGGTAGGGGGTCCTTGCCGGGATCTTCCACCAAGAACGAAGGTGAAGTGTAATCACTCTCGCATACCTGGATTGCGTCAAACTCAAGCATCCGCTTTATTTCTGCTTCCATGATACTCTGCTGACGCGGCGACACGAGGTAAGGCTTAGAGCGAACGGGTTGGGCTGAGGTCAGCGCTATATGGGGAACCACGAAAGAGGTCCTACCGGGTTTTTCTGAAAACCGGTCCTCACATTTCCGAAGAAGTTGCCTCAAGTCACACTTCTGGTTTGGCTCTAGGTCTGCCTTTTCGACCATTTCTTCGATGACCCGGGAGGGGTCCTCTTTGCTCGGCACGGGCCCAAGTTCGGGAAAATCGAGGGGCATTTCCTCCGGGAAGTTAAGATCCATGCTTACTATTACTTCCCTCTGCCTATATGGCCTCAGCAAATTGCTGTGGTACACCTGCTGCTGTTTCCGCTTGCCTGGAATTCTCGCGGCATAATTTGTGTCCGACAGCTTTTGAATGACTTGTGCGGGGCCTTCACATTAAAGTTCGAGTTTGTTCTTTTGACATGGGTTTAGCAGCATTCCCAACTTCAAACTTGCGAGCCCTGGCATTGCGATTGTTTAGCCTTTTGCTGGGCTTCAGCCATCGTGGCCTCGGCCAACTCCCGAGCATGGTGCAACCTCAAGAAAGGAAAGCACGTACTCGACCACCGCGGGGTCCTCCCCGCGGCCTTCCCACGACTCGCGTAGAATGCGAAGCGGTGATCCCCAGAACCAACCGTAAACTAGCTCGGCGTCGGCAAACTTCGTCGCCTCGTGAGGCAATGTCCTCAGTGCAAACATTGTTGCAGGCACGCACTTATCCTAGTCGGTCTTTCTTTCCCAGCACGACGCCCGTAGGACGCGCTTCATCGCGGAATCAAGTTTCTCCACTGAATTTGATTGTTGGTGGTACATTGAACTGTGGAGCAATTTGATCCCACATTACTCTAGAAAGGTTGTGGTTAGTGCGCTGGTAAACACGGTGCCTTGGTCACACTATATTTATGCGGGAAACCCTACTCGAGCGAAGATGGTCAGCAACGGGCTTACAATTTGCGCCGAGCTCAGCTCTGTGCGGAAATGCCTAAGGGAACTTCGTAACGGGGCAAAGGACGGTAAGGATGTGACGATGGCCGGAATAGGTTGCCGGAAGAGGACCTACCGTGTCAGTAACGAGGCGTCTAAATGGCTCGGAGATTACGGGAACCAGTTTCATAAGAGACCACGCCTCATCGCAGGGCTTAGCCAGCCGTTGGCACGTGTCTAACGTTCTAACAAACTCCTCAGCGTCGCGGAAGCACCCTGGCCAGTAGTATTCTTGTAGTAGCCGGTCATGAGTTTTTTTTACACCTAAGTGCCCGAACCACGCGCTGCCATGAACCAGGTGCAAGAGGTTCTTGTGATAAGCCTCTGGCACAACCAACTGATCAAACGGCACTCCCTTACTGTACAGTATACCACGCGTTTCCTGATAAAGAACATTTTTCTTTGCAACTCCTTCGCTTCCGTCCAACTTAATGTTCTGAAGAGTCGCGTCACGTTTTTATTCAGCTATCAGGACAGCTCTTTTTAGTCCTAACAACTCTTGCAGACTCTCGGAAGTGGGTGGGACAAACACCTCATCTAAGAAGTCGGAAAACTCATCCTCGTCTCCAGGGTGTTACTCGAGTTCAGGGCCTTGCGATGTCACCTCAACTCCCGTAGCATGCGGGGGCGCCTTCACGCTTAGACTGCTGGTCTCCCCAATGTACTGACTGGGGGGTGCCACCCCGTTTGAACTGGGCGCTATCACCGCCAATTCCCGAGCTTTTGAGCGGGTCAGTGCTTGGACGACTACCCCAAAGTTTCAACCCTTTTGAAGCAACAATTCATCAGACCGATTGGAAAACAGGTACGGATATTCGGGTGGCAAGGTAGGCATCACCGCGGCCTCGGTGTCAAGTGTCCCGAAGGGGACCTCGATACGAATTCGCGCGATCGGAAGACACACGCTGTTTGTCTCAACCGCCTGCTTCATCCAGGTGCACTCGCCTGCTGACTGCTCTGGTGTCACGTAAGATGGATGTCCTACATCCATCGTCGCCACGGCATCTCGGAGCACCCGGCAGCATTTGCCGTTAACCGTCATCTCCATAATGTACGGTTTCAGCAGCTTCATATTGACATCATCTTCCCCTGCCGACAGAAAAGCTACCCTGGGATTCCTACACCCGGTGGCCACGTGGCCCGGCTGGCGGCAGTTGAAGCAAGTCATTGTTGTGTCTTTATTTATTTATTTATTTATTTATTTATTTATTTATTTATTTATTTATTTATTTACGAATTTATTTATTTATTTATTTATCTTTTCGAAAACATTTTTCTGATGCTTTGCCTACTCTGTTTTGCATCCACTTTCTCACGGTCACGGTGCTTCAAATCTTTGTCGTTAGCGCCAGCGGCATCCCGGGAGACGCTCTTTTTGCCATTTTTCATGTTTCTGTTTGAACTCCCGTTTCAGACCCTCCCTCATTACACTGGCACGACTCCACAAGAACTCGTCAACGAGCTCGGCGGCTCGAGTCACCGTTGTGACATCTGATTTGTCCATTACCCAGTTACGCATGCTTGCGGGGAGCTGGCGGTAGAACTGCCCCAAACCTGGGCGTTGCACCACTTTGTCGTGTTTGCCAAACGAGCCCTCCTCCTTTAGCCACTCCTCGAAATTCGCCATCAATTTATACGCGAACTCTGAGTATGACTAATTTCTCCCCCTTTCACCTTCCCGAAACCGCCGTCTGTAGGCCTCCGCTGACAACCTGTACTTGTATAGAACACACGCTTTTACTTTGTTGTAATCTTGTTATTCAAGCGGGTTACCACATCGGCGGCTTCACACGGTAGCAAAGTAAGTAGGCGTTGTGGCCGAGTGTCTCTAATGCAGCGAAAAACGCCACCAACTGTTTACACGTCTCCCTGGTCGTTGTGCTCCGTACAGTTGCGCGTAATTTATGAGTTTCGTTTATTCGCGTCAAGCAGACGACAACAGGTAACCGACAAGGTCAATTTTTGTTCCACATTTTTTGCTAACCTTGTGGACTTGTGGTGTGTGGTACGACGCAATTATTTGCTAAGGCGGATATATAGTCGCTCATTTGTTTGCCCAAAACGTACAGATGGCCTATTTTTGCACATTGATAATAATAATGATATTAATAATAATAATATAATAATAATAATAATAATAATATAATAATAATAATAATATAATAATAATCAATCAATCAATCAATCAATAATTTATTTGCGTGCCCAGGAACAGCCGGGGGGGCCTTAGTGCTGGCGCACGGAAACAGAAACACACGAAACAAAATGTACACATCTCTCAAATACAAAATAAAATACAAAATACAAAGGGAAAAAAACGGAAGTATAGCTTATGTTGAAGTTACGGAATGAAAGTCATTTAAGTGCATGAACTCAAGGATAAAAGACAAATGCAGAATAAGAAAAGTTGGCAGTTACACCAATACAAACTCACAGACATGTTTGCGAAACAGAGTAGGGCAATCATTAAATATAATCAATCAATCAATCAATCAATCAACCTTTATTTTCGGTGCCCAGGAACAACCCTAGGGTCTTGGTACTGGTACACCATACAAAAAAACACTACAATTAAGACAAGACAACACACAAAAACTATATGTATGACATAAACAATAAAGTAAAAATAGTTACAGAAATCTTAGAAAGCAAAAAAGGAAAAAAAAGAACAGAAAGTCAAAAAAGAAAAGGCAGGCTTAGTGTTGCAAGCCATGCCACTCGGCCAGCGAAACGTTCAGTAGATGTGAAAAATAGGAACTATACAAGCAAATATTGAATCAACATAACATAGAGTATATGTATATAACCAAGGTTTTCTAACAACATATTAGGAAGTTCCAAAAAAAAGGGGGAAAATAATAATAATAATAATAATCAATCAATCAATCAATCAACCTTTATTTTTGGTGCCCAGGAACAACCCTAGGGTCTTGGTACTAGTACACCATATACAAGCATTCATAAAAACAAACTAAAATCAAGACAACACAACACAGAAAACCATATATATGACAGAAACAATAAGGTAAAAATAGTTACAGAGATCCCAGTATGCAAAACAGCAAAAAAAAAAGGAAGCCTAGTGTTAGAAGCTATGACACCCGGCCAGCAAAAACGTTGAAGGCACGTGAAAAATTGAAAATACACAAGCAAATACTCAATGAACATGACGGAGATAGATTATACACATAAAACAAAGGTTTTGTAACAAAATGTTAGGAAGTTTCAAAATGGAAAAACGAAGTTCAGCATTACAAGCACTGACACTTAAACCGACAGAAATTCAAGCAACACAAAATCAGGAAAAGTGAAAAACAAACAAGCAAGATGATGATTTGCATAAAATAAATATGGAACAGAAATACGGCACATAAATGACATAAAGGCACTTAAGCTACAACAGTTTTCAATTCATTAGAGAACAAAGACAAAGAGCTCTGGAATATATCAAGACGATCGGAATATTCATTATATGCACATTGTATTCTGCAGATGGACGAGCGTCGTCTACTTAAAGGGGCACTGACACAAAATTTTGAAGGCGAGATAACGTCGGAGATAGATTGGTGGGAACACATATACATCATCTGCAAAATATCAGCGGCGAATACAGCCTGGAACATATTTAAAATCAATTTTGAAGTGTGCGAAACGCAACCGAGCAGCCAGCAGAGGACCACGCGCAATTATAAATAAACAACATCCAACACGTCACGAGTTTGTGTTTGCCGCTTCCGCACTACCGGCGTTTTACGCGGGCTCGCCCAGCTCGCCGCTCCAATCGGAGGGCCGGAGGGCGGAGCTACTGCTCTCGAGAACGAACGACCCGATCGTTGGCGGCGGAGGCGCCGTGATTTCGTCAGCTAATCGGGCAGCTGGCCGCGACCAAAGTTCTACAGCGATTCCAGGCACTCTGTTTCTATTACTGTTTATTACCATTGGATGCGAAAACGCGCCGGAGGCACTGAGCTAGCCGCACGGTCGCTGTGCAGGCGGCGGCCACGGCCGCGAAGTGGCCCAGGCCGGCGCAGGTAGCTCGAGTGATAGCTTGTTACCGCTGCACGAAATTGTCCCCAAGTCCCGACCATAGTGGCTTACATGAGAAAGGAGTTAATGATGCGATGGCGGGTTGCATTAAAAATTGTCATCTGCACCGCTTACGAGAGCGGCACTCGAATATCCGCCGCAGTGCTGAGCCGAACACATCTGTAGGCGGACCTGTAGGCAGACTGGCCGGCTGCTCCCAGCGCGCGTCTTGCCACCCACCGTCTCGAGCGTCGCGCGTCGTTCTTTAGCCGTGGTAGCATTTGCACTCGCAGCGCCTGCGTCACATCCACGGTCGCTTTTTAATTAAGCGCCTCACGAGATCAGTACGTGGGGGCATTCGCAGAAACTGCCGTCGATGCGGATTCGACAGTGCTACGGCGGCTCTGCTCTGTGATATCCCTGCGACGGTCACGTGGTCAGCTTTGTTCACACAAAATCCACAAAATCCATCGTTTCGCGGCACTCGCTGAAACCGAAACTGCGACTGGCCGCATTGAAAATGCCTCTAATTAAACAACCGTCGCACGCTGAAGCAAATGAGGTTTCTACAGGTTATAAGTAGGTCACCAGCTACTTATCGCAACGAAAAAAACAAGATGCTAAATTTTTGTGTCAGTGCCCCTTTAAAGCATCTGTTCTGAAAGTTCGAAATCTTCGGAAAAGTTTGTTCGGCAAGTTGACATTGATAAGTGCAACCAAGTCATCACACAAAATATCACCATGAAGAAGTTTATAAAGAAAGATAACGTCAGCTCTCATTCGTCGACACCAAAGGGAAGGAATACTTTTGAGGCAAGACATGCTGCCGTTTGCGTCTTCTTGTACATGACGGAAACGGTGCCTAAAGATAGAAAGGAACTTATTTTGAACCCTTTCGATGCGGTCACTATTGGACTTACAAGTTCCATTCCAGACAACAGACCCGTATTCAAGAAGAGTTAAGCAGAGAGCCGAATAATAATAATAATAATAATAATAATAATAATAATAATAATAATAATAATAATAATAATAATAATAATAATACAATAATAGTAATAATAATAATAATAAACAATCATGTTTATTTACGTGCCCAGGAACAGCTAAAGGCCTGAGTGCTGGCGCACGGAGTTACATAAAAAGAAAATACAAGAAACATATCGCAAAAAACAAACAAGCGACAAGACACACACAAATGGAAGTAGTGAAAATTACATAAATAAAACACGGGCGGAGCCTGGGTACAGGTAAAAAAGAAAAAAAGAAGATGCCTTAGTGGCTCTGCTTGTTGTAAAGACCACACAAGAAACATAGCAACAAAGTGTGACAGAAAAACGACAAAAACAATGACAAGAGTATAGAAACAAATGATAAGGCGAACAAATCACTGTAAACCGATTCAAAAATAGGCAACTATCAGTTAGTTAAACAGAACCGCGGAGAAACCAAATTCCAGCAATGGAGAATGAAAAAGTAAAGAAAAAAACGAACGACAGAGTTATCATAGATGTTGAACATACTGTATTCAACAGCGCAGTACGGTAAATTATGAAGAAACTTTGAAAGATGTCAAGGCGTTCAAAGAAGCGGTTGTAGGAATTCTGTATTCTGCGCACAGGAGAATGATTCGAGTTGCCCGCAGCGGTCAAGAACGGGTGATGCGACCTGGTGGGCCTTTGTGGAACACTAACCTCTGAACAATTAAGCAGGTCTACGCAAGAAAGGTCACCATGAACAATTTTGTGAAGAAATGTAAGATCTGCACGCATACGTCTGCACTTCAAGGAAGGGATGGACGGAACTATGGGTAAGTCACAATCAGGATGAAAACTGCGATTGTGATGACGGTGCTTAAATAGGGATAAAAACTTCTTCTTTACACGTTCTATTAATTCCCTACTAGATTTGAAGATGCCGTTCCAGGCAACAGCAGCATATTCTAATGAGGTGTAAAGATTGCATTGTATAGCATTAGAAATGGATCTGGAGAAGAGAATTCCTTTGTAATCCGACACACATTTCCAAGGCTTCGGAGCGCTCGCCGGGTGATGAGCCTAATATGAGGAGAAAAAGAGAGGGTACTGTCGAAAAGCACCCCTAGGTCTCTAATCTCCTCAACCCTTTCGAGAGGAGCTTCCTCAATAGTGTAGGAAAACAGTAGACGGTGGGTGTTCCGGCTGTACGTGGTAACCTTTGTTTTAGCAGGGTTCAAAATCAGACAGCTTTTGCTACACCATCCTGATAATTCAGACACACCACCCTGCAGGGCAAGCAAGCCTGAATAATAATAATCAATCAATCAATCATGTTTATTTACATGCCCAGGAACAGCCAGAGGCCTGAGCGCTGGCGCACGGATAGTTACATAAAAACAAAATACAAGAAACATATTACAAGAAACAAACAAGCGACAAATTGAAGTAGTGAAAATGACAGAAATAAAGCACAGGCGGAGCCTCGGTACAGGTAAAAAAGAAAAAGAAGATGCCTTTGTGGCTCAGCTTATTTAAAAGACCACACAACAAGCAGAGAACAAAGTTTGACAGTAAAACGACAAAAAAGCTGACAAGAGTATAGAGACAAATGATAAGACAAGGATGATAAGTGAACAATTTCAAAAATACGCAACTATCAATTGGTTAAGCAGACCCGCAGAGAAACCAAATTCCTCTAAGGAAAAAAAAGATAAACGAACGACAGAGATATCATAGATGTTTAGCATGCTCTATTCAACAGCGCAGTACGGTAAATTGTAAAGGATTTTTGAAAGATGTCAAGGCGTTCAAAGAAGCGGTTTTAACAATTCTGTGTTCTGCGCATAGGAGAATAATTGGAGTTGCGTGCAGCGGTCAAGAACGGGCGATGCGACCTGGTGGGCCTTTGTGGTACACTAAACTCTAAAGAGTTAAGCAGGTCTGCGCAAGAAAGATCACCATGAACAATTTTGTGAAGAAATGTAAGATCTGCACGCATACGTCTGCACTTCAAAGAAGGGATGGAAGGAACTATGGGTAAGTCAGAATGAGGATGAAAACTGTGATTGTGATGAAGGTGCTTAAATATGGATAAAAACTTCTTCTTTACACGTTCTATTAATTCACCACTAGATTTGGAGATGCCGTTCCAGGCAACAGAAGCATATTCTAACTGAGGTGTACATATTGCATTGTAGTGAGATCGGGCGATAGTTAGAAACGGCTGACTTATCACCAGACTTAAATATCGGAAAAATTCTAGCGATCTTGCATGCACGAGAAAATTTTCCCGAAAGTAAGCAGTTATTATAAATGGAAGTAAGACAGGCACAAAAATGTTGCCGCAAGCCCTCATGAGGGCTGCTGAAATTCCATCTGCACCATAGGAAAATGATAGTTTCATCCGTTTAAGGCTATCATTGACAATTTTTTCATCGCACACAGGTGTATTAAAAATGCACAATTATTAAACGATAGGCGTTCGTCGTTACCATCTGGCAGTTGAAAGACAGAGTGAAAGTACAGAGCAAAACTGGTGGCAACATCCTCAACCGCTTCACCATTGGAATAAAGCAGGCTAACGTGTTCTTTAGACGCCATAGAACGGCCGCGTACAAACCTCCAGAATTCAGCCGGTTTCTGAGACGCAGCAGCCTCTAACGACTCTATACAGGGTGTCCCAGCAATCATGCACCAAGTTTTAAAAAAAGAGTAATGGCGTAACTCGAAGAAAACCTAGTGGATAATGTTTGCAGTACTGTAAGGAAGCGGTGACTAAATTTTTCGTTAATGAGACTTAACTAATTAATTGTAATTAATTATCTAACTCGATAATTCCTGTCCTAATCACTGAAGTGTCAATAAGGCATTTGTAGGCATCGACGAGGGGCATCTAACTGCGGTATTTTCAGCGACGAAATAACTGCGTACTCGTTTATTCTGACTGATAAAGAAAACCCGCGAAATATGAAAAATACCACGTGACGGCGCATCCGCGCGCATTGTAAAGCAGCGTCCCCAAATAAGCTGATTGAAAGCAACTGCTTCCGGTGTTACCCGCCCGAAGACACAGCGAATCACCTTGATAAGGCGCGTGTGCAGATAAGGCACAAACTCGGTGGCGATTTCTTCTTTCTTACTTTTCTTTATTTCATTCTGGCTAACTCGGAGGCAGCCCGTTTGAGGGCGTTGCTTTACGATGCACGCGGACGCGCCATCACGTGGTATTTTTCATATTTCGCGGGTTTTCTTTATCAGTCAGAATAAATGTGTACGCAGTTAGTTCGTCGCTGAAAATACCGCTATTAGATGCCCCTCGTGGGTACCTACGAGTGCCTCATTGACACTTTAGTGATTAGGACAGGAATTATCGAGTTAGATAATTAATTACAACTAATTAATTCTCATTAATGAAAAAATGCTGCCCGCTTCTCCACAGTACTGCAAACATTATCCACTAGGTTTTCTTCGAGTTACGCCATTACTCTTTTTTAAAATCTTGGTGCATGATAGCTGGGACAACCTGTATAGAGCTGGTGGTCACGCCGGTAGAGGCTTTTACAAAGTGAGCGATACCGACTAAACTCCGCTTTCCGCTTGTCAAGCCCAGAACGCTTGGCCTTTTTGTGGGCGCTTTCCTTAAGTTTAAGCGGACTTCGAAGTTCTTTAGAAAACCAGTGGGGGAATTTGGAATGAACAGGCTTATAACAAGGGATGTACTTTTCCATGCCACTCCTGACGATTTCGGTAAAACGTCGAACCTGTTCGTCAACATCATTGACTTCAAAAACACTAGACCATTCAGCAAATGAATAAAAGTGATACAGACCAGCATAATCTCCACGCCTGAAAGCATATCGCGGGACTGTACAATTGTCAACACCACCAGAGCGATTCTGGGTAGCGACCGAGACAGAGATATTAAGAGGGGGAGAAACTTGTCGGGGTGCACAAGGGATATTTCGGAGGCACACACTTGAACTTTTTTCAAGTTCGAGAAGCACACATCTAGGACATTACCACAGAAGTTTTCTACGTGGCAGAACTGCTGCAAAGAGGCGAACGATTGAAAGTCTAATAATATGGTGCATTTCTGCGCTACATAAAGATTTTTGTGCTCAAATTAAAGACTGTTCCAGTTAATACCTGGGGTGTTGAAGTCCCCAAGTATAATTAGCTTATGGTTGGAGTGTGCATTTGAAACATTTTCGATAGATGTGAGCTTTCGATTATATTCAGCAGGTAAAATATCCGGGGATATATAGAATGCACCAATGAGCAGATTCTCGCACCTCTTGAGGCGTACCTCAAGCCAGACTGATTCCTCTAGGGTCTCGAGGTCTGCGCACCGCACGCATTGCACTGAGCGATCGATGGCAATGAGAACCCCGCCACCCTTTTGCTTAGGCCGAGTTAACTTCCTGTCGGTTCTAAAAATTTCATAGCTCGGGGGAAAATAGTCGGAAGACGAGATATCACTGCAAAGAAAAGTTTCAGTAAAAACAATAGTGGAAAATTTGGAGCACACAACATTTCCAAGAAATTCGGAGGACTTAGTACGTAGACTCCGAGCGTTTTGATAACAGATGTCGAGAGTGTCGTTCTTATTGGTCATGCTCAGTAGTTTCATAGCTGTGCACCATGCCAAGGGTGGAACATGCCTTGGAACGGCTTGAAGAGGCAGCCCTTTGGCCACATAGGAGGGTCGCCCAGGCGCCTAAAACACTCTGTGTCAACATTTACGCGAAAAGAGGAATACGAGTCACACTTGGTCGTAAGGCGTTTGCACGACAATGGCGTGACTTGCACATTCGACAAGTAGGCCAACAGTTGCTCAGATGTCGTCCTAGCCGACAACTTCGAAACAAAGATGGCCTTGGGGCTCGGTGGTCGGCGCACCACAACCAACTCGGAAGCTTCCGATGCACCAACGCGAGGAGAGCTTCTTTTATTCAGTAAGCTCGCCGGCGGGCCATTACTCGCAGTGTCGGACCGTAGAGGCGGACGCAAAGGGCAGTCCGAAGGGGAACCCAACTCACTCAACGCCGCACCTGGTTGACCGCTGGAGCGTTCTACGAATGCCGAAGCGCTTCGGCATACGTAGAATGTCGTAGAATAATACTAATATTCAATCAATCAATCAATTAATCAATCAATCAATATTTATTATAGTGGCCAGGAATATCGGAGGCCTTCGTGCTGGAGCACTCAGAGGGGAAAATGCAGCACTGTAGTATATCAATAATTTGCTAATAAACACTCAGTGAGCAAAAAAAAAACTACAAAAACGGCAAAGAAGATTAGAAATAAAATAGTTCAATCCAACCGACTTTACACAATCAATTATCGCTGGCGCACAGAAAAGGTATAAGACAGCAATGAAATACATCAACAGCTGGCAAATGAACAGTGAGTGAACAACAAATAAGAAGAAACTACAACAACTTCAAAGAAGAATAAAAATACCATAGTGTAATTTTAGTCAACATTACACAATCAATAGAAACTGTAATGTCTGGTCAATTACAAGAAGACATCTTACAATAAGCGTAACTATACGGAAGAGTGAGTGAAAAGAAGAAAGTCTTTACAAGATCCGGGAAGCGTAAATTTTCAGTTTCAAATGGACGCATAAAGTGAATATGGAAACTTTTAATGATAAAAATGGCAGAAAAAGAAAAATTCTACGATAATTACAGTCGCAGTATCAGCACAATACACGAATAACCAAGAACAAGAACAAGCTCGGTGAAGTCAATGCACACGCCAGGACGATAAGTGAAGAAAAAGAACACTGCCAAGATGAACTTAGTGTGTCAGAGCTAACAACCCAGCCAAAAACTCTCGGAGAGGACGCTGAAAGATATCGAGCTTCTCGGAGTGAACATTATGCAGATGCTGCATCCTTTGAATTGGAGATTGTGTGCTGAGAGTTCCAGCTGCTTTAAAAGGGTGGGCGAGCCTTGTAGCTTTTTGTGGAAAGCGAAAACTGATTGATTCAAGTAGTTGCGGGCATAAAATAAAACCATGGAGCAATTTGTACATGAAAAGAAGGTCTGAGTGGTCCGCCGGGAACTTAGAGAAACAGTTATAGGGATAGGCTTCGAAGGAAAATGATGCCTAAATATTGATGAAAATTTGGTCTGCACACGCTCTATACGTTGACAGTTGGAACTACAGGTTCCATTCCAAACGACAGAAGCATATTCTAGTTGCGAAATACAAAGCGTTCTGAATAGTTTTAGGAATGAATAAGGAAACCGGAATTCTCGTGAAAACCTGCATTCAGCCCCAAGAGAGCGGAGCGCCCGCTTAGTAAGTTGAGTGACATGAGGTGAGAAAGTTAAGGCACTGTCGAAAAGCACGCCGGGGTCTCTGATCTCTTCAACTCTAGATAAGTAACCGCCGTTAATACTGTAGCAAAATAAAGTGCTGTTCGTTTTTCTGCTGTAAGACATGACCTTTGTTTTTGTAGAGTTAAAATTTAATCTATTGTCTGACCACCACTTAGAAAGTGAGGATATATCTTGGTCCAGGGCGATGCAGTCGTTAATAGACTCAATCCGTCTGAATATTTTAATGTCGTCAGCGTAAAGAAGGAAAGAAGACATCTTAATTGCGGCTGACACCTCCTTAACAAAAATGGAGAACAAGAGAGGCCCCAACACGGAACCTTGAGGCACACCGCTTGTTGATCTGTACAGAGCAGACGTCTGCCCGTTAACGCTAACGAAACTGAACCGATTATCTAGATAACTACCCAACAATGCCACGAGTGGTGTATCAATTCCTACCTGTAAAAGCTTTTTAAGTAACAACGTGTGGCAGACAACGTCAAATGCTTTGCTCAGATCACAGTAGACAACGTCGAGCTGGCCCCTCTCAGAAATGGCTGCCGAGGCCTGCTCCATGAAGGAGGAAAGATTAGTTGTGGTCGACCTTCCTGATATAAAGCCGTGCTGTTTACTTACAAGGAGATTCTGTACAGAACTTGACAGTAATTTGTACAGCGCTGTCTCAAACAGCTTGGAACAAGCACAAAGGAGAGAAACTGCTCTGTAGTTTTTTGCATCCGATTTGGAGCCTGACTTGAAAATTGGACGCACTCGAGAAATTTTCCACGCGAGAGGGAACACGTTTGTTTTTAGACACTGGTTAAATATCACAATCAAAACAGGTACAAAAATGCTGCCGTATGTTTTGAGAATAGCTGGAGGTATTCCGTCAGCTCCACACGACAATGACGGTTTCATGCGCTTTAGGCTCTCCAAAACCAACTGCTCGTCCAAATGCACTAAGCTAGAGCCCTGTACGCGATTTAACAATATGTTCATTTCAGAGACGTCGCGCTGGCCGCAGGTGGCACTGAAGTGCTGAGCAAAGTGGTTGGCGACATTATGAACTTCTTCCCCAGAGGAATCTGCAAGATTGATAAGATCATATGAGTTGTTCCTACGGGACCGGATGTATCTCCAAAATGTTCCAGGCTGAGAATTCGCACTACTCTCTACAGAATCGAGATAGGAGCGCTGGTCCCGCTCATAAATGTTTTTACATAATTTACGGTAAGAGCGGAAGTTCTGTTTCCATTCGTCAACCCGGTTTTCTTGTACTTTCTGTGGCAGCGGTCTTTTAATTTAAGGGTCGTACGAAGTTCTTTCGGAAACCAGTGGGGGTGCTTGGATAATAATAATAATAATAGTAATAATAATAATCCCTATCATTACCATTATGAGGGGCGTGAGCATATATTTGCCATGGGCGCCGTCCTATCTAGTTACGCCACTGGCCGGAGGTAGACGACAGAGCACACGCACATCTTGCGGGGCTGCACCAATATTCAGAGGATTCAAGATCAAGAACGATACTGCCGTGGCTCGAGGCAGCCGCGAGGAGCCACGACCGAGACCACCAGCTCTGGGCCGTCCTATAGGTCCTCGGGGCGCTCGCGAGCCGGCAACGGCGAGCAGGGAGCCATGCCGAGTAACGGAAACCCCAAAGACGACGTAGGCCCTCGTCGGGGCACGCGAGCGCCCAACTGCATGTAGAAATAAACTTTTGTTGCTATTCAATCCAATCAAGGATGAACAGCAACTTTCCCACTTAATATTGGCTCACGCCGACGTGAGCCAATATTACTTGTTCAGCTGAAACGGCTTTCACAGTGGCAATTTCGGCGGCGTCGTTCACTACAAAACACGCGCGCATAACCAGTTTATGCGTGCAGTGTTTGGGAGAGGGGGAAAGGGCGTGCCCTCACTGATGGTGGTAGCGGGATGTTTAAACGTGGTCGCCAAACGGCCCAATGCGACCTATCTGGCGTCCTCAGTGGTTCAGCGGATTGGGTTGGTGTTTTATACAAACAGTAAGATGGCTACGACGCTGGAGGGAAACAGAGAACTCCATGCTTGTCCGCTAGAGTAAAGCTCGGCTCCTTCCAAGTTTCATTCAGGTAATTGGCTAGTAAGTGTGTTCAATCGCAAATTACGAAGAAACGTGTTTTGTTTCGTGCACTTAGTGAACTGCTTACAGCTTCGCAGGTAATCCTTCTTGACTGAGTGGAAGGGCGCTAATTTTATTTTTGCTGTTTCGTTTGGTTTTAATTCGCTGAATTGTTAGATTAATTAGATTAATTAGGCTAGCATTACTCGCAGAAATCTATCATCCCATGCCTTTATATTCTGCGCTCACGATGTGCCACTGTTTACTCTGATCAGGACCGGACCGCAGTCTAAGCGTTAGTTGAACTACAGTCCTCACACGAGCGTCCAGCCTTTACATTTATACTCCAAACGAAATCCAGGAGCGTATACGCACACTGGGGCTATTTTATGCTGTGGTGTTTTTTTCTTTTTTTTTTCTCTCGAACCGCAGCGCAGCCCGTGGCCACGGGGCAAGGCCCTGGGCGGCAGCAGCGTGGTGAACTTCATGATGTACGTGCGCGGGAACCGGCGCGACTACGACGGCTGGGGCAGCGAGTACGGCGTCCGCGGCTGGAGCTACGACGAGCTGCTGCCGCACTTCAAGAACATCGAGCACTGCCACATCGACGCGTACTCCAAC
This sequence comes from Haemaphysalis longicornis, assembly GCF_048455015.1. Classification (NCBI taxonomy): domain Eukaryota; kingdom Metazoa; phylum Arthropoda; class Arachnida; order Ixodida; family Ixodidae; genus Haemaphysalis; species Haemaphysalis longicornis. The sequence continues at coordinate 208,133,764 of NW_027526407.1, read as the reverse complement.
AACGGTACGCGCGCTCAGGGCCCCTTCCGACCCAACCGCTGTAGGAAAAGTGCGCCTCGGCATCTACAGTGGCGACTCCAAGCCGGGCAGGAATTCGCAGCTCTGGCGCTTGGGTGACCGTGCTCGGCTTAGCAGGGCGCCAGTGTACGCTGACGATGGACGTTCCCGTTTTATATCACGCCCACACACGCCAAAGCTTTCTGGCGGTAAGCTTAAAGTGAAGTTCCTCAATAAATTGCCGGAAAAAAGGACTTTATAATTGAAAAAAATTCCGAGTATTCCAATGTGCGTAGCCCGGCGCAGCTGCACAACTCCTGGTTGGGGCGGACACGTCTGTCGCACGGAGCCATTGCTGCATAGCAGCAGCACTAGGCTGACGCCGGATGGCCGCTTTTCTGCTGAAGTAGTGCGTTCGCATTAATCATGGTCTTTATTTCACGATCGGCCTTGTCCATTCCGAGAAGCCACGTTTCCTTCGGCCCACGCTTGCGTGAGCCTGTGTAAACCTCGTCCGAGCAACACACACAGCAGGTAGCACTTACTTTGCCCTCTGTGACAAAGCTTGTGCGATGGTGCTGTCTGTGTCGCTGGCAGTGGAATAATCACCAGCTTAGAGGCGCCGTAGCTACCCGGCGGCGAGAAGTTAAGATGCGAAACTTATCACACCAGACAGCAATCCGGGACGCCCCTGGTAGCGTCTCTCTGACCTTCGAGCTACACCAAGGTCAAGCAAGTGCCTCGCGCAGTTCTTCGGCACCGACGGAAGCGACACCGACCGGTTTCCAGTCTCTGACCGAAGCAAACAACGCCTCGTGGCCACGCAAGGGCCGTTTGTCGGCCCGAGTGCGAAAAGCGCTACGTGAGCTATGAATTCGGAAAGACATGCAACTCAAGCTTCGCCTCACGTCGGTTCCCACCGACGCGTGGGGTCGTCACTTCTCGCTATGACCACAAAGCCCGCCCTGGCTGCCGACGCTGTCACGTGCCGCGCAGCGAGGCTAGCTTCAACTCCTGTTTGCGCCCCAAGGCATGGGGAAGTAATGGCGGTCTGATGCTAATTTACTCAAGTCAACAGATTTCCTCCGGCATGTGGGGACGTTTCATTCGACTGTCCCTGCGTCGATGCCCTAGGTGGTTCCAGGTGCGGCGAAGGGTAGACAGTATCACGAACAGGACCCGTAAACGTCCGGGCACCGCATGATGTAAAACCCGTACATGATGAAAACTATTTTGGCACCACAGCTGGCGTCACCTGCTGATATGACGCAAGTTTTGTTTTGGAGCCACAGCTCTACTACGCCATGATCGTGAGGTAGTACACACATCCATGCTCTATTCGTCGCGTCGCAGCTACCTTGAGGCGCCGGAGCGCAAGTGTGGGACGTGTGACGTCACGTCACGTCACCTCACTGGTAGCCACGTGACTAGGCTAGGGAAATTTACCGGCTGCTTGGCCGCCGCTTGGCCGCTCAGTCTCGCCATGGATGGTTTCAGCGCGAGCCACGGGCTGAATCCAGTCATCCACTAGATATGTGGCTAGACCGAAGGCAGCAAAAGCAAAGTTGGCTGCTAAAACACTGGAACAAACGGAGGCCAAACGTTCACGAAGTGTGTCTCTTTGCGAGTCCATGCCAGAGAGACATTTCGAAACTCCAAATTACTAGGCTCGCAAGTGTTCAAGCTAACCCATTCTTTTTTCTCTTTTCGCGCTCAGGGTACCACGGGACAAGCGGCGAGCTTCCCTGCGCGTACGCCAGCACTCAGACCTTGGTCAGTGACGTGTTCCTGGAAGCGGGCAAGGAGCTGGGCTACCAATTGGTCGACTACAACGGAGCTAAGCAGACAGGTGGGCCTGCCTGTGGGAATAAATGCCGCGGCACTCTCTCGCAGATTTACAAGCACTTCGTGGTGTTGCTGTCGGGCGGGTCAAGGCGCATTCATGGCGCGGATGAATTTCAAAGAATCGAAATTGGGGGATGGGGCCAAGTGACGGGCCGAAGCGGCTCAGAAAGGACAGGGAGAACAAAACGCCAGGTTTAGCTTTATTTCACAGGGGGTCACGGCAAAAGCTCGAACAAACAATACGGTAGCAACTGCAGGGATTTCTTACACTAAGAACTAAATGCGATAAAACAGGCGAGAAACAAAAACATATCTGAGAAAAAATTCAAACAGAACTTGATTCAATTGTGCCAAGAATCATTTAATAGGCATTTATAAATTTGACAAGCTTTAAAATGCTCGTCTACGCGCAGCAGAGGAGACGAAGTGCGAAACCAGACACGTTCTGCGCAAGGCATTGTTAAAGTGGGCCTGTCCGAATTGAAGCACCTCCCTGCTCTTCCATGAAGGGACCTTGGACAGAACTGCACCTCGTGGACAGCATCACTCTCCGAAGGGACCTAATGTAATTATTCATGGGCGAGTCTCGTCTTACCTTCATCAATCCGCCTGCGTCTCTAATAAAATAAACACATTTGGTTGTTACATGTCCTAGGTGCGTAATGTGAAGTACTAACTATGGTTGCACGCTGACATGGCACTGTGCCCCGTCAGGATGGTTCCAAGTTTTTAAGTCTAAAATAAACTTCGCGTAAAAAACATGAAGGGTGCGCGTCGATCACTTCATCCTACTCGTGTCCCGCGGTTTTTCTACCGAAAAGATGGAGCAGCAATCGTAGCGTTTTGTCTGGCAGCAATTAGCCCAACAACATGCTGTAACGGTATAATGAATTAAGTTGAGGTAATGCCTCGAGTTTCTATTCCATCTGGAGCCTTTAAAGAAGGAAAAAAAATTAGCTGCAGGAAAACCAGGAGCCACTTCTGGCCTACGTTAGTACATAGATTGAGTACAGAGACGTTCTGTGTACACACCTCGGTGCGTATATCATCACCCTCCCGTACGCACGACGAACGTTAAAACGCGGAAGCATCCTTTGGCGAGAACTAGACAGAAACAATGGCCTCTAATGAGACCGGCTAGGTTACTCTGGCAAAGGCAACTAGCTCTCTACGTCACGTTTATTAGAATAAATTGTAGAACTTGATGAATGTGACGATGACGACTATGACAGCGATGATGTACATGAACACGCAAGCGTGTATAAAACATTGATAAAGTCCTGTGCTTGGCTGAAAAATCAGCAGAGCTTTTTTCGCTCGGTTGATTATGTTGATCCTTGCATTTTATTCCCACGTCTACCAGGAAATCGTGGCTGATCTTGATCCCATTAATAAATGTTCCATGATCACACTGACTCAGTGATAATTCGCTGAGCTAATTCGCGGATGCGTCGCTTTGTCGTCGTGGCGCAGGATTCGCCCGTCTTCAGACGAACACGTTGGACGGATCCCGGTACAGCGCCTGCAAGTCCTTCATCAAACCTGTGGTGTCGAGGCGGTCCAACCTGCACATCACCCTGCTCTCAAAGGCCACCAGGGTGACGCTCATGCACCGCTTTATTAAACACTATGGTCTTTCCTAGGCTGTAGTCTTTCTTGGACAGACTTTCTGTCCGTCTGTACCTCGATTGAACCGCTCGGCCGAACTTTAAAAGAATTCTTGAGTCAGACGTCCATACAAAACGTTCCCAAACTGTTTAGCAATGTTCATACTTGTCAACATTGTTGAGAAAAAAGAAAACGTTAGGCGTATTTGAGGCAAAACTCCAATAAATAAGTGATACAAGCCGTTTCATTTTTGCGATATCTAGAGAAAGCAAAACAGCATGCCACAACACTAGCCCTTCCAGGAAGTGCAAAAGTAACGAAACGTTCTACTAGATTGCGAGACTGGAAGGAAAGAGCGCGGCCAAAGAGAGAAGGCGCATTTACGTGGCGTGGGAGAGGGGGTGGAGAATGAGCAGATCAATTTTTCCCGCAGCCCTGCCATCTTAAGCAGTCGTGCTTCCTAGCCCAAGGACAAAGAGAAGGCGACGAGGGCTGCGCTGAGAGACATCTAAGAGACATTATTTCGAAGGAAACCTGCTTATGTATAAACTTCGTGAGACATACGTAAGTTTAAATGCGTTGTTAATTATCTTTGTGTTATTCTTTCCAAAAAAGTGTTTTTGTATTTGTGTACCTACTCACTCCTGCGACAGTACAAGTGCACTGCAGTAGTGTCACTAGATAAGGTTACGGAGTATCAGCACTCTTTTTCTTCCATTGTTCCGTGCCGCCGCCGTGATCATTGGTCAGTTTTCATCACGTGACATTTGTTTGCACTGCATGGTTCATGGGTGCAGCCCTTTTGTTGTTTCCGCTTTTTAGTCTGTCAGCTCTTTTAGACTTAGTTTTTCCTCCCTGCACTACGGCTGCGCGCGACTCGCGTCGTTCAGAACGCCAATCAACAATAACGCGTGCAGCAGCATTTCAGCAGCATAAGTGTGTTAAACAGATGCGCAGCATCGACGGCAGTGTTGTTAACAAACGACTCGGTCCCATTTAGCGGCGACGCTGTCGAAGCAGCTATCTTGCAACGCTCATAAACCCCAAAATGGCCGCCGTTGCTTACTCGCGTGCCTCAGTGGCGGCACTGTACCTTACCTCGCGACACCAGGCTGCAGTGTGTAAAAATAAATGAAACTAATATATTGTCCCATAGCCACACACGACGCAGCTGTCTCGAAGGGAAAACATGTTTATTGCAGCGAACATCTGCTCCCTAGACAACTCAAAGAATACACAGGCGGCGAAGCAGCACTCAACAAAGTGACCTGCGCTGGCGAGTGTCGGTTTATCGAATGCAGCGGCGTCTGCTGGCGGGCATTAATGTTTCGGCGCGGGTGTTTCTCGAACCGTCGATTCGCATCGAGAAGACTATAGATAAAAGAAGACTATTCTAGGTATGGTGATAGGGCGAAACATTATCCCTATGAAATGAGATAATCGTGGTGTTTCCCCGAGCTAGCACATCAGTATGGCTATGTTCCGCTGTGTCACCCTTCGAAAGACGGTCCTCTCTGTTTTCTTTCCGCCGACGCACGGCCGGGCTACAGCGGCGGCGTCCGACGCTCTAGCCCGGCCGTGCCCGACGCTGCTGCGTCCGGGACGCCGCCCCTGCGAATTCCAGGCAATACCTTGCAGAATCTCCGGCTTCACTCTTTGTAGAGCCACGTATGTGAATTCGTGACGTCGCTAAGCTTTGCTTTCCAACCACCTTCACCGCGTAGTTTGGCGCCAATTTTTCATTTTTATTTTTTACGACTAGGCTTCACAACTGCCACGGGACACTCCCTATTTAACTTTTTTTTTCCTCCATGGTTGCCGATTGCAGCGCCCAATTATGGTATAACGCGATACGCAGCGCCTCACGTGCGTTGTACCATATGGCAGAAAGATTGTAAAAAATGGCAGAAAGATGCACAAGCCAAAAGAAAATATTAAAATGCACATTATACCATACGTGCATACACTGATATCGTAAAATATCAAGAAGGTTGTGGCCAGATACAATGTGCGCATTGTATTCTCGGTCCCAGGCAAGCTGGCCAGTATTTGCCGTTTCATGGCGAGTAAGCTGCCGGCTACATGCACCAAGAAGCGCGCCACCCGCTGTTTCGTGTGTGCTAGCAACATCGTGTACAGTATCCCGCTCGACTGCGAGAAGGTGTATAGCCTGGCCGTCGCTTTGACCGCCGGCGGGACGGAGCACCGGCTGGCTGGTAGCAGCAACAACGGCGGGAACTTGGCGGATCACGCTGCGGTTGAACGCCATTTCTGGACCGGAGGGCCTCTTTTAAGAAAGCAGGACAGGGAGATTACCGAGGCATCAGAAAAGCGGGGATGGATGCGTCAGCACGCCGTCACTAGCACCAGAGTCCTTCAATGCCTTTTTGGTCATGAAACTTCGCCGTCAAGCTATGGGAGAGCTTCGTACGCTGCCCAGGGAGGCCGCGCCGCGGCGCTGGTGTTGATTGGAGGGCCCCCGGGGGCGTGGTCAGAGCGCGTTTGGCAGGGAACGGACCACGGAGTAAGATAAAACAGTCGCTCGCCGCCTTATCAGCAGTGCACTTTCGCTTTGCGGGTCGTGGGCCGCTCAAATGGCCTTATCGTTTTGTGAGTGGCGAAAAAATTTTGTGCGAACGGGCATGCTGCTACAGCGTTCCTGCCTGCCGGTCTGGCTACAGAGCAGCGGCGGCCGCCCGATGCCCTTCGATCTGCGGTGGTGCCCCTCGCGGTAGCCTTTGTCCCCGTACGAAACTTAGCCGGGAGTTTCATGACTAGAGAAGCATTGAAGGACTCTGCTAGCACTTAGTCTTTCATTAGATAGTCTGTAATCTCAAAGTTTAGAGCGTGCGTTAGTCCTGTTGGTTACATGTCGGCAGTATCAGTAGTGCGCGTGTGTGCCGACGTGTCAATTGCTGTTACTATTTTATGGATGAGCCGTCAGCGAATGTTAATCTTTGGCAGAAATCTTGATTTTTATCTATACCTTTGGCCAGTGTATACATAGTTGCGCGGACATCACGACAGCTATCATGCGGGTGAACCGCGTGGACGTCGAAAGGCAGTGCTAGGAAAGCTGTGAGCACTGCAGAAGAAAGGGCTGTGGTGACGTTACGTGCAAGTTTTCTGGGTTTTTTTGGTTTTATTGAGCATGGTTTTCTTGAGTTGGAAGTTGATGATGATGATGATGATGATGATGTCCTCAAATTTTTTGGCACGTACCCACAAGGGGGGATTGGCCAGGGCTAAATCGGTTAAAAACGTGGGGACTTCAATATACTTATTTCCGGAAAGAGGCTGTAAAAGGAAACTTAGTTGTTAATGAAACCCGAATTACCCATTAATCAGCACCGCTTAGCAATTCAAACGACCTGAGGCAGAAAGAAAATTTTGAATGCAATTATATATATCCCTTCTTGCAAACCCCAGCTTTGATGCGCCAATAGATAATATAAGTGTTATCGATAAAGTCAACCCCAACCTCTCAATCGGCTCCTTCAAAAACAGTTGTCTAGCTGTTGAGAAACGGCGACAGTCGAGGAAAAAATGGTCGATTGTTTCGGGGACCTGGCACCGCACACATAGTTCTGTAGATGAAAGTTCTGATCTGAACAGATAGAAATTGGCGCCTGCATGTGTTCTGTGTATCTACTTCGTCTTCGTCTCTTTAGCGCCCATTCCAGTCGAGGATTTGATGAGCATCAGGGCAAATACGAGTCCGACCACGTAGGTAGGCACGGTAGTCGGTGTAGACGTAACGGGGGTGCTGAATGATGGCAAGAGTAATGACCACCTGCTCACCAATCGGAATTTCTTCTCCTATAGTGGTGCGAAGAGAAGCGACTTTCGAGTTGTACGCAGTGCATTCCACCGCAACTACTTCGCCTGCACAGACCAGGGCTGCGTCTGTGTAGGCTACTCTGCGAGGGGCTATGTACTGATGCAGCTTACTGAGTGCCTTGGCGCGTGCTTCTCGCCTGCTTTTGGGCTTGGTTGGGTGCATGTTTTTCGGTATTGGGCGGACGTCGGCAAGGGACCTCCTGGCAGGTGGTGTTTTCCTGGGTGCTTAACCGATGTGGACAGGGTTGAGGTTGAATCGCGTAATAATGGTCTCTTTCCTGTAGGTGTTTCACCTAGTCTAACCAGTCGGTTGATGTGGTGAGCCTCAACGAACTGTACAAGGGTGTTGTGCGCGCCCATCCCCACAAGTCTCTGCGTAGATGGCGAGTCTGGAAGATGCAGGGCAGTTTTTGTAACTTTCCGGAGTAGAGTTTACAGCCGGGTTTGTTTAGCTTCTAAGAGATTCATGTAGGAAGCCACGTAGACAACGCGGTAAATGGCTAACGCTTGTACCAGGCGGAGGGTGTCTGCTTCTCTCATACCTCTCCGGTTCATGGGGCCTAGTTGTTCTACTTATTGCTTGAGTATTTAATGGGCTGTGGGCTTGAATGTGGAGAGTGAAGATGGCGAAATTTTCGCTGCCTACCGGGAAATAAAGCCTCTGAGTGTGTGCTTCAAAGTAACGTGTCGCACTTACTCTTTTCTGGCCGGTAAGTTGCCGCTAAAGTGGCATCGGTGGTGCCTTCGTAAATAATTTAGTGCGTACCTAAACGTCGTTCTCGGCTGACTACATACTAACGGGGTTTGATTTAACAGCGTAAATGTAAATACATAATCGGTCAAACAGAATTATGACGAAAACAAAAAGAAGAAAGAATTTAAAAATGCTCAAAATGGCCCTCCGTGTAACGCCCCGCATTTCCACAAAAATGCAGATTTCGCGGAAGTTTCCCTTTTAGTCGTCATAATAGCGTAAGTGGAGAGAGTTGGTCGAATTTTGAAAAACCAAGAAATTTCGCTGTAAAAAGTCACACTGTTGACCAGCGGCATAAGAATGCTATGCATTAGTGGGCTGAATTTCTGCCGATTCAGCGAGCCGCAATAAAACTAAATGTGAAAAACATTGGCCTCCAGAGTCGCTGCAAAGATCGCTAGTCTTCTTCCGACCCCTGCGTGTCGCTTCTCCCGCGGTAAACGGGGAGGAGCTTTGCTAAAGTCAATTCAAATTTCCCGCGTTGCATTACACGCGCATACTGTCGTGCTTGAAATAAATGCCGCAACGAGGTCTAGAATCAAGCGCGAGCACTTTTTGTATTTTGCCTAAAAGACACCATCTTGAAGTGATTTTTTTTCCTGTCGTAGATATCATGCGGAAATGTACTTTCAAATGAAAAAAACCTTGCCTAGTTAGTACCAGTTGTGTATGAATGTTTTGCTCAAATATGCTTGCTGAACAATCTCGAATAAAGTCTGCTGCTACCGTATTAAGCAGCTTCGAGCAGCTTTGCCTGCGCCAACGTCTCTTTCAAGAATTCTTTTAACGTTTGCCCAGGCGGCTGAGTACAGGGACAGGCCACAATTTTCGGGTCCAATTAGGTGGTCGCAGAAAGACTATCGTCTTTAAAAGCGTCCCGCCATGTGCGGCACTTGTCTCGCTCACTACTCGATGCCGGTGTCGGGGTCGCAGGTGCTGTTCGAAGGCAAGCGCGCGGTGGGTGTCGAGTTCGAGCGCGACGCGGACAAGATGCGGGTGCGTGCCCGGCGGGAGGTGATCCTGTCTGCGGGAACCATCGGCAGCCCGCACCTGCTGCTCCTCTCCGGCGTCGGGCCCCGGGCGCAGCTGGAGGAGTTCCAGGTACGAGCGCCCAGTGACGACTGAGGCGAAGCGGACGTCACTGCAGGTGGCCACCCGAAACGCGCCGTAGTCGAAGTGAAGAAGAGGGCTCAGAGTCCGACCTGCGTTCCTCTGTGCGATTGCGGCAGCCGCAGCTGCTTATCTATTGCACGGGAGAATACGCTCAAACGTAAGGACGGTACGGAGTCAAGAGAGTGCACTAAACTAAGTGCACTTAGCGCAGGTGGCAAACACACACAAGCGTTCTAAAGGGGAAACCAGTCGGGCGGTTGGTGGGAATGACTGTTCACACTACGTTTAAATGAGCAGTTTTCTTCCAAAGACTCCGCTTTCGACTTCGATTTTTTTTTCTGGGCACTCGATTACATGTTTAGGAAAACCTGCTAAGTTCAACCTTGTGATCTGAGCCTGAAAAGCTGCTACAAATGTCATACATACAGGACTGCAGAAGGACCTTCCTTAACACCTAAAAGCCGATTTTATTCTCTTACTGTTTGGAGTGCCCTCAGCTGAAATTCAAGAGTAGTTTTGCAGATTTAGAAGTTCCTACCCAGCAGACGTGACCATGCTTTCAAAGACAAACGTGAGTCCAGGGATTACAGCTGGCTGCCCTTCGAAAGCTCGCACGTGAAACTCAGCCAGAGGCCGCACTGTTTGAACAACGTCATTCACTGGGCGAGATATATTGCAGTTATCCACAAAAAACAACGAAATCATTCGCATAACTCCATATCTTGATGGCAAACACACGAAGGTTCGGTTGAGTGTGCCTATCGACACGACTAAGGAAAATATTGTTGAGAACAGGAGCTACCCCTAGATCCAATGCATATGTTTGCACATGGAAACCCGCTCCCGCTTTATGAAGGCTGACTGCAAGTATAAACACACAAGTTATGCGTGTCCTTTATCGCAATTTGTGGGAACCGCTGACCTGTACCCCGCAAGTATTGGTAAACTTCATTTCGGCATTTTCATCTGCGATGCCCCTTTTCACGCTACTCATTAACTGATCATGGGAAACGGAGTAGCACGGAGCCTCAACATCGGTGCGAAAAATTTTGCACGTGCGGGATTCCTCGCCCTCAAAACAGTTAAAGCAGTTGGACTCAACGTCACAGCTGTCGACTGCAGTGATTCGCCAGAGGGACCGTGGTGCCCTCTCCTCACAAGCGTGGCGTTGATGCCGCAGGTATACCCGCATCCCCTGAAGACACTGGATTGAGTTTGCATTAATTGGGTAATTAATGCGCTAATGCACGATGTTTTCTTTATTTTATGTCATTGCACCAGCGGCCTAGCAACGGCGGCCTCCGTGCAAGGGCGCAGCGCAAATATCGACTTTGCGCATGCGTAACGCGCACCTCTGCGGCTCCATGAAGGAGAAATCGGCGTCGTAACGCGAGGGACCCAGGTTCGATGCCGAACAGGAGAAGCGGTTAACATTTCGAAGCCTCTGCTTCGGTGCACGACGCTGTGGCGCCGTGACTACGGCGGCCAGATACCGTGAAGCCGGACGAGCTACGCTGACAAGCCGGGCTCCTGAAATGTCGAAACCTAAACATTCGCAGGGCAGTCTGAGTTAGCGACCATTAACGGACCGTGACCCCACAGGGAGTCCAGTTGTGCTTGCAGTAACTCCAACACAACCCTCTCCCACAAGCTCCGCTCTGAAACAGTAGCGCGAAAACAAATCTCGACTGTACGGGTTTTTTTTTTCTCTAGAGGAACAGGAACAGTCACAGTGCTTGACCGTTTCCGTGCTAAAGCACAGCGCCTGAAAAACGCCTGGTTATTTGGTAGGGAAATTGCCCGTTTCTTTACTTCCGTCATTGTACCATAGGGTACAATGACCACGCACGTTTCCTTGCCTGGGGCCACGACGGGCCACCGGTTACACACAGCATAGTCTACACATTCTCGGAAAGATTGCAGCAGTGCACCGCGAAGCTTCAGTACTGGAGAACACATCAGTGCCTTCCGTGATGAACCGTGGGCGGTCTTCTTCCGGAACCCAGCTCTGTCCTCTCAGCTGGTTGTAAGGCGCGTTCGACGCTGAACTTGGCGCCCAGAACGATGGTCCGGTCTTCAGCAGCCCTGATTGCGGCGTTTTAACGCGCCCAAGCAACACCTGGTTTGTATACGAGGAGCGCCGCACTACGGGCGTCTGGATTAATTCTGACCGCCTGCAGAGGATACTCACAGAAAAGTAGCCAATCCGATCGAGGTAGAACCCGCGTCCCTGAGGTCCGCAGCACAACGCCTTAGCCACTCACCCACCCCTAGCGGTGTTCGGCCGTGGTGTGTCCGACGTCCCGCAGCAGTCCAGAACTATCGAGCGGCCTACCGTGGCCGTCTCTTTGGATTTGAGCGCACGCAGTCCTTGAAATGCCTGGCCTGCTTCCACACCTCCACTCTCAAGGTGAGGCGTCCTCTGGTAGGCTCCGTTGGAACTTCCCGGGTGCACAATCCGCATCTCAAGTGGCGCTACGCTGTGCTCGCTGGAAGTACACGTGTACCGCCGTCACTGAGAAGAGCGCTGTGGGTAGAGCATAGAAAAGGGCCCGATGGACGCCGGTGCATTCAGCAGAATGGACGCTTGGGCTGGTTGGTTTTTGTTCATCGTTTAACAGCCCTTGCAACACGAACTATGGACGATGGCGAGGGCTTGCAGAAGTTCTCCGTGGCCCTAAACTTCGCCAGAGTGTGCACAGTGAGAAGTTCGGGCGCGTGCACATACGGCAGGGGGAGGGGGGAGGCGTGGCTGGAGCCCACATGAGCCGACGACGCCTGTCTTGTTTCACCCTCCTGTCCTAGCCTGCGTAGAGAGTTTTCCGCTTCTGGTTTCATTAAAAATCAGTTGTTTGTAAGCGCTCGTCCTGTGTAGTTCCTCTCTTTGTCCTGTGTTTTTATGAGCTTTTCCCACTATGCCTCGTGTCACCTTTCACTCCCACTTTATGAATCTACCAGCCAGTATGCAGTCTCTGGAGAGCAGAGACTCTGTGCGCCACATCTACCACAAACCACGCCTTCTTGTTATAATGCTCGCTACGATACCAATTCTTGCCTACTTTAGCATTGAATGCTCCCATAGCTACGGTATGCTGTGTTTTTACTTTAGCCATTCCCCATTCCATACCTCAATAGCAGCGTTCAACTAGCTACTCGTCATGACTGGCTTGAGGTGCGTAGCCCTGCCCCCCTTTAATTTAACCTCTTATTAAGCCTAATTTCGAGACCGCATACCCCTTCGTTACTGCTTTCGTCGATGTTGCCAGCTATGCTTTGATTGACTAGAAATCCCACCCGCAGTTCTCTTTTGTCCACTATACCGCGGTACCTTAGAACGTGCCCATCTTTCAGCATTGTAAAAGCTTCACTTGTCCTCATAACCTCACTAAGCCGTAATAAATCCCTTTTAATGCCCCCCGCTAATTCCTTGAATAACACCTCTATGCTGGCCTCGCTTGATAAAGTTCTTGTGTAAACATTGCCAGGGTCAGATTCCAATGGAGGCCTGTCCGGGTTCTTAGCACCATCTGCTGTGTTACAGGTCTAACCACCGCTGTGGTGAGTCGCTTCGCAGCCGCTGCGGACTGACAGCCGATGGTTTATTGGCGCAGTCATGGGAGGTGCCGGCCATTACAACACCAGCGTGGGCAAGCCTGCTCTGGTGAGGGAGTGAGTTACCGGCAATAGTCGTCGGGATCAGGCCGCACCCCAGCCTCAATCAGCAATCGATCAACATGCCGATTTTTTTATCCGGTGGGAATTGCGCAGCACCGATATTCGAACCACACTCCTTTGGCACGCGAGGCGGATGCTCTACCTCTACGACACCGCTGCACCGCTGTAGCGGTGACGTAGAGGTAAAGGCATCCGTTTTACAACATCAATGGTAGTAAAATACCTACCGTAGAGGTAGAAATTTTACTGCTCACCATAAGAAGAGCAGAAAAACAACTATAAGCAAAGGCGTCAGACAAGGAGACACACTCTCTCCAATGATATTCACAGCATGTTTGCAAGAGGTATTCAGAACATTGGATTGGGAACAGGTGGGCGTAAGGGTTGATGGAGAATACCTCAGTAACCTCAGATTTGCAGATGACGTCACCTAGCTAACTAACTCGGGGGAGGATTACCACAATGATTACCGCAAAGGATTACCGCAAGATTACCGCAATGGACAAGCAGAGTAGAACCGTGGGCCTGAAATTAATATGCGGAAAACTAAAGTAATGATCAATAACCACGGGACAGCACAGCGATTTGAAACAGCTGGCGAGGCAGTAGAAGTTGTAAGCGAATATATCTACTTAGGCCATGTAGTGACCCCGGATCCCAACCATGAGGCAGAGATAATTAGAACGATGAGAATGAGGTGGAGTGTATTCGGGAGGCACTCTCAGATAATAAATGGCTGCCTACCGTTGTCCCTGAAGAGGACATCTGCATCTTACCGGTACTCTCACCTACTGGGCAGAAACCGGGAGGCTCTCTAAAAAGGTTCAACTTAAATTGAGGACGATTCAGCGAGCAGTGGAACGGAAGAAGATAGGTGCAACGTGAACTGACAAGAAGAGAGCGGAGTGATTCAGTGAACAAACGGGTGTTAAGGACATATTAGTAGAAATTAAGAAGAAATGGGTGTTGGCAGGGCATGTAATGCGAAGGTAAGATAACAGTTGGTCATTAGGGGTAACACAGTGGATCCCTAGAGAAGGCAAACGTGGCAGGGGGCGGCAGAAAGTTAGATGGGCAGATGAGATCAAGACGTTTACGGGGATAAATTGATAGCAGTTAGCACAGGACCGGGCTAATTGGAGATCTACGGGAGAGGCCTTTGCCCTACAGTGGACGTGGACAGGCGATGATGACGAAAATGTTAGGCGTACAGCACTGCACGGGCCGCCATTTCTAGGTCCGGTACGACCCGGTCCGGTACGACCCGGTCCGGTAGATACACGGCCCCGTCCGGGCCCGGGCCCTAGAAATTTTTAAAATATGAGCCTGAGACGGACCGAATTTAATAAAATAAGCCCCTGCCCGCCACGCTGTTTTTAAATATCAGCCCGAGTCAGACAGACTCTAAACATGACGCCGAGGAAGTTTTGTCTCTTTAAGCTAAAATTAAGCATATAGCGAGTATATTGCACCTAAATTTCTTTTAAACTTGCACCGATCTTTGTAGAACGTAAATATCGTTACGTCGAAAATCTGTTTTCCAGAATATCGGTGAAATGGCAACATAATTTCCGAAAGCCTGCGGGCTCACGGTACAACGATGGTCATTTAAAGCATGTCTATAAAAATGGATATTTATGTATTTCTGGAAGCGATATTGCATCTTTCGTCGTTTCATTCAATTCGTTTCCCAAAGGACTCTCCTTCCTACAAGTTTTCGAAGCGAGCACACTTTGTACAGAGCTAGTCTGACTTGTGCTTTTAGTCCCCGACGCCTATGGAAGCAGAGTCAAGTTCTTCCCATGCTCACAAACTGGTCTACTCAAGAAGTCGCGTTTGGCCAAAAATAAAGTATATAAAAGTGTAAGAAAGGCGCAAGGGTTGGTTAGGTTATCTTGGTAGCTTAACATACACAGCTATCAGATTATTCCATAGTCTGAGGCAGAAAATAAAACAAAATTAGCAGTGACTTAGCTCGGCTATGCCAGAATATCCGTAGCACGACCTAAGGTTCAGCGGGTTATTCTTAGGTTTCCTGGTTGTCTAGGGTTAGCTGATTATCATGCTTACTGCTGCTAAAACAGTTTTTAATCCAATTCATTCCAGTCCTGTCCAGTTCAATCCAGTCCAGTCCAGTCCGGTCCAGTACAGTTAAGTCACTTTTCCTTGCGCATGCGCTGCATGGCTCTCCAGAAGCCACGACAAACGGCTATCAAGCGGCTCCGGCGCACCGTCAGACTTGGCTACTGCGCAACGGAGGCGCACAGCTGGGCACGCGCCGGGGCCAGTGCGTCTGCCCCGGCTATGACGTCAATCCTCTGGAAAGCGCAGACCGGCGAATGTGCACACCCGTACTCCAATTGGATTGGATTACAATCCAATCAAATACAATCCAATTTATTCCATTCCAATCGAAATCCAAATTTAATCTAATCCGATCCAATTCATTGCTCCTCGCGCTTGGCAAGCACAGTCCTTCAGGTCCATGGGAAACTGCTCAACCTTGGCCGGTGTAGCTTACGCTACAAAAGGCTATCACCTTCTTGTGAACTGCTTCTCAATTGCAAAGCATGTGCTGGAATTGAGTATCTTACTTGTATTCACTACGCTCAGCATACATGAATTACACAGCTATCAGATAATCCCATAGCCCGATGCTGGAAAAAAAGGCTATCACCTATGCTAGGATCATGCAGAACTCAGTGAGAGGAATGCCGGACGCACACACAGGACGAAGTGTATTTACAACATATTCGAGACGTTGGACGACCACTCAAAGAAAATAACCGTATCTCAAAAAGAAACGTTCACAAAGAGAGTTCAGTTAGCTTTCGGTGGCACTGGCTGGCGCCAGACCCGCAAAACAGTTGCGTTCCGCACGGCTCACATGTATCCCTTGCTGTAGCACAGTGGTCGTCGAGGGTGAGGGCCGCAGAGCTTGGCCGGCTGCTCGGTCTCACAGCAGCAGGAACCCGGAGCCGAGCCGGAACGGAATGACGCGGAAGTGTCTTGTGGTCACTCGTGCCCGAGCGGGTAGCCGCACCCAGACGGCAGCTCGCTTGGTGACCGATGGCGATGGTCTTGTAACGGAAGGCACGTCGACCGGACGCATGACGTGGGAATGCCCAATCCAACCGTGCCCTGTCTCGGTCGCCTAGCGCTTCCCGGGTTTGCAGCTCCTGCTCGCACCCCGCCCTCGTATTCTTCTTTTTGGTGGTGTGTCTTTTACCCAGCGGCCGCTTGGTGTCTCGCCCGATGTGAAATCTTCTTTCACTATTTTAACCGTGCCCCCACTGATCCATTCATCACATCACCCCACATTGAGAAAGTTTTTCGGGGTACCAAACAACTATTCTACTAGTCACGAGGCAGGAGCAAAAAATGGCGCGGGTCACAGCGCATTCACGAACAGCATGCAGTCACTTAAAAAAATCCCGCCATCTCCACGAAGTGAATGATGATGAGCGTGGCGAAACTAAAATGCTTATCGGTAAAGCCGTGAAACATTCGCCCACACATCATATAAAGACTCGACACGTCAAGCTTTCCACCACTCCGTTGACAAGCCCGTCGACGACGTCGATGTTTGTGGTGATTATGTAGGGCTTGTTTGGGACGATGAGAATCTCCATGGGTAAGTTGGTGAATTCGGTGTGTGACATTTTAGACACCTTGGCCGTCGCCTTCTGCAGAGCCTCTCGTGACGGGTACCCCCGGTACGTGTCTTGAACTCTCAGGCGACGAACGACAACCTCTTCTTCTTGCTCTCCTCCTTGTTGCGTAGCAACTAACGCGCTGAACGTTTTGACCTCTTCGGCCAATCTTTGGTTGGCCAATCTCTAGGGGGATCCTGCCACAATCATCATCATTCCGCCGTGTATGGCAACAACAAGGGATGGGACAGGGCCCGAGCAAGAGTCTTGAGCTCGCAGGCGACGAACGACAACCTCTTCTTCTTCCTATCCTCCTTGTTGGGTAGCAACGAACACGTGGAACGTTTTGACTTCTTCGGTCAAACTTTGGTTGGCCAGTCCCTAGAGAGATCCTGCCACAATCATCATCATTCCGCCGTGTACGGCCGGGACAGGGCCCGAGCAAGAGGAGCTTCGCCCTTAATAAACTACATTGAACGACGTTTTGTTACCGTTGAGTTACACACGCGCCCTTACAACACGACAATGCTAGACGCCCGTTCACTTGTGGAAAATTTTTTGCCGTCGGCTACTCTGGGAGGCGCAGAGTATGCCACCAGAAGCACAGTTGCGTACCCGGGTGTCGAAGTCGAGCTCGTGCATCATGCCTGCTTGCATCACCTCTTGGCTCCTCGAGACGTTGATTAGACGTTTCCATTCCGATACCGGTGTTCTGCAAGCATGTCGCGGTACCCGAAGTGTTGAGCAGAAATGTCGCCGGAACCCCGGAACCTTCGCTTCGGGCGTTTTCGGGTTGCCGACGTTGCATGATCATACGGAACGCTTCACATCTCGTCCCAAATCTGGCCAGTAGAATTCTTCTAAAATCCGATAAGCCGTCTTCCAGATGCCCCCGTGTGGAGGCATTACGCTCTCATGCGCGGGTCGAAGGACGGACTCTCTGAAGGTCTGGGGCATTACTGTCTGTTTGAACACGTTTCCAGTTAGAAGGCGACAGATCCGATACAAGAGGTCCTCACTTTCGAGGAAATTTTAGTGGTGGCCTCTTTCAGAGCGAGACGCCTTCCCAACTTTCCATTAAATACATGTCAAAATGGGGTCTTCTCGCTGTTCCTGGGCTTGTTTTACCCGGTTGAGGTTAGGGTGCAGGAGTAGTGGCGCTCCTAATCGTTTGTCCTGCAGTGCTTCAGTGCTTGCCACGGCGGAAATCAGGTAGTGCGGTTCCGAAGGCAGCGTTCGCCCTAGGCTGCTCGTACCCGTTTCACTTTCACCAGCAACTTTATACTCCCAGTCAAGATCTGGATCGTGAGGTTCCCTGACGCCTGGAATGTTGCCAAGAATCAGGTCCTACAGGGGACAGGCCATGCAAACAGCACTAATCTCTCCTACAAAATACGGCGTGTGCACTTGGATTTTCGCCTCCGGTAGTTCCGTCGTGGACACCTCTAGAAGGACAACCCGGCGTGTATTTCCTGTGACAGTCCATAACTACTTCTTAAGCGCCAAAAACTACAGGGACATAGAATGAGACAGGGACACGCGCTACAGGGACATAGAATGGGACAGGGTAGCGCGTGTCCCCGTCTCATTCTAATTCTATGTCCCTGTAGTTTTTGGCGCTTAAGAAGTAGTTATGGAACACCAACTAGCCCGAACGCAAGCCCTTCTTCTGTGACAGTCGTCATCGACCAGATCACGGCGGACAATGGCGGTGTTGCTCCCGGTGTCCCTGAGGACTCTAGCGGCTTTACCGAGCACTCGTCCAGAAACGACTGGCATTCTCTTCACCAGAAACGGCAAATTCCTGTCGCGTCAGCGTTAGAGTTGGGACAACTTCTATTCGCATCCGACGGCTGGGGTTTGTAGCACTTGGTTTTCGCGGCTCTCCTTGAAGGCTGATGAATGCCACATGCAGCTACCATGTCTTTGCCTCCCGATCCGCTTCGACAGTTATAGGCACTGTGACCTGATCTGCCACTCAGAACATGTGGTGTTTACTTTGTCCACAGTGGGACAGCCCTGCGTGTTGTGTCCGGGACAATGGCACAAGAAGCACTTCTGTGCTGCTGCTCTCGGTGTGGCGTCCCTACCGTTCGGACCTTCCGGCGCGTCACTTGGAAGCTTCCCTAGGTTAGAGAGGTTCTGTGCCTCCAGGAGGCGGTCCGCAACATCCGCTAACCCATCGAAGCTGTTGCACTCGCGTTCTTTTAAAAACACCACGAGCTTTGAATGGCGACCGCGGTAAAATTGCTCCAAGATCATTAGGTCGCGGAGGCCTTCAAAATATTAAGAAATATTGGCCATCTGAACCAAATGAAGAAGGAGCTCGACAGCCTGGCTGCAAACTGTCGTCCCGTTTCGCCTTAACTGCGAACTCCCAGTATTTACTAAGCTCAGCATACATGACTTAGCTAGCAGATGATCTAAAAGTCCGAGAGAGAAACAAAAAAGGCTATCACTTTCTTGTGCACTGCCTCTTAACTTCAATGCATGCACTGGGATTGAGCATCCTGCTAGTATTCACTAAATTCACTGTACATGACCTAAAAAGCTATCAGATTATGTAATAGTCCCATGCAGAAAAGAAAGATTATTCTTGTGCACAGTTTTCTTACATGCAAAGTGTGCACCCGTAGTATTCACTAAGCTCAGCAAACATGAATTAGATAGCTATCAGGTTATTTATTAGTCCGATGCATGAAAGAAAAAAGGCTATCTTTTTCATGTTGACTGCTTCCTTACTGCAAAGCTTCCACTCCTAGTATTTACTAAGCTCAGCATACATGACTTAGCTATCAGATGATCTAATAGTCCGAGAGAGAAACAAAAAAAGGCTATCACTTTCTTGTGCACTGCCTCTTAACTACAAAGCATGCACTGGGATTGAGCATCCTGCTAGTATTCGCTAAACTCCCTGTACATGACTTAAACAGCTATCAGATTATCTAATAGTCCCATGCAGAAAAGAAAGATTATTCTTGTGCACAGTTTTCTTAAATGCAAAGTGTGCACCCGTAGTATTCACTAAGCTCAGCAAACATGAATTAGATAGCTATCAGGTTATTTAATAGTCCGATGCATGAAAGAAAAAGGCTATCTCTTTCATGTCCACTGCTTCCTTACTGCAAAGCTTCCACTCCTAGTATTTACTAAGCTCAGCATACATGACTTAGCTATCAGATGATCTAAAAGTCCGAGAGAGAAACAAAAAAAGGCTATCACTTTCTTGTGCACTGCCTCTTAACTACAAAGCATGCACTGGGATTGAGCATCCTGCTAGTATTCGCTAAACTCCCTGTACATGACTTAAACAGCTATCAGATTATCTAATAGTCCCATGCAGAAAAGAAAGATTATTCTTGTGCACAGTTTTCTTAAATGCAAAGTGTGCACCCGTAGTATTCACTAAGCTCAGCAAACATGAATTAGATAGCTATCAGGTTATTTAATAGTCCGATGCATGAAAGAAAAAACGCTATCTCTTTCATGTCCACTGCTTCCTTACTGCAAAGCTTCCACTCCTAGTATTTACTAAGCTCAGCATACATGACTTAGCTATCAGATGATCTAAAAGTCCGAGAGAGAAACAAAAAAAGGCTATCACTTTCTTGTGCACTGCCTCTTAACTTCAATGCATGCACTGGGATTGAGCATCCTGCTAGTATTCACTAAATTCACTGTACATGACTTAAAAAGCTATCACATTATCTAATAGTCCGATGCAGAAAAGAAAATTTATTCTTGGGCACAGCTTCTTAAATGCAAAGTGTGCACTCGTAGTATTCACTAAGCTAAGCATACATGACTTAGACAGCTATGAGATTATCTAACAGTCCGATGCATGAAAGAAAAAAGGCTATCTCTTTCATGTCCACTGCTTCCTTACTGCAAAGCTTCCACTCCTAGTATTTACTAAGCTCAGCATACATGACTTAGCTATCAGATGATCTAAAAGTCCGAGAGAGAAACAAAAAAAGGCTATCACTTTCTTGTGCACGGCCTCTTAACTTCAATGCATGCACTGGGATTGAGCATCCTGCTAGTATTCACTAAATTCACTGTACATGACTTAAAAAGCTATCACATTATCTAATAGTCCGATGCAGAAAAGAAAATTTATTCTTGGGCACAGCTTCTTAAATGCAAAGTGTGCACTCGTAGTATTCACTAAGCTAAGCATACATGACTTAGACAGCTATGAGATTATCTAACAGTCCGATGCATGAAAGAAAAAAAGCTATCTCTTTCATGTCCACTGCTTCCTTACTGCAAAGCTTCCACTCCTAGTATTTACTAAGCTCAGCATACATGACTTAGCTATCAGATGATCTAAAAGTCCGAGAGAGAAACAAAAAAAGGCTATCACTTTCTTGTGCACTGCCTCTTAACTTCAATGCATGCACTGGGATTGAGCATCCTGCTAGTATTCACTAAATTCACTGTACATGACTTAAAAAGCTATCACATTATCTAATAGTCCGATGCAGAAAAGAAAATTTATTCTTGGGCACAGCTTCTTAAATGCAAAGTGTGCACTCGTAGTATTCACTAAGCTAAGCATACATGACTTAGACAGCTATGAGATTATCTAACAGTCCGATGCATGAAAGAAAAAAGGCTATCTCTTTCATGTCCACTGCTTCCTTACTGCAAAGCTTCCACTCCTAGTATTTACTAAGCTCAGCATACATGACGTAGCTATCAGATGATCTAAAAGTCCGAGAGAGAAACAAAAAAAGGCTATCACTTTCTTGTGCACTGCCTCTTAACTTCAATGCATGCACTGGGATTGAGCATCCTGCTAGTATTCACTAAATTCACTGTACATGACTTAAAAAGCTATCACATTATCTAATAGTCCGATGCAGAAAAGAAAATTTATTCTTGGGCACAGCTTCTTAAATGCAAAGTGTGCACTCGTAGTATTCATTAAGCTAAGCATACATGACTTAGACAGCTATGAGATTATCTAACAGTCCGATGCATGAAAGAAAAAAGGCTATCTCTTTCATGTCCACTGCTTCCTTACTGCAAAGCTTCCACTCCTAGTATTTACTAAGCTCAGCATACATGACTTAGCTATCAGATGATCTAAAAGTCCGAGAGAGAAACAAAAAAAGGCTATCACTTTCTTGTGCACTGCCTCTTAACTTCAATGCATGCACTGGGATTGAGCATCCTGCTAGTATTCACTAAATTCACTGTACATGACTTAAAAAGCTATCACATTATCTAATAGTCCGATGCAGAAAAGAAAATTTATTCTTGGGCACAGCTTCTTAAATGCAAAGTGTGCACTCGTAGTATTCACTAAGCTAAGCATACATGACTTAGACAGCTATGAGATTATCTAACAGTCCGATGCATGAAAGAAAAAAGGCTATCTCTTTCATGTCCACTGCTTCCTTACTGCAAAGCTTCCACTCCTAGTATTTACTAAGCTCAGCATACATGACTTAGCTATCAGATGATCTAAAAGTCCGAGAGAGAAACAAAAAAAGGCTATCACTTTCTTGTGCACTGCCTCTTAACTACAAAGCATGCACTGGGATTGAGCATCCTGCTAGTATTCACTAAACTCCCTGTACAAAACTTAAACAGCTATCAGATTATCTAATAGTCCCATGCAGAAAAGAAAGATTATTCTTGTGCACAGTTTTCTTAAATGCAAAGTGTGCACCCGTAGTATTCACTAAGCTCAGCAAACATGAATTAGATAGCTATCAGGTTATTTAATAGTCCGATGCATGAAAGAAAAAAGGCTATCTCTTTCATGTCCACTGCTTCCTTACTGCAAAGCTTCCACTCCTAGTATTTACTAAGCTCAACATACATGACTTAGCTATCAGATGATCTAAAAGTCCGAGAGAGAAACAAAAAAAGGCTATCACTTTCTTGTGCACTGCCTCTTAACTACAAAGCATGCACTGGGATTGAGCATCCTGCTAGTATTCGCTAAACTCCCTGTACATGACTTAAACAGCTATCAGATTATCTAATAGTCCCATGGAGAAAAGAAAGATTATTCTTGTGCACAGTTTTCTTAAATGCAAAGTGTGCACCCGTAGTATTCACTAAGCTCAGCAAACATGAATTACATAGCTATCAGGTTATTTAATAGTCCGATGCATGAAAGAAAAAAGGCTATCTCTTTCATGTCCACTGCTTCCTTACTGCAAAGCTTCCACTCCTAGTATTTACTAAGCTCAGCATACATGACTTAGCTATCAGATGATCTAAAAGTCCGAGAGAGAAACAAAAAAAGGCTATCACTTTCTTGTGCACTGCCTCTTAACTACAAAGCGTGCACTGGGATTCAGCATCCTGCTAGTATTCGCTAAACTCCCTGTACATGACTTAAAAAGCTATCACATTATCTAATAGTCCGATGCAGAAAAGAAAATTTATTCTTGGGCACAGCTTCTTAAATGCAAAGTGTGCACTCGTAGTATTCACTAAGCTAAGCATACATGACTTAGACAGCTATGAGATTATCTAACAGTCCGATGCATGAAAGAAAAAAGGCTATCTCTTTCATGTCCACTGCTTCCTTACTGCAAAGCTTCCACTCCTAGTATTTACTAAGCTCAGCATACATGACTTAGCTATCAGATGATCTAAAAGACCGAGAGAGAAACAAAAAAAGGCTATCACTTTCTTGTGCACTGCCTCTTAACTTCAATGCATGCACTGGGATTGAGCATCTTGCTAGTATTCACTAAATTCACTGTACATGACTTAAACAGCTATCACATTATCTAATAGTCCGATGCAGAAAAGAAAATTTATTCTTGTGCACAGCTTCTTAAATGCAAAGTGTGCACTCGTAGTATTCACTAAGCTAAGCATACATGACTTAGACAGCTATGAGATTATCTAACAGTCCGATGCATGAAAGAAAAAAGGCTATCTCTTTCATGTCCACTGCTTCCTTACTGCAAAGCTTCCACTCCTAGTATTTACTAAGCTCAGCATACATGACTTAGCTATCAGATGATCTAAAAGTCCGAGAGAGAAACAAAAAAAGGCTATCACTTTCTTGTGCACTGCCTCTTAACTACAAAGCATGCACTGGGATTGAGCATCCTGCTAGTATTCACTAAACTCCCTGTACATGACTTAAACAGCTATCACATTATCTAATAGTCCCATGCAGAAAACAAAGATTATTCTTGTGCACAGTTTTCTTAAAGGGGCACTGACACAAAAATTTAGCATCTTGTTTTTTTCGTTGCGATAAGTTGCTAGTGACCTACTTATAACCTGTAGAAACCTCATTTGCTTCAGCGTGCGACGGTTGTTTAATTAGAGGGATTTTAAATGCGGCCAGTCGCAGTTTCGGTTTCAGCGAGTGCCGCGAAACGATGGATTTTGTGGATTTTATGTGAACAAAGCTGACCACGTGACCGTCGGAGGGATGTCACAGAGCAGAGCCGCCGTAGCACTGTCGAATCCGCATCGACGGCAGCTTCTGCGAATGCCCCCACGTACTGATCTCGTGAGGCGCTTAATTAAAAAGCGACCGTGGATGTGACGCAGGCGCTGCGAGTGAAAATGCTACAGCGGCTAAAGAACGACGCGCGACGCTCGAGGCGGTGGGTGGCAAGACGCGCGCTGGGAGCAGCCGGCCGGTCTGCCTACAGGTCCGCCTACAGATGTGTTCGGCTCAGCACTGCGGCGGATATTCGAGTGCCGCTCTCGTAAGCGGTGCAGATGACAATTTTTAATGCAACCCGCCATCGCATCATTAACTCCTTTCTCATTTAAGCCACTATGGTCGGGACTTGGGGACAATTTCGTGCAGCGGTAACAAGCTATCACTCGAGCTACCTGCACCGGCCTGGGCCACTTCGCGGCCGTGGCCGCCGCCTGCACAGCGACCGTGCGGCTAGCTCAGTGGGCTTTTCGTGCCTCCGGCGCGTTTTCGCATCCAATGGTAATAAACAGTAATAGAAACAGAGTGCCTGGAATCGCTGTAGAACTTTGGTCGCGGCCAGCTGCCCGATTAGCTGACGAAATCACGGCGCCTCCGCCGCCAACGATCGGGTCGTTCGTTCTCGAGAGCAGAAGCTCCGCCCTCCGGCCCTCCGATTGGAGCGGCGAGCCGGGTGAGCCCGCATTAAAACGCCGGTAGTGCGGAAGCGGCAAACACAAACTCGTGACGTGTTTGGATGTTGTTTATTTACAATTGCGCGTGGTCCTCTGCTGGCTGCTCGGTTGCGTTTCGCACACTTCAAAATTGATTTTAAATATGTTCTAGGCTGTATTCGCCGCTGATATTTTGCAGATGATGTATATGTGTTCCCACCAATCTATCTCCGACGTTATCTCGCCTTCAAAATTTTGTGTCAGTGCCCCTTTAAATGCAAAGTGTGCACCCGTAGTATTCACTAAGCTCAGCAAACATGAATTAGATAGCTATCAGGTTATTTAATAGTCCGATGCATGAAAGAAAAAAGGCTATCTCTTTCATGTCCACTGCTTCCTTACTGCAAAGCTTCCACTCCTAGTATTTACTAAGCTCAGCATACATGACTTAGCTATCAGATGATCTAAAAGTCCGAGAGAGAAACAAAAAAAGGCTCTCACTTTCTTGTGCACTGCCTCTTAACTACAAAGCATGCACTGGGATTGAGCATCCTGCTAGTATTCACTAAATTCACTGTACATGACTTAAAGAGCTATCACATTATCTAATAGTCCGATGCAGAAAAGAAAATTTATTCTTGTGCACAGCTTCTTAAATGCAAAGTGTGCACTCGTAGTATTCACTAAGCTAAGCATACATGACTTAGACAGCTATGAG
Organism: Haemaphysalis longicornis; assembly: GCF_048455015.1. Taxonomy (NCBI): domain Eukaryota; kingdom Metazoa; phylum Arthropoda; class Arachnida; order Ixodida; family Ixodidae; genus Haemaphysalis; species Haemaphysalis longicornis. The sequence goes on along the minus strand of NW_027526407.1, from coordinate 208,108,473 downwards.
ATTATCTAACAGTCCGATGCATGAAAGAAAAAAGGCTATCTCTTTCATGTCCACTGCTTCCTTACTGCAAAGCTTCCACTCCTAGTATTTACTAAGCTCAGCATACATGACTTAGCTATCAGATGATCTAAAAGTCCGAGAGAGAAACAAAAAAAGGCTATCACTTTCTTGTGCACTGCCTCTTAACTTCAATGCATGCACTGGGATTGAGCATCTTGCTAGTATTCACTAAATTCACTGTACATGACTTAAACAGCTATCACATTATCTAATAGTCCGATGCAGAAAAGAAAATTTATTCTTGTGCACAGCTTCTTAAATGCAAAGTGTGCACTCGTAGTATTCACTAAGCTAAGCATACATGACTTAGACAGCTATGAGATTATCTAACAGTCCGATGCATGAAAGAAAAAAGGCTATCTCTTTCATGTCCACTGCTTCCTTACTGCAAAGCTTCCACTCCTAGTATTTACTAAGCTCAGCATACATGACTTAGCTATCAGATGATCTAAAAGTCCGAGAGAGAAACAAAAAAAGGCTATCCCTTTCTTGTGCACTGCCTCTTAACTTCAATGCATGTACTGGGATTGAGCATCCTGCTAGTATTCGCTAAACTCCCTGTACATGACTTAAAAAGCTATCACATTATCTAATAGTCCGATGCAGAAAAGAAAATTTATTCTTGGGCACAGCTTCTTAAATGCAAAGTGTGCACTCGTAGTATTCACTAAGCTAAGCATACATGACTTAGACAGCTATGAGATTATCTAACAGTCCGATGCATGAAAGAAAAAAAGGCTATCTCTTTCATGTCCACTGCTTCCTTACTGCAAAGCTTCCACTCCTAGTATTTACTAAGCTCAGCATACATGACTTAGCTATCAGATGATCTAAAAGTCCGAGAGAGAAACAAAAAAAGGCTATCACTTTCTTGTGCACTGCCTCTTAACTTCAATGCATGCACTGGGATTGAGCATCTTGCTAGTATTCACTAAACTCCCTGTACATGACTTAAACAGCTATCACATTATCTAATAGTCCCATGCAGAAAAGAAAGATTATTCTTGTGCACAGTTTTCTTAAATGCAAAGTGTGCACCCGTAGTATTCACTAAGCTCAGCAAACATGAATTAGATAGCTATCAGGTTATTTAATAGTCCGATGCATGAAAGAAAAAAGGCTATCTCTTTCATGTCCACTGCTTCCTTACTGCAAAGCTTCCACTCCTAGTATTTACTAAGCTCAGCATACATGACTTAGCTATCAGATGATCTAAAAGTCCGAGAGAGAAACAAAAAAAGGCTATCACTTTCTTGTGCACTGCCTCTTAACTACAAAGCATGCACTGGGATTGAGCATCCTGCTAGTATTCACTAAATTCACTGTACATGACTTAAAAAGCTATCACATTATCTAATAGTCCGTTGCAGAAAAGAAAATTTATTCTTGGGCACAGCTTCTTAAATGCAAAGTGTGCACTCGTAGTATTCACTAAGCTAAGCATACATGACTTAGACAGCTATGAGATTATCTAACAGTCCGATGCATGAAAGAAAAAAGGCTATCTCTTTCATGTCCACTGCTTCCTTACTGCAAAGCTTCCACTCCTAGTATTTACTAAGCTCAGCATACATGACTTAGCTATCAGATGATCTAAAAGTCCGAGAGAGAAACAAAAAAAGGCTATCACTTTCTTGTGCACTGCCTCTTAACTTCAATGCATGCACTGGGATTGAGCATCTTGCTAGTATTCACTAAATTCACTGTACATGACTTAAACAGCTATCACAATATCTAATAGTCCGATGCAGAAAAGAAAATTTATTCTTGTGCACAGCTTCCTAAATGCAAAGTGTGCACTCGTAGTATTCACTAAGCTAAGCATACATGACTTAGACAGCTATGGGATTATCTAACAGTCCGATGCATGAAAGAAAAAAGGCTATCTCTTTCATGTCCACTGCTTCCTTACTGCAAAGCTTCCACTCCTAGTATTTACTAAGCTCAGCATACATGACTTAGCTATCAGATGATCTAAAAGTCCGAGAGAGAAACAAAAAAAGGCTATCACTTTCTTGTGCACTGCCTCTTAACTACAAAGCATGCACTGGGATTGAGCATCCTGCTAGTATTCGCTAAACTCCCTGTACATGACTTAAACAGCTATCAGATTATCTAATAGTCCCATGCAGAAAAGAAAGATTATTCTTGTGCACAGTTTTCTTAAATGCAAAGTGTGCACCCGTAGTATTCACTAAGCTCAGCAAACATGAATTAGATAGCTATCAGGTTATTTAATAGTCCGATGCATGAAAGAAAAAAGGCTATCTCTTTCATGTCCACTGCTTCCTTACTGCAAAGCTTCCACTCCTAGTATTTACTAAGCTCAGCATACATGACTTAGCTATCAGATGATCTAAAAGTCCGAGAGAGAAACAAAAAAAGGCTCTCACTTTCTTGTGCACTGCCTCTTAACTACAAAGCATGCACTGGGATTGAGCATCCTGCTAGTATTCACTAAATTCACTGTACATGACTTAAAGAGCTATCACATTATCTAATAGTCCGATGCAGAAAAGAAAATTTATTCTTGTGCACAGCTTCTTAAATGCAAAGTGTGCACTCGTAGTATTCACTAAGCTAAGCATACATGACTTAGACAGCTATGAGATTATCTAACAGTCCGATGCATGAAAGAAAAAAGGCTATCTCTTTCATGTCCACTGCTTCCTTACTGCAAAGCTTCCACTCCTAGTATTTACTAAGCTCAGCATACATGACTTAGCTATCAGATGATCTAAAAGTCCGAGAGAGAAACAAAAAAAGGCTATCACTTTCTTGTGCACTGCCTCTTAACTTCAATGCATGCACTGGGATTGAGCATCTTGCTAGTATTCACTAAATTCACTGTACATGACTTAAACAGCTATCACATTATCTAATAGTCCGATGCAGAAAAGAAAATTTATTCTTGTGCACAGCTTCTTAAATGCAAAGTGTGCACTCGTAGTATTCACTAAGCTAAGCATACATGACTTAGACAGCTATGAGATTATCTAACAGTCCGATGCATGAAAGAAAAAAGGCTATCTCTTTCATGTCCACTGCTTCCTTACTGCAAAGCTTCCACTCCTAGTATTTACTAAGCTCAGCATACATGACTTAGCTATCAGATGATCTAAAAGTCCGAGAGAGAAACAAAAAAAGGCTATCCCTTTCTTGTGCACTGCCTCTTAACTTCAATGCATGCACTGGGATTGAGCATCCTGCTAGTATTCGCTAAACTCCCTGTACATGACTTAAAAAGCTATCACATTATCTAATAGTCCGATGCAGAAAAGAAAATTTATTCTTGGGCACAGCTTCTTAAATGCAAAGTGTGCACTCGTAGTATTCAATAAGCTAAGCATACATGACTTAGACAGCTATGAGATTATCTAACAGTCCGATGCATGAAAGAAAAAAAGGCTATCTCTTTCATGTCCACTGCTTCCTTACTGCAAAGCTTCCACTCCTAGTATTTACTAAGCTCAGCATACATGACTTAGCTATCAGATGATCTAAAAGTCCGAGAGAGAAACAAAAAAAGGCTATCCCTTTCTTGTGCACTGCCTCTTAACTTCAATGCATGCACTGGGATTGAGCATCCTGCTAGTATTCGCTAAACTCCCTGTACATGACTTAAAAAGCTATCACATTATCTAATAGTCCGATGCAGAAAAGAAAATTTATTCTTGGGCACAGCTTCTTAAATGCAAAGTGTGCACTCGTAGTATTCACTAAGCTAAGCATACATGACTTAGACAGCTATGAGATTATCTAACAGTCCGATGCATGAAAGAAAAAAGGCTATCTCTTTCATGTCCACTGCTTCCTTACTGCAAAGCTTCCACTCCTGGTATTTACTAAGCTCAGCATACATGACTTAGCTATCAGATGATCTAAAAGTCCGAGAGAGAAACAGAAAAGGCTATCACTTTCTTGTGCACTGCCTCTTAACTTCAATGCATGCACTGGGATTGAGCATCTTGCTAGTATTCACTAAATTCACTGTACATGACTTAAACAGCTATCACATTATCTAATAGTCCGATGCAGAAAAGAAAATTTATTCTTGTGCACAGCTTCTTAAATGCAAAGTGTGCACTCGTAGTATTCACTAAGCTAAGCATACATGACTTACTCAGCTATGAGATTATCTAACAGTCCGATGCATGAAAGAAAAAAGGCTATCTCTTTCATGCCCACTGCTTCCTTACTGCAAAGCTTCCACTCCTAGTATTTACTAAGCTCAGCATACATGACTTAGCTATCAGATGATCTAAAAGTCCGAGAGAGAAACAAAAAAAGGCTATCACTTTCTTGTGCACTGCCTCTTAACTTCAATGCATGCACTGGGATTGAGCATCTTGCTAGTATTCACTAAACTCCCTGTACATGACTTAAACAGCTATCACATTATCTAATAGTCCCATGCAGAAAAGAAAGATTATTCTTGTGCACAGTTTTCTTAAATGCAAAGTGTGCACCCGTAGTATTCACTAAGCTCAGCAAACATGAATTAGATAGCTATCAGGTTATTTAATAGTCCGATGCATGAAAGAAAAAAGGCTATCTCTTTCATGTCCACTGCTTCCTTACTGCAAAGCTTCCACTCCTAGTATTTACTAAGCTCAGCATACATGACTTAGCTATCAGATGATCTAAAAGTCCGAGAGAGAAACAAAAAAAGGCTATCACTTTCTTGTGCACTGCCTCTTAACTACAAAGCATGCACTGGGATTGAGCATCCTGCTAGTATTCACTAAATTCACTGTACATGACTTAAAAAGCTATCACATTATCTAATAGTCCGTTGCAGAAAAGAAAATTTATTCTTGGGCACAGCTTCTTAAATGCAAAGTGTGCACTCGTAGTATTCACTAAGCTAAGCATACATGACTTAGACAGCTATGAGATTATCTAACAGTCCGATGCATGAAAGAAAAAAGGCTATCTCTTTCATGTCCACTGCTTCCTTACTGCAAAGCTTCCACTCCTAGTATTTACTAAGCTCAGCATACATGACTTAGCTATCAGATGATCTAAAAGTCCGAGAGAGAAACAAAAAAAGGCTATCACTTTCTTGTGCACTGCCTCTTAACTTCAATGCATGCACTGGGATTGAGCATCTTGCTAGTATTCACTAAATTCACTGTACATGACTTAAACAGCTATCACATTATCTAATAGTCCGATGCAGAAAAGAAAATTTATTCTTGTGCACAGCTTCCTAAATGCAAAGTGTGCACTCGTAGTATTCACTAAGCTAAGCATACATGACTTAGACAGCTATGGGATTATCTAACAGTCCGATGCATGAAAGAAAAAAGGCTATCTCTTTGATGTCCACTGCTTCCTTACTGCAAAGCTTCCACTCCTAGTATTTACTAAGCTCAGCATACATGACTTAGCTATCAGATGATCTAAAAGTCCGAGAGAGAAACAAAAAAAGGCTATCACTTTCTTGTGCACTGCCTCTTAACTACAAAGCATGCACTGGGATTGAGCATCCTGCTAGTATTCGCTAAACTCCCTGTACATGACTTAAACAGCTATCAGATTATCTAATAGTCCCATGCAGAAAAGAAAGATTATTCTTGTGCACAGTTTTCTTAAATGCAAAGTGTGCACCCGTAGTATTCACTAAGCTCAGCAAACATGAATTAGATAGCTATCAGGTTATTTAATAGTCCGATGCATGAAAGAAAAAAGGCTATCTCTTTCATGTCCACTGCTTCCTTACTGCAAAGCTTCCACTCCTAGTATTTACTAAGCTCAGCATACATGACTTAGCTATCAGATGATCTAAAAGTCCGAGAGAGAAACAAAAAAAGGCTATCACTTTCTTGTGCACTGCCTCTTAACTACAAAGCATGCACTGGGATTGAGCATCCTGCTAGTATTCACTAAACTCCCTGTACATGACTTAAACAGCTATCAGATTATCTAATAGTCCCATGCAGAAAAGAAAGATTATTCTTGTGCACAGTTTTCTTAAATGCAAAGCGTGCACCCGTAGTATTCACTAAGCTCAGCAAACATGAATTAGACAGCTATCAGGTTATTTAATAGTCCGATGCATGAAAGAAAAAAGGCTATCTCTTTCATGTCCACTGCTTCCTTACTGCAAAGCTTCCACTCCTAGTATTTACTAAGCTCAGCATACATGACTTAGCTATCAGATGATCTAAAAGTCCGAGAGAGAAACAAAAAAAGGCTATCACTTTCTTGTGCACTGCCTCTTAACTACAAAGCATGCACTGGGATTGAGCATCCTGCTAGTATTCATTAAAGTCACTGTACATGACTTAAAAAGCTATCACATTATCTAATAGTCCGATGCAGAAAAGAAAATTTATTCTTGGGCACAGCTTCTTAAATGCAAAGTGTGCACTCGTAGTATTCACTAAGCTAAGCATACATGACTTAGACAGCTATGAGATTATCTAACAGTCCGATGCATGAAAGAAAAAAGGCTATCTCTTTCATGTCCACTGCTTCCTTACTGCAAAGCTTCCACTCCTAGTATTTACTAAGCTCAGCATACATGACTTAGCTATCAGATGATCTAAAAGTCCGAGAGAGAAACAAAAAAAGGCTATCACTTTCTTGTGCACTGCCTCTTAACTACAAAGCATGCACTGGGATTGAGCATCCTGCTAGTATTCGCTAAACTCCCTGTACATGACTTAAACAGCTATCAGATTATCTAATAGTCCCATGCAGAAAAGAAAGATTATTCTTGTGCACAGTTTTCTTAAATGCAAAGTGTGCACCCGTAGTATTCACTAAGCTCAGCAAACATGAATTAGATAGCTATCAGGTTATTTATTAGTCCGATGCATGAAAGAAAAAAGGCTATCTCTTTCATGTCCACTGCTTCCTTACTGCAAAGCTTCCACTCCTAGTATTTACTAAGCTCAGCATACATGACTTAGCTATCAGATGATCTAAAAGCCCGAGAGAGAAACAAAAAAAGGCTATCACTTTCTTGTGCACTGCCTCTTAACTACAAAGCATGCACTGGGATTGAGCATCCTGCTAGTATTCACTAAACTCCCTGTACATGACTTAAACAGCTATCAGATTATCTAATAGTCCCATGCAGAAAAGAAAGATTATTCTTGTGCACAGTTTTCTTAAATGCAAAGTGTGCACCCGTAGTATTCACTAAGCTCAGCAAACATGAATTAGATAGCTATCAGGTTATTTAATAGTCCGATGCATGAAAGAAAAAAGGCTATCTCTTTCATGTCCACTGCTTCCTTACTGCAAAGCTTCCACTCCTAGTATTTACTAAGCTCAGCATACATGACTTAGCTATCAGATGATCTAAAAGTCCGAGAGAGAAACAAAAAAAGGCTATCACTTTCTTGTGCACTGCCTCTTAACTACAAAGCATGCACTGGGATTGAGCATCCTGCTAGTATTCATTAAATTCACTGTACATGACTTAAAAAGCTATCACATTATCTAATAGTCCGATGCAGAAAAGAAAATTTATTCTTGGGCACAGCTTCTTAAATGCAAAGTGTGCACTCGTAGTATTCACTAAGCTAAGCATACATGACTTAGACAGCTATGAGATTATCTAACAGTCCGATGCATGAAAGAAAAAAGGCTATCTCTTTCATGTCCACTGCTTCCTTACTGCAAAGCTTCCACTCCTAGTATTTACTAAGCTCAGCATACATGACTTAGCTATCAGATGATCTAAAAGTCCGAGAGAGAAACAAAAAAAGGCTATCACTTTCTTGTGCACTGCCTCTTAACTACAAAGCATGCACTGGGATTGAGCATCCTGCTAGTATTCGCTAAACTCCCTGTACATGACTTAAACAGCTATCAGATTATCTAATAGTCCCATGCAGAAAAGAAAGATTATTCTTGTGCACAGTTTTCTTAAATGCAAAGTGTGCACCCGTAGTATTCACTAAGCTCAGCAAACATGAATTAGATAGCTATCAGGTTATTTATTAGTCCGATGCATGAAAGAAAAAAGGCTATCTCTTTCGTGTCCACTGCTTCCTTACTGCAAAGCTTCCACTCCTAGTATTTACTAAGCTCAGCATACATGACTTAGCTATCAGATGATCTAAAAGTCCGAGAGAGAAACAAAAAAAGGCTATCACTTTCTTGTGCACTGCCTCTTAACTACAAAGCATGCACTGGGATTGAGCATCCTGCTAGTATTCACTAACTTCACTGTACATGACTTAAAAAGCTATCACATTATCTAATAGTCCGATGCAGAAAAGAAAATTTATTCTTGGGCACAGCTTCTTAAATGCAAAGTGTGCACTCGTAGTATTCACTAAGCTAAGCATACATGACTTAGACAGCTATGAGATTATCTAACAGTCCGATGCATGAAAGAAAAAAGGCTATCTCTTTCATGTCCACTGCTTCCTTACTGCAAAGCTTCCACTCCTAGTATTTACTAAGCTTAGCATACATGACTTAGCTATCAGATGATCTAAAAGTCCGAGAGAGAAACAAAAAAAGGCTATCACTTTCTTGTGCACTGCCTCTTAACTTCAATGCATGCACTGGGATTGAGCATCCTGCTAGTATTCACTAAATTCACTGTACATGACCTAAAAAGCTATCAGATTATCTAATAGTCCCATGCAGAAAAGAAAGATTATTCTTGTGCACAGTTTTCTTACATGCAAAGTGTGCACCCGTAGTATTCACTAAGCTCAGCAAACATGAATTAGATAGCTATCAGGTTATTTAATAGTCCGATGCATGAAAGAAAAAAGGCTATCTCTTTCATGTCCACTGCTTCCTTACTGCAAAGCTTCCACTCCTAGTATTTACTAAGCTCAGCATACATGACTTAGCTATCAGATGATCTAAAAGTCCGAGAGAGAAACAAAAAAAGGCTATCACTTTCTTGTGCACTGCCTCTTAACTACAAAACATGCACTGGGATTGAGCATCCTGCTAGTATTCGCTAAACTCCCTGTACATGACTTAAACAGCTATCAGATTATCTAATAGTCCCATGCAGAAAAGAAAGATTATTCTTGTATACAGTTTTCTTAAATGCAAAGTGTGCACCCGTAGTATTCACTAAGCTCAGCAAACATGAATTAGATAGCTATCAGGTTATTTAATAGTCCGATGCATGAAAGAAAAAAGGCTATCTCTTTCATGTCCACTGCTTCCTTACTGCAAAGCTTCCACTCCTAGTATTTACTAAGCTCAGCATACATGACTTAGCTATCAGATGATCTAAAAGTCCGAGAGAGAAACAAAAAAAGGCTATCACTTTCTTGTGCACTGCCTCTTAACTACAAAGCATGCACTGGGATTGAGCATCCTGCTAGTATTCACTAAATTCACTGTACATGACTTAAAAAGCTATCACATTATCTAATAGTCCGATGCAGAAAAGAAAATTTATTCTTGGGCACAGCTTCTTAAATGCAAAGTGTGCACTCGTAGTATTCACTAAGCTAAGCATACATGACTTAGACAGCTATGAGATTATCTAACAGTCCGATGCATGAAAGAAAAAAGGCTATCTCTTTCATGTCCACTGCTTCCTTACTGCAAAGCTTCCACTCTTAGTATTTACTAAGCTCAGCATACATGACTTAGCTATCAGATGATCTAAAAGTCCGAGAGAGAAACAAAAAAAGGCTATCACTTTCTTGTGCACTGCCTCTTAACTTCAATGCATGCACTGGGATTGAGCATCTTGCTAGTATTCACTAAATTCACTGTACATGACCTAAAAAGCTATCACATTATCTAATAGTCCGATGCAGAAAAGAAAATTTATTCTTGTGCACAGCTTCTTAAATGCAAAGTGTGCACTCGTAGTACTCACTAAGCTAAACATACATGACTTAGACAGCTATGAGATTATCTAACAGTCCGATGCATGAGAGAAAAAAGGCTATCTCTTTCATGTCCACTGCTTCCTTACTGCAAAGCTTCCACTCCTAGTATTTACTAAGCTCAGCATACATGACTTAGCTATCAGATGATCTAAAAGTCCCAGAGAGAAACAAAAAAAGGCTATCACTTTCTTGTGCACTGCCTCTTAACTACAAAGCATGCACTGGGATTGAGCATCCTGCTAGTATTCGCTAAACTCCCTGTACATGACTTAAACAGCTATCAGATTATCTAATAGTCCCATGCAGAAAAGAAAGATTATTCTTGTGCACAGTTTTCTTAAATGCAAAGTGTGCACCCGTAGTATTCACTAAGCTCAGCAAACATGAATTAGATAGCTATCAGGTTATTTATTAGTCCGATGCATGAAAGAAAAAAGGCTATCTCTTTCATGTCCACTGCTTCCTTACTGCAAAGCTTCCACTCCTAGTATTTACTAAGCTCAGCATACATGACTTAGCTATCAGATGATCTAAAAGTCCGAGAGAGAAACAAAAAAAGGCTATCACTTTCTTGTGCACTGCCTCTTAACTACAAAGCATGCACTGGGATTGAGCATCCTGCTAGTATTCACTAAACTCCCTGTACATGACTTAAACAGCTATCAGATTATCTAATAGTCCCATGCAGAAAAGAAAGATTATTCTTGTGCACAGTTTTCTTAAATGCAAAGCGTGCACCCGTAGTATTCACTAAGCTCAGCAAACATGAATTAGACAGCTATCAGGTTATTTAATAGTCCGATGCATGAAAGAAAAAAGGCTATCTCTTTCATGTCCACTGCTTCCTTACTGCAAAGCTTCCACTCCTAGTATTTACTAAGCTCAGCATACATGACTTAGCTATCAGATGATCTAAAAGTCCGAGAGAGAAACAAAAAAAGGCTATCACTTTCTTGTGCACTGCCTCTTAACTACAAAGCATGCACTGGGATTGAGCATCCTGCTAGTATTCATTAAAGTCACTGTACATGACTTAAAAAGCTATCACATTATCTAATAGTCCGATGCAGAAAAGAAAATTTATTCTTGGGCACAGCTTCTTAAATGCAAAGTGTGCACTCGTAGTATTCACTAAGCTAAGCATACATGACTTAGACAGCTATGAGATTATCTAACAGTCCGATGCATGAAAGAAAAAAGGCTATCTCTTTCATGTCCACTGCTTCCTTACTGCAAAGCTTCCACTCCTAGTATTTACTAAGCTCAGCATACATGACTTAGCTATCAGATGATCTAAAAGTCCGAGAGAGAAACAAAAAAAGGCTATCACTTTCTTGTGCACTGCCTCTTAACTACAAAGCATGCACTGGGATTGAGCATCCTGCTAGTATTCGCTAAACTCCCTGTACATGACTTAAACAGCTATCAGATTATCTAATAGTCCCATGCAGAAAAGAAAGATTATTCTTGTGCACAGTTTTCTTAAATGCAAAGTGTGCACCCGTAGTATTCACTAAGCTCAGCAAACATGAATTAGATAGCTATCAGGTTATTTATTAGTCCGATGCATGAAAGAAAAAAGGCTATCTCTTTCATGTCCACTGCTTCCTTACTGCAAAGCTTCCACTCCTAGTATTTACTAAGCTCAGCATACATGACTTAGCTATCAGATGATCTAAAAGCCCGAGAGAGAAACAAAAAAAGGCTATCACTTTCTTGTGCACTGCCTCTTAACTACAAAGCATGCACTGGGATTGAGCATCCTGCTAGTATTCACTAAACTCCCTGTACATGACTTAAACAGCTATCAGATTATCTAATAGTCCCATGCAGAAAAGAAAGATTATTCTTGTGCACAGTTTTCTTAAATGCAAAGTGTGCACCCGTAGTATTCACTAAGCTCAGCAAACATGAATTAGATAGCTATCAGGTTATTTAATAGTCCGATGCATGAAAGAAAAAAGGCTATCTCTTTCATGTCCACTGCTTCCTTACTGCAAAGCTTCCACTCCTAGTATTTACTAAGCTCAGCATACATGACTTAGCTATCAGATGATCTAAAAGTCCGAGAGAGAAACAAAAAAAGGCTATCACTTTCTTGTGCACTGCCTCTTAACTACAAAGCATGCACTGGGATTGAGCATCCTGCTAGTATTCATTAAATTCACTGTACATGACTTAAAAAGCTATCACATTATCTAATAGTCCGATGCAGAAAAGAAAATTTATTCTTGGGCACAGCTTCTTAAATGCAAAGTGTGCACTCGTAGTATTCACTAAGCTAAGCATACATGACTTAGACAGCTATGAGATTATCTAACAGTCCGATGCATGAAAGAAAAAAGGCTATCTCTTTCATGTCCACTGCTTCCTTACTGCAAAGCTTCCACTCCTAGTATTTACTAAGCTCAGCATACATGACTTAGCTATCAGATGATCTAAAAGTCCGAGAGAGAAACAAAAAAAGGCTATCACTTTCTTGTGCACTGCCTCTTAACTACAAAGCATGCACTGGGATTGAGCATCCTGCTAGTATTCGCTAAACTCCCTGTACATGACTTAAACAGCTATCAGATTATCTAATAGTCCCATGCAGAAAAGAAAGATTATTCTTGTGCACAGTTTTCTTAAATGCAAAGTGTGCACCCGTAGTATTCACTAAGCTCAGCAAACATGAATTAGATAGCTATCAGGTTATTTATTAGTCCGATGCATGAAAGAAAAAAGGCTATCTCTTTCATGTCCACTGCTTCCTTACTGCAAAGCTTCCACTCCTAGTATTTACTAAGCTCAGCATACATGACTTAGCTATCAGATGATCTAAAAGTCCGAGAGAGAAACAAAAAAAGGCTATCACTTTCTTGTGCACTGCCTCTTAACTACAAAGCATGCACTGGGATTGAGCATCCTGCTAGTATTCACTAACTTCACTGTACATGACTTAAAAAGCTATCACATTATCTAATAGTCCGATGCAGAAAAGAAAATTTATTCTTGGGCACAGCTTCTTAAATGCAAAGTGTGCACTCGTAGTATTCACTAAGCTAAGCATACATGACTTAGACAGCTATGAGATTATCTAACAGTCCGATGCATGAAAGAAAAAAGGCTATCTCTTTCATGTCCACTGCTTCCTTACTGCAAAGCTTCCACTCCTAGTATTTACTAAGCTTAGCATACATGACTTAGCTATCAGATGATCTAAAAGTCCGAGAGAGAAACAAAAAAAGGCTATCACTTTCTTGTGCACTGCCTCTTAACTTCAATGCATGCACTGGGATTGAGCATCCTGCTAGTATTCACTAAATTCACTGTACATGACCTAAAAAGCTATCAGATTATCTAATAGTCCCATGCAGAAAAGAAAGATTATTCTTGTGCACAGTTTTCTTACATGCAAAGTGTGCACCCGTAGTATTCACTAAGCTCAGCAAACATGAATTAGATAGCTATCAGGTTATTTAATAGTCCGATGCATGAAAGAAAAAAGGCTATCTCTTTCATGTCCACTGCTTCCTTACTGCAAAGCTTCCACTCCTAGTATTTACTAAGCTCAGCATACATGACTTAGCTATCAGATGATCTAAAAGTCCGAGAGAGAAACAAAAAAAGGCTATCACTTTCTTGTGCACTGCCTCTTAACTACAAAACATGCACTGGGATTGAGCATCCTGCTAGTATTCGCTAAACTCCCTGTACATGACTTAAACAGCTATCAGATTATCTAATAGTCCCATGCAGAAAAGAAAGATTATTCTTGTATACAGTTTTCTTAAATGCAAAGTGTGCACCCGTAGTATTCACTAAGCTCAGCAAACATGAATTAGATAGCTATCAGGTTATTTAATAGTCCGATGCATGAAAGAAAAAAGGCTATCTCTTTCATGTCCACTGCTTCCTTACTGCAAAGCTTCCACTCCTAGTATTTACTAAGCTCAGCATACATGACTTAGCTATCAGATGATCTAAAAGTCCGAGAGAGAAACAAAAAAAGGCTATCACTTTCTTGTGCACTGCCTCTTAACTACAAAGCATGCACTGGGATTGAGCATCCTGCTAGTATTCACTAAATTCACTGTACATGACTTAAAAAGCTATCACATTATCTAATAGTCCGATGCAGAAAAGAAAATTTATTCTTGGGCACAGCTTCTTAAATGCAAAGTGTGCACTCGTAGTATTCACTAAGCTAAGCATACATGACTTAGACAGCTATGAGATTATCTAACAGTCCGATGCATGAAAGAAAAAAGGCTATCTCTTTCATGTCCACTGCTTCCTTACTGCAAAGCTTCCACTCTTAGTATTTACTAAGCTCAGCATACATGACTTAGCTATCAGATGATCTAAAAGTCCGAGAGAGAAACAAAAAAAGGCTATCACTTTCTTGTGCACTGCCTCTTAACTTCAATGCATGCACTGGGATTGAGCATCTTGCTAGTATTCACTAAATTCACTGTACATGACCTAAAAAGCTATCACATTATCTAATAGTCCGATGCAGAAAAGAAAATTTATTCTTGTGCACAGCTTCTTAAATGCAAAGTGTGCACTCGTAGTACTCACTAAGCTAAGCATACATGACTTAGACAGCTATGAGATTATCTAACAGTCCGATGCATGAGAGAAAAAAGGCTATCTCTTTCATGTCCACTGCTTCCTTACTGCAAAGCTTCCACTCCTAGTATTTACTAAGCTCAGCATACATGACTTAGCTATCAGATGATCTAAAAGTCCCAGAGAGAAACAAAAAAAGGCTATCACTTTCTTTTGCACTGCCTCTTAACTACAAAGCATGCACTGGGATTGAGCATCCTGCTAGTATTCACTAAACTCCCTGTACATGACTTAAACAGCTATCAGATTATCTAATAGTCCCATGCAGATAAGAAAGATTATTCTTGTGCACAGTTTTCTTAAATGCAAAGTGTGCACCCATAGTATTCACTAAGCTCAGCAAACATGAATTAGATAGCTATCAGGTTATTTAATAGTCCCATGCATGAAAGAAAAAAGGCTATCTCTTTCATGTCCACTGCTTCCTTACTGCAAAGCTTCCACTCCTAGTATTTACTAAGCTCAGCATACATGACTTAGCTATCAGATGATCTAAAAGTCCGAGAGAGAAACAAAAAAAGGCTATCACTTTCTTGTGCACTGCCTCTTAACTACAAAGCATGCACTGGGATTGAGCATCCTGCTAGTATTCACTAAACTCCCTGTACATGACTTAAACAGCTATCAGAATATCTAATAGTCCCATGCAGAAAAGAAAGATTATTCTTGTGCACAGTTTTCTTAAATGCAAAGTGTGCACCCGTAGTATTCACTAAGCTCAGCAAACATGAATTAGATAGCTATCAGGTTATTTAATAGTCACATGCATGAAAGAAAAAAAGGCTATCTCTTTCATGTCCACTGCTTCCTTACTGCAAAGCTTCCACTCCTAGTATTTACTAAGCTCAGCATACATGACTTAGCTATCAGATGATCTAAAAGTCCGAGAGAGAAACAAAAAAAGGCTATCACTTTCTTGTGCACTGCCTCTTAACTTCAATGCATGCACTGGGATTGAGCATCTTGCTAGTATTCACTAAATTCACTGTACATGACCTAAAAAGCTATCACATTATCTAATAGTCCGATGCAGAAAAGAAAATTTATTCTTGTGCACAGCTTCTTAAATGCAAAGTGTGCACTCGTAGTATTCACTAAGCTAAGCATACATGACTTAGACAGCTATGAGATTATCTAACAGTCCGATGCAAAAAACAAAAAAGGCTAACACTTTCTTGTGCACTGCTTCTTAACTGCAAAGCGTGCACTTGTAGTATTCACTAAGCTCAGCATACATGACTTAGACAGCTATCAGATCTCGTAGTATTCACTAAGCTGACCATACATGAATTAGACAGCTATCAGATTATCTAATAGACCGAGGCAGAAAGAAAAGAAGGCTATAACTTCCTTCTGCAGTGCTTCTGAACTGCAAAGCATGCACTGGGATTGAGCATCTTGCTAGTATTCACTAAGCTCAGTGCACATGACCTAAACAGCTATCAGATTATCTAATAGTCCGAGGCAGCACAGAAAAAAGGCTATCACCTTCTTGGACACTGCTTCTTAACTGCAAAGCATGCACTGGTATTGAGTACCTTGGTAGTATTCACTAAGATGAGCGTACATCACTTAGGTATCAGATTATCTTATAGTCCGATGAAGGAAAGAAAAAGAAGGCTATCACCTTTTTGTGCACTGCTTCTCAACTGCAAACCGCACACTCAGATTCAGAATCTGGCTATATTCACAAAGCTCAGCCTACATGACTTAGACAGCCACCAGATTTTCCCATATTCTGAGACAGAACAGAAAAAACGTCTATCAGCCTCTTGTGTACTGCTTCTCAACTGCAAAGCATGCACTGAGATTGAGCATCTTGCTAGTATTCACTAAGCTCCTCCTGCATGACGTAGGCAGCTATCAGATTATCTAATAGACCTTATGCAAAGTGCCGCCATATACCGGAAGAAAAACGAAACGAGCACGCGACGCCATGTTGGGGTATGGCGGTCGCGGGATTGCTTGGTACAGAGCGTGAGAGAGGCTTCCTGGGCTTGGCAATTGTTTTATATTCAAATTTAAGCGCAGCAAAATGAACGACGAGTTATCTGTGGACCTTTCTCTGTTGCCCACAATTTCGGGCGACTTCGTTAAGACGCATTATGCATCGAAGAAGCAGTCAGGGCGGCACCGGCAAGGAAGCTGTTGGGGGCTGTCGGTTTCTTCTCCTTTTTTTTGGCGGGCTGTCCTGAGGTTGAAATGGGGGAGGTGGGTGCTCCCGATGTAGCTATACGCTAAGGATTCTCTGGGAAGCAAAAGAAACCGGCAAAAGAAAAGAAATCATTTAACAAAATAAATTGAACGGAACAATTTTTTCAACCAATTAGCGGACAATCTTTCGCACTCTCCGGCCCCACCTGAGTCTGAATCCGCCCATAGCCCTCTTCCTAGTGATCCACGCTCCCGCCTTTTAGCCATGAAATCTCTTCTGAGAAGGGACACACGTGCCCTAATTCCCCCGTGTGTCTGCTCCCTCCCCCCTAATCTTTCCCGGGTGGAGGAAGTTTCTCTGACGAGGCTTCGGGCTGGGGTGGCTCTCACACCTTCAGTCACCTGGACTTGGAGACCCGCACCAGAAAATCCAGGAACATGTCCCAAGTGTCCGGCTTCGGCGGCTGAAGCTGATGTCAGTCATCTCTTGTGGACGTGCACAGGAACCAGAACAGCTCGGGACAGTGCGCTAAGAGTGGTTGGTCTTCGGTGGGATAAACCGGGGGACTTCAACCGGTGGGTGAACGAAGACCGCTACTGCAGGTCGCTGCTGAACTTTTTACATGAGACCGGACTCCATGCCTACCTCTAGACTTGTATAGGGTCATCAATTTCCTGACTACCTGTGCTTTTGTACCCGGTATTTTTATTCTACCTAATGCCCTATCTTTTCTTTATATGCCGCATGGCAAAAGTGCGAATTAAAAAAAAATTGAATACCTGGCATTTTTAACAGCGGAGCTGTTGTAGCTGGCCGTAATGTGTAGCGCGTAACACGTTAAACATTGCCAATAAATTACCAATAAATTTCCAATGAATACCTAATTTTCAATAAATTGCCCAGCGCTCGTGAGCGCGTGCCTCGCGGCAATCGCCGAGCGTCCCTAGCACACGCAAAGGCTTTAGCAAAAAAAAACTGCGAAAACCTGAAAGAGCGAGAAAATGCCGAGCACTCAGTGAGCACGTGCCTCGCGGCGACCGCTGAGCGTTCTTTCCTCGCGCCGTGACCCATAAAACTGGGTGCACACTGCCGCTTAAAAAATTCCGCTCGAAAAATTTGATATTCGGAAAATAGGCTACGGTCGAACAGCAAGCGACGAGCGGTAAATGACCGATACACGGAATTACTACGTACGTTACTTGCACTACTCATTGTGCGACGTGCAACTCTCGCGGATCCCTTATTTCTTGTAACGTTTGGCAAACGAAAGAATGCGTAGTGCTTGTATATAAGCCTATCGAGCGTCCAGAATAAAAAGAAAACACGGGTGCCCAAAGCACGAACGGCAGACTCAAAACTCTACCCGCACGATAAAGTACGAGCTTACCGATGCAGTGCGCCTTGACTACCAGCCGGGAGGAGTTCTCCGCGGCAAATACAGGGCTAGAAAATAGCTCCCTTTGGGGCTTTTTTAGTCATGCACATATTATTCGATTCGTGACTATGCATGCGATCCAGCTGTAATTATACTGCGCAAATAGACGTCGACACCCGCAAGCGACTTCGCGCAGGGCTGGATTCCTGCTTCCGTTGAGAAATAATAAAAAAAATGTGTACGCTATTTCCGTGGTCGTCGTAGTATCATCTTTGTGCACAGCAAGTTACACGGCAGTATTTGGGCATCTTGGACAACGATAAATGCCGACGTCCGCGTGGCTAACACCGGGCTATCATGCAGACAGCGGTATCCGGAGATCCGGGAATCCCTCAGCATGGCGGAAGCCCACACGGTTCCCGCAAGAGGGGGCCAGTTTTTGCATAAGGTCTATAATCCGAGGCAAACCATGAAAAAAGGGCTAACACATTCTTGTGCGCTGCTTCTAAATTTCAAAGCATGCACTCGGATTGAGCATCCGGCTAGTATTCACTAAGCTCAGCCTACAAACTTAAACAGCTATCAGGTTATCCCATAGTCTGAGACAGAAACAAAAAAATGCTACCACCTTGTTTGCACTGCTTCTTAACTGCAAACCATGCACTGGGATTGAGCATCTTGCCAGTATTCTCTGAGCTGAGCCTACATGACTCAGATTATCTCATAGTTTGAGACAGGAAAGAAAAAAGGCTGTAACCTTCTTGTGCACCGCTCCTAAAAAAGTAAGTGCACGTGCATTTCATGTCTTTCGACAATCATGCCCTCGTATCACCTAGATGGCATTGCTCTTGAATCAGCTTCATCATACAAATGACTCAGCCTTCGTATAAGAACCGGTCTTTCCTGGAAAAACATATTGATTTCATTACTAACAAAGCAAACTGAATGCTCAGGTATCTTAAACGGAACTTTCAGTCTGCTCCTTCATCTATCAAGCTACTTTTTTACAAATCTATTGTCCGCAGCCAATGCGAGTACGCCTAATCGATATGGGATCATCACGTAGACAGAGTTATTCATCAACTAGAAATGACACAAAACGGCTCTGCACGTTTCATTCTTTCGAACTATCAGCGAGCATACAGTTTGTCTACGCTGAAAATAAATTTGGCTCTGCCATTGCTTACCACGCGTTGTAAAATCGCTCGCCTCTGCCTTTTCCAGAAAATCTTTTATCATGATAGCCTTCTCGACTTTCTTAAAACCCCGCCGTCATATGTAACTGCACGTCTTGACCACTCCAACAAAGTTGGCCGACATTTATGCCATACAACTTTTTCTAAATCCTTTATCCCATCAACCTCAAAAGACTGGAACCACCTTCCCCGTGATATTGCTGCAATCATTCATTCCGAGTTATTTAAGGGTGCTGTTCATAATACCGTTGTGTAATCTTATTTTTAACAAAGTGGCGTGCCGTGGATAAACACCTTTGATGTTATTATGGTATGTACGCGAATTTTGAACAAATGTACAATGTCTATTGTTGCATATTTTGTATTTACGCTGCTACGTTTTGTTGTTGTATTTCGTAGCCCACTCCCCTCTTCAATGTATTCACACTGAGGGTATTCCCAAATAAACGAAAGCATGCACTGGCGGTGAGCATCTTGCAAGTATTCACTAAGCTCAGCCTACATGACTTGGACAGCTATCAGATTATCCCATAGTCCGAGACAGAAAAGTAAAAAATGATATCACCTCCTTGTGCACTGCTTCTTAACTTCAAAGCATGCGCTGGGATTGATCATCTTGCTACTATTCACTAAGCGCAGCGTACACGATTACACAGCTGTCAGATTATCGAATAGTCTGAGGCAGAAAAGAAACAAAAAAGCTTATCCAGCACTGCTTCTCAACTGAAAAGCATGTACAGGGGTTGAGCACCTTGCTAGTATCCACTATTCCATCCAGTATCCCGTCCGGTGTCGTGGACTAGTTAGGCGTTCATAAGTCTCCCTACACGTTGCCCACCGTGTTCAAGCACGCGGGCCCGGCGTATCTGTGAGCGGCAGGTTCTCCCCACTAACACGATAATCTAGTAGTGCACTTCAGTTTTTCGCCTTCTTTGTTGAACCAATGAATGCATGTGTACCTGAATGCCTTCCCGGCACGGAAGCACACATGGTTGTTTACTGTACGTGCCCGTGCCACTTAAACTGTAAAGACGTCTGGGTAGCCCGGATCTACTCCATCCGCTTTCCAATAATTCTTTAATGCGGTGAATTTCGCTACATCACCTGGAGCATGTCGTTACACTAAATTGGCGCATGTGGAAAGAAGTGCATGTCGCGTTAGCAATAAAAGAGGTCCCAAGTACGCACCCAGAAACAGACTGTCATGCAGCTGGGCAACAAACTTATAGGTCTATTCGAAGAAGGTAATCTGCCTGTCACTAGGATGTTCATGCCGTTGCCGCAGATCCCTGTGGTGGCAGACCTTCCTGTGGGCGAGAATCTGCAAGACCACGTCTTCGTGGGAGGCGTAGCTGCAACGGCAAAGAAGAGCTGCGAGGCCAAGCTCAACAGCGCCTCCATAGTCATCAACTACGCCTTCCGAAAGCAAGGTACGATGCACGCAGGGGCGGCAGGCCGTGTACGAGATTTCGGCGCACGTTAAAAATCCCCATGTGGTCAAAATTAATCCGGAGCCCTCCACTACGGCGCGCCTCATCGCCTGCGTTGCGTCGGCGCGTTAAACCCTAAAATCAATCAATCAAGGGGCTGCAGGCCGTACTCATCTCGCTATTCTCTCTCCCACGTGCCAATAGATGCTTTGGAATGTCGTTAAAGGGTCCGTGAAGGCAACAGGACACATTGTTCAGTTCGAAAGACTAGCTTTTGGTAACTCACTCATCTACACTCCAGCCCCAAGGGACCTTTTTTAAACCGAAAGGACTGACAATTAAAGTAAAACTTGCAAATTCCGCGTTACAGCAACTTACCGTGGGCCAGCACAAAAAAACGCAGTTATTATATAGTGTGCTATGCTTGCCATCTTTTAAATATTACGCCCCAACGGAACTAAAGGCGTCCACGGCGGCGTTTCACGGCGGCGTTTCACGGGTGCGGCAGATGAGATTGTCTGACATCACACAGATGTCGCCGGAAAGTGGCTGCGGAGTCGCCGCTGCTTCATCTGATTCCCTAGATGTCGTGATTATATATTTTGATGTTCGCGACAAGAACGGCATCACTGCTAAGCAAGACAAAGCAGTCTTTTTTAATCTTCATGGCCCCTTGAATATCGAGAAAGGAAAGCGAGTGCGGCGCTGTCGTCCGGCCACGCAGGGCCGCTGTCCATCCCGGCAGCAGTGGAGGCGGTGGCGTTCATGAGCACCGACTACGTGAACGCCAGCCTCGACTACCCGGACGTCGAAGTAGTGCTCCTGTCCGTGTCACCCGCTAGCGAGGAGGGCGAGCGATACCTGCTCGACACGGGGCTCACCAAGGAGGTAAGAGCTTGCAAAGCGGCCCGTAAACGAAGACAAGAACGATGGCGACGGGCCACCGCCTATTGTTTGCCCGAGAATTGTGTGAGTCGTCACGGGGGCCGTGAGGACAGAGCACAGTTGTGTTCAATTTTAAGGAACTGGCCTCTGGTGACCCACCCAGCTCCATGCCAGCCACCAACGAAGTTATTCAAGCGAAAACAACGTACGAACACGCAAGAAATATAAAAACTGCTACATTTTGTGCCACATTGACGTATTATGAGCATGAGTGAAGTATTAATGGGTTAATAATTTTGCTGAATGTTAGCATTCAAGTATTACGAAAAAAGGAGCTAGAAAAACCACTACCGTCACTTAGTACTACGGCTTAGGTCGTCGGCCCCCAGCTGAACATACAAGATTCTGTGACGCCACAGCGAAATCGGCGGAAATTGTCTGGGGAGTCGGCTCTGGTTCATGTGTTTTTAATATATCGTGATAAACTTGGTACTTTCTAATCTCTCGCCGGGTGTGCGCAAGTCGTCACCGCTATCTTTACGAAGGTGTCATTGAATCTGCGCGGGATGTGACTCTGGACAGCGAGGCCTTGGAAGGCCAGCGCCACAGGGCCTGCTCCGGGTACAAGCTTTTGGGGACCTGGACAGAGGACTCCACTCAAGTTTCTCCCTTTAATCCCTTCCGCATCCACAATAAACTCTCACAGAACCAAAGCCTTGGACAGAGTTACCGACGCTAGCTATCCTTAGAGGTCTGGAACGCATACGACCAGGAGCTCCAGTCTAAAACTACGTGCGTGCCTCTCTCACGCAAAGGACGGCCACCCTCTGATCAGGAAATCTCACACTGCCCGATATACAGCTTCCACCGTGCAGTACTCGCCAGGGATCCGTGATTTCTCCCCTGCTGTTTAACCTAGCGGCGGCTCATATACTGATCACCTTAAATCAGATACCAGAGTTGACGACATCACGCTCCGGGTCAAGGGAAGTAGGGATGCTCAACTTGAAGCCACCCTACAGGCTGGACCAACAGCCGTAGAAGAAGGCATGGCCTTGGCTAGCCTTCACTGTTCACCAGCCAAATCCGGACAATTAGACCCCCAACCCGAGAACTGTAGAGCCAGACGAGCCCATTCAATCGCGATACCGCTGGGAGGTACTCCCGTACCACGGTAATGCAAACAGCCATACTTGAACTGCCTCTACAACAGGACCGACGCAACACAAGGAAATTATCGGCTCATGTAGCGCAAATATTCGGGCTTCTTTGACGAATTTTAGCACGACGACATGGCCTCAAAATAATATCGGCTAAAACTAATGCAAGCGTTCCTAATAACTAGGATTACATATACGCTCCCGTATCTTAGCCTTGCGGAAACGAAGACTCGAAAAGGGGATTGCCTAATTTGGAAGGGTTGTCGAGCCGCTCTATATTTCCCGCCAGGAGCTTCCACCGGCAGGCTAGAGAGCACGGGCGTGTACAATTCCGCTTATCGAAGGACATCGTCCGAGGCAGATTGGCCACCTGACGCACAGTGCAGCCGGTAGAGCCCTCCTAGACAGCCTGCGCTCTGGCTACCTGCCCGGGGCAAAATCACTCATCGAAACCGTGACTAGAGGGGACATCACTATTCGGCCTGTTCTTTGAAACATGCACCCTCAATATCATTCCCTAAGAAGGGCGCAACGAGCACGTGCATGCGTTAACTGCAAAATACCAACTGAAATTTGAAACAGCACAAAAAGACGGGACAAAAATAGACGACACATGGCGCTGACTAGGAACTGGTCGGTTTATTCAACGGCTTGTGAAATATTGTCACGGAGCCAAGGACGACGCAGTTGTCTTGCAGGAGAAACAAGTTTATTGGAGCGAACTTGTGCTCCCCTAACAACTCTAAAGAATACAGAGGCGGCGAAGCAGTGGTCAACAAAGTGACTTGCCCAGGCGAGCGTAGTCGAACCGAATGCCGCGGGGTCTGCTCTGCAGGCTTTTATCTTTCGGTGCGGGGTTTCTAGAACCGTCTATTCATATCCGGAACATTGTAGATGACAGATTATTCTTGGCTAGCGACGTTAGGGCGAAACAGTCGCTGGCAGTCACGGCAGCTCCGGACGTAGTGGGTGACGGCGGATTCAAGGCGGGGCCAGTAGTACTTCATCTTGGTTTTCCCAATTGTGCGAGCTGTGCCGAGATTTCCGGAAGACGAGTCGTCGTGGCACGCTTCCAGAATTTCAGCACGAAGATCTGTCGGTATGACCAGAAGGTAATTCGCTCTCATTCCGGGGCTCACATTCTTCTTCACGAGGACACAGTTTTTCAGGCTGAATTCAGGTAAGTTGCGTTTAAAGGCCCTGGGCACGGCGACGTTGCATACTTCCAGGTAGTCGATCATGACGCGTAACTCGGGATTGGCACGCTGTCGGGCGGCTAGATCGCTCTCCGAATGTGATAGCCCGTGCGGCATAAAAATAAAGAATGCCAGACGTGCTTGGAACGCAGATAACACAGTCGGGCGTGGCCCGGCAGTAAAAACAAACAATAAATAAACAAACCCATACATGGTTCACGGCATTTCCCCCCCTGTACGAGTGCATCTACCCGATGCTAAAATAAAAGACAGTCCAAACAAACAACAAAAAAAAGTCCGTCATCTTGAGAAGTAAGGTTTCAAGCGAACCACGTGGACGACTTCGGGCCGCGTGCGTCGTCGTGATGTTAAGGAATCGCCATCGGGGATCACCTCGTAAGTAAGTTTGCCGACACGTCGTAGAATTGGTAGGGTCCGAAATACCGTCTCAGAAGCTTCTCACTGAGTCCGCATCGTCGGATGGGAGTCCAAACCCAAACACGGTCCCCTGGGTGGTATTCGACGTCTCGGCGTCGGAGGTTGTAGCGCCCGTCATCCACCAGCTCCTGGTCCGTTGTACGAACTCGAGCGAGCTGGCGGGCCACCTGCGCACGCTGAAGGTATCCTTGGACGTCGGGGTTGAGGTGGTCGTCTTCTACATGCGCAAGCATGGGGTCAAGCATTGTAGTCGGCAGTCCTCCGTAGACAAGCCGGAACGGCTTCATTTGCGTAGTTTCCTGAATAGCCGTGTTGTACGCAAACGTGACATACGGCAGCACTGCGTCCCACGTTTTATGTTCAACGTTGACGTACATTGACAGCATTTCCGCGATCATCTTATTTAGACGTTCCGTTAGTCCGTTCATTTGGGGGTGGTACGCCATCGTTCTTCGGTAATCCGTGTTGCTGTAGCGTAAGATTCTTTACATGAGCTCCGCAGTGAATGCTGTTCCGCGGTCCGTGTTTAGGACTTCAGGGGCTACATGTCGCAGAACAACTTGGTTTATAAAGAACTTTGCGACTTCTTGCGCAGTCCCCCTCGGAAGAGCGGCGGTCTCAGCGTAGCGCGTCATGTAGTCTGTTGCTACAACAATCCACTTGTTCTGTGATTGTGACGTAGGGAACGGGCCCAGACGGTCCATTCCAATCTGTTGAAAGGGCTTCGATGGGACGGCGATTGGTTGTAGAAAGCCGGCGGGTCTTGTCGGCGGCGTTTTTCGTCGCTGGCAGTCACGGCAGCTCCGGACGTAGTGGGTGACGGCGGATGCAAGGCGGGACCAGTAGTACTTCATCTTGATTTTCCCAATTGTGCGAGCTGTGCCGAGATGTCCGGAAGACGAGTCGTCGTGGCGCGCTTCCAGAATTTCAGCACGAAGATCTGTCGGGATGACCAGAAGGTAATTCGCTCTCATTCCGGGGCTGACATTCTTCTTCACGAGGACGCAGTTTTTCAGGCTGAATGCAGGTAAGTTGCGTTTAAAGGCCCTGGCCACGGCGACGTTGCATACTTCCAGGTAGTCGATGATGACGCGTAACTCGGGATTGGCACGCTGTTGGGCGGCTAGATCGCTCTCAGCCACGACTCCGAAGAACGCGCTGTCTTCATCGGAGTCTTGTGGTGGTGGGTAGACGGGGGCGCGGGACAGGCAGTCGGCATCGGAGTGTTTCCTCCCGGATTTATAAACGACTGTAACGTCGAATTCTTGCAGGCGCAAGCTCCACCTACCAAGACGGCCAGAGGGGTCCTTCAAAGTTGCGAGCCAACACAGCGCATGGTGGTCTGTCACAACCTTGAACTGTCTTCCATACACGTATGGGAGAAATTTCGAAATGGCCGATATATTCGCGAGGCACACTTTCTCAGAGGCTGAGTAATTTCTTTCTTCCTCGGACAAACCACGGCTCGTATAGGCGATTACTATTTCGCACCCGCTTTGCTTTTGTACGGGGATGGCACCCAACCCTATATCACGGGCGTCCGTGTGCACTTCCGTTTCGGCGTTTTCGTCGAAATGCGCGAGCACAGACGGGCTTTGCAGGTGTTGTTGCAGCTGGCACAATGCTGTTTCTTGGGCATTTTCCCAGCTGAAAGGGGTGCTATCTTTCGTCAAGCAAGTGAGTGGCTCTGCAATGCGGGCGAAGTTTGCGACGAAGCGCCTGTAGTATGCGCATAGTCCGAGAAATCTCCGCACGCCCTTCTTATCTTTCTGTCTTGGGAAGTTCGCTATGGCGGAGGTTTTCGTCGGGTCAGGCGGGACTCCCGCGGCGTTGACGACACGGCCCAAAAACTTGAGTTCCTCGTACGCAAAGCGGCACTTTTCAGGCTTCAGCGTTAACCCCGTTGTACGGATAGCCTCGAGTACAGACTGCAACCTTGCAAAGTGTTCGTCGAAAGTCCGGGATAATACCACAACATCGTCGAAGTATACGAGGCAGGTGTGCCACTTCGGGCTGGCTAGCACCGTGTCCATGACTCGTTGAAACGTTTCTGGCGCCGTGCACAATCCAAACGGCACCACCTTGAACTCGTATAGGCTGTCCGGGGTAATAAATGCGTTCTTCTCTCGGTCTTTCTCGTCCACTTCAGTTTGCCAGTAGCCCGTCTTCAGTTCAATCGATGAGACGTACTTCGCGTGGCAGAGGTGGTCGAGGGCGTCGTCGATTCGGGGAGGGGGTACACATCGTTTTTGGTAATTTTGTTCAGTCGCCAGTAGTCAACGCAAAACCTTAATGTACAGTCTTTTTTCTTAACCAGTACGACCGGTGCAGCCCAGGGGCTTTTCGATGGCTGTGTAATGTCGTCGCTGAGCATGTCGTCGACTTGAGTCCGGATGGATTCCCTCTCATGTGAAGAGACGCGGTACGGTGACTGTCGGGTAGGTGGGGCTCCATCTTCGGTTAATATTCGGTGCTTCGCTAGAGGTGTCTGACGTAGTCTTGTGTTCGATGAAAAACAGTCTCTGTGGCGACGCAGCAAATCCAATAATTTGTTCCGTTCTTCTTGCGGTAACGCCGGATTCACGTCGAAGTGATACGGGAGCTTGAAGGTATCTTCTGGTGCCACCGCAATCACGTCACTTGCTTCTTGCGTTTCTTCGAGGAAAGCGATTGCAGCGCCCCTGTTCAAATGCTGGTATTCTTTGCTGAAATTAGTGACCAAACCTTGGGATTGGCGTTGCGTAAACCACGCAATGCGTCTTGCGACGGAGATACCGCGTCGAGGAGCAACCTCTGGTCACTCTCTACGATAGCGTTGACGTCAGGAACAGCATCTTCGCAGCAGACGGTGATCATCAAGCTTGCGCGGGGTGGCAGTGTGACATGATAATCGGCGATCCTTAAAGCAGCACGGTGTTCGGGGTTCGGATCCGGCGTCATGGAGTGATCGGAGGAAAAAGTTATGGACTTGGTCTGTAGATCAATTATTTCACCGTTGTCCGTCAAAGAGTCCATTCCGAGAAAAACGTCGCGGGAGCAGTTAGGCAGAACGAAGAACGCCGCAGGGTATGTTGTGCCGTCTATGGTGACGCGCGATGTGCACGTTCCACTTGGAGTCACTAGGTGGCCTCCTGCTGTGCGTATGTGCGGACCCTCCCATCTGGTCGCAACTTTCTTCCGCTTAGACGCAAATGGTCCGCTCATGAATGAGTAGTCGGCTGCCGTGTCTGAGGGCGACTACATCAAAGCCGTCGATGGACAGCTGAACGTCGGAACACCGACTTTCTCGAGTTCCGGGTGCGTCGTGGCGTCGTATCTCTGCTTGTACGTGTTGACAGTCGGGCACTATGCGTCGTCGTCTTCGTCGTATTCTCAGCGGCGGGTTCGGTCATGTCGGGTACGCGTCGCACCGTTTTCCTGTCGTCGTGTTCGGAAGTCACGTCAGGGTTAGATCGGGTCGTCGGTCTGAGGGCATGTCGTGAATCGTGGTCTTCGGTGAGTCCCTGCGTCGTTGGAGGGTTTTTATTTTTCCGCGGTCCTGCAACTTTACCTCCAGATGATGCTGCTTTTAGTTTCCCCCGCGTGTGCTGGGGGACCTTCCACGTGAGAAGCCAGCAGTGCTACGGCGGTTTTACTACTGTTACGGGTAGGGCGACAGTGAACTGTTGAATCGGGCTGGTCCTCGGTTGGTGTTGGACAGGGAGTCTTCGATCTCAGTAGGGCGCTGGCCGGGTCGGGGTCGTGGTGCGTCGACGAAGAAGCCTCGCAAACCGAGCCTCTTCTAGGGGCAGTGACGGTAGATGTGGTCGGCCTCTCCGCAGTGGTAGCACAGCGGATGATTGTCGGTCGTTCGCCACACCTGTCGGTCGTTCTTCCTTGGGGCGGGGGTTTGCACCACAGGTGGTCGGGCCGGCGACAGGGGGCGACGGTACGGAGCCTCGTTACGGTAGGGCGCACGTGCGCGAGGCCGACGAACAGCGGCCGCGTAGGACATGGCTTGTGGCTCGCGGGGTGCTTCTGACATCGTTGAGCTACCCAGCGCTTGCTGCACTTCTTCCCTAATCACATCGGTAAGGGTAGCGACTTGCGGCTGCGGTGGCGTGGGAGAAGTTTCCGCAGCTCCTTCCTCACTATTGCACGGACAGTCTCACGTAGGCTGTCTGCCGGAATCCCCATGCTGTCGACGTAGTTCGCATTGGCCGCGCCAACAAAGTTGCGGTCACACTGCTTAGTACGCATTTCAAGAGCCTTCTCAATTGCGCTGGCTTCGGTCACAAATTCGGCGACGGTTTTGGGCGGGTTGCGGACAAGTCCAGCAAACAATTCCTCCTTCACACCGCGCATTAAGAAGCGTAACTTCTTTTCTTCCGACATGCAAGGGTCAGCACGCCGGAAGAACCTCTTCATCTCTCCGACGAATACAGCAACACTTTCGTTAGGGTGTTGTGTCCGCGTCTGCAGCAGGACTTCGGCTCGCTCTTTTGGCACAACCGTGGTGAACGTCGTTAAAAATTGCGTTCGGAAATCGTTCCAAGAGTCTAGGGAGCTCTCATGGTTTTCGAATGAGTTCCTTTCTGAGTCCTAAAGGCCGGAGACCACTTGCCTCAGTGTCTCCGCGTCGTCCCATCGATTGAACAGCCTGACCCGTTCGACTTGCTCCAACCAGTCTTCGGGGTCCTCCGAAGGGGACCCATGGAATGATGCGGGCTCCCTTGGTTGCTGAAGAACGAGGGCAGGACTGGGAGCGAGGGGTCATGGTGCCTGCGTTGCTCATAGTGGTTTCCGCGTCGTCTTCGTTTTTCACTTTATCAGGAAGCAGTCCAAACTCTGGCTGGAGACCTTGCTGGCGGCAGCTGACACTAGTCGGGCTTGCTTCTCGGCTTGACGAGGGCTTAGGGTGCATGTACCCCGCACCTCACCAGATGTCACGAAGCCAAGGACGACGCAGTTGTCTTGCAGGAGAAACAAATTTATTGGAGCGAACTTGTGCTCCCCTAAAAACTCAAAAGAATACAGAGGCGGTGAAGCAGTGGTCAACACTGTGCCTTGCGGAGGCGAGTGTAGTCGAACCGAATGCCGCGGCGTCTGCTCTGCAGGCTTTTATCTTTCGGTGCGAGTGTTTCTAGAACCATCGATTCACATCCAGAACATTGTAGATCACAGAAGATTATTCTGGGCTAGCGACATTAGGGCGAAACAGTCTGCTTATGTGAATGAGATAGCCCGTGCGGCATAAAAATAAAGAATGCAAGACGCGCTTTGCTTGGAACGCAGATAACACAGCCTTGCGGGGCCCGGCAGTAGAATCAAACAATAAATAAACAAACCCATACATGGTTCGCGGCAATATACCCATGAAGGAAGGAGAGAAGGAGCCATGACAAAAAGGAAATACATCCAACATTACACACGAAATTACTCCATCTTCCCGAGGGGAACCGGGGCATCGGGTGGTTCCGTTGCGTTCCGTTGTGTTAGTAGTTGGGTTTGGGGGAATTGTCGAAGTTCCGGTACCACCGCTCGACGTTCTCGAACCGACGCTGCTTGACGTTCCCGAAGCTCAGGATCCGCTGCTCGACGTTGATGCTTCGAAGCTGCTTCGCGCTGACGAAGTTCAGGGTCCGCTGCTCGCTTCAAGCGTTTGCGTTCAGCGTCGCGTGCCCCGTCGCGAGCTTTGTTTTGAGTGGACGTAACATTGCTATTAGCAGAGTCCTTTGTTTGGGCTGATGCTGACGCGTGCTTGCGTCAGCCCACTCACTGACGGGACTGTTGCTTCCATCACACTTCATCGGAAGCATCAACGGAGTCAACCGAAGCAAGCGCTGCACTGAACGCGCGCAGCGCTCTACCCGCTTTATATTCACACTTGAAGGAGAGGAGACTAGAGAAGGAGAGTACCGCATGCGCCGTGAGAGCAGTAGCGAGAACGCAGGAGAAGCGCAAGCAGGTGGTAGGAGAGAAGTGGAGAGAGTAACGCGCAGCTGTTGGAGAGCGGGAACGAGGAGAGTTGCGCATGCGTAGTGTGAGTGTGGACGCCGACGCCGCGAGACGTACCCCCGAGCAAGAGATGCTCCGCATGTAAAAACGCAAGATCTATAAACGTGCATTTACCAAAACATTAGCAATGCTGATACAGTGCAGCGATATAACATGTAGCCAGAGGCGCCAGGCAAGGAAAGGCAATCCTGGACCGCGCAGCTTGGTTTTTTATGAGCCCAAATAGCGGATTTCTTTACCTCGTAATTAAACAGAAAACTTAACGCAATCACCGCCTGCCTTGTGAATGAGGTATGCTTATTTATTTCACTCTCGCTCTGAGCCTCATAGTGGGAACTGAAACCGCAAACGAGACACAGACAAAGACAGGAGACAACAGGGACGAGCGGTAAACTACCAACAAAATATATTTCGAAAAGACCTACAATTTATGCATGTCACGCTTTCCACTTGCATTCCACCACACATGCGCAGAGGCACTTATAATAGTCTGAGATG
Organism: Haemaphysalis longicornis; assembly: GCF_048455015.1. Lineage (NCBI taxonomy): Eukaryota > Metazoa > Arthropoda > Arachnida > Ixodida > Ixodidae > Haemaphysalis > Haemaphysalis longicornis. The sequence continues at coordinate 208,077,630 of NW_027526407.1, read as the reverse complement.
ACATGGTTCTTTTTGAGAAAGGGATACAGATGATGTGCTCACGCATTGAGACTGCAACCTATCTATTTTTTCAGCTTCCATAATTTAACTGGCTAGCCTATCGTTATTCGTGCCGATTACAGTCAAACTTGGTTATTGCGAACTGCAATATGCGCCACGATTAGTTCTATATATCCAATAGTTCGAAATAGTCTAACCCGCCAATAACGAGTTTTTTGTTACGAGTTCGCAGTACGCGGGACCCCACAACCCCCTCCCCTTTCCTCCTGTCATTCCCCCATGGAGAAACGAACATAATAAAGAGTGCTACTACCATACACAAAACTATCTATTTATTGCAAGCAATCAAGCTACTTTCCGGTGTAACTACCTACTTTCCCAAAAAGCGGTGATTCTTGTTTTCACTTTCGTTTTGGCGGCGTCATGTAGCACAGCATTCCCTACATGGGACATCATTTGCATCAGTTGCAGTCCGTGTCCTCAAATATCGAAACAATATTGGTGGATCAAATTGACTACCGAAAGCGCTTCATTAAGCATCGGACTGCTTCCGCTCGCGACATCCTCTGCCTCTTGGTGCTTCCAGCAGCCCCAGCCGACATGACATCGGCTGCGGTGTCGGCGTCCGGGGGGCTCACAGTGAGGGCAACGTCGTCGTCGATCAGGCAATCCTCGAAGGGAACTCCTTTCACCACAACACCGGGAACGTTGGCGGGCTCTTCCCACAGTTCGCCGATGCTTCCATCTTGGTCCGGACTCGCTCACTGGGAAGGTTTAATCGTGAGTCAGGCGCGTCGGAAACAGTTACGGACAGTGCCGGGAGTCACGTCGCACCATAGGAGGCTCAATATCTCCATCACAGCCAATCAACATCTCGATTGCCGCTCCGAGACCATGCATTTTGGTGGCAATTCTAGGCGCGCCGAGTTCGATATATCAGATGTGAACATCGTTATAAGGAATGTTTCGCGCGTATTTTCGTCACTGATTTTTTTGTTCGATATATAGCATAATTCGCTCTATCCGCGTTCGTTATACCCGGTTTTCACTGTATGATGCATTTGTCGAAAAGTGGTTCGCAGGCACACGTCGAACAGTGATGCGCTAACCATCCACCACTCCTATTCTTGACATTGCCAGAGTGCTCGCGAAGTCGGTCATTAATACACCGACCAGTCTGCCCAATGTAACGATTGCCGTAAGAAAGGGGAATTTCGTATACCACATTTTCTGTGCATTTTGTGGGCTTCCATTAATGTTTTTTACCGCAACGGTTAGAACGTTGACCACAGGGACTGCTCACTATGCATAACTTGCCCAGTTTTTCCGGGCCAGAAAAAACCACTGTAATATTGGCACACCCTGCGATTTTCTTTAAGTTCTGGGAAATATTGTGCTGATAAGATATAACGGCATACTTTGTAGGGGTTTCGAGTGAGGCCGGCTGCTCTTTCTGCGTTTGGGCTCGCAACTTCTTTAGCAAGGACTCTGAAACAGAGATTTGCAAATGAACCGGTACCCCGAGTTGGACAATCTTTGCGATTGTTGATGAAGGCTGGAAGCCATTGAATGGACGCACGATTTCTTGATAGCATTCTTAGGACACACGTTTATGATTCCTCTCTTCACCAATTTTGAGTGCGCGGTATTAAAGGAGCCAGGAATAGAAAATGCAACTTCGTTTAATCCGAACGAACTAGGATTCAGTATCTCACTCAGCTCCGTTACAGCCACAAAAGATGTTTTCTAACAAAAAAAAGCAAGAAATATTTAAAAACTTTCAAATTTTGCTCCACAGTGACGTGTTATGAGCAAGAATGACGTCATACGGGCCAACAATAAAACATAATTTTTAGTGCGTTAACTGCACGTTAGAATTCAGGTGATGCGGTCAAATGGAACTAGAGGCCCCATTACAGACGTCCAGTCATGTGTCGTCGCGACAGGTCAGTTAGGCGGCCGCCAATCGCATAAACAAGGTTCCGTGACGTCATAGAACAGCTGCGGGAAATTTGCTTGGGACTCGCGACTGCTTCAGACGTTTTCTTTAATATCTCCGTTATTTGTTTGAAGATTGCGATGATATTGGTATCATTGTTATCGGGACTAAGCAGTCTTTCTAATAAACTCAACTTGTGTTTTGTCTTCAAGGCTCCTTTAAAGGGGAGTAGTGGTTTGCTGCTCCTTGGTTGGTATACCCAACAAGTGTGATCTGATTGAAATATCAAGTTGATGTCGAGAAACTGGATTGAGTTATTAACCGAAAGTTCAAAAGTACACCCGAGGGGCCTAATTTTTTTGAACAATAGATAACACATCATGGGCGCCACATTCTAGGACATCAAACTTTCGATACAAAAGGTTAAATATTCGTCCACAAAGCGAAACACACGAACAACGTTATTCATTCTGTCAAGGCGGCCTGCCATAATGTTATCTTGTTTGGATAAAACCAAGTCCCTAAGAATCGGGCAATTTATGAGCCAATGCAATTCTTCGCATTGCAGGCACGGCTTACCATCATACTGAATATTAGTGGAACGTAGGTAAAACAATGAAAGTTCTAAAAAACTGCTAACAGACACCCCTCCGGCATTTTGAAAAGACTCACTACCGAACTCGTCAATGTAGCCTTCCGTAAAATTAAGCAATTTATCATGTGGCAAAGAGCAATAAAGGTCTTTAATGTCTAGAGAAAAGGTATAGAGCCCTTGTTTGGAACAACAATACAAAAAGTCTAAAATTTCTTTCGAGTTCTTTGCAAGAAAGGGATCGTCAAAGGTTAGAATGCTCAACTTCTCTTGTAAAAATGACGCTACTGATTTCTGCCACGTGCCCCTTCCGGAAACTATAACTCGGAGTGGTCTATCGGGTTTGTGCGTCTTGGCACTGAAAGACAGATGAAGAAAATCTTTCTTTGAATTTGCGATGCCGTTGACAACTTTGCCTAGATTTAACTTTTTACACAGTTTCCTGGCTTCACTTTTCACCCTAGAAATGACAACATTATCGTGAACTCCGAAAACAGACGAAACTGCCGCGTCCGCCTTTGTGCGAAACAGGTCGTGAGATAAAAGAGCAAACCCTCCTTCTTTGATGGCGGGAACAACCGAGATGCTGTGGTCTTTTAAGAATGTGGCAACATGATTTACCGGTAACTTGAAGGGAGCCGGCCTGCAGCGGGACAACACCCCGACGCCCTCAGAGATGCATCGGTCATGCTCACTGTCAGCAGCATGCCGCGACACGTGATGCACCAAAGAAAGTATCTCTGTAGCCGAGCGCCTCGGTTCCACAGCAAACTTCGGCCCTAAGGATAGGACATAAGGGGGCAAGTGCACATGCTGCATTCGATGAGCGATACACCTGGAAGTCGGCCGAGTCTTTTGGATGGCAGTTCTTGGCTGCGTGAGCTCACAGGTCCGTCCAGAGGAATTCCGTCGTCTGGTTTGCGATGCGTAGGCATTCTCCAATCTGCCTCCCAGCTTTCCAGGCCCCATAGATGCGTAGAAGTTGCCAAGACAGGTACTCTCTGTAGATACGTGCTTGGCGATTCCCATGGGGCCTGGAAAGCTGGGAGACAACTTCGAGAATGCCTACGCATCGCAAACCAGACGACGGAATTCCTCTGGACGGACCTGTGAGCTCACGCAGCCAAGAACTGCCATCCAAAAGACTCGGCCGACTTCCAGGTGTATCGCTCATCGAATGCAGCATGTGCACTTGCCCCCTTATGTCCTATCCTTAGGGCCGAAGTTTGCTGTGGAACCAAGGCGCTCGGCTACAGAGATACTTTCTTTGGTGCATCACGTGTCGCGGCATGCTGCTGACAGTGAGCATGACCGATGCATCTCTGAGGGCGTCGGGGTGTTGTCCCGCTGCAGGCCGGCTCCCTCCAAGTTACCGGTAAATCATGTTGCCACATTCTTAAAAGACCACAGCATCTCGGTTGTTCCCGCCATCAAAGAAGGAGGGTTTGCTCTTTTATCTCACGATCTGTTTCGCACAAAGGCGGACGCGGCAGTTTCGTCTGTTTTCGGAGTTCACGATAATGTTGTCATTTCTAGGGTGAAAAGTGAAGCCAGGAAACTGTGTAAAAAGTTAAATCTAGGCAAAGTTGTCAACGGCATCGCAAATTCAAAGAAATATTTTCTTGATGTGTCTTTCAGTGCCAAGACTCACAAACCTGATAGACCACTCCGAATTATAGTTTCCAAAAGGGGCACGTGGCAGAAATCAGTAGCATCATCTTTACAAGAGAAGTTAAGCATTCTAACCTTTGACGATCCCTTTCTTTTAAAGAACTCGAAAGAAATTTTAGACTTTGCATTCTTGTTCATAAAAGCACTCCATGCCTTTTCTCTCTTTATTACTTTTTGCACATGATAAATTGCTTCATTTTATGGAAGGCTACATTGACGAGTTCGGTAGTGTGTCTTTTCAAAATGCCGGAGGGGTGTCTGTTAGCAGATTTTAGAAGTTTTATTGTTTTACCTACGTTCCACTTTTATTCAGTATGATGGTAAGCTGTGCCTCCAACGCGAAGGAATTGTATTGGCTCATGCATTGCCCCGATTCTTAGTGACTTGTTTTTATCCAAACTAGATAACATTGCGGCAGGCCGCCTTGACAGCATGAATAATGTTGTTGGTGTGTTTCGCTTTGTAGACGATTATTTATTCTTCTTGGATTGTAATTTTGATGTCCTAGAATCTCGCGCCCATGATCTGTTTTCCATTATTGAAGAAAATTTTGGGCCCCTCGAGTGTACTTTTGAACTTCCGGTTAACAACTCAATCCAGCTTCTCGACATCAACTTGACATTGCAATCAGATCACACTTGTTGGGCATACCAACCAAGGAGCAGCAAACCACTCTTCCCCTTTAATTCCGCGCACTCAAAATTGGTGAGGAGAGGAATCACAAACACGTGTTTTAAGAATGCTATCAAGAAATCCTTCGTCCATTCAATGGCTGCCAGCCTTTGCAAACAATCGCAAAGATTGTCACACTCGGGGTATCCCGTTCATTTTCAAATCTCTGTTGCAGAGTCCTTGCTAAAAACGTTGCGAGCCCAAACGCAGGAAGAGCAGCCGGCCTCACTCGAAACCCGTCCAAAGTATGCGGTTACACCTTACCTCTGCAATTTTCACACAACTTGAAGAAACTCGCAGGACGTGCCAATATTAGGGTGGTTTTTTTCTGCCCCAGAAAAACTGGGCAAGTTATGCAATGTGAGCAATTCCTCTGGTCAACGTTCTAACCGTTGCGTTAGAAAGCATAAATGGAAGCCCACAACATGCACAGAATATGTCGTATACGAAATTCCCCTTTCTTGCGGCAAACGTTACATTGGGCTGATTGGTCATTGTATTATTGACTGGCTTCGCGAGCACTCTGGCAGTTCAAGAATGGGAGTGGCGGATGGTTAGCGCATCACTGTTCCACGTTTGGCTGTGAACCGCTTTTCGACAAATGCATTATAATTGCCAAGAATAAAGATAGGCTAACCAGAGAAATTATGGAAGCTGAAAAATCGCGCCAATCCACCCCGTTGAACGTGGTTGGAAAGCAAAGCTGTAAACGGCACCCATAATGATTACCCATTCGACGTCACTAAAATTCACTTACATCGCTCTACAAATAGTAAAACCAGAGAGAAGTGAAATGCACTTAACCACACCATTTAATACTTCAAAGAGATCAAATTGGTAAGGTTAAATCAATGCATGATGCATGAATGGTGTTTCGTTCAGTTGTTTTGGTGTAGCACAAAAGCGGAAACTTTTTTATAAAATTAAACTCTGTAACCCGGTGTTAGACGATCTGACTTCTTCGTCTCTGCGCCGTGGACGGAGGAGACGAGATTTGTGGCAGAGAAGGAGCAGGAGGAGGAAGAAATACTTCTGTTCAGATTTCTGAACGGCCCAGAGTGATTCCTTCTTCAGTGGGGCCAATATGCAGTCCGCGCGGCCTGTGTTCTGCCCACCCGCTCAAGCTGGGTAGGTAGCGAGGGCCTGGACAGCAGCATCTCCCATTGCTCGTGTTTGGTAGTTGACGGAAAGAGAGGAGGGTGCTCAGGGCTAACGTCGAACACCCCGATTACGGGGCGGATTGTTCCTACTTCTGTGCAAAATTTACATTCAGCGTCGTAGCGATCCGGATTCATTAAGTGAAGATGCGTAGGCTGTTGGAAGGAGCCCGGATTGTGTGAGCCGTAGGGTAGTTTGTTGTTCTCTGGAAATCTCAATTTAAAGCGATGGTACGCTCTCTCTCAGAAGGCGATAATGCTGGGTTATCTCCCTGAACGTGACGAGCGGGTCCTCGTGCGGCTCCATAGCACGGGAGGTAAAAGCGCAGGCTTGTTGGGTGGGCGTATTTGTTACCCTCCATTGAAGCTTGAGGGGATGTCCAGATGAGCTGAATGGAACCGTTTGGGGAGTGTATTTTAGCGCGCGCAGTGCAGCTCAGGACATCCAACCCGACTGGTAATTCCAGTAGGCTTGCTGGGAATCGGTAACTACCCTCCGAACCCCCGGTTGAGTGAGAGCCAAGGTTAATCGACCAGATTTAGGGGAAATCCCCAAGATGGAGTAAGTTTCTGTAAAGGAAAGTTTGACATCCACCTAAATGCAGCCATACGGCTACAAAGGAAAGCTATACAGCTTTCTCGGAAACTTCGCAGTTGAAGAAATTCATCTGGTCTTGAACGGCGAAGTTTCCGAGAAAGCTGTATAGCTTTCCTTTGTAGCCGTATGGCTGCATTTAGGTGGATGTCAAACTTTTTGAGGGTGATGGCTGCCTCTTCTGCTGCCGTCATTTCTTGGGTCCTAAGCGAGGTACACGCAAGGAGGTTGGTTCCGGAGGTAGCCACGATGATGCCGTATTGCTGCCTTCGATGTTTGGAGGCGTCTGTGTAGATAACTGCATGATCCCCACCGAGGGTGGTGTTTACCGCTTGAGCCTGTGCTTCTCGCTGACCCACTTCATGTGACGGGTTCATATTTCTAAGCGAAGGGAGAATCTTTTGTTTTAGTCGCCAAGAGTCTAGGAGTACGTCAAGCGGAGTGACATTCCGGGCTGCCCAGCCAATCTAGTGAAGCATGCGGTTACCCACCGCAGTTCTGAGTCGGACCTTCTGGTTAGAAAGATGGCCTTCTATCAGCTCTTCCACCGTGTTGTAAAGCCCCGTGCTAAGCAGCCTCTGTGTGGACGCACGCATGAGAAGACCAATGGTCTGCTCGACCGCCTTTGTAATCATTATATAAAGCATCTCTATGTCTGCCTTGTCGAGGAGAAGACAGGGGGTTGACGTAAGTGACTCTCGAGAGGACAAAAGCTTCAATTAATCGAAAGGTACCGGATTCCTTTAGGCCTCGCTTCTTGGTGGCAACTCGCCTGATCATGTGCATGATTTGATTAATGCTGTTTTTGGGGCGCTGCAAGGAGACGTCACTCTTGGTGTTAGTCTCGAGATGTTGGTCCAGGATCTTGATGGTGGGGCTTGGAGTGATGGCCTGGCAATCAAGGAGTATTTGAATGTATTCCTTGATTTGGCGTGAGGGCGGACAAAAAGGAGCTGTGATTTTTTAAGTGAACACTGGAGACCACAGGCTTTAGCACATTGGGGTACTAGAAGTGAGATGGCTTGTCTTGGTGTGTGCTTCCTTTTATTTTTGTAACTCTTGGCACATGAGCAAGGTACGCACAGGGCCGCTAGACGGGCGTGAGTGGTCACTTGACACTTTCACGTGGCATTCAGCGAGAATTCAGGGGGTAAACCCGAAGATGTGCTTGGTGAGTACACCAACTGTCGTTCCCGTCTTCGCCTGGGCTCGTAGCTAAATCGGTAAGACAACGGGTTCTCGCTTTGTTAGTCTGTTAGTTCCTGGTTCGCTTCACAGCGGTGCCAGTAAATTCTTTTATTTCTTCGCTGCAGTTTTCTGGTGACACCAACGGTCGCGAAAGAACCCTTGGGGGGTAGAGGTAAAAAGCTTTGCTTTAAAAAATAGATAGCTTGCAGTCTCAATGCGTGAGCACACCATCTGTACCCCTTTCTCAAAAAGAACTATGTAATCTCAGACGATTATAGTTGTCTCTGCGCATGTGTGGTGGAATGCAAGTGGAAAGCGTGACATGTATAAATTGTGGGTTTTTCTCAAATATATTTTGTTGGTAGTTTAGCGCTCGTCCTCTTGTCTCCTTTCCTTGTCTGTCTCTTGTTGGCGCTTTCAGTTCCCACTAGGCATCACCAACATGCCCAAACCATGACCCTTTCTGACCCTTATATTCTCGGAACAGCGCAGAGGGACGAGGACGAGGTGTAGACGGGACACAGCGCAGAGTAACAACTCATGTGTATTGCACAAAATTACTTAAATACAGAATTCTGTTGCAACAAATGAGAGAAATAGGAAAGACGAAAGAAACACAGAAATGTCAAGCCGTCACTGCAGTTCCCGTGCTGGCAGCAGATAAAAAGGCAATTTCTTTGTCGGCTAACCCCGAAGGGTAGCTGACACACGTGTCTTTGTTAGAATATATCTCGTACGCTTGATTGTTCTCCCGTGTCGTTTGATTGTTACATTTATAAATTATGAAGCATTTTCTGAGGTCAGGATAACAACCACAATCTTTACAATGAGCGCCTATGTGTCCGTTATCTCCCTTTTCCACGTTATTGCGATGGTCACGGAATCTGTCATTCACACATCGTCCTTTCTATACAATGTACTTTTTTTTCACTTGTTCAGCGGTATCGAATAAACCACGCCATCTGAGCAGGTCACGAACGGCGTGCGATGTTTGGTGCTACACGTATCAGACTTGACCAGGCCCTCATTACCCTGTTGCAAAGCTTTTATAGCATCTTAGGAGCAGAGAATAAAGCATTAACGTTAGCGCGTTTTCCAATCTTCTTCAGATTATGCGAATGCGAAAGCGTGTGCATCTATGGGATAGTAGTGATTTTTCTATTATCTCTCTCTTTCGGAGCATCTTGCCTGTGTCGTTCATCCGTCGCCTGTTTTACAACCTTCTCAGCTACCGAAATCTGTAATTTTAGCGGATAGCCGGAGGCAGTCAGGCGAGCGGCCTGTCCATGAAGTCTGGCTTTCATTAGGTGAATATAAGATTTGTTAAGTGCATTCGAGACACACAGCTTCACGATCCAACGCTTTACCAATTAAGAATGGGCAGAATGATACGGGAGTATGGCTTCAAACAACGAGACTCGTAACCCCAACCCTCACTGATGACAGCATTCGACACCTTGATCTTCAACTGTATTTCTACGATGACCATATCTGTTTGGCTTACGAGCCTATTCACCTAATAGAAGCCAGCTAGCCTTCACGGACAAGCGGCTCGGCTGACTGCCGCCGGCTATCCGCTACAATTACAGACTTCGGTAGCTGAGAACGTTCTAAAACAGGGGAAGGATGAACGACACAGGCAAGATTTCCCGAAAGAGATAGATAATAGAAAAATAACTATACTATCCCATACATTCACACGCTTTCGCGTAATTTGAAGAAGTTTGGAAAACGCGCTAACGGCAACGTCCTATTCTCTGCTCCTAAGATGCTATCCAAGCTTTGCAACAAAGTTAATGAGGGCATGATCAAGTCTGATATCGCACGCCGTTCGCGACCTGCTCGGATGGCGTGGTTTATTCGATACCGCTGAACAAGTGCAAGAAAAAGTAAATTAGACAGACAGGAAGATGTGTCGATGACAGATTGCGCGAGCATCGCAATAACGTAGAATAGGGAGATAACGGACTGCTAGGCGCTCATTGTAAAGATTCTGGTTGTTATTCTGACCTCAGAAAACGCTCCATAATTTATAAAGGTAACAATCAAATGACACGGGAGATCGTTGAAGCGTACGAGATATATGCCCTTCGGTCTTATTGAGCGACAAAGAAATGGTCTTTTCATCTGGTGACAGCACGTGAACTGCAGTTGCGGCATGACATTTCTGTGTTTATTTCATCTTCCCTCTTTCTCTCATTTGTTGCAACAGAATACTGTATTTAAGTAATTTTGGGCAATAAAAAATGCGTTGTTAGTCAGCGCTGGGTACCGTCAACACCTCGTTCTTCTCCGCTGCTCCCGGAATGCTATACCAACACGCCCAAGCTTATACCTTAGACCTGTATATTTTCGTGCAAAACGCGTGTCGTGGAATCTGGGCGAGCACCCGTGGTCGCGACAATGTGTGACAAGTTGCTGGCAGTGCCTCTTTTTAGTGTGTTTGCATGCTCGCAGGGACGATCGTTTAAAGAGCGCCCGGCCTCACAACTGTAGGTGTTCCCACAGGAGAGGGGAACAGAACACAGCATTTGCATTCTACGTAAGGTTTTGTGTGGTCTTTCACGCAAAAGGTGCCCATTGGCTCCTTTGTGCTCACTCACCTGCAAAGGCCGTCCAGTTTGTTTGGTGCAGAAAAGACAACTCCTTTCCTGGGCGTCCAGCTACCTTTTTCAACACGTGCGAAACCCCATGAACATAGGGAAGGACAGCGATTCTCACCGGCCTGTCCTTCACCTATCCTGCTTTGCTGCTTTGGTGAATTTGCCCTAGCAACACCTCAGCTGAGTCACGCAGCAAGGCAGCTGGGAAGCCTGCCGACCTCACAACTTGCGACTAGAAACTGGCCTCTACTTCATGCGGGCAAGACCTCTTAAGGGGGACCCTTAAAGTGGCTAGGGCAATGCTCCGTTTCCCAATTTTGAAATGGGCAGACTAGACCGGAAGCAGGCGTTTCCTCGAGCGGGGCGCATACCTCCAACAAACATGGCTTGGCTTGAAATGCAGGAGGAGGTCCAAAAACCGCAGCTCCTTCTCCCAAGGTCCCCTTGTAAGCGTGAGGCCATCTAGGGTGGTGTCGAAAATGTCCGTGATGCGCTGCATCATGCTCATTCAAATCACCTGTCACGCACTGGAAAAGCACCAAGAAGACATCTATGTAGCGGAAAACGCGTACAGTTTTGGAGGCACGAAGCATAACCTCCTGTTGCCGGAGTATCGCGCCAGCAAGAGGTCGCTCAGCATAGGAGCCAAGCACTTCCCTATGCATACACCTGTCCTCTGAACGAAGAACTCACTGTTGAACTCCACAAGAGGAGAGCGAAGGTGCAGGCCAAACAGGTCCGAGAAGGTGTCGACGTGCACACCACTGGCATTCTGCAAGCGGATGGCTCCGGGCCTGTGATGCCAGCACTGCCTCCCATGGAGCCAGATGAACCCGCGATAGCTTACTCACGTACACAGACATCGTGGAACATTAGCGCCTCTCCCGCCGCAAATACCCTCCCGCCCACCCATCCCCGTCAGTGGAAGAGGAACGCCTTTGGCGTCAGCTTCCAACTGAATTCCTCCCCTGTTTAGCCGTACTTCATCACATTCACCCCTCACTCTGCCAGCACTGCGGAGAACGGGCCACATTACATCACCATATGTGGGCCTAGAAATCTGACCCCTTCCCTATCATCACCTCCCTCGACCAGTGGGAAGCAGCAGTGCGTTGCACTGACGACTGCGCGTCCAAAGTGTGGAGGGATTTATTGTCTGCCACTTTCGGATTTTCGCGAAGTGCGCCGTTCTCAAGGAGACCAGGAAGGCCAGATACAAGTGTGCAGGTAGGTACGAAAAGACTGCTTGTCCCGATAACAATAATACCAACTTTGGCAACAATGATACCAACTTACCCGCTGCGGTGGCTCAGTGGCTAAGCCGTTGTGCGGCTGAGCACGAGGACGTGCGTTCGGTTCCCGGCCGTGGCAGCTGCTTTTCTGATGGAGGCGAAAAGTCAAAACGCCCGTGTGTACGAGATTAGGGGCACGTTAAGAATCCCCAGGTGGTCGAAATTATTCCGGAGCCCTCCACTACGGTGCGCCCCATCGCCTGTGAAGCGTCGGCGCATTGAAACCCGCAATCAATCATCATCAATTAATCAATTTATACCAAATTACGCAAATAATCAAGATATCCATAGAAAAAACATATCAAGCAGTGGCGACTTTAGCGACGTCTCTGTGAAGTCGCAGAATCTTCTTTGGTTCATGCGATTGGCAGCCCCGTATACCAAGGCCATAATAGGGCGATTGTAGTGGGGCCTCCACTTCTGTTTGAATGCGAACGTGCAGTTAACGCACCGATAATTATGTCTGTAACGCTGGGCTTTATTGCGTCACTGTAGTTTGAACGTTGTCTAAAGTTTCTTTCTGGTTAAACAAACTTCCTTAGTAACTGTGATGGAACTGAGTGATTAGTCCTAAAGGACTAGTCCTTTTAAATTCAGCAAAGGTGTATTTTGTTTTCATGGGCCCTTTAACCACACCATTTGCGAATCATTTTTTTAGTTCTTCGCTGAGACACTTAGGGAGGCAGTCGCGAATCAAATTTGTGAACTGGCATTCGGAACAAGAACGTACATTCAGACGGATGTACTGGTGCCTCAACGTGGGTAGCTAAGGACGTTGTGCTCCGATGGGGACTTTTTTGGCGTGCTTTCTGACCACAGCACTATTAAGTTTTCATTCGTGACATGGCTTATACAGCCCACACCTTCTGAAAGTAAACTTATTCTCGTTCCTATGGCTGGCTCAATAGTGAGACATCCGATAACACATCTACGTACCTCGAAGTTCACTTTTTATAGAACCTCCGATCTTATACTGGCCTCGCTCTTGCAATTGCAAAGATGCATTTGGTGTTACTAAAATGGAATCCGTCACATTCAAGAAATTGAGTTTTTGCCATTTTTTCTCGCCTTAAAACTGAATACGCTTGAGTCATTTCGTACGACCCCCATCGTTGCAACTACTACGCTGCTAGTTTAGGAAGTTCGCATTTGGCCGAAGCTGTCGAGTCGCGCTGGGCATCACGCGAAACGTGCCGAATGAATGGCACCCGTCAGTTAAGAAGGGGCTCACAATGTGTCGCAGGCGTACGACAAGTACTACAAGTCCAAGCGCAACCAGCACGGCTTCCAGCTGGCGCCCATACTGAACCGGCTCAAGTCCCGAGGCCACATTCGTCTGCGGAGCAGCGACCCCGACGAGCCGCCCATCATCGACCCGCGCTACTTCACCCACCCGGAGGACATCAAGGTGGCTGCGCAAGGCACGTGTTTTTGCTGCAGCTGTTGCGCACTCGTGACCCGTGCACGTTTTCAGTCTTCACTTACCTAGCCATGAGCTTTGTGCAAGCCATGGAGACACAACACATAATTGGGTGATAAAAAGGGCCGCCCTGACCTGATAACAATGGTACCAATATTATCCGAAACTTCGAACTAGTTATGCGTACGAAGCACTGGCAACTCAGCGGCCACTTTCCGGCAGTTTTCTATAACGTCACAGAACGTTTAGGCGACTGGCGGCCGCGCCAACCTAAGCAACCGCCAAGTAACTTCACGACTGGGGCTTGCCTGTATTGCGGCACTCCTGCCTTATTACGGCGCCGCCGCCGAGCGAAGTTTAACAGCTTTGTCAACATTTGTTTTGGGACTGCGGTTTTCTGTAAAAATGGACTCTGTCACATTCTGTAAAAATGAAGTTTTTACAGTTTTATGAAAGAGTTTTCTGTAAAAATGGACTCTGTCACATTCTGTAAAAATGAAGTTTTTAGAGTTTTATGAAAGAGTTTTCTGTAAAAATGGAGTCCCTCCTAGGCAGCCATGTATTGACAGCAGCGGGAATTGTGCAACGTGTGCAACTTCCTTGTGAACTAATTGTACAAGTAAATGAAACCGCGCCTGATGATAGAGTCAGGCTATTGATCCGCGCTGTGCACATGTGAGACACTGTTGAGCCTCAACAAGCGGTGTGAAGGAGTGTTGGACCGACTGCACCTGAATGTAGCGTAACGCGTAGGTTTAATTCCCCTGTGCGACTTGCGCAGTGCGTGAGATTGTCAATCACGTCTGCCCTCGATTCGCTGCTGCACGAAAACTTCAGCGAAGGCAGGCTCGAACTTTATAATTTTCTTGGGCATGGGCGAATAGTGCTGACAGTACCTTGGGCACAAAAGTTCTGCTCCGGTTCCTGCGAGACTCTGAACTAGACAAATCTTTTTTAAACCTTAGACAGCACAAGTGTCTCACGATATGTACTCTTTTGCGCTGTGGTGTGCATCTATTTATTTTTCTTGGGTTGGTGTCCTTACTTATTTTTTTGCAGTGTTTACTTTACATTTTCATTCAGTGTGTACATTGACGATTTTCTTTCCAAAGTATTTTTTTATGTCCGGACTCCGCTAGCAGCATTCCCTTGCTCCTCGTTTTTAATGTTTCTTGTTTGTCTTCTTCCTGTCGTAACCCCCAAATATTCACCATTCATCATTGTGGTCACCCTCCATCTTGCGTGGCAAGCCTTGTCACTATCAGGGCTGACCTCACCCGTTAACATTAAAGAGCCCTCCCTCACTCTCTCTCGTCTTGGCGGCCGACCTCGGTGTGTTCTTTTGCCTCAGATACCTAGACTAAATTCTGACGTGCAGGGTTTAACAAAACTAGTTGCTGAGCTAGTTGGTATATACTTAAAGAAAGAAGAAAACGTGGACAAAAATTGAGAGGACGCAGAAGACATGGTGGGACAGATACATGCGCCAACTTCCAACTGTTTATTCAACTGGAAGTTGGAAGAATGAACAGTTGCAAGTTGGCGCCTGTATCTGTCGTATCTTGTCTTCTTGGTTAGTTAGAAACAGCGCGTTAAAACAGGACCACGAAGAAAAGAACCGGACAGGACGAGCGCTTCGTCCTGTCTAGATTGCGACACATTTTCTTCTTTCCTCGAGATACAGGGCATTGCATACTAGCCCTGGAGACGAAACCTTATCCTACACGGGTGTGTCGACGCACCCCGGTCTGTTCGGAACCAAGACAACTTAGCTGTGAAAACAGCACAACCGCGGCACGCACCATGCATATATTCACACAGGGAACAGACCTTTAGGTTAAAAAGTTTCCATTGATTCGTTCGCAGTGCTGAGCAGGCTGTGTGAAGCACCGCTGCGTACAGCGGCCGAATGAGCAGCCAGCCAATGCCAGCGCGGCATTAAGGCCTTGTGTGTTACTGGTTGGTTCTGCTTGTTGATAGAATGTTGATAGTAGCTATGAATCACTCGCTATAAGATGTTATAACATATTTGTTTCTCTTGCGTACCGCCCTCCTTCTGGATCTATTGAAGACTTCCCAAAATTCTCAGAAAGGTTGTTTGAATTCAGCACCACTCTAAATTTAGAAACACTTTTGGTGGGAGATTTGAATATCAATGCATGTTCTACAAATCCATCTTACTTACGATTTAAAGAAATATTTGAATCGTATGGCTGTTCGAATATAATAGACTCCCCTACAGGAATTTTAGGTCTTCCACACAGACAACCCTTGATCTCTGTGTGACAAGCTTTCCTCGAGACAACATAAAAGCAGGGGTTTTGATGTGCGACCTTAGTGATTCCCTACCCATCTACTGTCTCATTCCACATAAGCGTCCGTGTCAAACTGGAAACTATCCTGAACAAAACATAAAAAACTTTATTGAACTTCTTTCTGCCCATCCGTGGCACAAAATTACGGAGGCAACCGATGTAAATACTGCTTATGACACTTTTTTGTCTACCTTTACATCCTTTTATACCACATGTTTCCCCCTCAAACCACTCACACAACATAAATAATCAAGAAAACCCTGGATGTCAAAAGACCTTTCTAGACGACTGAAAGGAGCCATGAAGAGAAAACAAAAGTTTGTTTTATTCGAAAGATTAGGTGTTTCATAGTACCCCAAGCGCTTTCCCGGAAGCAAATGATGCTTTATTCACTGCGAAATAAGGCAATTTAAGCCAAAATTTTAAATCTCCCGCTAAAATTGCACATTTCGTGACGTGAACAATGGCGTCATACGAGCCGGTCCATGAAACATACTTTGTATGTCGACTACATATAGCACCCACACGCGGGAGTCAGACAGGAACCGGAAATAGTGCCGAAACCGAGACGGCGGCCATTTTAAAAATACTAGTAAAACCTAGTGCACCCGCAGCCCTAGTCATGGAATCGCCTGATCGGGAGAACAAAACTCTCGCTGAGAAGCTCGGGCTTGCATTTAACAACCTCACACCACTCGTACACTCAATGCTTTTAAGTGCACGAGCGGCAGGAGTTGTGGGATACGCGGATGGACCGGAAAGCGACCATTCCGCAATAGCCACAACAGACGAACGCCCAGCCGTCGGCACCGCTGCCTCGTCAGCCCCGTCGCGACGGACGAATACAGACTGGTACGTATGTGCCGTATTTTTATTACGGTTAATAATAGTTCAATTTCAGTAGCAGTATCGCTTATGCCAGTTGGCCGGTGTCGTGTATGGAAAACCGTTCGCGCGTGCTCTCTGCTCCGACCAGAAAGATACGAGCGTCAATGCACGGTGTGTTTTTTTGCACGGTTTTTTTTTTCCCAAGGTCAGAGCGCTTTGACGGCGATTTTACGAAGTCGGCGACGAGCGCCAGCATGTCCCAGGAGTGAGCTAACGTAAGGGTCCCTGCCGTAATCACTTCCTCGGAAATGAAGCGAGCACACCCGTACTTCCTTTAGCTCTCTATCTCCTCCGTTTGCAAAGTTCACAAAACGTAGTCACTTGCTTCGCCGATGTTCGTCGTTGGGCAGCACATGAAAGGAGATCTCCTCACCGGCGGGGATGTCGCACTCCCTCGACGATTTGCCCGTACTACATGGACATTTCAAAACGAAGCAACGAAATTTTATTGTAATGTACTCGAACAAACTGAAGTTTTCAGTGGTTGTAAACTGGAAACGAGCTCCTAACAACAGCAGCAAGCCAACACCATTCGAAACTTCTGCGACGACTGGCACTATCTCGTCGCTCTTTACTCCTTACTCCCCTGGTTTCTATTTTTACCTTTGCTGGTTGGCGATATGACGGCCAACCTCCTGTCAAGGGTAAGATACCAAGCAAGTTCGCGGCTGTACGTGCTGGAACGGTTCGTCGGCCCCGAAGAGCCTCGAACCCGAAAATTCGTCTGCGCGACGGCGAGATGTCGAGTTCGACCGGCGGTAGTTTCGTACGCATTGGCTCACATGCTTGCGTGTTCGTTCGGAACTTCAACCCTTTACTCCACCGTTCTTTGTCATAAAAAGAACGTGCAGTATGTTTCACGGGCATATAGCTCACTATGCAAAGTGTAAGCCCTGCCTAACATGCGTTTGCTTTTGCCGGCCTCCGCCAATCGCCGAGCATTCTCGAGTGACATCATAGGTTCTGTTGCGGAAAATGAGCTGGTGGGTCGCATGGTCATTTCCTTTTTTCCTAATTATGTAGCTTATTTGAGCGAAGTTTGTGTTAAAAGTGGTGTCGTTATGGTTCTAACGAGGCAATCTTTCGAATGAACCAAACTTGTGTTTTCTCTTCATGGCTCCTTTAAGCACCGAAATAAGCTATTCCGATTGTTTTTAAGCAGCAGAAAGGAAAATGACTTTCACATATTTAAAAAGGTATGAAATCAACTAAATAGGGATAAAAAAAGGCGAAGCTTGACTACTATACGAACAAATTCTATTGTACTTTAAGAAATACACGCTTTGTGTGGAAAGCGGTAAACAAAATCCTAAATAAAAATGATTCGACAAAACGAGTTCAATTTCAAAGAAATGGGCTGTCGGACCTAGATGTTGCTGATACTTTCAATTCTCTTTTTATTGTCGTGGGAGCTGCCCCATATGTCCTAAAACAAACAGAGTGTGAACATTTCATAAAAGAGAGTTGTCCTTCTACCATGTGTATGCATGCCACCTACCAGTAAGAAGTTCAAAGTAATATTTTATCTTTAGAGGATGGTTGCTCCTCTGGTGCAGATGGTGTTAAATCAAAACCGGTGAAAGCTATGAGTCAGTCTGTATGTACATATTTGTAATCTAATTTTATTACATATTTGTAATTACATATTTGTAGATTACATATTTGTAATTTAATTCTCTCCAGAGGTGTATTTCCGGAAAAATGAAGTTAGCTCGGGTAGTGGTCATTCATAATGGCCGTTAATTTATTCATTTAAATAATTATAGTCCTTTCTCCATACTCTGTTTTTTTTTCAAAAATAGCTGAGACCATCATGCAAAGAAGACTTACTGCATTTTTGCCCGCGCATAACATATTAGCCGAAGAACAATACAGCTTCCACAAAAACACACCTGCAGAAACGACCCTCCGAGGAATAAAAGAAAAATTGCTCCAAAATATAGAGGGGGAAAAATTAGCGCCAATCCACTCTGTGAATGTTGTTGGAAAGCAAAGCTGTGAACGGCACCCACAACGATTACCCATGCGACGTCACTTAAATTCACTCACGTCACTCTACAAATAGTGAAACCAAAGAGAAGTCAAATGCACTAACCACACCCTCAATTACTTCACAGAGATATTCTTGGTGAGGTTAAATTCATGCATGATGCATGAACCGTGGTTTGTTGAGTTGTATTGTTGTAGCACATGAGTGGAAACTCTTTTTGTATAAAATTAAAGCTCAACCCCGGTGTTAGACGGTCTCACTTCTCCGTCTCTGCCGTCGCGGACGGAGGCGACAAGATTGGCGGCAGAGACGAAGGAGAAGGAGGAGAAGGAGGAAATTCTTTCATTCAGATCTCTGAACGGCGCAGAGTACGGCACAGGAAAGTGGTTCCTTCTTCACTGGAGCCCATATTCAGTCCGCGGCAGCCTGTGCTCTGTTCACCAGCGGAAGCTGGGTAGGCAGAGGGCGCCGGGACAGCAGCATCTCCCCTTGCTCTTGTTCGGTAGTTGACAGAAAGAGAGGAGGGTGCTCAGGGCTAAAGTTGCACACCCCGATTATGTGGCAGAGTGTTCCTAATTCTGAGCAAAATTTACATTCAGCGTCGTAACGATTCGGATGCATTAAGTGAAGACGCGTTGGGTGTGGAAAAGAGCCGGATTGTATGAGCGGTAAGGTAGTTTGTTGTTCTATGGAAACGTCAGGGTAAGGCGAAGGTAGGGTCTGTCTCAGAAGGCGATAATACTGGGTTATGTCCCTGAACGAAACAAGCGGGTGACTGTCCTCGTGCAGCTCCATAGCACGGGAGGTAGAA
Source organism: Haemaphysalis longicornis (assembly GCF_048455015.1). Classification (NCBI taxonomy): domain Eukaryota; kingdom Metazoa; phylum Arthropoda; class Arachnida; order Ixodida; family Ixodidae; genus Haemaphysalis; species Haemaphysalis longicornis. The sequence continues at coordinate 208,058,497 of NW_027526407.1, read as the reverse complement.
GTGCAGGCATGGTGGGTGTATTCATTGCCGTCCATGGAAGCGTGAGCGGGTGTACAGATGAGCTGAATGGAACTATTTGGGAAGTGGTTTTGTAGCACACGCAGTGCAGGTCGGGACACCAAACCCGACTGGTAATTCCGGTAGGCTTGTTTGAATTGGTGACTACCCTGGTTTTTCAAAAAAATTAAAACAAGCGCCAAGGACGAGGACACAAAAACACAGTAGACGGGACGAGCACTCGTCCCGTCGGGACGAGCACAATAGACGGGACGAGCGCTCGTCCCGTCTACTGTGTTTCTGTGTCCTCGTCCTTTGCCCGCGTTTTAATTTTTTGAAGCCATGAACCAACACGCCCAACAAAGCATTCTATTACGAACTCCTGGTTGAGTGAGAGCCAAGGCGATGGCTGCCTCTTCTCCTGCCGTCATGTCTTTGGTCTTGATTGAGGCACAAGCAAGGAGGCGGGCTCAGGAGGTAGCCACGATGATGGCGTACTGGTGCGGTCGATGTTGGGAGGCGTCTATGTAGATAACTGCATGATCCCCACCGAGGGTGGTGTTGAGCGATTGAGCCCGTGCTTGTCACCCGCCTTCCTCGTCTAAACGGTCAAATTTCTAAACAAAGGTAGCATATTTAGTTCTTGTCGCCAAAAGTCCGGGACTACATCAAGCGGAGTGACATTCTATGCTGCCAGCCAGTCTGGTGAAGGCTACGGTAACCCGCCGAAGTTCTGGTCATTCGGAGCTTCTGGATAGAAAGATGGCCATCTATCAGCTCTCCCACCGTGTTGTGGAGGCCCGTGCTAAGCAGCCTCTCTGTGGACGCACTCATGGGAACACCTACTGATTGCTCAACGGCCTTTCTAATCATTATATAAAGCACCTTTATGTCCTCCTGGGCGAGAAGAAGACAGGGGATTGACGTAAGTGATTCTCGAGAGGACAAAAGCTTGAACTAATCGAAAGGTGACCGATTCCTTGTGGCCTCGCTTCTTGGTGGCAAGTCGCCTGATCATGTGTATGATTTTATTGATGCTGTGTTTAAGGCGCTGCAAGGATACGTCTTTTGGTGCTGGCCTGAAGAAGTAGGTCCAAGATCTTGATTCTGGGGCTTGGAGTGATGACCTGGCCATCAAGGAGTATTTGAATATGTTCCTTGAGGTGTGGTGTAGGTGAGGGCGGACGACAAGGAGCTGAGATTTTTTACGTGGACACTGGAAGCCACAGGCTTTAGCACATAGGCGTGCTAGAAGTGAGATGCCAAAGGTTGGTGTGACCTTCCTTTAATCGCTATCGCGCGGCATTCAGCGAGAATGCAGAGGGTGAACCCTCGAATGTGCTTGGTGAGTGCACCACTTGTCTTCCCTGTCTCCGCGTGGCCCCGTAGCTAAATCGGTAAGACAACGGGCTCTACATTTGTTCATCTATTATTTCCAGGTTCGATTCATGGCGCTGCCAGTAAATTCTTTTATTTGTTCGCGGGAGTTTTCTGTTGACACCAACGGTCGCGAAAGAACCCTTGGGGGGGTAGAGGTAAAAAGCGTTGCTTTAAAATAACACTTGGCGAATTCCTTGATCTGAAAAAAGCTTTTGATTGTGTCCAACATGGCGTTCTTTTTCAAAAACTTCCTTTCTGTGGGATAAGTGGTGTCGCAATAGAATTATTAAAAAGCCATCTTACGAACAGAACTCAGTTCACGTCAATAAATGGGGTAATTTCTAAAACACAGTACATAAAATACGGAGTTCCACAGGGATCCATCCTTGGGCCTATATTATTCTTGCTATATATAAACGACGTTGTACACATGAAAGGTTACCCAAATACGATATTATATGCAGACGACACTAACGTGTTTTTTTAGGAGTAAATGTGCACGATTTGTTTGGGCATGCCACACCTGGTTAGACCGTTTACACTCATGTCTAACTGCAATTAAACCACAACTCAATGTAAGTAAAAGGAAATACATGCTTTTCAAATCAAAGGAACACAAACGCCGATTGGATTACATTTGCAATTTCAGGGTGTCGAAATACAACACACATAACAATTAGATTCCTGGGGGTTGTATTTCACAAACATCTATCATGGTCACCACATATTGATGCACTTAAAGTAGATATTTCCCGCGCCGTAGGCATAATAAATAAGCTCAGGTATTATTTCCCGCCTAGTTTAAAACGCGTTATATATCATGCTCTTATACACCCCCGGTTGAATTACTGTTCATTAGTGTGGTTAATCGCAATCAAAACAAGTTTAGACCTCCTACAGGCACTTCAAAATCGAGCTTTGAGGGCTATAGGAAAAATTCAACTCATTGAGGACATTACTCCGTACTACACCGAATATAGAATTTTTGACGACTGGAAAACACAGACGTATGAATTGTCAATTGAAACATCGCGACAATGAGCTCGGACAGCCTGTTTCTACTTAAATTCAAAATAAAAGAAAGCCCGTATGAGTTGCTAAAAGCCGTAATTACCTCATTACCTTATTACATCCCCGCGCAGTCACCCAGCCAATGGGCTATCTTTGCGGATTCCCGCGCGGCCCTTCAATGCCTTAAGTCTTTTTCTACTGACCAGCTAGTCTGGGATATTCATTCGGTTTTTACACTACCAAGCCGTCAGTGCTTGCCATTTCGTCGAACCACGGTTGCTACCGGCACACTGCGGTGTATCGGGTAATTCTACAGCAGACGCTGCAGCTTTCCCAGCTCACAATTGCCAAGTGCCTACTGCGGCAATACCGTTCTCCGGGAAGGATGCGGCCGCACTTGCGTGTCATGTTGCGCGGCAGGTACAGCTTTCAATGCTGGCTGATCCATCACGTCGATATACCCCGCTTGACTCTGTCGACCCAGAATGTACGTTCAAGTTGCCCTCTAATCTCACCAAACACGAAGCAGCCGTAATACACCGCCTACGCCTGAACGTCGCCTACACTCGCCTTTTTTGTTTCAAGCTTCAGCAGACCAGGTCACCCGTCTGTCCAGACGGTGACTGTTTCGAAGATATTCACCATGTCGTATGTGCGTGTAAACAATATGACGAACCAAGACGCTCCTTGACAGTGACTTTGGGCAGGCTACCCACATCGTGTCTTACGTTGAATGATGTGTTTGGGCCCTGGTCATGTACAAAGATGGCTTCACGTGCAACGAAGGCCTTCCTAAGCTTCCTTCGCAGTTCAGGCCTAGTTCACAGTCTTTATCAGTGCCGAGCATTGATTCGGCATGTGCTACAGTGGTGATCTCAGGGGTGACCCAGTGAACATTTCGAGGCTGTGATCACCATTACTGCTAGGTTAGCTGTCAACGTGCCATGATCGCTTGTGGTCCCTCCACGGTTTCCTGAACTGCGCTCAAATTGAAAGTGAACATTTCTCTAGTGCGTGTTTACCACTTCATTTATTTTTACCCTGACCTAGTGAACTCATCACCACGTGTAGACGCTCCGCGGTTGCCTGAACTCCGCTAAAATTGAAAGCGAACAATTCTCCAGTGCATTCGAACATTTCTCCTGTGTGTTTTAACACTTTTATTTTTACCACGAACTACTGAACTCGGTCTACACACCTCATGTCGGTGTTTTTTTATTTCTTTTATTATTCACCTGACGTAGCATGTTAGGCCATCTGCTGGACAGACCTCGTCTGCATCATTAAACTGCATTCTCTCTCTCTCTCTCTCTCTCTATCTCTCTCTCTCTCTCTCTCTCTATCTTATTAACGAAGCCAAGATCCAGAACGAACTATGGGGAACAAAAACTGTCTAACAAAATAACTGATGTGTTGAGCGAACATCCGGCGATATTGGAAGTCTTAATTTCAGGAACAACGCCGTCACAATACAAAAAATTTATTAAACAGCTACTCTTTTCTATTGGATAGATATGAAGGTATCATTGTAACTATAAGCGAAATTTTATTTTGTAACACCACGCGCAGCTCACAATGTTTTGTATTTGTGTTCTGTTTTTTGTATTGTACTCTTTGTTTCTTCTGTATCTCATAATTATAAACAGCTTGGTACAAAAATTGAAACCCCGTCCAGTTGAATCAGTGTGTGCTATGTGCTAGTGTCTCCTTTTCCTTGTAAATTTTTCTTGTACTTTTTATTGGTTTGTCGCACCGTCTGCTGCTGAGGGTGGCATGGCCTCCATCAGGCAACTGGTTTGCCTTTAGCCATGTCCCCCAAGGCAATGTTTTGCAATATTGTCTTGAATAAACTCGTAAATGAAATCAAAGATACACGACGGATGCACTCAGCAGGCGCCGCTTTGCCCTCCCTCTTGCGAGCACCGTGTCTTTGGCCCGTAATTGTAGGTTACCTCAGCTGCGTTTTGCTTTCCCTCTTTCCCGCCCTGCTCGTTCCTTCCCAGCGGGATTTAAGCACGCTGCAAAACATTTAACGAGGTTCCTACTACGAATCCATGGATATTGCGCAAGCGCTCTGGCCGCATCCTTCGCGCTTACGCGCAGCTCATTCGGTCTCTTCAACTCAGTGCAATACACAAATGTCATGTGGAAAAGCCAGATTTACACAGTCCCAGCTAGTGCGCTGTGGACTTCACTGTTGTTGCTAACCACTGGGGAGGCCGGAGCTGAGGGCGTCACAGGCAGGATGCCGTATACTACTCATAAGGTTAGTTAGTTTGGACTTGAGGACATTTTACGAGTCATAAATGGGATGCTGGCAAGACGTCTCTGCCGTGGGCAATATCAAAATATGAGGACCTCCATAGGACCTCATGTATCCCGTGAAGGGGAACGTTGCGCACGGCTGCTGTTATTCCGAGGGAAGTAGCCTTGCGCTGTAAAGATGGAGGAAGAGCACCGTATTGGTGCAGACCGGAAGGTTTACTGCACCGTGGACCACGTAAGAATGAAATGCAAATAAAACTCAGCATAATGCCACAGTCGTCTTTTCGACATCTTTATCGTCTTTTCGACATCTTTATCGTCTTTTCGACATCTTTATTTTGGGGTAGTTTCGTTAAAACAATAGTAAGAGCCGTTTTCTTTAGTCGCGCTCCCGTCGCCGATGACAATTCTGTAACTTCAGTGCGAACTCACAGCGGCAAATAATCGAAACTCGGCGTACCAATAAGGCTGTCTTAGCGGCCAGCTGAAATGATTTTTTTTTTCAAGACACCTAGATTAAGCCGAGAGCTACACTAGCTGTGAAGACGAGGGAGAGAGGGCAGCGCTTTATTAACGCCTTTCCTCCGCGGCGGCGCCCTCTGCAGCTTGGGTGTAATAACTGCCTCTGACACTGTGCCAATGCTACCGACGAGCAGGCGCCCGCAAGGCGGCGGACATCCTGCGCACCCGGGCGTTCGCCAAGCTGGGCACCAAGCTGTGGAACGTGCCGTTCCCGGGCTGCGAGGAGAGCGGCGAGATGTGGAGCGAGCCGTACCTCGAGTGCCTGGCGCGCCACCACACGTCCACCGTGTGGCACCCCTGCTGCACCTGCCCCATGGGCGAGGCCGAGGGCGCCGTGCTCGACAGCAGGCTCAGGTACGCTGCTTCCTCCTCTTCCCGCACACGTACGCATTAAAGTTTGTTTCCTTCCAAAGACTTCCTCGTCCCGATAACAATAGTATCGCCAACTTCAAGCAAATAACGGAGATGTTAAAGAAAATACACAAAACCCCATGGCCACTTTCTGGCCTATGAGGTGACGGAATCTTGTTTGCGGGATTGGTGGCCGCCGAGTTACGCCACCACCGATAGCCATTGGAATGCTGCCTCTGGTTCCGTTCGATCGTAATATTTGCATGCTGACATACAGTTAACAGGCTGACACTACATTTTTAGTGCTGGCCCATATTACGTTACTCCATTTCAAATTTCGCGCGACTTCACAAATCAGGACGACGTGATCCAGCACTCGATTTCCCCATGTGATTCCTAAGGCGGCCCAAAGGCTGTCCTCGGGCTGCCCATGGACCGTCCAGGATGGCAAACCGAAGCGGCCCTGAGTGAAATACCACTGAAGCGCAAACGTTCAATGTTCCCAATGTTTCTCGCGTGTTTTTCATTAAAAAAACCTCTTTCATGGGCTAAATGAAGTTGAGCTTGTTACCAAAGCATAGTTCCTTCACAAACTGAAGAAAGCTGCATACTTGGTCTTTACGGCCTCTTTGAGATTGTGTATCACTCCGCCGAAGCAACGAACGTCGACGCGTGCGGCCTTTGAAAGATTAAGACAGCGCGTAATCTGGCTTTCTTGTCACAGAGTTTGGTTTCATAATATACATCAGGAAAAATCAAATTGATTCGTTGGTTGTTTTTTCCGCTTGCTCTTATTAAAGCTTTGTCTTCTAAAGTAACGCACGGAGGAAGCGCAGGCTGCGGGGATAATGTCCAGAAGCAACTATACAGCTAAAGCTTATTCCGGCAATGTTATACGCATACAACATCGACATGCAACGGCTAATAAATATTAGTTGTCAGGAAGCCACGCACCTCGGGTTGAATTTTAGCGCAGAAAAATCGGGAATATTGACACTAGCACTGACGCAGTGTCAATGCAGGATGTGGAATTGCCCAGTTTTAAGGAATATAAATATTTCGGAGTCTGGATAAAAGAAGCCGATAACTACTTAAGTACTCACGACGAGCAACTTAAGCGTAAGGGAGAGCGAAACGCAGCAATAATGAAGCATACAGCTCTGTGCGGGTACAGCAAATATGAAGTAGTGAAAGGAATGTGGAAAGCAGTAATGGTTCCGGGCCTAACATATGCAAATGCCGTACTCTGCTTAAAATCAGATGCTCTAGAAGGACTTGAGGCTGTTTGGCCTTAGGAGCGCAAAAAAAACAACTAACGAAGCAGTGCAGGGAGATATGCACTGGGCGTCGTTTGAAGTTCGAGAAGCGCAGAGTAAAATAAGTTTTGATATCAGGTTGAGAGCCATGAATCAACGAAGATAGGCAACTAAAGTTTTTAGGTGTATAGTTGAGCTCTAACATCCTCTTCCCACACCCTCAGCGTGACGTTGATGAGTCTTACAGTGCTCGGTTCGTCCTATGAGGCTCAGTGTTACCGCTGTCTAATGGCAGGACTAGATGCACGGCTAACAAAGGCGATCGCTCGACGTTCTCAGTCATAGTATAATGGTTATCTTTTGAGCTCTAACATCCTCTTCCCGCACCCTCAGCGTGACGTTGGTGAGTTTTGCAGTGCTCGGTTCGTCCTATGAGGCTCAGTGTTATCGCTGTCAAACAAAGCTAACAAAGGCGATCGCTCGACGTTCTCAGTCATAGTATAATGGTTATCTTTTTAGCTCTAACGTCCTATTCCCGCACCCTAAGCGTGACGTTGATGAGTCTTTCAGTGCTGGGTTCGTCCTATGAGGCTCAGTGTTACCGCTGTCTAATGGCAGGACTAGATGCACGGCTAACAAAGGCGATCGCTCGACGTTCTCAGTCGTAGTATAATGGTTATCTTTTGAGCTCTAATGTCCTCTTCCCGCACCCTCAGCGTGACGTTGATGAGTCTTGCAATGCTCGGATCGTCCTATGAGGCTCAGTGTTACCGCTCTCTAATGGCAGGACTAGATGCACGGCTAACAAAGGCGATCGCTCGACGTTCTCAGTCATAGTATAATGGTTATCTTTTGAGCTCTAACGTCCTATTCCCGCACCCTAAGCGTGACGTTGATGAGTCTTGCAGTGCTGGGTTCGTCCTATGAGGCTCAGTGTTACCGCTGTCTAATGGCAGGACTAGATGCACGGCTAACAAAGGCGATCGCTCGACGTTCTCAGTCGTAGTATAATGGTTATCTTTTGAGCTCTAATGTCCTCTTCCCGCACCCTCAGCGTGACGTTGATGAGTCTTGCAATGCTCGGATCGTCCTATGAGGCTCAGTGTTACCGCTCTCTAATGGCAGGACTAGATTCACGGCTAACAAAGGCGATCGCTCGACGTTCTCAGTCATAGTATAATGGTTATCTTTTGAGCTCTAACGTCCTATTTCCGCACCCTCAGCGTGACGTTGATGAGTCTTGCAGTGGTCGGTTGGTCCTATGAGGATCAGTGTTACCGCTGTCTAATGGCAGGACTATAGTTCATCTCAGAAGCTAGCTGCAGCACTGTGGAGGCTACATTGTTGTCCCCCTCAGGGCGCCTAACTCACCGCGAAGGAAGCGACAAAAGGTGCCGGGGCCGTGCGGTGCCACTTGCCGAAAGGGGAGAAGGGAGTGTCCTTTCAGGACCCCCTTCACGGCGGATTAGGCGCCCTCAGTGGGCGCACTATTGATAACAATGTAGCCTCCACAGTGCTGCAGGTAGCTTGTGAGATGAACTATAGATGCATGGCTAACAAAGGCGATCGCTCGACGTTCTCAGTCGTAGTATAATGGTTATCTTTTGAGCTCTAATGTCCTATTCCCGCACCCTCAGCGTGACGTTGATGAGTCTTGCAGTGCTCGGTTCGTCCTATGAGGCTCAGTGTTACCGCTGTCTAATGGCAGGACTAGAAGCACGGCTAACAAAGGCGATCGCTCGACGTTCTCAGTCGTTGTATAATGGTTATCTTTTGAGCTCTAATGTCCTCTTCCCTCACCCTCAGCGTGACGTTGATGAGTCTTGCAGTGCTCGGTTGGATCTATGAGGATCAGTGTTACCGCTGTCTAATGGCAGGACTAGATGCACGGCTAACAAAGGCGATCGCTCGACGTTCTCAGTCGTAGGATAATGGTTATCTTTTGAGCTCTAATGTCCTCTTCCCGCACCCTCAGCGTGACGTTGATGAGTCTTGCAGTGCTCGGTTCGTCCTATGAGGCTCAGTGTTACCGCTGTCTAATGGCAGGACTAGATGCACGGCTAACAAAGGCGATCACTCGACGTTCTCAGTCATAGTATAATGGTTATCTTTTGAGCTCTAACGTCCTATTCCCGCACCCTCAGCGTGACGTTGATGAGTCTTGCAGTGCTCGGTTGGTCCTATGAGGGTCAGTGTTACCGCTCTCTAATGGCAGGACTAGATGCACGGCTAACAAAGGCGATCAGTCGACGTTCTCAGTCATAGTATAATGGTTATCTTTTGAGCTCTAATGTCCTATTCCCGCACCCTCAGCGTGACGTTGATGAGTCTTGCAGTGCTCGGTTGGTCCTATAGGATCAGTGTTACCGCTGTCTAATGACAGGACTAGATGCACGGCTAACAAAGGCGATCGCTCGACGTTCTCAGTCGTAGTATAATGGTTATCTTTTGAGCTCCAAAGTCCTCTCCTGCACCCTCAGCGTGACGTTGATGAGTCTTGCAGTGCTCGGTTCGTCCTATGAGGCTCAGTGTTACCGCTGTCTAATGGCAGGACTAGATGCACGGCTAACAAAGGCGATCGCTCGACGTTCTCAGTCGTAGTATAATGGTTATCTTTTGAGCTCTAATGTCCTCTTCCCGCACCCTGAGCGTGACGTTGATGAGTCTTGCAGTGCTCGGTTGGATCTATGAGGATCAGTGTTACCGCTGTCTAATGGCAGGACTAGATGCACGGCTAACAAAGGCGATCGCTAGACGTTCTCAGTCGTAGTATAATGGTTATCTTTTGAGCTCTAATGTCCTCTTGCCGCACCCTCAGCTGACGTTGATGAGTCTTGCAGTGCTCCGTTCGTCCTATGAGGCTCAGTGTTACCGCTGTCTAATGGCAGGACTAGATGCACGGCTAACAAAGGCGATCACTCGACGTTCTCAGTCATAGTATAATGGTTATCTTTTGAGCTCTAACGTCCTCTTCCCGCACCCTCAGCTGACGTTGATGAGTCTTGCAGTGCTCCGTTCGTCCTATGAGGCTCAGTGTTACCGCTGTCTAATGGCAGGACTAGATGCACGGCTAACAAAGGCGATCGCTCGACGTTCTCAGTCGTAGTATAATGGTTATCCTTGGAGCTCTACTGTCCTCTTCCCGCACCCTCAGCGTGACGTTGATGAGTCTTGCCGTGCTCGGTTCGTCCTATGAGGCTCAGTGTTACCGCTGTCTAATGGCAGGACTAGATGCACGGCTAACAACGGCGATCGCTCGACGTTCTCAGTCGTAGTATACTGGTTATCTTTTGAGCTCTAATGTCCTCTTCCCGCACCCTCAGCGTGACGTTGATGAGTCTTGCAGTGCTCGGTTGGTCCTATGAGGATCAGTGTTACCGCTGTCTAATGGCAGGACTAGATGCACGGCTAACAAAGGCGATCGCTCGACGTTCTCAGTCGTAGTGTAATGGTTATCTTTTGAGCTCTAATGTCCTCTTCCCGCACCCACAGCGTGACGTTGATGAGTCTTGCAGTTCTCGGTTGGTCCTATGAGGATCAGTGTTACCGCTGTCTAATGGCAGGACTAGATGCACGGCTAACAAAGGCGATCGCTCGACGTTCTCAGTCGTAGTATAATGGTTATCTCTTGAGCTCTAATGTCCTCTTCCCGCACCCTCAGCGTTACTTTGATGAGTCTTGCAGTGCTCGGTTCGTCCTATGAGGATCAGTGTTACCGCTGTCTAATGGCAGGGCTAGATGCACGGCTAACAAAGGCGATCGCTCGACGTACTCAGTCGTAGTATAATGGTTATCTCTTGAGTTCTAACGTCGTCTTCCCGCACCCTCAGCGTAACGTTGATGAGTCTTGCAGTGCTCGGTTCGTCCTATGGGGCTCAGTGTTACCGCTGTCTAATGGCAGGACTAGATGCACGGCTAACAAAGGCGATCGCTCGACGTTCTCAGTCGTAGTATAATGGTTATCTTTTGAGCTCTAATGTCCTCTCACCGCACCCTCAGCGTGACGTTGATGAGTATTGCAGTGCTCGGTTCGTCCTATGAGGCTCAGTGTTACCGCTGTCTAATGGCAGGACTAGATGCACGGCTAACAAAGGCGATCGCTCGACGTTCTCAGTCGTAGTATAATGGTTATCTCTTGAGCTCTAATGTCCTCTTCCCGCACCCTCAGCGTGACTTTGATGAGTCTTGCAGTGCTCGGTTCGTCCTATGAGGATCAGTGTTACCGCTGTCTAATGGCAGGGCTAGATGCACGGCTAACAAAGGCGATCGCTCGACGTTCCCAGTCGTAGTATAATGGTTATCTTTTGAGCTCTAATGTCCTCTTCCCGCACCCTCAGCGTGACGTTGATGAGTCTTGCAGTTCTCGGTTGGTCCTATGAGGATCAGTGTTACCACTGTCTAATGGCAGGACTAGATGCACGGCTAACAAGAGCGATCGCTCGACGTTCTCAGTCGTAGTATAATGGTTATCTCTTGAGCTCTAATCTCCTCTTCCCGCACCCTCAGCGTGACTTTGATGAGTCTTGCAGTGCTCGGTTCGTCCTATGAGGATCAGTGTTACCGCTGTCTAATGACAGGACTAGATGCACGGCTAACAAAGGCGATCGCTCGACGTACTCAGTCGTAGTATAATGGTTATCTCTTGAGCTCTAACGTCGTCTTCCCGCACCCTCAGCGTGACTTTGATGAGTCTTGCAGTGCTCGGTTCGTCCTATGAGGATCAGTGTTACCGCTGTCTAATGGCAGGACTAGATGCACGGCTAACAAGAGCGATCGCTCGACGTTCTCAGTCGCAGTATAATGGTTATCTCTTGAGCTCCAATCTCCTCTTCCCGCACCCTCAGCGTGACTTTTATGAGTCTTGCAGTGCTCGGTTCGTCCTATGAGGATCAGTGTTACCGCTGTCTAATGACAGGACTAGATGCACGGCTAACAAAGGCGATCGCTCGACGTTCTCAGTCGCAGTGTAATGGTTATCTTTTGAGCTCTAATCTCCTCTTCCCGCACCCTCAGCGTGACGTTGATGAGTCTTGCAGTGCTCGGTTCGTCCTATGAGGATCAGTGTTACCGCTGTCTAATGACAGGACTAGATGCACGGCTAACAAAGGCGATCGCTCGACGTACTCAGTCGTAGTATAATGGTTATCTCTTGAGCTCTAACGTCGTCTTCCCGCACCCTCAGCGTGACTTTGATGAGTCTTGCAGTGCTCGGTTCGTCCTATGAGGATCAGTGTTACCGCTGTCTAATGACAGGACTAGATGCACGGCTAACAAAGGCGATCGCTCGACGTTCTCAGTCGTAGTATAATGGTTATCTCTTGAGCTCTAATCTCCTCTTCCCGCACCCTCAGCGTGACGTTGATGAGTCTTGCAGTGCTCGGTTCGTCCTATGAGGATCAGTGTTACCGCTGTCTAATGGCAGGACTAGATGCACGGCTAACAAGAGCGATCGCTCGATGTTCTCAGTCGTAGTATAATGGTTATCTCTTGAGCTCTAATCTCCTCTTCCCGCACCCTCAGCGTGACTTTGATGAGTCTTGCAGTGCTCGGTTCGTCCTATGAGGATCAGTGTTACCGCTGTCTAATGACAGGACTAGATGCACGGCTAACAAAGGCGATCGCTCGACGTTCTCAGTCGTAGTATAATGGTTATCTTTTGAGCTCTAATGTCCTCTTCCCGCACCCTCAGCGTGACGTTGATGAGTCTTGCAGTTCTCGGTTGGTCCTATGAGGATCAGTGTTACCGCTGTCTAATGGCAGGACTAGATGCACGGCTAACAAGAGCGATCGCTCGACGTTCTCAGTCGTAGTATAATGGTTATCTCTTGAGCTCTTATCTCCTCTTCCCGCACCCTCAGCGTGACTTTGATGAGTCTTGCAGTGCTCGGTTCGTCCTATGAGGATCAGTGTTACCGCTGTCTAATGACAGGACTAGATGCACGGCTAACAAAGGCGATCGCTCGACGTACTCAGTCGTAGTATAATGGTTATCTCTTGAGCTCTAACGTCGTCTTCCCGCACCCTCAGCGTGACTTTGATGAGTCTTGCAGTGCTCGGTTCGTCCTATGAGGATCAGTGTTACCGCTGTCTAATGGCAGGACTAGATGCACGGGTAACAAGAGCGATCGCTCGACGTTCTCAGTCGTAGTATAATGGTTATCTCTTGAGCTCTAATCTCCTCTTCCCGCACCCTCAGCGTGACTTTGATGAGTCTTGCAGTGCTCGGTTCGTCCTATGAGGATCAGTGTTACCGCTGTCTAATGACAGGACTAGATGCACGGCTAACAAAGGCGATCGCTCGACGTTCTCAGTCGCAGTGTAATGGTTATCTTTTGAGCTCTAACGTCCTCTTCCCGCACCCTCAGCGTGACGTTAATGAGTCTTGCAGTGCTCGGTTCGTCCTATGAGGATCAGTGTTACCGCTGTCTAATGGCAGGACTAGATGCACGGCTAAAAAAGGCGATCGCTCGACGTTCTCAGTGTTAGTGTAATGGTTATCTTTTGAGCTATAACGTCCTCTTCCCGCACCCTGAGCGTGACGTTAATGAGTCTTGCAGTGCTCGGCTCGTCCTATGAGGCTCAGTGTAAGCGCTGTCTAATGCCAGGGCTGTATGCACGGCTAACAAAGGCGATCGCTCGACGCTCTCAGTCATAGTACAATGGTTATTTTTTGAGCTCTAAAGTCTTTTTCCCTCCTGTCAGGGTTGCTTTAATCAGTCTTGCGTTGCACGGCTCGTCCTATGAGGCTCAGTGTAAGCGCTGTCTAATGCTGGGGCTATATGCACTGCTAACAAAGGAGACCGCTCGGTGATCTCAGTCATAGTACAATGGTCGAAATTAAAAATCAAGGAAATTTTTGGAAAGGACTGAATGAGGGACCAGATTGATCCAATCAATATCGGGGAAATTAAAATCGCCACACAGTAGAATGTTTGACCGGGGAAAACAGGAGGAGGTTGATGTAGCACGACAGAGTAAAGTTCATACGTGAAAACGTCGTCAGAATCAGGGGGTCGATAACAGGCGATTTGTATTTTTCTTCTTGTTGGAAAGTTGAGGTTAATGCACATGATTTCATGGCGGCAACCAATATCAATCCTTGACGAGTGCAAACTGGGCTTTGTAAGCACCAAAACCCCACCTCCGCGACGTCTAAGCCTATCTAGTCGGTGAATAATGTACGATGATGTCCTGGAAAGTAGTTCATTATCTGAAGGTCTGGGTTAAGCCATGATGCAGTGAGTATGGCGAGATCGGTACTGTTATCTTCCAGGAGGGCTTTACAGTTTCTTTCTTGGGCATGTAGCTCCGGACGTTACGGTTGTGTTATGAGAAGCTGAAATGGCTTGAAAAGGATTACTTGGTGCGTTAAGATGGGCGTCCCCTTCTTAACGTCCCCTTCCTGCACCCTCTAATGCCCCCTTCCCGCACCCTCAGCGTGATGTTAATCAGTCTTGCGTTGCTCGGCTTGTATTCTGAGCCTTGTGTTACCGGTGTCTGATGCCAGGACTAGATACACTGCTAACAAAGGAGATCGCTCGACGCTCTCAGTCATAGTACAATGGTTGCCTTTTGAGAAAGTACAATGGTTGTCTTTTGAGGTCTAAGGTCCTCTTTCTGCACCTTCAGCGATACTTTATTCTGTTTTGTGTTGCTCGGCTCGTCCTATGAGGCTCGGTGTTACCGCTGTCTAACGACGGAATAGATGCACGGCTAACAAAGGGCATCGCTCGACGCTCTCTGTCGTAGTAAAATGGTTATCTTTTCAGCTCTAACGTCCTCTTCCCGCACCCTCAGCTTCAAGTTAATCAATCTTGCGTTGCTCGGCTCGTCCCATGAGGCTCAGTGTTACCGCTGTCTAACGCCAGGACTAGATGCACGGCTAACAAAGGCGATCGCACGGCGCTCTAAGTCAAATTACAATGGTTATCTTTTCAGCTCTAATGTCCTCTTCCCGCACCGTCAGCTTGACGTTAATCAGTGTTGCGCTGCTCAGCTCGTCCTATGAGGCTCAGTGTGTAATGTCAGCTGTGTAATGCCAGGACGGGTAACAAAAGCTCAACGCTCTCAGTCATACTAACAGAAATGGCTCCAATCGGCGTTGTGAGGGTGGTTGGAAAGCAAAGGTTTAAACAAGCCTTACATGCGACGTCACTTGAATTCACACACGTGGCTTTACAAAGATCGAAACCTGAGATTCTGCCACCCGTTACCTCGAATTCGGGTGGGGGGGCGGGGGGGCGGCGCCGCGCGTTGGCAGAAAACGGAGGGGAGCGTGAGACAGCGGAATGTAGGCATACTGATGTGCTAGCTATAGGGGACACACCACCGCGCGACACAAGCGCAGACACCGAAACAAGTCGGCACGTGAGCTCATTGATCCCTGTTTATACCGATTTAAACTAGTTACCATAGTAACTTTGATAATTGCAGGAAAGCTGGGGCAACTTTTATAATGGCTTTTTATCAGAACCAGTTGCTCCTTTCGCCTTTTGTAATACGTGTTAAAACACAACAAAATTGGCCTTCACTAATTTAAAAAACTGAGTCCCATTCGGGGCAAGAAGTGCGCACAAGGTAGCTTTTCTGTAGCGTCCAGGTGTCTGTATGTGGTCTGGACATTTTGTTTTCCCGCCCTGCAAACCAATCCTCAACGTATCTTTGCCGTACGACCACTTAATTCCGTAGGGTCCGGGTTACCCAGGAGGTGCTGTCGAACAAGTTCATCAAGCCGTGCGAACGAAGCGCGTACTGGACGTGAAGCGCGCCACAACAGGCCAAAAACAACCGTCGCTAAAGCAGACGACAAAGCCGTCCCTCCCATAGAGTTTCTCAATATCAACTTGAGTGGAAAGTGTTGCTGCGATCGCACGCCGCCATGGGAATTGTGGGTACTGTGGGAATCGGATTGACAGCAAGTGGCTAGTGCAACGGGCTATGGATTAGGCTTCTCGGCGCTGAAGTGTTTGTTAGTTCTGTTTTCGATATTCTTTCCCGTTTTTGGGATGCCACTTTCTGGTATTCAATGGCTATCACAGACATGTCTAAATAACAGCGTGATTCGTACTTAACGCATGTTCTCGCGTTAGCGGCGAGTTTCTTAAGATGAAGGGGTGATCCCATGCAGCGACGGCGACAAGCGACGCGGAAAACGTTACTTATAGGGTGCAACATCAGAGTGTACTGGGCGACAGCGACAAGCGAACAAAATTAATACACTGCCGGCAATGTCCTCGGTCGTCGTCGCTCACTGTATGGTCGCTGCCGTTCGCTTGTGGGCTGCTTCTGGCCGGCAAAAAGCGAGCGAGGACCGCGGCGGCCTGTGTATAAATTTATACCGCTCGCCGCTGTCGCCCACACTATAGCCACTAAATGACGCTAGCACACACTATCCGTTGTCTGCACACATTCAGTTATGATTTTCGCGTCGCTCGTCGCCGTCGCTGCGTTTCTTACTGCTTGGACATGCATGTACTGTCTTGCACTGCCCAGCATGCACTGCGTTGGGCAGGCGCTTTCGGGGGATTTTTTGGCGTCGTTGTGGGTCGTGACTTGGGTGCGCGCTCTTAGATAAAGGGGGATGCGGATGCGTTGACGGATGTGATAGTGGGTTCGGGCTGAGTAATCGCGGTCGACGATAGGGAGCTTAGTATACGTGCCTGTGCCGGTGGTGGCAAGGTGGCCGAAGGGAGATGAGCCCTTACCAGCTCATACATGGTATTGGGGATGCAGGTGTAAACGAAAGGTTTGCTGGAGGCGCTACATACAGCACCGAGGGCGTGTTTTTGAACACGACGGACAAGAAATTTTGCGGTTCCGCACGGGAGTATGCCACGTCTGGACAAGGCGAACGAGTTCAGTTTCGCGGCAGAAAAAAACTGCAGGCTCCTTTGACGGGCGCTCTTCGCGTTTCTAATCCACACTCCATATTTCACACGCAGGGTGCTCATGGCGGTCGGCTTCCTTTATGCATTCACGTAACGTGCCCTCTATTTCCATGTTTGAGCCGCACTCTGTGTTCGAAGAGAGAAGAGAGAGAGAGAGACAGAGCAACTTTATTTAGTCGCCTGCAGAGCGGTTTCGGACGGCCCTCTCACGAGAGGTTCATCCTAGCCGTGACGCGGCCTGGACGTCGTCCCGGCTTGACCCTAGGACCTGCGCCCTTGCTTCCCCGCTCGGGTCGGAGAGAGCCACCGCCTCCCCCTTCCCTCTGTGGGGTCGCTCGGTCGCTGCAAACCTAGGGCCGCCGAGACCTGCTGGACTGCCTGGAGTTGCACGTCGTAGTCATAAGTCCACTTCGCCGCCTCTAAGGGTGGTGGAAGCGTCGTTTCTTCTGCTGCCTTCGTCGCGCTGATTCTGCAGTCCCACATGATATGGGTCAGCGTGGCCCGCTCACACTCACAGAGTTTGCACACATCACTGTCGTACACCATTGGGCACATGTACTTCGCGAGCACCGGGGTGATCACGGAGTCCGTCTGTAATTGTCTGTATAAAACGGCCTCCTCCCGAGTCAACCTCGGGTGGGGAGGCGGCATCGTTCGTCAACACAGCCTGTACCACCGCACAACGTCGTTGTAGCTGGTCATCGTATCCTTGGTTCCGTCGTAGTCTTCGGCGCCTGCGTCCACGTCGTCCGAGGCGGCCTCGTTGCTGTTCGTCGCGCGGCGTGCAAGACCTCGCGCGACGGCGTTGGCCGTCTCGTTGTGGTTCGCGTTGCCCACCTGGCCCGCCACGGTTCTACCCATGTGAGCCGGGAACCATTTGAGCACCACACTGCCTCTACTGAAGCAACCATTGGCTTCGGCCTTGCGCAGAATGCGCGCGGCCTCACCGCACACACTGTTCTTGGCATAGTTGCGGATCGCCATTTTCGAGTCGCAAAGGACCGTCGTGCACCCGGGGTCTGCTAGGGCGAGTGCCACCGCTACCTCCTCGGCCTGATGTGAAAGAAACATTTTAATGAGCGATAAGTGAGAGTGGAGAGTGGACTCCGGGATCTTGCCTCATGTCACCGGAGAGTCTGGTCTTGCAAACCGGCTCGCCAGCCGAAAGGTGGTCAACAGTTCCTCGTGACGAGGGAACCACTCGTGCGACACCGTAAATGCTCTCGCAATATGTTTCTCTTGCCCTCTCTCTCTCAACAGTGTCTCCAACAGCTCAGGAAAGGAACGGGTGGATGAGAGTGGCGCAGCTGGGGTGTGAGCGCATTCCAGGAGCAATTGTTGGCACCGCGCGGTGGTGGGAAAATAGAGGCGTTCGGACGTACGTGTCTAACGCGAGACTTTGGGCGAGTCGGCACTCCAGTGAAGTGATGCTTGCAGCGTGAACAACGGGACGAAGGACGGGGAGTAGCGACACGGACACGTGGCTCTTGGTAAATTGTCGGAGTGGCATTTCGTTTTTGCGGTGAAGGTTGTTGAGGGGTCGGAATTTTAAGTGCAGAGAACTCTAGGGGCTCGCCTTGTCGTCGTAGCTAGCTCGTTGGATCCAGTAGAGCCTCACGGCGTTCCGTCGTAGCGGCTGTTGTCGCGGCGTAAACCAGAGGCTTCGAAAGCGAGGCGGTTTATATACTCATAAGAGTTCGAAACTCGTAAACCCCTGGCGCTTGTCATACATCTCCCTGTTGTGTAACGGAAAGAGAACTGTAGGTACATTTGAGGCAAAATATACGCAATTAACCAGCTGCGCCCGCGTTCATTTAGTTGGTGACGCTCGTTCGTTTGGTTTTACGATAGTATGCGACAAAAATTGGCCGTGCAACGCCGGCACGTGCGGGAGGAAAAGCAATCACAAAAGGTCGTGTCTAGAGTGCCGTCCGACGATACCATAAGCACTCCACTATATCGACGTCCACCAGCGTTTTGTGGCAAAATTGCCGCGTCTGGCAGTCCATCGCTGTAGATAACGTAAAGCTAGGCAACCTAACCTAAACATAACATATGATAACCTAACGCACGCAAAGAAATCATTTAAAACACCAAAACTAACCTAAGGCATAAAAATTACACCTCAATTAAATAATGAAAAAAGAAGCAACCGAGGCAAGAGCCGGTCTCGAACCACCGGCTTTGGGATCAAGAAGCTAAGAGGGATCCTCTACACTACAACGACTTTTTTTCTTTAATGCATGGAAATATTAGAAAACTTTAGAAGACAACACACTTAACACGCCATAGAAACACAAACAGATATCAAAGGGCAAGGACATCAGTTGAACAAAGATCAAAACTCAAGCAAGCAAACGCACGCATCCAAAGGATGCAGCCACTCTGGCGGATCACTCGCCGCAGCATAAATGCTCCGCACCAACGCCGCCTGTTGCCAAAAAATGCACTTGGTCGCCCTAGGGCGTTCCGCATGCCGATCAGTCATGCGGCACTTCCACAAGCTAAACAGTTCTAGGAAAACGAAAACGTCATATGGCACCCGGTTAACATCTTCAAATGGCAGGAATCGAATGGTGTACGGGGTGATGTCGATGTCCTTTTTTAGTTTCCGCTGCAAAACGTCCCAGAAGAACACAGCGTGCCGGCACAACACAAAACAATGATCAATTGTCTCTGGTTGATTACAGAGGCGACAATTGTCCTACCAAAGAATAGACATTCCCTTTTAGCGCAGCCATATATGTCTTGACTGGGAGTGTGGAAGAATGCAACTTGAAAAAAAACGTTTTTCCATTTGGCGGAACACACATACTTATTACGCGTTTTAAAACATTGCTTTTCTGCTGGCCCAAGTAAGGCTGGCGATAAATAGGCACCCGGAATAGACTTTCAATAAGAGTCGTCGTCATAGTTTTTCTTGACATGCTGAACAGATATTCCAAGGAAAAGCACGCGGAAAGAAAGTTAAAATACTCCACGACCTCCTTGTTGCGCTGGAGGCTTTGTCATCCCCATGGAGGCTTCGTATTATCGTCGCCCGAACACATAAGCAAAAAGTGCAAATGGAAACTTATGCGCTGGTGAAGTACAGTTAGTAAAACGGCATGATCAACCAATTTGTAGAAGAAAAAACGAGACACAAGTTGGTGCACAAACAAATGCATGAGCTCAACACACCCTGCCTTTAAAGGAAGAAACAAGTTGTCCCTGCGCATAGGTTCCCAATGAGAATGAGAACCCCACACAAATGTTACAAAAACTCTATGTAGGGCCTGAACTTTTGCTCGCGCACAGTGAAGCCATTGAAGCACATAAAGGAGCTTTGTGGCAAAGAACACATTACACACTCTTGCACGTGCAAACACAGAGAGGTCTCGCCCATTCCATGCCTGCGATGCGCGCTTAACTTGCGTGAGCGCTGATGACCAATGAGGACCTGTGTTCCGTATTTGATGTAACGGCACGCCGAGGTACTGAAGTGGGGCGCTATCCTAAATAATACCTGCTAATCTGGATGGTTTTGTTCCCCATTGTCCGCTCCAAAATCCCTTAGTTTTTTTCCATATTAACATCCGCGCCAGACACATCGCAGAACTGCTTAGTCACTGTAAGGGCTTCCTGGACACTACTTTTGTCAGCGCAAAAATACGCCATGTCATCTGCATAAGCAAGCACCTTAACTTCGCACGATTGGAAGCAAAAAAGATTTCACTCCTTGACTCTCCTGAATGCTGAGACAAAGAGGCTCGAGGTACAATGTGAACAGCAACGGCGACAGGGGGAAGCCTTGCCTGACAGACGACTTGATCGCAATCGGCTCAGACAGAATACGATTGACGATAAGCTGTGTACTGCACCGATCATAGCACAGCTTGATGCCCTTATATAACACATCACCTAAGTTGACTGCTGCCAGAAGTGCGAATAAGAAATCGTGAGAAACCCGATCAAACGCTTTTGCAAGGTCACTTTGTATTAGGGCCACCTGATCTACCGATTCGGACACGCCACGAGCAATATGAATATTTGTGTGAATACTCCTATAACGACAGACTCTTTGGCTGATGCTAGCTTTTAAATATTCGAATGTCGTCAGACGGCACTCCAGCCATGCCTGCAACGATTAGCTAGACTGCCGTAGGACGGCACTCTAGACACTGCGATCACAAAAAGAACAGAACTCACTGGCGCAGTTTCAGGCAGGGGGGCGCGAGCACTGCGAACGCGGGAAATTTGAATTGCATTGGCTAGTAGCAGTGAGCGGATAACGGCGCTTCAGCCCATTATAGCAAATCACTGCTGTGCACTTCCGGCAGCTTTCACATTTATTTATTTATTTATTTATTCATTTATTTATTTATTTATTTATTTATTTATTTAGCCTACTGCATTCGCCCAGAGGGCATTGTTGCAGGAGATACATAAAAAGTGTTCAGTGCAGAAACCAAATCATTAATCTGGTAATATGCAAAAATAAAAATCAACAGAGGCGTCTTTTAAAAGCTTGCACCAAAGAGCACTGTGCAACATCAAACGACAACAGAGCCGAGGGCAGAACAATAAAATAAAGGAGAAAGAATGAAAACAAGACGAAAGCCGAAATAAAAAATGGACATTCTATAAAAAGAGTCACAGTGGTCATCAAACATTGCAGTGGGCAGCAGCAAGCAGCAGTCATAAATAAAAAAGGTAGGGCCCATCTCCCCGCGAGGGGGACTCGAGTAAATGCGTCGCATAGGGGGTGGGTGTATTTCGTTAACGTTTAGTGTTTGGGGAGTTGGTGGTAGTGAATGCGTTGTATCAGCAGCTTCTTGACGTAGTTTGAATGAGTCAAGGATATAAGGCGCGTTCGTAGCCTTTCATTCTGTGTCGGTTTTGTGGCGCAGTGGGAAGACCACCATGTACCTTGTGTTCCACCCGCAGGGTCGTGGGATCGAAACCAGGCGCCGCTAAGTATTATTTTTTATATAGTGTAGGGGGAGTGGTGCGGACCTTTTGTTGAGAGCGAGGAGGGTAGCGTTATGCGGGAGAGGAGGAGTGGGGGAGAGGGCGCACCTGGAACGGCTGTTGCGGACGCCGAGGCACGCCGACAACGCCGGGTGACATCGTGAGTTAAAGAAATGCTCTGCGATTAAAAAACAATTGACAGGAACAAGATCACGGCTTTAAGAAACGCCGTTTTCAATGTCGCCACGCAGGTAGCACTTTAGAGCAGTGACTCAAATCTAACACCAGAGCGCCAGCGAGTTTATTTTTGTCTAGTGGTGCGGCAAACATGAGTAATGTCTTGTTTTGAATACAATGTGATCTATTGTGGGTTCCACTCCAACGCTGCAGAGTCCGCGGTGGCATTGAGTCCCTGCGCGTGGTGGACGCGTCGGTAATGCCGGCCATCGTGACGGCCAACCTGAACGTGCCCGTCCACATGATCGCCGACAGGGCGGCCAAGCTCATCCGGGAGGACTACGCGGCCACCTCCGCTCCTTCGGCTGCTTCGGCGCCATCTTCCGCCCAGAGTTCCGGTTCCGGTTCCGGGTGGCCGTGGTCGCAGCGCACTTGAAGTGCCGCCCTCCGCGAAGACCGTCATTAAAAACGAGTCATGGAGCCCCTGTCTATTTTAGAGCGAAAGCTCGACGAGGAGGACTTTGATCAGCACATTCAAGCGCGGAAAATTCAGGCCTGTAGGATAAGGGAAGGAGCTACTTCCAACTGATTTTCATAGACATGTATAAGTTATAGCAATGACACTGACAGACGATTAAACAACGCAGTTCAAAGCGCCTGTTCCGGTCCTTCACGTCCTGCGTCTGAATTGTCTCGCGCTTAAAAGTGTGTGTCATGGAGTACCAACTAGTTTGGACCCACATGTTGCTAAGTGGAACACTTTCCGCAAGTAATTGTGCTGCTACAAATTTTAGTCGGTACAGGCATGGTTAAAAGGGTACAACCGCCTCTGCAATGCCTTATTGCGGTCCCGGCACGCAGCTGACTGGCGTTATAATGTGCATACCCTGAAACACTCTAGTGCACGTATATGGCCGCTTAACGACCAGATAACCGCGCTGAGATTAATTTATTGGCGAAAAATATTGTAAAAACGCTCGGGGATTCCCGAAAGCTGCACACTTAGTAGGAACGTGACTTGTAAAGTCAGATGGAAGGCGCGTTTTTCAAACGTACCGCAAAGAAAAGTACGCCCTGGTTTTGAGTCTTAGGAAATCTACTGGGAGCTAAAATGAATTTAAAAAGGGGGATGAAGGGGAAAAATACTTTTATTGAAATGAAAAGCTTTAGGTTCGCTTAGAGAAGGAGTGAGGCTCTGTAATGATATTGAGATAGAAAATCTGGGTCTCCGACGGCATTGGTGGGCCGGACGCGTGGGCTGGGCTGGCGTGGCGCGCAGCCTCGCAGCTCTAGACTGGACGCACAAGACCGCTAGACTTCCGCAGTCAGTGTAAGGATACGGGCGTCGACATGGTCAAACGTTTAGACATTGCTTGCCTCACAATACCAAAAGGGTGAACGTGTTTTCATGAATCACGCAACACCTCTTAGGTCCGTAAAAGACGGGACATCGAAACGACGCGTAGGAACGTCTACATTGCAAGTCAGTTTAGGCATTTTAAAGAATAGCAGCACTAAAGAAATGGTTCCAATCCACGTTGTGAAGGTGGTTGGACACCCGTAACAATTACCCATGCGACGTCACACACAGGGCTCTACAAAGAGTGAAACCAGAGACGACCGAACGCCGCGACGGTGGAAAAGAAACAGAGAGAAGCGTCTGGCGAAGGGTGAGCAGTAGGTCGGCACGCACGGCTAAGGCGTCATCTCTCCCACTGCCTCCCCCTCACTCTTGTTTCGTGCGTCGCCGCCAAAAAAAAAAAAACGTCTTCTTGGCCAATCCCCCTGAGTGGGTATGCGCCACTTTATGGGCCACCACCACCACCACCAAAGTGGCCCTCCCCAGACACTGTTCCGTTCGCCCCTAATCCAAACGACGTGAACGCCGTTATCATAAATTATGCCCTTTGCACTTCACACAAAGGCTTTGAATGAGCCCAGATGGTGGACCCGCCGCTATTAGCGGTGAGCGCGACCACGGGCGGCGCTGCGAAGCGCGCCTGTGTGGCGTCGGCTTAGGGATTCCCGGATTCGTCGTCTGCTTCTCGGTGCCTCGGAATTTTTCCGAGGCAGAGGAAGACGAAGCCACGATTTTTTCTGCTCTGTGTTCGCAGCGTGATTTTCCAGTCCACGAACCTCGAGGTGATTAATCAGCGGCACGTTCCTTCGTCCGAGCGTCTCCGGTGGTGCCGGTGAGCCTGCATGTTTTTCCCAAGGCAATGGGTTTGACTGTAGGAGCCCGGTTTGCCGGTTAGGCTTAGTGTGGGTTGGAAGCCATCGTGTATAGGCCGCAGGGAAACCTGCATTGAAGCGCCCGAGGCGATCTCACTTCAGGGACGCAATGGAACATCAACCACCCGTCGCGCTCCGCCAAGCATCTCGTGGGTCACTTGCAGACGGCGCTAACGGTCCGAACGGTGATGTTCAACGAGAGATTCAAGATGAAGAGCCATTACTAGCTGGCAATCCCCAAGGTAGTCATCATCATGCAGAGGGGTGCAATCCCCCTCGGGATCATGCTCACACTGACAGTGTCCGTGCTTCCAGCCCTGTGGCGCGTCCGACGCACCCTTTCGAGGGATCGCCTGTCGAAAGAGAAGAAGATACCTCCCTCCTCTGCGACAAAGGGAAGCAGCTCCTAAATGTTCTCAGTGATGGAAGAAACAAAGTATTGCACCCAGTGCGCGAAAGGATTATGGACATCTTCTTCGACTTGCAGACAATGTTCATGTCCCTACGTACGAAGTTATCCCGCGCCGAAGGCACGATCGACGAGCTACGATCGCAGTTAGCGGAGTGCCGCCATGAAGAAGTCATCCCACATAATCCACCACCTGTCCCGCGGCAGTCCTTCGCGAATGCTCTGCGTAATCCCAGGGACTCTGCGTGCAATGCACGCGTCCCCGAACCGTCACTCTATCCTCCCCTTCAGCCTGTGCAGCACCACCCAGACAAAGAAGTTAGGCCTCTTGCAACTGACCCAAACCACGTTTTGCACATTAGGCCTCTTCTTCCATCTGCTCATCCTGGCCCCGAAACTATTACCCTGCTCAAATCAACTTTTGGCAACGATCCATCCGGAATCGGAGTGAAACAAGTTAAACTCATTCCCAACCGCACCGGGCTGACGGTAGTGTCTGCGGACCGAGCTTCGATTGAGAATCTCGAAAAAGCCATCGAAGGAAACACTCAGCTTAGAACAGCCATCAAAGTCATCCGTCCTCCACGCCGTTTGCCACAGTTTAAAATTAGTGGTGTAGACCCCAGCATCGTTCCAGGTATATTGCGCACGAACATCAATGCTCGCAATGGGTTGAATATCCGCGATGAAGAGTTTAAACACAGGACCTACTTTAAAGACCGTACTGGTAATAACGTCCATATTGTGGAGGTTTCGCCGTCCGTCTACCACATCCTGAAAGCGAAAGATCGCTTATTGATCGGATGGACGTCCTGTCCCATTAAAGAAAATTTCTACGTGGCGGCGTGCAGTCGTTGTTGCACATACGGCCACGTCGCTCTACGATGCAACTCGGAGAGTGTCTGCTGCTTGTACTGTGCGGGTGATCACCTCGCAGAAGACTGCACCCTTGCCGACAAAGAGAACGTTGTGTGCAGGGAGTGTCGCGCCGCAGGGCGACGTTTCAACCACACCTTCAACGCACAGTGCTGTTTTACGATCGAATGGAGGGTTGCCCGCATGCGTCAAAAAACTATTTATGACACCACTCCGACATCTACCTCGCCCTCTACCGTTTCCGCCTAGCACAACAGCTCCAGCTCCAACCAACCGACCGCTCAAAATTCCACATGGATTCTTTAAAATTTCTTCAGACAAACCTAGACCACACTCGTGCGGCAACTCCACATCTTGTTGATTTCGTTGAGGCAGAGCACATTGATGTGGCTATTGTTTGTGATCCATATGCCAGCGGATCAACCGTGCTTGGAGTGCCACCCAATTGGCTTCGTTTTCTGCATCAAGACACTCCCCGATGCATGGTCCTCATACCCCGGCGTAAATTTGATGTCTTTCCCCTCAACGTGTCTCCTTATATTGTAGCTCTGCGACTTCAAAATCAGCAGTTCACCATGCTTCTGATCGCTACTTATGCTGCGCCATCAGTGCCGATGGACTTTCTTTTGTCTCGGATTAATGACGTCCTCGAACGATACTGTGCTACGAATGTGATATTGGCAGGAGATTTCAACGCCCGGAATCCCATTTGGGGAGGCGATGTTTTGAACTCCCGCGGCGCCCAGCTCGCCCACTTCATCCATTCAAACCGACTCAAAATACTGAATGACCCAAATTCGGTAGCAACCTTTCAAAATGCCTACTCGGAGTCTTGGATCGACCTTACCCTTGTTTCCGGTCCCATTTGGGAAGGTGATTGTTTGTGGAATGTACATGACACGCCAACTTTATCAGATCACAAGTACGTAGTATTCGGCCTGCAACGGTTTCCACTGCCCTTGAAAAGACGACTTACCAAGGCATCATTACAATATTTGGTTGAGGAATTGGCAGCGGATGATTGGATTCAAAATTTTAACCCGCAAGATGTCTGTACGAAGTCCGCCCTCAACACAGTTCTGGACGTTTTCTATTCCAAATTAGCCAGATTAAAAAATAAGTTTGAACGACCCCTGAAGGAACACAGGGGAAACGCGTGGTGGAGCGACGCTCTGGCGAGGGAAAGATCGGCGGTGCGAGTATTGCGGAGGCGGCACCAAAAGTGCCGGGATCCACTCTTGCGGGCAAATCATCGTATTGTTTATTACAGGAGTCTCGCCGCCTACAGAGAGCACATACAGATCGCCAAGGACAAGGCCCTAAGACAGGCATGTGCAGATGCGTCCCGCAAGAGCTTGTTCGGGCAACCATTCAAAGCCGCGTTTCGGAAGCACCGAGTACCTTCTGTTTTATCCCCTCTGCACTTACCGGATGATACGTCGACAACAAGCACACTAGAGTCGGCAGGTCTCCTCCTGAAAACTCACTTCCCTTCTGATTGCCATGACGACGACACTCTGGCCCACAAAGCACTGAGGGTCGTCATTGCCAGAACCAGATACCACGCGGAAGTCCACGACGAGCTTTTTACTCTGGATGAGTTGCGACTGGCCTCCAGAAAACTGAATTTGGGTTCTGCTCCGGGACCTGATAACATCACCACTCCCATGGTTCATCTTCTTGTTCACCACATCTCTTCGTTCCTGCTTCACGTGTTCAACTCTTGCCTTCTTCTTGGCTATTTTCCTCCTCACTGGAAGCAAGCCCACGTTAAATTTTTATTGAAACCTGGACGTCCGCCAACGGAGCCTTCTTCATACAGGACAATATGCATTACGTCGATGATTGGGAAGCTGCTAGAACGAATGCTAAATTCACGATTTTACTATTTTCTACACCGTTCAGGGCTCCTTCATCCACATCAGTATGGCTTTACCTTGGGACACAACACAACAACCGCTTTGTTTGATTTGCGTAGCCGTCTGCAACACCATCGAGACCATGGTGGTCTGTCTCTTGTTATATCCCTTGATTTCGCTGGGGCATTTGACACTATTTGGCACCCCCGACTTTTGTACTTTTTTCGCACACACAATTGCCCTAGAAACATCTATGAGCTGCTAAAATCTTTCCTTGAAGGGCGCACTGTTCGTTACGAGGCGTTCTCAGGAAACATTACCCACTTCACAACAAAGGGGTCTCCTCAAGGTTCTCCCATTAGCCCGCTTTTGTGGAATGCCTATATTTTTGACATGCTCTGCATTCCCATGCCGGAAGACACGTATTTACAGGCCTACGCAGATGACACGGTTATCGTCATTCACGCGCGCACGCGCCGTCAACTAGAAGCCACTGCCCATGAAACGCTTTCCAAGATTACTACTTGGGCAGAGAAGGCGAAGCTAAGGCTAAACCCTTCCAAATGTTCTTGCCTCCTCGTTTCAAGAGGTGACCGAGGTGCGATACGGAAGCCTACCATCAGACTTCTTGGTGTAACCCTCAAGCAAGTCACCGAAATGAAACTGCTAGGAGTTGTATTTGACAACCACTTGACCTTTGTGGCCCACACCAATCATTTAAAATCAATTGTTGAGAAAATGGCTGGTTCACTCACTAGATTTGCACGCATGCACACCCTCGTCAACCGTTCTCATCTGCGTCAACTGCATCATCTGGTCGTCCTTCCTGCAATTTCCTACGCCGCTCCCGCTTGGTGGCACTTAAATCAACACCATAGTTTAAAAGCTCGAGTTCACTCATTGCTTAGGTCATCATTGTTCGCGATCACGGGAGCTTACACCACGACGAGGACAGCAGCCCTTGAGGTTATCGCCAATGCGCTCCCGTTACACATTCACCTTGACATCGCTGTGCGCATCTTTTTACTGTTTCATCATCGACAATCAATCACATTCCACTCGGTTTCCTTCAGACCTGCCGACGTAGACCTTCCCATCGGTCTCGCCACTCACCCTGCGCGACGTCTTCGTGTCCGAAGTGGCCGCCTGACGAGCGCGGAGGCGAACCAGCGACTTCATCTCTCCGCTCTCCACGCTTTCACAGACGGTTCCCACACACCCACTGCGGCTGGAGCAGCCTTTGTCATTCTGAACGGGCCTGACCGCGTGCACGCCGTAAGAAGGTTCCGTTTAGTTTCTCCCACTACATCCTTTGACGCTGAAGTGATAGCGCTGCAAAAACTCATCGAGTTCCTCCTGGACAATAGGCCTTCCTCTCCTGTCAATATATACTCTGACAGTCTTTCTGTACTTCTGGCACTCAACAATCCTTTCAATAAGTCCTCCACAATCCATCAATTGAAACAGGACATTCTCTTGCTCTCGAACTCGGTCTCCTTGGCCTTGTACCATGTGCCAGCGCACTCTAACGTGTGGGGAAACGAAATCGCCGACGCAGTCGCGCGAAGTGCTGCTACGCGAGGACAGGATGTGTGCGGGAAAATATCCAAACATATGGTCCGCTCGTCGCTATTGAAAGCAGGTCGCCTATTGTGGCAGGAGGCGTGGTCATCGAACAACAGTGACACAGAATTATTCCGCTGGACTCCGAGTGTTCTCAATCTGCCTGCTTCTTTTCCGCCGTCTAAAAAACTTACTCATCTTATAACTGGACATGGCCGATTCCCTCACTATTTCTTCCGTCTCGAACTTACGCCGGACTGCCTGTGCTTTTGCGGTGCGGCCGCCACTTCCGTCTCTCACTATCTGACGCAGTGTTCAAAAACGTCATCATACATTCAACGACTGCTTCGCATCGTGCGGCCACCACTTGAACCGCCAAACCTTCGGCATCTATTGGATAATTCTGAAGCCATCCAGATCCTAATCGAGCTCGTCGACTTCATTTCCCGTTCCTTACCCGACATGTGATGCCGGTGTGTCTCCAATGGTCCTTCATCGGCGACGTACCATCCACAAGCCTGGGCATTCCTGCGGCCCAACATGTCACGTGTGATCTGTGCGGCTCTCCAGTGCGTGTGTTTTTTTTTTTTCCCTCAAGTTGTGTTTTGTGTGCACATGACAGGAAACACGTGTTCTCTCTGGAGTCCTGTTCCCTGGGACAATTCGTGCCTTTCTTCAGCGTGGTATCGTTTTTTTTTTATCGCGTGTACCATGTGACAGTGAGTGGCAGCAGTGTTTACGCTGGACCCAGTGACTTTCTATTTATTACCTTTACAGTGCCTCGGCGGTGCTTCGTTTTGTATTTTCTGGATACTGTGCATAATGTGTTCGCTGTTTCAGCAGGGCGTCGCAGTTAGATATTCTCGTGAACGGGAATACCCCAACTGGACTTTCATTTTAAAACAGCTACCTCTAGACGGACATTTGTGGCGAACTTTATAAGTGAAACACCATATGTATTTGTATTTTTTTTTCTCCTCTGCTGCCTCTCCGGGTTTTGTTTTTCACGCTGCTAGCTACTACATTTTTCAACTGCACTTCACAATTAGGACATTTTGCTACCTGTTTTCTTTGTTTCACATCCTTGATTGCCGACTCTCTTCTCACGTTCTATGTACCTGCTGCCCGAGCGTATGGAACGTGAAAAGTAGTTTTTTTTTTAACCCTGCAAATTGGCTTTCATTAAGAAAAGAGAAAGTTTGGCTTTTAGCCCCATTCATTTATTTTATATTGGCTTTAAACCTGCCATAGCCTTGCTGGAGCGGGTATTGTTCCCCACTTTATTTTTCTTTATTCTTGGGGGGAGGGGGGGAACACGGAATCTTAAAAGGAATTAAAAAGGCTTTGAATGAGCCCAGATGGTGGACCCGCCGCTATTAGCGGTGAGCGCGACCACGGGCGGCGCTGCGAAGCGCGCCTGTGTGGCGTCGGCTTAGGGATTCCCGGATTCGTCGTCTGCTTCTCGGGCTCGCTCTCCCTGTTGCTTCTTTGCGCTACGTTGATGTCTGATGTTTGTCCGCACGAGATTTGCGTGTGCGTAACTTTTTATCGTAATAATAGACTTAAAATCGCATAAACTAGCTCAAGGCGTGAGTTAAAGTACAATTTTTGATACCGCTACGGAAGAAACATGCCGGCGTGGCCTCATTCCTTGCGAAGCCGGTCCTGTGCGGAGTGCGAGGAGTCGGAGCTAGGCGTCAGCTTCTATAGTAAGCAATCTTTCGATCAAAGGGAGCAGCCAGCTGCAAGTAACCGGCAACAGTGAAAATACAAGACCGATACAAATTCCAGGCCTTCGGGGTGGTTGGCTTTGGCAGAAGGCGTTACGATTCCCGGTTATCATATTGAGGGAGACGTCAAGGGCAGCCGTCACCCAGAAGAGACGTCGCAGAGGCAGCCGAAACGGCGCGTTTTATTCCGAGCGGCAACCGAGAATACCAGCCCTAGGAATGATGATGTGGATGGGTATGAGAACCAGCTGAGGTACGACATGATGGTGATGATAATGGTCGTGAGAAGCAGACGGAGTGCAAGGTGGATTGGACACGAAAGTAACAGGCACCTTCCATGTGTCCTTGAAGCGAGCACTATCGCAGCGCGCACACAAATGATCACACTTTTCCCCCTCCGTGGAAGTGACCGCCTGGGAGCAGTCGTTCACAAAATGCGAGGCGTGAAAGGTTTCAGTCTGAATACGTGAACGATCTCCATGCCACTGTAGCGGCGGTCCGTAGGAGGAGAAGAAGGCGCGACGCGATACTTAACGGGGGATGTTTCTTCCAGGATAGGGGCCAAGAAATCGATCCAGGAATTTTTCACAGAGTGCGGGCTTGCGAATGAGCGTCCAAAGGAGGACCTTATCGCCAGGGCGGAACTGTACGGCACAATGCGTGGCGTCATAGCGAAGTTTGCGGTCGTGCTGGCAGGCTTCCGTGTTCAAGCGAGGAAGGCGACGGCTGTGATCGAGACGAGAGATGAACTGTTCGGATAACAGACTTGACGTGGGTACGGGAGAAGAAAAGAAGGTGGTGTCGAGAAGAAAAGATGGTTGGCGGCCAAAAACGAGGAAAAAGGGCGAATAACCAGTGGTCTTCTGAACAGCGCTGTTGTAAGCGAATGTAACAAATGGAAGAATTGCATCCCAGTTTGTGTGGTCGGAACGAATATACATGGAAATCATATCGGATAGGGTACGATGAAAGCGTTCGGTTAGTCCATTTGTTTGCGGGTGGTAGGCTGGCGTGGTTTTATGCACTGTGTTGGAGGAGCGAAGAACTTGTGTAACAATGTTAGACAGGAAAGTCCTGCCGCGATCACTCAAGAGGACTCCATGGAATCGACCCCATGCCTGCTTCGCATACTGCTCGGGGTTCCCCTACGGGAAGATGGTGTAATATTTTTTTTAGTGTTGCTGTGTGGTCTGAGAGGAAGTCGGTTATATAGTCGTTGGTCCTCTGACCACACCCTGTGTCGTTGAGGTTCTTGAGGATGGTGTCGTGGGCAACGTTGTCGAACGCTCCTTTTAAGTCCAAAGCTAGTACCGCTCTAGGGGAGCATTGAATGGCTGGGTTAAAAACCTCCTCTTTGAGTTGCAGATGAACATCTTGAGTTGCGAGGTGTTTGCAGAAGCCAAACATTGTGTTGCAAATTTGTTGGGTTTGGTCTGGGTACCTTTGCAGGCACTTGAGGACTATTCGTTGCATGATCTTCCCCACGCAGGATGCGAGATTGGTCGCAGGTTTCCGATATGAGGTGACTTGCCGGGTTTCGGGACGAATCTTACTTCCGCAGCCTTCCACTGGACTGGGAGTTTCCCTGTGGCCCAAAATTCGTTGAAGTGCTGAAGTAGACTTTCGAGAGCTTGGTCACCTAGGTTATTAAGTAGTTTATAGGTGATGCCGTCCGGCCCCGATGCACTGTTTTTCTTGCTTTCGGCTATTGCTGATCGTAGTTCATGAAGTTCAATCGGTTGGTCTGGAGTTGGGTTAGGTGTACGGTGCAGGGTGGAAGGTTTGGTGCGTTTTGAGATATCTGGTCTGTAGGTCTTGTAGAAGCTGATCGATGCTTCCTCTGTGGTTGATAGTGCGGGTCATGTTGCGGTTGGTCTCACATCGTGCAAGTCAAGGGGTCGATGAGATGACGGAGCGTTCAGGTCTTTCGGGTAGACAGGGTTCCCTGTAGGCCATCGCACAGCTGAATCCAATTCTCTTTACAGTGACATAGCATACTCAGCTGCTTGCTTGTTGAAGTTGAAGTTGAGTTTATTTCGCTAATTATACAATATATTTTCTTGCCTTCCCGCAGAAGCACTCGAAGGAGCTTGTATGCGGACGAGGCAGCCCAGTGGTCACACAAACATCAATCACCCAATCGTCTTATAACAATAGACAGAAAACAAATGACAGTGCAATTGAATAACAAAACTGTGCATGAACTGTACACATAAAAAAATAATAAAAATAAGAGCAGTAAAGCACTTACATAACGAAGAAAAATCACTTACATAACTAAGCATATAGGAGAAGTGAATGACTAATAGCATGATTTTCATGAGTGTCAACCAAGAAGAGAGCACATATAAAAGAACAGGCAATTCTATACACCACAGTTGAAATAACATTACAGAGTGACAATACACACTACTCGATGTTTGATTCCACCCAATCATTTATACGCTTTTTCAGTTTGCTAGCTGAAGCCACTGAAGAGTCTGTAAGAAATTTATTAGAATAAAAAGGTACATAGAAGGCTCGTGTTCTCTTACCGTACCCTGTGTAAACTCTAGCTCTGATAAAAGGTTCTATATGACGGAGGGCCCGGGTTTTCTTGTTCTTTATTTTGTATTTATCTAAAAAAGGTATTTTTCCGCTTGATTTCCGCTGTTGAAGGTTGATTTCCGCTGTTCATTTGCGTAGCTTTCGGTTATGTCGTCGCTTTTTACATCGTTTCGCGAGGCTACGGCTGGCATCCCAAAGGTGTAGTAGGTGAGAGACCGCGTAGGCAGTGGAGTATGTGGTTGCGCTTGATTGAGTATGTCGTTTGAGTTCTTCCATTGTTTCTGTGACCCAGGTGTCATAGGGTGTCTCCGGATTAATTCCTTTCACAGCTTGAGTTTCCCTAAATCGGTCCTAGTTGACAAGGCTGGCCCAGCCGATATGGGTCTAGTAGCTTTGTCCTTTAATAGTTATTTGGATGATGCAGTGGTCTGAGCCAAGATTGGTGTTCGTATTGACCAAAGTAACGTCGAGGAACCCAGCCAGTAGTGAGAGGTCTGGAGTTATGTCTCTCGCCGTACTGGTGCCCAGTCTGGTGGGGACATGGGGATCGTTTAGTAAATTAATTTCATTCTGGTCCACGATATGGGCTAACTGTCGTCCTCGCTTTGAATTGTACTTGTAGCCCCACATTTGATGAGGGGCATTAAAGTCCCTAAGGATGAGAACTGGTTGGTCCGTGGTTAGGTTTAGGGTTTCTTGGATGGTGTCTCGTAGGCCGGTCTGTTTAAGGGGTATTCACACAAAGGAGAAGTCC
Organism: Haemaphysalis longicornis; assembly: GCF_048455015.1. NCBI lineage: Eukaryota > Metazoa > Arthropoda > Arachnida > Ixodida > Ixodidae > Haemaphysalis > Haemaphysalis longicornis. The sequence goes on along the minus strand of NW_027526407.1, from coordinate 208,024,731 downwards.
GCCGTTTGGCTCCTAGGAGTGCGCATCACGTGACCCCTACGTCATGGTTCCTCTCCGGCGCACCGCTCCCAGCGGAGGTCGGAGCTTCCGCTCGCGAGCTACAAACGATCCGATGCTTGGCGGCGGAGGCGGCGGGATTTCGTCTGTTCGTCGGGCAGCTGGCCGCGACTCAGGTTCTAGAGCGGTTGCAGGCACTCTATTTTTATTGCTTCTTATTACAATGAACGCGGAAATGCGCCGCGCACACGACAGGCGCACTGAGCGAGCCGCGTATACCACCAGCACGGTCGCTGGGCTAGCGGCGGCCGCGGCCGCGAAGTGGCGCAGACCGGTGCAAGTAGCTCGAGCGATAGCTTGTTATCGCTCCCCGAGGGGCAAACAGAGCTGAACATGCGAGAAAGGGGATAATGATGTGATGGAAAGTTGCATTAAAAATCGACATGTGCGCCGCTTGCTAGAGCGGCAATCGAACATTCGCCGCAGTGTTAAGCCTAGCATCTGTACAGGGTGTTGCGACAATAATTGGAACATTTTAAAAAAAATTCCTGAGCGAACCGCCGCTCTATTCGCGCTCAAACTTGCCACGAAGGTCGCAATTTGTGGTCTATTTTGTTTGATACCGGGAGCAACGATGGTACTTACCTGTGTATTCTGAAAATAAATAAAAACGATTTTCGCCTATGGGAAAATGGCGGCTGATTTGGACGTGAGAGCCAGCGCAAGTTGATGTTAAAACGACGGAACCACCTGCAGAGTGAAACGCACGTTTGGGATTCACGTACGGAGCCAAATGGTGCAGCAGACGATCAGAAAATGCACCTAGAAATAAGCTAACAGTCGATCAGAAAACCCGGCTTTCGGGCACGCACGTCGAAATCGCCGCCATTTTCCCATAGGCGAAAATCGTTTTTATTTATTTTCAAGATAAACAGGTAAGTACCGCCGTTGTTCCCGGTGTCAAACAAAATAGACCACAAAATGCGACCTTCGTGTGAAGTTTGAGCGCGAACAGAGCGGTGGTTAGTTCAGGAAAAATTTTTAAAGTGTTCCAATTACCGCCGCAACACACTGTATGCGGGCCCGTAGGCGGACCGGCCGGCTGCTCCCAGCGCGCGCATCCCCACCCACTGCCTCGCGCGTCGCGCGCCGTTCTCTACCCGCGGCAGCGCCTACATCACGTCCACAGCCAATTTTTGGGCGGCTGACAGGATCAGTACGTATTTGTACTGACAGGATCAGTACACATTGCCGCCGTAGCGGAATCGGCGGTGCTACGTCTGCGACTGCAAACACTGATGTCCGTCCGGCAGACGCATCCTCCGTGTGAGCGAAGGAGCTGGCCGAGCGGAGGTCCACCTGCGGTGTCGTCACGACCTCCCTCGGATTTCTCCGCTGAAACGCTCCGTCGTGTGAATACCCCTTTAGCAAAAGGTCGGCAATACACCTTCAAGATAAACAGATAGCGTTTTTTTTTTTCTTGTAGCACGGGAGTGAATTTCAACCAATGTGTGCTCACAGCCCTTCTGAGCCGTGAGATGTTGCGTTGCTGCTATATTTCTTGATTAAGGTGGCTGTTGCTTTTCCTGAAGGGTCTGCGTAGGTGATGTAGCCAGGAAGGTGAGTTTTGCCATTGATCTCCTGCAGAGCTATTATATCTGGTTGCGGGTCTAAAGTTCCGATATATTGCTGAAGTTCTCCCATCTTCGCCCTGAACCCATGGCAGTTCCATTGTAGGACTGTCATCAGGTCTGTTTATTGTGGGGGGCCATCTTGAGAAGAAGTAGGGTTGGGTGTCCAGACATCTGAGTTGGTTTTAGCGTACGGGGTGGCACGGCGGTTCGAGCGGTGAGTTAGCAGAGCTTCGTTTATGTTGGCTTCCAACGTGCAAAATCTAGAGGCTTGGTTCTGTTTATCTTCCTGATTGGCCTTGCGAATTGCTTCTACGCTTTCAGAAATACGCATGATGGATTCTTGAAGTTGTTTATTTATATCATGTTGCGCTGTGCTCTCCGCTGAGGTGAGATCTGAGAGCATACCTGTTTCCATTTCTTGATGCTGCGACTGATTGTTATGAAGGCCTGGCTGCTCCTCCTGGCCTTCTTTCTTTGCCTTCTTGCGCTTGCAGGAAGGGTCGCGTGGTTGCACTGCTCCACTGCCTCCAGGCGAGGAGAACTTACCTTTTGTTTAGAGGTGTGTGATTATCAACTTTGCGTCTGAATTGAATACAGGAAGTTAAACTTGGCTGTGAATTGAAAAAAATATTTTTGAATACGAATAGTAAAAGCTGGCTGCGAATTGAATATTTTCAAACCACACTATCTTTTGCTTTGTTGTTTCTATAGTGTATAAAACATAACTACATAAAAAATACAGCTTAGGCAGTCAGAACTAGACACATTTCAGGTACTTGTGCTTGACGTGCAAAAAATTTAATATAACAGAGAACATAAAAAATAGACATGCAAGGCAGTGCAACAAGAATTTTGCATACTTTGCCATGGAGAAATATGGGTTTTTCAAAATACTGTGAACAGAGTAGGCATATTAAGTAAATTAACCTGTAAGGCCCAGTGTATCATATAGGATACACAGAATTCGAATTTTAAAAACAGTGTTGTTTTCTGCAATGAGCCCTCAAAAACGTATTCAAACGTTCCCGCCAGATTTCGCGAACATTTCCGCGTCTTAGTAGTGCGGCTACCGCACAGCAGGTGGCACTACAGTGTCTTCAAAGAGCACACAGTAAAACAACCATGGAGGAAAGAAAAGGTTAGGAGAGGCCGTGACGTCACATTTGTGAAGCCGAGTCCCGCCATGACTTGAGCCCACGGAGCCCAGCACTCTATCCCATCATTCTTTGCTGTCTCCGGTTTGATTTGACTAACATGGCGTCGCCCAGACCTCCCGCTTCGAAGCGAAAACAGCTTCGTCGCTAATTCCTCGGTGCGATGTCATCTTCTAAGCTGTTGATTTCGCCTTCAATTTGCCCATTCTAACCCTCACCCAAAGTTTCAATCAAAAACGGCCTTCGTTTTTGAGATAGAACGACGATTTTTCAGCTCTTAAGCCTGGCAAAGTAGCGTTTGTCGTCGTCATAGCAACAGGCTGGCGGGATGGCGAACGCAGACGCCTCCGACGGCAGAGTTTTCAAACTGGCCTAATTTAAAAACGTTTGTCGTAGCGACTGCGCTGGTTTGCAAGCGTAGCAAGGCAGCCACATACCAAGCGCCTTAAAAATTTGTCCATTCTATTTGCCCAAATTTGGCCACCGCAGTTGTAAACAAGTAAGCAACATTGTCTATGGGCTCAAGAAAATTCACATGACTTCCTCTACACTTTTCGCAATGCATTGGGGTGCTAGGGGCCTATCCTGAGTATTCTTTTCAAGAAGAAGAAGAAGAAGAAGAAGACTATTTTTCAGCAGACGTTGTTACAATCCCTGCTGAAGGGGCAGGAGCTAAAGGCATTGAGTGCCTGACGAGGGCTCCTGACCCTCTGAAGTCCACAACAGAGGAGTTGTGGACTCCATGAAAACAACAAATGAGGCAGTGCAGGGAGACATGGGATGGGCATCCTTCGAAGCGAGAGAAGCACAGAGCAAAATATGTTTTGAAGAACGACTTAGAAATATGGATGATCAGAGATGGGCGGCCAAAGTGTTACGGTATCTTTACATGAAAAGCGTGGACACACAATGGAGGAAAAGAACCAGAAGGCTCAGGACAAAGTATATGAAACCTAGAAGTGCAGGGGAAACGACCAAGGCATTAAAAAATGTGAAAGAAACAGAGACAACGACCTGGAAAAAGAGGATGGATGCGAAGAAGTCCTTAGATATCTACAGGATCGGGAAGCAGGAGATCACAAGGGAAAAATTTTTCGATAATACCAAAGGGAGTGCATTTCTTTTTGAAGCCCGGGCGGGTTGCTTGCGGACAAAAACGCTTATCCGCGAGCCGGTACAGGAAGAACTATACGCAGGCTGCGGAAATAAGCCAGAAACCATGCGACATATTGTAACGGAGTGCAAAAGTATCCGTCCAGTCCTCAGTGATGGAGTCATCCAGCTTCCGGAAGCCCTTGGCTTTAAGGTTAGCGGAAAAGTGAATTGGACAGCAGTAGAGGTTAGTAAAATAAGGTTAGAATGCTGGTGGGAAAAGAGCAGAGAACAATCTGGGAAGAAATGCGAACAAAGAAGTCAGTCTAGCACAAAAATTTTGTAAACGTATCTTCTTTTTATTTTGACTAATTTTTCTTATTTATTTTGTATTTTTGGGCGAGGTGATTGTACGGTGGCGTTGCGACTAAGGCCGCTGTGCAACGCCACCCCGTTACAAAGGGGAAGCCACTAAGCATCATCAGATGGGCATGCACCCGGCACCAGCGGTGTTGCCATCGGGGCGCGAACATTTTACGGCCGTTCATCAAAAAACAACGGTGAGAATTATATTCTCTTGCTCTGTTTGGTGAGAGGAAGACTTCGTGATAACTTTAGAAGTGCTTAGCGCTCTTGGGCACGCATTTCCTTTTCTTCTTTTCTCTTGAACCACTTATGTATGTATGTATGGCACCACATATTATGTGCTTTACAGGCGCAAGTTTTCAGTGTATCATATATGCTTCAGTGGGCATTAGTGCGTGGTGCCCGCGCGAGAATAACGGTAAGCGCGCTTGAGAGCGCGCATCTTTTTTGAGCAAAAATTAAGCTGTGGAACACCGGTATGAGAAAGCACTAGCACCTCACACAACTGTGCTCTGAAAGGAAAAAACAGTTAGCAGATGCAAGAATGAACCAGCATATTAAAATAAATGAGCTACTTCTGACCAGGTATAGATAAAAGTTGTTGCATTAACAAGTGACAAAAGACAAAATTCACTGACACAAAGGCTGAATTAGCTGAAGGGCTGTACTGATCTTTGCAGCCTGTCCTTTGCAACGCACTCGTCCGAGCATACTGGAACCGTACCTAATTTACTAGCTGCAGGCTGCACACCCCCCCCCCCCCCTATGGAACGGCTTAAGGAAGACAGGACCTTCTAAATCTATTTCCGCTGCATTCAGTATGGGTTGCCACACTAAACTTTTTTACACCTTTTTTGGCCGAAAAGGGTGTAAAAACCTTGTCCCATGGCTAACACCTTTAAAAGGTGTTTTCGCAAAAAAAGGGTGTACGGACGAAAAAAGGGTGTAAGAACAAAAAAAAGGTGTTGAGGATGCTCAACACCCTTAAAGGGTGGTGAGGACGCTCAACACCCTTAAAGGGTGGTGAGGACGCTCAACACCCTAAATAAAGGGTGTTGAGCATCCTCACACCGTTATTTAAAGGTGATGGCATGCGCAGTACCATGGTGTTGCGCATGTCATCACCATAGCCTTGGAGGCTTGCGACCTATCACCAAGGTGTCCTAATGCAATTCATGGCGACAGGTGTATGTCTGGAGGCTCTGTAAGTAAATGAAATGCAACAATTTATGACTAATGCCACAATTTTAAGTTATATATACAGTGATCCCTCGTGGCATCAAACTCGGATATCTTGAAATATCGGTTAACTTGACATGACACACAAAAAAAAAAACGTAGTAGTCTGAACCAAAAAAGAAGAAATAATAGAACTTCACAATTTCATGCACGTGACGATCACAACATTGGTGCACTAGAGGGACCACTGAAAACCGTTATCAGTGTGCTCACTACACATTAGCATTCAAGTGATACAACTAGACAGAACTGGACCCCCACTACAATTGCAATCATGTTTTCTGGTGGTAGCTTCCAAAAACAATATCCCATGTGATGTGCACCCGTAGAGAACTTGTATTGGTATTTGTCGTCACAACTTTTTTAAAAGGCAGACAATCACATTTATAAGTTCTATTGACCATAAATTGCAAAATTTCTTTTGTGTCAAAAATCTTGAGACTCAAGCCGAATGAAACCACGTTTTCCGAACAAACTTTTACAATCGACAGTAAATGTTGCAACACAAAAAAAGAAACAAGAATGTTTGCAAAATTCTGTGCATGAATCCTGAGACTAAAACTAATTCACAACCATAAACTATGATTGAGGTGTCTATTAATAAACATTTTGGCAACTTCCCTTAAAACTTTACAGCCAAGCACATACCAAATATTAAGATACAAGCAATTATGAACTTCCTTCCCTCCGAATGCAATGAGGTGGACACAGCAGTCTGAACTATAAAGAACATTTATCTTTGACCCATCCTATAGCCGGTATTCATTGAAAAGTTTAGCTGTCAATTTCTTCGTTTGGCAACACTGAAATAGCCACGAACATGGCTGATCGCGCGGCTCGTGCCACTGCGGCCGCACGCCGAAGAAAAATATAACACCGACGTGCGTCGCCTGCTCCGTTTCAACCGATTCTCAACAGTGGTGTCATCAAAGTTGTTATTAAAAGCACTCGCGTTGGAGTCAAGGCATTACTTTGCGTTCGGCGGGCTAGAGCTTGGAATGTCCAAACCATATCATGCGCTTAGCACGGACAAGTACCGCCAGAATCCAAGCACACCCTTTAGGGTGCATGGATTCTTTCGCCGCAGGAGCACCCTTTTCTGCCCAAAATATCATAGGTAGGAGCTTTTCCTGCAAAAGCACCCACCTAAAGGGGTACACAAAGGGTGCATCATCCTCGGTTCACAAATGGCGCTGCAGGTGTGCAGCCACATATGGCACAGTATGACACACAATTACGGTATGAAACATTCGTGCTTTCCAAGCTCCGTTCTATGAGACATTCCATTAAAGCTCAATGTCAGCTGATAATTTACTTGAACTTTTTGACCCACCGATTTTTGAAACATCCATTTATAAAGTCTAATATTACAGCCAAATCGCAGTACAGAAGTTGTATCATTAGAGGATGTTGATTATTCAAAACGGTGTTAAAAATTCAATTTTATGTTCATTTTGCTAAACTGCAGCGCACATCCTTCGAGCTTCACTGCACAGCATAAACGTGTTATGCAGTGAAAGCAAGTAGGCGTGCAACAGATCAACTGCACAAAAGTTCTTCGAACCTTAAAACCCTTGGCTTCTCAGCATTTCATCAAACTTCCAATCACGGTAGCTACTCGCAATGTTTAGTGCCTTATTCTTGAGCTGAGCAGAAAAGCTCAATATTAAGGCAGACCAAATACAATATGTATACTTCCCTACGTACTGTGGCTTTATTCTACCCATAAAAGTTGGGTCGCCACTGCCACTTATTTTATTTTACATTATTCTTTTTGCTTCATGAAAAATGACCCCACATAGCAATACCAAGAACTGTAAACATCACAGAACAATGCATATGAGTTCCCTGGTTGAAATGTGATGACATTGTTGTTATAGCAGTATTTTATCATGAGTCTAGCTTGTGCATGGTGCCTTGCATTATGTCCCTGCTGGTGGATGTGGGGTCATTTTTCGATGTTGCAAATGAAAAGCCAACAGCCAGTGCCCATTAGTTTCGTCTAGTATTACGAGGTGCGTCATGGGAACCATCAAACCCGTCTATAGCCCTTTTTAGAGTTGACTAGAAATAAAATCAGCAATATTATCGATAAAACGTTTAGCATCTTTTTTATTAGCAGCTTTAGTGTTGCTACTTTCCATATTTAGGTTTTTTCTGCTTTTCTTAATGACATTTTTGTTTCGCTGAGAAGGTGCATAACCAATGAAAGCTTTTCTGTAAACCTTTGGTAGCTATGCAATTGTTAGAAAATATTTTACTAAATAAGGCAGCTTAAACTTAAAATACTTGCATTTAGAAACATTAAAATCAATTTAAATTGATCATACATTTCTGGCTGTTTTTACACAAAGCTGCACATGGGATATTAAGTGCACCGCGAGGAGGGCTCTGGATTAGCTTTGGCAACTTTGGGATATTTATTGTGGACTTAAATCTCCACACATGGGCATTTTCACTTTCTGCCTCCACCAGGAAAATGGCCACCAATTTAGAGAGCTATTCTTACTAGTATTTGATGTACATTTTAGAATAATCTCAAGTATTATAGCCACAAAATTATTCTCTACAACAGCACCCAGCGGGTGCTGTTGTAGAGAGATTGTGCACTACACCAGACAATGTACTACACTGTCGAGAGCTTTGACATCTACAAAGCAAGCTAATACTGGTAAAATGTTTCATACCATAATTACTGCGTGTTCAAAGCTCACGTGTGAAGTACAGATACTGGTGCTTCAGCAAGAACCGAGGATGAGCACCCTTCCTGGTTCTGAAAAAAAAATAAACATGGAAAAATGCTTTAAGCAGGATTAAGAAACAGGGTTGAAAGAAAGTGAGCAAGCAATTCTTTCAAAATATGCAAAGCAATGCAAACAAATATTTATTTCAACTTCATGTCTACAAAAGACAATCTCATTAAGGCTGGTAATGGGGTCTTGGGTAAAAAAAGAGCAGAGAGCACTTATATAAATGCTACAGGGAACCTTCAAGCCAAAAATTGCTTGAGCACTTAAACTAATCACTGTTCAACAAATTCATGAAAATTGAATGGATGAAAAACCAGCGGTAAACACAGGACACAGTTAAAAGAGAACAACGGGACAAGCTTATCCTGTCGTTCTCTTCCGTACCCTGTGTTTTCCGCTGGTTTTTCATCCATTCAAACATGTACCAACTAGCACAGTCCGATGCCTTGGTATCATAAAAAGACGAATTGTCACTCCTTACAGACAGTTGAAAAAAAAGAAAGTATAAAGCAGGTGACAAAATTAAAATTACAGCAGATTGGTTAACTTTTAATTTTAAGTGATAATATAAAAAATAATGGCATGAATGAAAGTGAGCAGCAACCACAGGACCATGATGCTAGGCCAACATTCCACTTTGAAGCAAAATATCCGCTTTCAACGCTACATAGGCCAAACATGCAATGCGGCAACCCTTCAGGCCCACAAAACCTTCCATAATCTTTAAAAAAGCTACAATTTAGTTGAGAAAAACTGACCACAACAAATTGGAATTGACAACTAGATACAGTTGTCACACCCAAGCAAGCCGGCGAAAGATGAACAGATATCTAGCTGTCCTACCCCTTATTTGTGCCCTAGCCTCTGATCCGCTGCAGCAAACAAAAAAATTGTTTATATGTAGAACTATTGCTCTTGGTCAAACATAGACAGTTCTAATGAAGGAGCCAAGTAGGTTCCGAAACGTTGGGAACGCTTCGGATAAAGTCCTTGGTTAGAGTATTATATTTGTTTCCATCAAACACACAAAAAAAATGCATGGTAAAGCGCTAACATTAACTTTGTCTACTGCGGTTCCTTCATGGTGACATCACTACAGGAACCAAAAATACAATACAGTGCATTAAAGGGGCCATTCGGACAACATAGAAGTTCGCTTCGTTCGAAATATTTCCTGTTTTATAGTGCCCCACCGCTTCATTCACTGAGAAATTAATTTAGGTTAAAAGCTGATTCTCCCACCATATCGTGTGTTTTTGGGATGTCAGCAATGAAGCCATAAGTGCATGTAATCAAACAAACTACTGCGTCACTCGGGTCTGCAGCCTTGCTAGCCATCAGTCCTCCCAGGTGGAGCTACCATACTCATCCACAAACCGTTGTTTGCCATTGCTTTGTTTTTGACCGCGTCTGCACCTGGCTTGTTTTCGTTACTGTAGAAAGTAATGGTTTTGTGAAACATGAGGTATCCTCGACAAACAGGGTCACGTAAGACAACATCGCCTATGCCAATCGGCCAGGGCCGTGCAAGCCAACTCCAAAGCGGCGGAGTGCTGTGCAGCTAAAACAAGCATAGTGCACGCCGTACCAACAGCAGTGCGCATCGGTACTTGTATGTGTACGCGTATTTTCGTAACTTTCATTGTTTACTGCCCCATTTTTACTGCTGTAAAATGAATATGCATTACATTTAAGCGCAAATAGCTCGTTCGGCATGCTTATAAGGCCTGCCCAATTTGCGTTTGCTTTTGCCAGCCTCAGCCAATCGCACAGCTGGGGACATATGACATCATAGGTACTGCTGTGGGAAATGAGCTAGTGGGTCGCATGGCCATTCCCTTTTTCCTAATTATATAGCTTATTCGAGTGAAGTGCGCGTTAAAAATGGTGTCAGTATGATTCTAACGAGGCAATCTGTCGAATGAACCGAACTTGTGGGTTGTCTGCATGGCCGCTCTAAGCAAAGGCAAGGCAGCCAATTTTTCTGTTTAGACTGCCTTCATGCACACAGTAGTGCTCTATTACTGCCAGAAACTCATTACGGGACTCCTGACATATTTACAGTTGCAATAAAAATCAGAAATAGAACGAATAATCCTTGGACACTCCACAATGTCCAAAAACAAAGGAATAATGTGCGAGTGAGCTACCTAAAACACTGCGACAGAAGATCATATACATCAAGGCAACTAATAAAAACCATGGCTAGTGCATAGCCACTATGCAGCTCATTTGTTAAGAGCTTATGTGCGTCCCCACAAGTTGGCTGTGTAAACCCACTGACACCTAACAGAGTCCAAGGTTCGACGAAAACACGTCAGGGGAGGGTGATTCATTGATGAAATACAAGCAGGCACTCACCTGGTCAAAAACAAATAAATAAAGATGCCTTGGGGCCCCTACTGGCCCCTTGTTCACAATGAAGAGGGGGTGAAAGGTCGCGACTATCTATAGGTTCGGTGGCGCAGATTGCGCATGTATATCTCGGGGAGATTACCCCGCTACCGGTTAATCGTGTTTTTAGTTGGTTGAATATGCTCCGATTCTAAAAGTAGTCGTGTCGACAGGCGCTTCTCTGATGCGATTATGCTTGCGGAATCCTAATCGATGGGGTGGTCAGTAGCCAGGTGATGATCCGCCAAGGCAATTCAACTTGCATTGCCTTTTTTGACATCGTTCTGGTGCTATTGAATTCTTTTAAAAATTTCCAGTTTCACCTATGTAGGATTAGGAACGAAAAAGAGACGCCAACCACTCCAAACAAAACGTACTGACGTTTGGGCTTCCAGCACGGAAGCCTTGTTCACAATAAATGCATCACCAGAAGTGGGTCGTTTACTTAAATAATCGCTGCAAAGAGAGTGCGTAGATCGGGTTTAGATTTCCGTCGTTACGTTTGACTGTGTTAGATGTGGTCTGAATGATTAGTGATTCCAGATGTAGCCGTGATGCTGTCACTTTTTCTGTAGCGACGATTCTTGCATTGTCCCAATCAATCTTGTGGTCATTCACGACGGCGTGTTCGGCTAAAGCATTGTTGCGGACGCTTTTATTCTTTACGTCACGTGCGTACTGCTGCAGACGATTCTTATAATTTCCTGATTCCCCGATATACACGCCACTGCAGTCTGCACAAGGTATCTCGTATACCACACCGGAGAAGCGCTCCTTGGGCAAGCGGTCCTCGACTCTCACGAGCTCATGGCGCATCTTTTTGGCTGGAACGTGGGCCACCTGCACGTCATATTCCCGTAGGATACGTGCCAAACATTTACTTGTTCCTGGAAGGTAATGCACAGGAGCTCGCTTCATCGGGGCAGGAGGCACGTCCAGTTGTCCCCGTCGTGTCAGTTGGCGTTCTGTTGTGTTTATAATGTGCCTCGGGTAACCGCAGCTAGCCAGGTCTTCCCGTACCTTTGCCGTGTCCACCGCCGCATCCTCGGGCTTCGAGCACGATCTTTTCGCACGCTGCAGTAGCGTGCTAACAACAGCCGTCTTGCGGGAAGAGGGGTGCACGGAGTTGAAGTTCAGATAGCGGTCTGTGTGCGTTTCCTTGCGGTACACGCTGAAACGTAGCCTCTGGCCCTGCCGAGACTCGAGGACGTCCAGGAAGGGAAGTTTGCCATCGGCCCCCTCTTCTGACGTGAACTGAATGGCACGTTCCATACTGTTGAGGTGGGCCAGCAAGCTGTTCGCCGCGTCTTTCTGAACGACGCCGAAACAATCGTCGACATAACGCAAGAACACTTTTGGTTGAGGGGCAAAGGAGGCTAGCGCGCGTGCTTCCAGCGCTTCCATGGTCAGGTTCGCCGCCGTGACCGAAATAGCGGCACCCATTGGAGTCTCCTGCCTTTGCTTGTAAAAATGGCCTATAAAGACGAAGTACGTATTGTTCAGGCAAAAATCTAGAAGCCTGCGTAGTTCTGGAACATCCATCGGTGATCTCTTAGGCAACGTCTGATCAGCCTTGAGAGCAGCGGTGCATAGGCCACCTGTCGAAGTTCCTGCACCAAGTTCTGGCTCCGCTCGTCGGTAAAGGGACCACTCACATTCGTAATTCTTTCGATTTTGTCGAGAAGACTTGCAACACCGTGATCGAGAAAGACGACTTGATGGTGTCCTTCGACGTGAAGTCCCTTTTCACGAGCATTCCGATTGACCTGGCTGTAAACCTATGCACCGCTGCTCTCGAGGCTGATCAGACGTTGCCCAAGAGATCACCGATGGATGAGCCAGAACTACGCAGGCTTCTAGATTTTTGCCTGAACAATACGTACTTCGTCTTTATAGGCCATTTTTACAAGCAAAGGCAGGAAACTCCAATGGGTGCCGCTATTTCGGTCACGGCGGCAAACCTGACCATGGAAGCGCTGGAAGCACGCGCGCTAGCCTCCTTTGCCCCTCAACCAAAAGTGTTCTTGCGTTATGTCGACGATTGTTTCGGCGTCGTTAAGAAAGACTCGGCGAACAGCTTGCTGGCCCACCTCAACAGTATGGAACGTGCCATTCAGTTCACGTCAGAAGAGTGGGCCGATGGCAAACTTCCCTTCCTGGACGTCCTCGAGTCTCGGCAGGGCCAGAGGCTACGTTTCAGCGTGTACAGCAAGGAAACGCACACAGACCGCTACCTGAACTTCAACTCCGTGCACCCCGCTTCCCGCAAGACGGCTGTTGTTAGCACGCTACTGCAGCGTGCGAAAAGATTGTGCTCGAAGCCCGAGGATGCGGCGGTGGACACGGCAAAGGTACAGGACAACCTGGCTAGCTGCGGTTACCCGAGGCACTTTATAAACGCAACAGAATGCCAACTGACCCGACGGGGACAACTGGACGTGCCTCCTGCCCCGATGAAGCGAGCTCCTGTGCATTACCTTCCAGGAACAAGTGAATGTTTGGCACGTATCCTACGGGAATATGACGTGCAGGTGGCCCACGTTCCAGCCCAAAAGATGCGCCATGACCTCGTGAGAGTCGAGGACCGCTTGCCCAAGGAGCGCTTCTCCGGTGTGGTATACGAGATACCTTGTGCAGACTGCAGTGGCGTGTATATCGGGGAATCAGGAAATTATAAGAATCGTCTGCAGCAGTACGCACGTGACGTAAAGAATAAAAGCGTCCGCAACAATGCTTTAGCCGAACACGCCGTCGTGAATGACCACAAGATTGATTGGGACAATGCAAGAATCGTCGCTACAGAAAAAGTGACCATCACGGCTACATCTGGAATAACTAATCATTCAGACCACATCTAACACAGTCAATCGTAACGACGGAAATCTAAACCCGATCTACTCACGCTCTTTGCAGCGATTATAGAAGCCCACTTAAACGACCCACTTCTGGTGATGCATTTATTGTGAACAAGGCTTCGGTGCTGGAAGCCCAAACGTCAGTACGTTTTGTTTGGACTGGTCGGCGTCTCTTTTTCGTTCCTAATGTACCCTCCCGGCCAGACGGGATTCCATCATGCTCTCGATTTCACCTATGTAGGATGCGTCGCAATCCTTGCATGGAATTTTGTAGGCAACACCGGGGAATCTTGATTTTTCTAAAGGGTCCTTCACGCGTACCAGCTTCTGATTAAGCCTGTTCGTTGGCACGTGTGCAATTTTAACGCCATATGTGCCAAACACCCTTGCAAGAGCTTCACTGATGCCTTGCGTGTAGAGGACGGCAGCGCGGTTTTGCCTGTATTTTTCAGGAACCCTTTCGGGGGAGGCAACTGAAGCCCGCAATTGTTGCGTCCTCACAAGCTTTGAAGGGTAGCCATTGCTGCGAAGGTCCTTCCTTACCACGGCTAGCTCTTGCTTGCGCAGACCAGGCTCAGAGCAGATTCGTGATGCGCGTGAGAAGAGTGCAGCGGCGACGGAGCGTTTTTGGCCTATAGGATGCGCAGAGTCGAACCCCAGGTATCTACTCGTGTGGGTCGGCTTTCGATACACACTGGTTGTAAATCCTTGGGCCGACCATCTCACAAGTACGTCGAGGAAGGCGATCTGTCCATTATTTTCCTGTTCCATGGTGAACTGGATGCTTGGAACAGAAGAGTTTAGATGCTCAAATAAAGGCATTACGTCTCGGCGGTGGATCACACAAAAACAGTAGTCTACGTAGCAGACAAACATCTTGGGGCCGCCTTTTACGAGTATAGCGCAGAATTTTCTAGAGCCTCTAGGGCAATATTCGCACAGACTACTGAAACGGAAGCTCCCATCCCTGTTCGAAACCGCTGGTCCGTTGAAAACAAAATATATGTGTTCTGCAGGCCAAATTCCAGGAGACAATACAAGTCTTGCGTCTCAATTGGCGAACGTGAAGGCAGAGATGCATCGTTCTCGAGTAGATCCTTGCAACTCCGGACCGCGTAATTTTGCCTGGAATTTGGCCTGCAGAACATGTTTCGTTTTCAACGTATAATGTTACAAGCAGCGGTTTGGAACAGCGATGGGAGCTTCCATTTCAGCAGTCTGTGCGAATATTGCCTTAGAGGCTCTAGAAAATTCTGCGCAATGCTCGTACAAGACGGCCCCAAGATCTTTGTCTGCTACGTAGACGACTGTTTTTGTGTGATCCACCGCCGAGACGTAATGCCTTTATTTGAGCATCTAAACTCTTGTGTTCCAAGCATCCAGTTCACCATGGAACAGGAAAATAATGGACAGATCGCCTTCCTCGACGTACTTGTGAGACGGTCGGCCAAAGGATTTACAACCAGTGTGTATCGAAAGCCGACCCACACGGGTAGATACCTGGGGTTCGACTCTGCGCATCCTATAGGCCAAAAACGCTCCGTCGCCGCTGCACTCTTCTCCCGCGCATCACGAATCTGCTCTGAGCCTGGTCTGCGCAAGCAAGAGCTAGCCGTGGTAAGGAAGGACCTTCGCAGTAACGGCTACCCTTCAAAGCTTGTGAGGACGCAACAATTGCGGGCTTCAGTTGCCTCCTCCGAAAGGGTTCCTGAAGAAGACAGGCAAAAACGCGCTGCCGTCCCCTACACGCAAGGCATCAGTGAAGCTCTTGCAAGGGTGTTTGGCACATATGGCGTTAAAACTGCACACGTGCCAACGAACAGGCTTAAGCAGAAGCTGGTACGCATGAAGGACCCTTTAGAAAAATCAAGATTCCCCGGAGTTGCCTACAAAATTCCATGCAAGGATAGCGATGCATCCTACATAGTTCACTGGAAATTTTTAAAAGAAGAATTCAATAGCACCAGAATGATGTCAAAAAGGGCAATGTAAGCTGAAATGCCTTGGCGGATCATCACCTGGCTACTGACCACGTCATCGATTGGGATTCCGCAAGCATAATTGCATCAGAGAAGCGCCTGTCGACACGACTACTTTTAGAATCAGTGCATATTCAACCAACTAAAAACACGATTAACCGGTCGCGGGGTAATCTCCCCGAGATACACATGCGCACTCTGCGCCACCGAACCTATAAATAATCGAGACCTTTCACCCCCCTTTCATTGTGATCAAGGGACCAGTAGGGGCCCCAAAACGTCTTTATTTGTTTATTTGTTTTTGACCAGGCGAGTGCCTGCTTGTATTTCATCAACACCGAACTAACCCGCCTGAATCACCACTTCATAGACATTGAGCAATTCTTTGAATTGGTTTATTGTAGCAAGCTGTCTTGTTTATTTCCTTATTTTTTTGGCATTTCCTGTCTCATTTGAAATTGGGAGACCAGATAGCTTTTACTACGGGTCATGCACTGGTGACAACAAATATTTGATTTCACTTTAAACAATTTTGAGTTCTGTTTTACTGCTCACCAGCCAATGACCTGAAATATAAGAGGCTCTTAAAACATGTGCTGGCATTTCTTTCCTGCACTGTAGTACAACTAATCATGACTTTTATCATATTTTGTTCACAAATTGTAATATTTAGAAAGTATTCAGCTGAATGAAAACGTTACTTCAGAAGCATGCGCAATCAACAAGGCCTCAATGACTCTCACCACGTGGTTCACTTGTTTCCGTCACAAATAACCTGATTGCAGCCACATTCCACCCAAGACGAAGGTAACATACCCTCTGGGATGATGAATATTTAAAATGCCTTACGAGTAAGTGCTCAGCACATGAAATTGTGGCATTAAAACAGAAGATCCGTCTGCGGCATCCTTCACTTGGGGCAGCGCTTGATCACAAACTTCGAGAAGCTGAAAAATGCTCCATGCGCCGCTCCAGCCAGCAGAAACAATGCAGGACGCAAGTTGGTAGGTGGACCGTTGGCATCCTGCGATTGTGAAGATTTTTATTTAGTAGATGCTCTTTTTTTTTTGTACCGTTGTTCATTTTTCCTTTAACAAGCAGCTGAACTCCTGCAGGTTCTACGAATCATACAAGCATAATAAAATGCAGCAATGCAGAACAATTGGCAGGGTTACCTCAATTTTTCTTTTCTAGGAATGAAAACAATGTAGGTAATCTATACACAACTACAATCAAACCTTTCAATTTTTACCTACTTCACTCCTAACAAGCCCGCATACACGTTAGACATGTGAGAAAGCTGCTAGATTTATGCCCGCAAACTTAATCAGGCATCAGAAATCGGCAGGGAACGACGTGTTACCTTTAAATGGCACTTTTTTTGTTCAAAACACGTAAATGGGCGAGAAAGGCCCATAACTATGATTTCGTACCCTTATCTGGAATGGTTTTCAGGCAATGCTTACATCTCACTTCAGTACCTTCAGGTGGTGGAGATCTTTGAAAACTCATTGCGGGCAAGTGGGTTGTGTTCAAGCTCTCGTATCTTGCCAGCATATGCTGGATTCCAGCATTCCCAATTCAACGTGACGACTTGAATGTGGTGGATGCAAGAAAGAATAAGCACACGCCAAGGGCGTAGCCGGGGGGGGGTCCAGGTGCTCCCCCCCCCCCCCGCCTTCATAATGTTTTATGCCAAGGCTGGGGTGCGGTTTCGGCAGCCTGAAAAACCGCCTGAAGTCACCTGCAGTTTTAAGGACATTCTTGCTCACATAAAGCTGAAAACAAGGGCTATGTCAACGTCTGATCCCTGCGCCCGCTCCAGATGCTGTACCTGTCAATATATACAGCCCGGCTGCATTTCGCGCCGGATACACCGACAAGCACCGGGAACCTGCCGCGAGCCGATCAAAACAGCCCTACTGTTTCAATGGCGGAACAACACGGCCGGGGAATGGCAGAACAGCAGGAAAAGCCTCATATAGGCTTACATGTGGTCGGGAACGTGTCATTCCTTGTCTTTACACTGGTACAAAGTATAATCACATGACAGAGCATGTCGCTGTATTTTGTTCAGTCAACTATCAATCCTTGATATGTTTATTTTTCTACCGACATCGCATTTCATTGACTATTGCAGATCCATAATTTCTGCTGCATAAAAAGCATTGCTCTGCCCATGTTGTATTTCCTCCACATCAACAAAACCACACAATTCTCCTTATTGCGGAGCTTTGTTTTTTTGGCACTATTCCACTGTTTCCTTGACCTCCCTCTTGGTTAGAATCAGCATTCTGTATTTGCTTAACCGGAATTTTACTGAAGCCATGTCTGTTTCGATTTAACATATAGAAATATAATGAAATTTAAGAAACGTGCAACAAGCTCAACATTCAACAGCAGTGCAATAAGGTGTTCTGCTTAGCGCAAGTTTACTACTCACGTTACTAGCACAAAAAATAACAAAAGGCGATTACTTAAGGACGAAGACGCACGTTTGCTAGCTTCACCGCCATAATATACGAATGCGCCACATGTACAGTCCACTGCAATTCGATGGTTGTCGCGGGAAAGCTACTCTTTCAAACGAAGCAGAAAGAACACCAGCTTTAGCAAATATTCCATGCAAGTTTCGTTATCGTCGGCGTAATAAAGGGCAACCAAGTCCAAGTCTGTGCTTGATAACAACGAATGTACAGCTTGAAACCCAAAGGGTGGCAAGTCAGTCGTGCGGGCCATTGTTGTATCATGGAACAGCCAACAAGGGAGCGAAGAGTGCGAAATCTCGATTTTCATGGTTCCAAAACGAAACCGTGGGCTGGTGGCACGCTTGGCCGCTCGATGCTGGCGCGATAACCTTCAAATCGTGCTCGACTGAACTTCATAGCTGACAAGAAAACTTAATAGTCCCTTTTCTACAGGAAAATCTAAAACACGAGAATCTTGATAGCAAACATTCAGTGCTGGCCTCCACTTCCTCCCGACGAACTTCGGGGACCGCGCGCCACTCACGAGCGCACTCATGATCACGCTCACGAGCGTGGGTCCGCCTAACCACCTGCTCTGCGGACGAATGATTCGCCCGTGGTCTGCCCATAGACCAGCGAACGGGAATTTAGGTGATCATAATTATCATCACCATCTAAGCTCCTTAAAGGTGCCATGAAGAGAAAACACAAGTTTGGTTCATTCAAAAGATTGTCTCGTTAGAATCATACTGACACCACTTTTAACGTAAACTTCGCTCAAATAAGCTACATAATTAGGAAAAACGGGAATGGTCATGCGACCCACCAGCTCATTTCCCGCAACAGAACCTATGATGTCACATGAGCTAAGCTCTGCGATTGGCGGAGGCTGGCAGAAGCAGACGCCAATTAGGTAGAGCTTACAAACTAGACGAATGAGCGATTTGCGCTTAAATTTAGGGCACATTCTTTACAAAGCAATAAGAATGATGGGACAAACAGTGGAAGTTACGAAAGCACATGTAAACATAGAAGTACTGATGCGTTCTGCTGTTCGTACTGCGCACAGCATGCTTGGTTTAGCTGCACAGCACTGCGGGGCTTGGGGTTGTCTCAGACGACACTGGCCGATTGACGCAAGCAACGGTGTCTTACGTGACCCCATTTGTCGAGCGAGCACTGTTTCAGGGAACGAATATTTTCTCCCAGAACAAAAACAAGCCAGATTTAAATGCGGGCAAAAACAAACCAAACGCTTGCCACGGTATTGTGGCGCCATCTAGGTTACAGAACGTAAAAAAACGCGGGAACAAACCAACACCGCTGTACAGGGTGGAGACAACCTTTGAACGGTCCCGTGCCGCCGCAATTGGGCCAACGGGCTCAACACGTTATTCTTTTCGTTTCCCACGAGACCTAGCAACGCGAAACAGACAATATGATTCAAACTTCTTCAGTAAACCGCGTTGCGGCGATAATTTTAGCGCGGTTTTGACACAATGACTTGCTTCGGCGGCGAGCGAGCAACCGAAAATGGCGCCGCCAGCATATACGTGTCTCTGCCCTGTACGGCGGATGCGTGAATGAATGTACTCCAGGCTGCAGAGCGGTCGGTTCCTGTGATGTCATTTGGGACCACGAAAACGCACGATTGAGCGGGAAAATCAAAATTTTAACCTAAATTGTTTAATTTCTCAGTGAATAAAGCACCATTTGTATCCGGACAAGCGCTGGGGGCACTATAAAACACGAAATCTTTCGAATAAAACCAACTTGCATTTTCTCTTCATGGCTCCTTTAAGGTGGGCTTTACAGTTAGCGTTGAGCATACACAAATCGCATGTTAAAGTCAGTTATTTCAAGCTTCGTTTGCTAAACAACGCGCAAGATGCCTTGCCTACATATTTCCCCGTCCCATTTTTTGGTCGACCACACTCCCCCCCTCCCCCCGAAAAAAATTCCTGGCTACGCGCCTGGCACACGCCCAATCAGGAGTACGTTCAGCATGCACGTCGGTTGTTTAAAAAAAGGGTGTAATGTATTGCTCAGAAGACTCAATGCTTGCACGCATCTTGGAGCAGCAACGGCCTTGGCAGATGTGTTTGAGTGGTTTTTCCTCTCTTATAACATCCACAGTGCTTTCAGGAAAAGCCCCAGGCCTAGCAATTAGCATGTTCCAGTTAAGAATAATGCTGCTGATACTTTACATTTTCAAATCTTTTTCTTTGTGGAAGGATGTTTCTTTATTGGCGGTACAGCACTAGCGTGCGTAAATCGCAGCCTTCAGAACCCCAATCAGGCCTGTTTAAATGGTACGGGCAGTTACATAACTATTTGAAAAAGTGGACTGCAAGGACTGTCAATTCACATGATAAACATCCAAAAAATAGCTCAAAACATAACTGGTAAGGCTTTATCGAAGACTAAACTACAAAGGTGATAACATTTTTGTGTCACCACCTAAGAAATATGGCTTCACCGTAAACATGACTAACACCAGGAAGTTCGTATTAATGGTGATTAACTGCTACGCCCACATTATGATTTTGGGTGAAACTTTTGAGTTTTCCGAAATTAACAATAAAGGTTGCCATTGAGCGCCTACATGTTAGGTTATGCATCAAACACCAATAATTGTTATGGGGGAGAGAACTTGTACATTCAAGTGATCGAACCTTATTCAAGTATGATAGCCCACTGTGCTACCAAAACTGTGTTTGAAAACTTACGTTCTGGCAGCCAAACACTGTTGACAATGCTTGTGGCTCTTGTCCGGTTGAATGGAGGGACGTGATGCCCTCAGACCGTCCAGAGGTCTAAAACGGGATGACACATGATTACCACACATGCAAGAATGGAAATGATTAGGTGCACGAATGTTACGTCTCGGGCAACACAACATTCAGCCAAAATCACTGCCCGCGTACCGCCGCACCGTACACATGGTGAGGTGGCTCGCCGCAAACGCAACGAAGCTTGCGAGGCGCGCACATTCGCTCGCAAACGATTCTCCCTCGCAATTCCCAACACGGCACAAACGACTGCGGTGATCAACGAAGCCGAAAACGCTGCGCAGCACAGTTTAGAGGAGTAGCCGCCCGTGTTCTGATAAACTACGCGTAAGACGTGGTTCGCAGTGGTGAACTCTGAAGCTGTTCAATATAGTGCTGCGGAATGGGAAACGTTACTGAGTTACTGAGCGCCACGGCGTTACTGAGCGCCAGTGCGTTTAGCGCTCAATGCAAGCACCACAATCTTTCGCACATCGCCTTTCTAGAGACGAGCCCTCTAGGTTCAACCTCGCCAGTTCAGTTAAACAATTCACACACGCGTGCTCCTGTTAACGAATCCTTAAAGCGGCGATGACAGCTACAAACGACATCCAGTGACAAGAAAGGCGGCAAATGTGACGACAGCTTACCGAGAGGAGCCGACGCAGAAGAGCGAGCGACGTTCAGAGGCAAGCGCCAAGCGAAATTAGCCGTCTTCAGGTGGCAAAGTTGTTCTCAAATACTTCATCGCGAAGTCGAACACGACAGACACAACCGAAGACGACGAGGTGCCCAATTAATCATAATAACTGCGCTTGTTTAACCACACACCACAGTAAACACGTAAACAATCCGATGAAAGACGGGTCACGGGGTATCTGTTCCGGAATCCGGCCACGCCGCCGCGCGCCGTACTCAAGATATCGGCCGTTGGCAGGGAGTTGCGTAAACAAATTAAAACGACAACAATAAATAATTACCTCTTTTACTGAATATAACATAATCTTTAGGTTTATTATTTACTGTGTGTATTATAATTAAGAAGCTTAGATATTTAAAGTTTACAAACACAAAACGCGAACTGAAGCTTATGGCGCTCGATTTGAACGTTAAAAAAAGCAGCAGATAGTAAGATAACACTGCGCAATGAAATTTGGCAGTGTTCTAGTGTAAGTAATCGTATTATTATTTGGCGTCTGTTTATTTAGCGCCCGATTTCATGCCCCTACCTCCCCAACTTTTGTTTTCTTTTGATATCTGCCTTGTTCTCCAACGTTGTTTCTGCAGGAGAAACTAGGTGGTCTGTTTATTGCATTTGTACACAATATTTACGGTCGCTAACAATAAGAATGGAATAAAATTGTGATTGCTAGTACGTTATAACTCCACTGAGTGACGAGAATGACTGTTGTCAGAGAGGGCTATGATTGTGCTGGTGGGGCAGGAGAGGAACAGGGAACGATGGAATGATGATACAGATGTCACAGTTCAAGACTGTGCTGTGCTCCGTGCAAGGCTGTAGGAAACAAAAAGTGGGAGGGGGAGTGTTATTCTGTCGATGTCGTAATAAGCAAGGGCTGATATTTTTCCTGTTTCAACGTCGGTGCTGCCGCTGCTTTTTATTGAATTTGGCAGCTTTTTTTTTTTTTTGCTTTTGAACATTTTTGACGAGGTTGGGTGGATGGTACAATGGGATGTCTTTTTGAAATTATATTGCATGCATGACCTCAATCAATGATGATCTGAACACCTTTTCCCCACCCTTTCAACACCCTTAAAAAAAAAGGGGCGTTGAGGTTGGTCAACACCCTTTTTTTTCACGCAAAAAGGGTGGAAAGCTACAAAAAAGGGTGTTGAGATTCAAGAAAAAGGGCGTAAGGGCCTCCCAACACCCTTTTTTCAATTATTTTACGCCCTTTTTGGCCAAAAGGGTGTAAAAAAGTTTAGTGTGATATATGATTATTTGCTGCCTCCACTTCAGTCACCACATAGTGGAAAGTTGGTTTTGAAGCAAGGACCACTTAACACACATTCCACACCCAGTACCATTGTAGCTCTGATTATTTCTCTTGCCAGTTCCCCGGGGCCTTACTTAGCACCATGAGCACACTTGTAGACAACCCTACTATACTTAAACTCCTCGTGCAAGCCAGGTGTGATGTTCTTGTGCGAGTTACTAATTGAAACAACATGTCTGCCTTCCGTACACCAAGCTTCGAAGCACTGCCGGAAAGTAACAGGACTGTCAAACTTAGCACCCACAGCAATCTCGCTGCCTCCCCCTCCAACTAACATAGTAGCATCCTGGGCATCACAACAAGCAGTCTCGGGACCTGGATCCTTTTTGGTCACAGCATTTCCTTGATCGGTCTGGACATCAGAGGTGGCAACCCAAAGCTACCAGACGTCTACAACTCTTGGAAGCAATGTGACCAGCCTTGACTGGATTACCTACTCCTGTGCCAGACCTACCGGTGACATGGCTGCTCTGTCCACAAATGCAGCTTTTGCAGCCAGTGACCTCAGTCACAGCACCACTCAAGGCAGCTGTACCGGGAGCAACAGATGCAGCTGTAGCCATCTGACAGCTCTCCTGCTGCCGGAAGCCACATGCTGATCTATGCCACAGCTGTCATGAGCAGTGCCATGCGAGGTGTTGGCTCCACCTTGAGTTGGCCTACCAAAGCCAGCGGAGGAAGCAGTAGCACAGGAATTCCTTTTCAGGCGTTTCTGCGACTGGTTGACAGACACTGGCAAAGGTGGGTCGCACTTCAAGTGGTTGGCAGCTGCCGATGCCGGAACACCGCTCACCCTGCTCACTGCTGGGATATAGCTTTGTTCTGGCTTTCGCAGTGCCGCAGCCTTCCTCCTCCTCTTCTTAGACAACACCAGTGTCCACTCACCGTCGCCACCATGGCGAACATCCCTGGGCTCTTCCTCCACGGAGGAGCGCACAACAGGGTGGCTTGCACACGTCTGTGAGCCCCCCCCCCCCCTGCGACGCTGGCCTGAATGGTGCTTGCACCTCGGCTGACGGCCTCTGGCTGGGCGCAAGGCACCTGAGCACAGTGCCTGTCAGCCTTTCCCTTTGCAGGTACATTCAGGCCAAGCGGCACGGAGTAAGGCAGGGTGTACCAGGTAGACCAGGTCTTGCTTCCCTTGCAGCGAACGCGGACACTACCAACAAGAGCAGGGCCAGCTCCCCGAGGGGGGCCAGCTGGAAGCTGGCTGGTGTCGCGCCTCTGCAAGGCTGGTGTCGCGCCTCTGGCTTCCCAGACAGGAGCTGGTGTTGTGGGAGCTCCACTTGCTGGCTGCAGAGAGGCATGCGAGCCAAGCGGGGAAAAATCTGCTTCGCAGAGGGTGAGAGCACTTGGGGTCTTGGTCACCCAGCCCCTCCAGAGGGACGCTGCATGGCTCTCCTGGTAGCTCCTCTGAATGTGGCTCATCTCCAAGACTGCAACCAGGCTGAGGGCCTACAGGATGTCCGCCAGCACCTTGTTCCCGTGGCGGCTCAGGTGGACACCATCCAAGGCCAGGCAGCTGGGCCACACGTTCTCCAGGCCGCCCAGGAAAGTGAAGCCGCGCTCCTGGCAGAACTCCTGCAGGTCAGCGTCCACACGCGTGTACAGGTAGTTTCCGTGCCGGAGCTTGTCGGACAAAGCTTCCTCCCCGCTGTACTTGTTCTGCCGCCGGGGGAGGATGGCAGAAAAAGCTACATGCGCGGTCGGATTGCGTTCGAGGATGTCCTGAGCTAGCCGGTGATACTTGTGCCTGTACACGCTGACACTGCCGTCGTCGACGTTGTTAGTACCAACGTGCACACTCACAACATCAAAGCCAGCTACCTCGTCAGCTATCTTCGACAGCAAGCGCTCGATCTGAGTCCCTCCGTGCGCAGAAACGTTCACAGCCAGGCCCTGACGCGACGGAAAGTACTGCTCCACGTACTTTACCCCCGAGTCACCGGAAACCAAAACACGAGCCATGGCAAGCTTGAAGTTACAAACAGACAACGAACAGCAGCACGTGTTAAGTTGGGTTAAGTTACAGACACGTTCTAACTAGCACTACAGAGCTAAACACAACAAATTTCTGCAAAATACCTAATCAAAATAATTAAATGAAATCTTCTCAACACGAAAAAAAAAACAGGCAACGAACAGCAGGACGCGTTTAAGTTGGGTAAGTTAGTCAATGACACGTTCTAACTAGCGTGTACAGGACCATGGGCTTTAGGACCATGGGCTTGTCCCAAACGTGCTTTACGGGCTACCATAGCTCTGATAGAGTACCTGCAAAACACAGGTCTAGACCAGTCGCTGTGAATAACTCGCCGTATCTGTACGCATCAACTTCTTGAACATCATCGCCATCATCCTCATCACGTCATCAACTGGCGTAGCAAGTTATGCATTTTAGCCCAGCTAACATCGCCAGACTTCATTAAAGATCGCTCTCTCTCTCTCACTACGGAGCTAAACACAACAAATTTCTGCAAAATACCTAATCAAAATAATTAAATGCAATATTTATTTTTGCATTTGCAATGCAATATTTTTGCTTCGCAGCAAAAACAGCTTCGTCGCTAATTCCTCGGGGCGATGTCATGTTCTAAGCTGTTGATTTCGGCTTCAATTTGCCCATTCTAACCCTCACCCAAAGTTTTAATGGAAAAACGGCCTTCGTTTTTGAGGTAGAAGGACGATATTTCAGCTCCTAAAGGTGTTGTGCCACCAAATTTTAAGTCTAGCTGTAAAAAGCCTGCTTTCTCTGTATGCAAGGACCATCAACACGAAGTTCTGGGTACAGCAAGCGCTTAATATATATTTTAATTCGCTTCTAAAAGGGTATGTCTCCTGCCACGCGCGTGGCACGTGCCACGCCCTTTCAGATTAGGTCAGTTTGCAAACTCCGCTGGCGGAGGCGGCCCAAACTCGTCTCCCTGCCGCAGAGGCGCTGGCGTCGCGTTGAGATCGGCGGAGCAAGCAAGCAGCCGCCGCCGCCGGCTGCTGCCGGCCGGCAAAATCTTTCCCCCTCAGTGAGTCGGCTTTGGCGACAGCCACACACGGTCCTTTGCTCGCTGTGCGTTTCTTCGTTGTTGATCGTCGGTGCGTGCCTCTCTATAAATTAATTTGTAGAACTGTTACACATGATTACGCGTCGATGGGTTTTGAGAACTTTTTTTGAATCGTAGCACCTCATCACTTGGTACGAGCACGTCATAACGGCAGCAGTGCAGTCGAACCTTGTTTTAAAAGTAGTATCTGGGCAGTAAATTCGTTCGTTGTATCCTATATTCGTTTTAACAGTAGGGGTAAAACTCGGTTCAAGCAACTCGGCAGTCTGGCTCGCGCGAAAACTCGAGATACAAAGCATTATTCTATGGTTCGAACCCACGACGTACGATGTAATCCTTACCTGCCTCCGTGTGGCATTTCAAACTAAATGGACAGATACATTAGAACGAACTACTTTTGACAAAACAGGCATGCGTTGTAATTTATTTGAAGAAAGACGTGACGCGAAAAATGGCTGTGTTACTTTCGTATTTTCGTTTTGACTTTTTTTTCATTCTAGCTGTCGAGTTTTGAGTCTTGCGCGAACCAAAACCCCGAGGAGAGAGCAAATGCCGAGCGCTCGTGAGCGCGTCGCTCGATGCATATGTCGATGACTATAACTAGCACAGTGCAAAGCGACGACGTAGCATGTCAATAAACAATTTCAAACTTCTACAGTTGCGTGGTGTGTCCTTAGTGTTCACGTAGAAATAAATCCTGCAGCTTCGCTACGTTTCAAGCTTTGCGCAACTTGTTGCAAGCTTCCCCAGATTGTTTTCTTATTACGCTGGACGGCGGAACTATAAGCTTAAAGGGGCACTGACACAAAAATTTTGCATCGTTTTTTTTTTTGTTGCTATAAGTAGCTAGTGACCTACTGACCTACCTGTAGAAACCTCATTTGCTTCAGCGCGCGACAGTTGTTTAATTAGAGGCATTTTCAATGCAGCCAGTCGCAGTTTCGGTTTCAGCGGGTGCCGCGAAACGATGGATTTTGTGTGAACAAAGCTGACCACGTGACCGTCGAAGGATATCACAGAGCAGAGCTGCCGTAGCACTGTCGAATCCGCATCGCCGGCAGTTTCTGCGAATGCCCCCACGTACTGATCTCGTGAGCCGCTTAATTAAAAAGCGGCCGTGGACGTGACGCAGGCGCTGCGAGTGCAAATGCTACCGCGGCTAAAGCGCTAGACACATGTACGACGGGCGCACGCGATTCGCATGCGACTGATCGTTACGATTGATTGTTAGGACCCGTTTTGGCGTCGATCGCTGGTCGGAGGAGGCTCACGACGGGCGTCTGGCAAGCCAGATGCAGTCGTGCCATCGTTGCAATCGTCGTGAGGCCACAGCCAATGAGAGCCCGCTGAGCCCCAACCCCCCGCAACCGGCGTGCGTTGCTCTGGTCGGCTCGGGTGTTGGGAACTTTAGGCTTAGCATCCTGGCGGATATTTGATCACCGCTATCTGTGTAACTGCGAATGGCAATCCGTAACACAACTTTTCATCAAACTATCATCCCTTTTCTCGCATAAGCTACTTCTTTTTAGCGATCAGATTGATTCAGAAGAGCAGCGACAAGCGCGGTTGCTACCGTGTTCTGCGCCGGTTCGAGCCGCTGAGTGTGCCGAGCTGGCAGGCGCGACCGGCGTGTGTGCGGACTGTTTCCGAAGGCAGAAAACGCTTCGCGATTGCCTGCTTTATCCATTTCTTGCGAACAAACGCGCGGAATCTACAAATTCAGCTCAGCGATCGCCGTAGTTGAACATCTGCGTAGCCTGTTTCGATGCTTCCGCGCAGGTATTGCCATCTCTCGACCGGTCGGGGCACCGCCCGCCGCGCGCCGCGGCGGCCGGTCAGCGTAGGCTTGCATCGCGGCCGATATCTGATCGCCGCTTTTAAAATAAGCCCTGATAACAATCCCTAGCACAATTTTTCACCACACTAACACCTACTTTCTCGCATGTGGAACTTCATTTTAACGATCAGATTGAGATTCAGAAGAGCAGCGACAAGCGGTTGCTACCGTGGTCTGCGCCGGTTCGAGCCGCTGAGTGTCCGAGCTGGCAGGCGCGGCCGGCGTGTGCGCGAACTGTTTCCGAAGGCAGGAAACGCTTCACGATTGCCTGCTTTATCCATTTTTTGCGATTAAACGCGAGGAATGTTCAAATTCAGCTCAGCGATCGTCGTAGTTGACCATGGAGCAAAAACGGTGGGCGAAGCGACGCCGACGACGCATCGCATGCGCGCATCGGGTCATGTGTCTCAAATTCACGCGTACGACTAGTCGTGGTGACAGTCGTAACGATCAGTCGCATACGAATCGCGTGTACCAATGGTACATGTGTCTAGCGCTTAAAGAACGACGCGCGACGCTCGAGACAGTGGGTGGCAAGACGCGCGCTGGGAGCAGCCGGCCGGTCTGCCTACAGGTCCGCCTACAGATGTGTTCGGCTTAGCACTGCGGCGGATATTCGATTGCCACTCTCGTAAGTTGACAATAGAGAGTTTTAGCAAACCGGGTACCGTCCGCTAACGCTACGGTGGCGGGTAGCGGGGCCCGCCTGGGAAGGTGAAAATTCGTTCCGGTGGGGGGACTAGTTCCGCCGGCAGGCCTTCGCCATGCCCGCGCTTCTCTCTACTGACGGGCAACCTCCTCGCCCTCCCCGCGCGCGCATGCGTGGTCGGGTCCCGGTAACCCGCCACAGTAGCGTGAGCCTCCGTTAGCCGCTATGCTAAAACTCTCTAATATTTATTGCAACCCGCCATCGCATCATTAAATCCTTTCTGATATAAGCTTTCATGGTTGCGACTTGGGTACAACTTCGTGCAGCGGTAACAAGCTATCACTCGAGCTACCTGCGCCGGCCTGGGCCACTTCGCGGCCGTGGCGCCTGCACAGCGACCGTGCGGCTCGCTCAGTGGGGTTTTCGTGCCTCTGGCGCGTTTTCGCGTCCGATGTAAATAAAAAGTAATAGAAACAGAGTGCCCGGAATCGCTGTAGAACTTTGGTCGCGGCCAGCTGCCCGATGAGCTGACGAAATCACGGCGCCTCCGCCGGCAACGATCTGGGGCGGTATTCTCGAGTTTTGTCCCTTTTGCGTCTCTTTCAAAGGTGTCCCTTTTGGCAAGCCCAGATTGGCTAAAAGCAAACAACCGGAAGTGACGTAACGCAAGCGCGGCAAACCTATTGCCAACGCTCACTGCTTAACCGGAAGTACGTCACGGGGAAGGGGCGCAAAAGGGACGTTTTCAAAAGGGACAGTTACGAGAATGCCGCCCCTGGTCGTTCGTTCTCGAGAGCAGAAGCTCCGCCCTCCGATTGGAGCGGCGAGCCGGGCGAGCCGGCAAAAACGCCGGCAGTACGGAAGCGGGAAATACAAACTCGTGACGTGTTTGGATGTTGTTTATTTACACAATATCCACGGGATGTCGATTGCGCTTGGTCCTCTGCTGGCTGCTCGGTTCGTTTCGCACACTTTAAAATTGATTTGAAATATGTTCTAGGTTGTATTCGCCGCTGATATTTTGCAGATGATTTATATGTGTTCACACCAATCTATCTCCGAAGTTATCTCGCCTTCAAAATTTTGTGTTAGTACCCCTTTAAAAAGCTCTGCAGTTTATAGAATAAATGCCACTCAGGAGTGTATCTGCACATTTAGTTTTTTACGATGCTTATGATGCATAGCAAACTTCCGCAATAAAAAAAATTAAGCGCAACCAACGTTCGTATTTCGTTGGCTATATGTCCCACTGTATTCAGTTTGCGCAAGGATGGTGTGCGAATTTTACAAGTTATATTTTTCATGTCTGCGAAGAAAAACTGCTGAGTTTGCTTACGCGTTTGAAGCGCGAGGCGCTGAAAAACGTTGGGGTGTTTTTTCACGTTTCAAACGGCGTATTATTTCGATGTTGACAGCGCAAATATGGAATACACACGGATACTCGCCAAATGAGCTCGGGACGTGGTCTCTAGGACAGCATACTCCACTTACCCATCAAGAAACCATTTCTTTCACTGATGTCACTCAATTTACACGTAAAGGATTTCGGGTTTGGGACGAACAAAGGTATTTTTGTCTTGCGTGCGCAAAAAATGCCTTGCGGGAATGGCACTCTCATTGATCAGCAGAAAGCGGCTAGCTCTAACGGTATGTGTCTTTCCTGGGGGACCGCCGTCAGCAGTACAGAACCAAGATGTGGTATGAGAAATATTATACCGTTAAGGCATACGCGCAGGCGTACCATTTGTCTCTGTTTCAAAATTACCTTCGGGATCGTTCTCAAGTAGTAGTGCTGAGTAGTTGTATCAGTCTTAAAGGGACCCAGAAAAGCTTTGTGAAGGTGGCAAACAAATGCATTCAGGTGGTAGAACACATAACGGGGGATTTTTGAGCCAAGTGTGAGCCCCATACGTTGTACGGATAATTTGTAAACGATTTCTGAAGATCGCCTTTCTCAGCCGACGAGCGCGACGCCGGAGCGAGCCGATCGCGGCTGACGTAACGCCGGTCACGGTTGACGCAACGGCGATCGCGGCTGACGCTGCGGCGAGCTGCCCCCCTGATCCGCCCAATCGCCAGTTAGGTCGGCCGCCGGCAACGTCACTGCCATTGGCTTCCGGCTGCTCTTCCTCCTTCCTGCGCGACCCCGAGGCAAAGCCGGGTCTGCAGCGATTGACGCGTGCCTAGGTGCAGGAATGTAGCTAGCGGAGAACGGAAGTCGAGCGTCGCGATGTCACATGGCTATTCCCAGTGTTTCCAGCTGCTTTGAAGCAGCAGAGAGGGAGGAGGAATCGATCAGCAAGGGGGGAGAGGTGCACTTAATTGCTTCTCGCGAAGCTAATACTAAATGTAGATGAATAATTCCAACGGCATTGTATCGCTATATTGGTGCTAAGCGACAATACAGGCCTTTTGTAACTTTTACAAAAGGCTTTTCTGGGTCCCTTTAAGAGTGGTGCCCCGCAAGGATATATTTTTTCACCTCTTCTTTTTAATTTTTTTATTAAGGATCTTGCTATTGTTGCTAAAACTACGATAATGTATCAATACGCTGGTGACACCACGCTGGTGCCGGACAACTCAGATTATTCACTAGCTCTTCAGGATGGTGCTAGAAGTGTAGCCTATTGGTTTGAGGCGAACCTAATAACAATTATTCATGTATAACGTCGGCTAATCTGTTTTCGCAATCCACAGAAAACAATGCCAAATGACTTGTTAAGTTGGACGCTTGTTTATTCCTCATCCGAGCCTCTCCGGCAGCTAGTATCAGAACATTTTTATTTCATAGCCAAGCAAACTGCGTACGTGAGGCATTCTTCGAGTAAATGCGCTGGTAATATTACTCAAGCAACAGTGTTACTCACCTGAAAACAATGCACCGTTTAGGCGCAGGATCGCATTAAAAGAGGGGCGGCCACAAATCCAAAAGCCCAACGGCATTCCTCCATAATACACGTAGCATTTTTTATGTACTAGTAAGGCGTTTTGTAAATACATTCCAAGATTTAATTTGTGATCTGGCTTAAACATAGGTTTACGCTGAGCAGGCACCTCGTCTCGAAATCTGTCCGATTAACCGAGTACTGAAGAGCCCTGCTACGTGCAAACAATAACTCCCATTTTTTAGGGAGTACTGTGATGGCGTGTTTTTACTGCACTGGGTATTATCCAACTACCTCTTTTCAATCTACTCCAAGGGTTTTACATTGAAGCAAAACTAACTCGCTTGCGCCGTTCAACAGGGAGCAGTAGCAGACGACTTCAGGAGGAGCGATCTCAACTTGGGTGACCCGCCGCGGTGGCTCAGTGGCTTTGCGCTGCTGAGGCGTTGCACTGCTGAGCACGAGGTCGCGGGTTCGATTCCCGGCCGCGGCGGCCGCTTTTCTGATGGAGGCGAAAAGCAAAAACGCCCGTGTGCATGAGATTTCGGCGCACGTTAAAGATCCCCATGTGGTCAAAATTAATCCGGAGCCCTCCACTACGGCGCGCCTCATCGCCTGCGTTGCGTCGGCGCGTAAAACCCTACAATCAATCAATCAATCAATCAATCAATCAATCAACTAGGGTGCCTTGATGCTCGTGCGCTCCGCTGAGGGTGAGGACAGCCGCGTCGTCTGCTACGGCATCCGCCATTACGCCTCCCGCGGCAGCTGGGTAGCATGCGAAGCGCGCGACCATTTGCGGTGCACGATACGTTCAGGAACCAGCGCACGTTCGCAAGCTTTTCTATTTTGCGAAGCTCAGCCAGCACTTAGTGCTGTTGTTGCCTAAATGCTTATCAAAGAAATGAAGTATGCCTTGTAAGCTAATGGCCTGTGCGAGGCGTCAGTGGTTAACGTAGACTTCGATGTACTAAAAACGAATCTTCTTCCTTAGGCGGGAAACAACAGACGTTCGATAAGTCTAAATCTTTACCTATGTTCTTTGTAAAAACGTTGATCCAAACAGGCTACCCATCGTTTAAAGCACTTGTATACATGCTGCCAGCAGCCGTACATGTACTTCAGCGTAAAAATTTTAGTATTGCGGAGCTAGCTAGTGTTTACAATGTTTACAAACAATTTATTAATTTTCCAAAACTGGCATCGCATAAAACTGGTTGGGAACCAGCATCGAGCGAGCAACCGGGCCCTGGCGCTTGGTGTGCATGTTGTTGCTCGCTCGATGCCCGTTCCCCGCATGTTTTATGCGATCGTTTCCATCCCCATGCCCTTGTGCTGCGGGCCGCAGGGCAAAAATTATTCTAGGAATGGCTGAAAACTCTAGCACTTGCCCAGGGGATCGAAAAGAAGGCTTCTTTGGACAGCCAAAATCAAGCGCGACAAGCGGCATTTCACCAAAGCCTATTTGTATCGTAAGTTAACATTTATTTTTTTTGAGCGCGAAGCTATTTCATCTGCCAGAAATATTTAGCATACCACTATTTTTTTTTATTTTCTTGAATACAAAGCACCCGTGTGGGCAATATATGGCGCAGCTTAACGGGCCCCGAGTATTCTGATACATTCTAAAGTACTACCGAGGGTTTCAGAGTAGTGTCGTTGCGCGGGAAAGTTTCACCCTGGGTTCAGAATTTATATTTATTCGTGCACGCTTTCCACAACTTCATCGAAACTTGCATGCCTCTTCCGAAATGAGAACGTTTGGACGTTTGGACACAAAAGTTACCCTGTTACTGCGAAAAATGTTCAGCGTTACGATCCCGGGCCGGTTACCGCCGTCTTTGTTCTTGTGAAGCAGTGCTTTTTAAATGAAAAGTAAAAACAAGCCCAGGCTTATTGTGCAGTGGTGTGTCATTCTTGCAAGATAATTAAATTCTGCCCTAGTAGGAAATCACGACTTGGCTACAAACTTTTCATAGAACTAAATCTTTAATGCCTGCTATAAAGTATCGCTCCAACGACCTTATCTTTCGTCAGCTGATTGTTTTTTATTAGCAAACATTTTCAGTGCAAAGGTTTAACGTATTACCCTAACAGCAGGCAAGGAACGCCCTTTATAAAACCTCTCCCCACAAACCTGATTCTTCGTCAGCTGATTGTTTTTATTTGCATAAATTTTCAGTTCAAAGGTTTAAAGCATTACCCTAACAGCAGGCAAGGCCCATTGTCACGCTCATTGAAACAGCTCACGGGAAAACGCACGTGAAATCAGATTATTAAAACTTTCCCGTGGAGCTAACCTCTCCAATTAATAAATACTTCTATCTGTCACACACACAGCTCGTTCTTGCCGGGGATCATACAGCGTGCGAGTTAGCGACAGTCCTCAGCAAGTTCTCCATGTAGTATTTTATTAGTGAAATCGCTTCTGTAGGCGCAGCATTTGTGTACAGGAATAAATCACATGTTCACTGAAATTTTCGGGTTTTGTTCCGTAAAAGTAGAGCGACAGTACGGATGTGATGTGTTCAAGTATGCCCGTAAAGTATCTTCTGTAAATGGTGAGGCGGGGGATGGGTATCAATGTCAGATAATAACAAGGGAAAAACAGGTGTTTATATACCGAAAAAAATTAAATATTTGAATCATTTCCGCAAGAATACTAATAAAGTAGTTCACATTTCATCTTACCAGCATATTTACACAGTACTGCCGCTCGGCACCTTATTCCTTGGGTGAAGGGGGGGGGGGGAGGGGACGGGAGGGGCTGCTTCTTCTGCGTGCAATGCAATGATGCCAGTTTTGGAAAATTAATAAATTGTTTCTAAACATTGTAAACACTAGCTAGCTCGACAATACTGAATTTTTTACGCTGAGGTACATGTACGGCTGCTGGCAGCACGTATATAAGTGCTTTAAACGATGGGTAGCCTGTTTGGATCAACGTTTTTACAAAGAAAATAGGTAAATGTTTATACTTCTCGAACGTCTGTTGTTTCCCGCCTAAGGAAGAAGATTCGTTTTTAATACATCGAAGTCTACGTCAACCACTGACGCCTAACACAGGCACAGGCCATTAGCTTACAAGGCATACTTCGTTTCTTTTATAAGCATTTAGGCAACAACAGCACTAAGTGCTGGCTAAGCTTCGCAAAATAGAAAAGCTTGCGAACGTGCGCTTGTTCCTGAACGTATCGTGCACCGCAAATGGTCGCGCGCTTCGCATGCTACCCAGCTGCGGCGGGAGGCGTAATGGCGGACGCCGTAGCAGACGACGCGGCTGTCTTCACCCTCAGCGGAGCGCGCGAGCATCAAGGCACTCTAGGCCCTCTAACACTGGTCGGCGACTTTGGCTAGTTTCGGTTTCCGAAATTGTGGCGATCCTAGCGGCACGGTGCTGCGGCGTGGCCCTTCCCTTTCCTTCAGCGTTTCTTTCTTTCCACGCCGTCAACGCTTCCGCGCCTCCTCACGCATGCGCAACAGCTCACCGGCGCCAATATTTTTTTTTTCTTTCTCTCGGCGCGCACGGCGGTACGTGCGTGAGCGAGCCGGCGTGCGAAGGGTTGCGCGGGTTGCCTAAACGCCTCCACGGGCTGAAAGTTTCGCTGCATTATAAAATACATTCGAATGTATTCTAAATATGGGGCAGCAGAGGAAGGAGCGTTACCACTCCTGCGCAGCTCTGTGGTGCACCAACACAGGGCGGTAGAGTTCGGCCAAGTTTCTCGCCTTCTGCAAAGACGGCAGGTAAGCAAATTAGCTTTGTACAAGTTATAGTGAATTCCTTAAAAGCCGACCGATTGCACTCTTCTGTTTTCAAAATAATTACAGCATGTAACGCGTGAAGTTAATGAGACATGCCACTCGTTTTGGAGTGGAAACTAAGTGCAAATATATCCCAGCTGTGCAGGTACGCAAAGTTTTAGTAGAAGTAACCGCGTCTTTGGCACGCACACTCTTGCTCGCAAGATCAGTTTGTGGTGGCATTGCCGTTTTTTTGATTGCCTTAGTAACTGCTGGAACGTCAATTCAGTATACTTATCAAGGTATTTTTTGTTGTTTCGTGCAGCAGGTATAAGTCTTGGTTTGGGCCCCAAGTCGAGGACGGTTTGCGACTTCATTGAACGTTTCCTCCGGTGACTCTCCTCAATCCATCCAATGTCATCACGACGCACCTGCTCACAAAGAAGGCAAGCTCAACTGTACGCGCTTCTTGCCTTTCACGGCGTACCTACTACCACAGCGATTAGTGGCGTGGAGGTGCTGCGCCTTAAGCATTTTTGCCTCCGCCG
This sequence comes from Haemaphysalis longicornis, assembly GCF_048455015.1. NCBI lineage: Eukaryota > Metazoa > Arthropoda > Arachnida > Ixodida > Ixodidae > Haemaphysalis > Haemaphysalis longicornis. The sequence continues at coordinate 207,989,292 of NW_027526407.1, read as the reverse complement.
TCTTGCTCCAAAACGTATATTTGCGGCGAAACTACTGCCAAGCGTTCCTTCAGGGCTCCGAAAAATCTGACGTAACACCGCGGTGTTTAATGCGTGTCGATTTTCACATGAAGCAGTGGAAGGCCAAACCGAAATGCATGCGTTGTCTGCAGTCACCATTGCAAGCGTTTCGCTCATTAAAAAAATTACCGCGCCTTCCCGCGAGGGGAACACGAGTAAATGCAGAGCATTGGGGGTCGTTAACGCCGCGTAAAGTCGCGTTAGGGTGGGTAGTTGGGTCGTAGTTGCGTTGCTGTTGGTTTGGGGTAGAGAGAGGAGAGTAAAGTCGCGTTAGGGTGGAGCGAGCGTCAACCAAGGAAGGAAGGAGCAACGCAGTGACTGAATCACGAGCGACCGCTAGCCGCTTTATTTTTGCAGCGCGCGCAGTAGAGGGAGAGCCGTACGGGGGGGAGAGCGCGCATGCGCAAGCAGCGCGCGCCCTTTCACGCCCCACCGCGCTGCTATCACGCACCTGTTACGCCGAGACCACTCCTTCTTACACCGTGGCCGAGACCAACGTTACTAGTTTATTCTAGTAACAGCTCCATTCGATTCAGAAGGGGTGCACGGCAACGTTGCAGAGAAAGTTCTGAGGTGCCGGTGCAGTGCAGCAGCGTGGTTCCGCGGTGCCGAAGCGACTAAAACCCGCCCGCCGACCGGACGTTGTTGCCAGCATACTCGAGAAACGCGTGCTGGCAACACTGATTTGTTTCGACCGCGACCGACGCTGGACGCTGCCCCTCATGGCTATGCTGGCAACACTTGCAACGCGCCCGGAACAACGACCGTGTTGCGGGCGGGTTTTAGCACGACCGGCTCCGGTCGTGGGTTTTATTCGCTGCGGTCTGCTGTGATGCTGCCCAGCACGGCCCTGCACTACAGAACCTAGTACCGGGTATCGCGCATCAGCCGATCTATAGAAGAAGCCGATCTCCACTGTGCAGCGCCGGAAATGTGCCCATCTTGCTGGTTGCTTTCATCAAACTGCTGCTGAGTGTTCTCCGTGCGATCCATGTGTGAAGTTGGCTCACCTTGGTGCAGCACCGCCACCCGTTTGTGCCAAGGAATCTGAGAGTGGAAGGCGAGCTTTACGCTCCCTGCAAGCTTTCGACATTGGTGCCTGTGTGTGCTTCTTCGTGTATTAGCCGGCGTGCTTCCGGCCGTCACTTTTATCTCGTAGTTGTGATGGAATATGCCTAGCAATAGTGACTAATTACTCAGGACTTCTATGAATAACCTCATTCTACTAGAGCCTGCAAGCTCCGCTTAGGTATGTTTGGAGTGTATCAGCTTGCCAAGTCTGTTTGAATTTGTAGTGTATTCTAGCCGGTGGGATCTTTAGTCGTTGCATAATTTGACGTGTGCCAGCATTTGTGTTCCGTTTAGAAGAATCTAAAAAAGCATGTACTCTTAAGTTAGTGTGAAGGGTGAACAAGGAAACGGACAATGCATTTTAATTGTACATAGAAGCTCTAGTTACTGCATGTGGCTTGTGCTACCCACTATGATGCCTGCATCGCTTATTAATTTCAGCAAGGTAGGTACAAAGACATACACAGCAGAAAAGTGCCGCGCTGTTTTATGCTTGTATTTGGCGTTAGGATGAGGTGCTGTTTTATACCAAATCACCCAGGATTTAACTAACAGGACGGACGCTACTTGCAACTGATTTATTTAGGGTATGTCCATCATGTATGAGAGAAGCAATAACAAAAGGCCACAAGTATTTGGCCAGAGCACACACAAAAAGAACTTATCTAAGAAGGCACATTCCTTGGAGTAGATTGATAAAGAGGGGTCTCACTCACACATATTGTTCTCCTTCATTTGATACAAACTTAATGTGCCATTACACCACAGCTTCCTTCCGCTATTTTTGTTTATCAATTTGGGTACATAATTACAACCTTTGCAACGAAACAGCCTGGGTAATTTTCTACCGAAAGTGCGCGTTTTCAAATGGTCCCTAATACATTAATTAGGTCATTTGGCTGATGTAAACTTGTCATGTCAAGGGTGTCTCATCGCACACTTAACAAGGAGCTTAGCATGCTTCTTACGACAAACTGTGTGCAAGCGTGCTGAATACTGGCACATGCCCACTCGAGGATTGGCACGGGCAGGGTATTATTAGTGCACACGCACTAGGGAGGCTGACCACGAGATATTCATGCACGTGTCTGGTGCCTCAAAAGCCGAACCCCTCCGACGGAAACACTTGAGTTTGTGCAAAGCATTTCCAAATTGGCCATTTAAAGAAAAAAAACCAAAGGAAGAGCAACTTATGCTGCGTCTCATTCACACACGCTAGAGACAAGCGGGTGCCATCTGGGCCCACTTTGTAAGGGCTGTAGCTGCACAGGATACACAGAGAACGACATTAAGGAGAGCAGGGTAGAGCATATATACAGTAGACACTCATTAAGAAAAACTCGAGGAAACCGTAAAAATATGTATTACCAGAAATTTGTTTTCAGCTGAGGTTTTTGCGTTGTGGATGTTACAAGCAAGCAAAAGTGTTGTTCATCCTATTCATGGAGTTCGTCTTAACTGGAGTAGAGGCGTGAAGGTTTGTGAAAAGAGAGCTGAGCACAGCCAGTGGTCAATTTACTAAGACAGCAAAGAGGACAGCTGCCGACTGTGAGAAGCGGGGAGCTCAAGCTTAGTTTTCTTACAATATCTATATATCCGCGTTCCGGCCTTTGCGGCTTTATTGCCTCGTATTCGTGCAGTGCATTGGCTCTGCAAGCTAAATAGTCTCACGGGTGGACAGGCAAAGTATTTCAACTGATATCAATGTTCAATATCACACTCGTCAGTCTGAACAAAAAAAAAATCAGAACGATAAGCAAACTGTGCTTCCCCCGCTCAAGCGCTACTACTCACACACTGAAGTCAAACGACTGCCAAATTCTTTTTTTCTATAATAGAGGGTATGTAATTTACAGAAAAAGCATGCTTTGCGCGCTGCTTCAGATTGGGGGAAAAAAAAACTTTCAATTCCTCCAAAGAAATTAGATTTACTACTCCTGCGATACACCTTTTTGCAGGGGTGTACAAATATCAAATTTTGTACCGCAAATCACACACGAATAGAAAAAGTGACTGCAGATGGAATAAAATATGTTCGACTGAATATCATTGCTTTAGTGTGTTTAGAGCTTTGGAAGAAGAGCTCAAAGAGAGACAAAAGATAAATTGGTTAATCACAACCTGACATGTAGAGTTTGTGCACTGATTTAGAAATGGTACAAAAAAAAAGGTGAATAAGAGACAGTGGATTAGTGAAAAAAGTTTGGCACACATTTTCTTGGAGACATGTGGGTTCTTCAACGTGCTCTGAATAGAAGTATATTTGACGGGCTGTAGCCCCTCCAGTCATTGAAATAAGGCCCTTGCTATGCATGCCTACTAGGACCAGTATGCTACTGAGGCATAGCCAACAAGTAATAACTCAATTTCTCGTTCATGCCATCCCATTGGCCGGACACTTCTTTCCGGCTTATTAACTTTGCACAGGTAACATTCCACTTCAGTTACTGTACACCAGAGTTACCACTCTGGCTTTGCTCAAGGTGTTGCTTGCATTAGGCTTTCTTGCAAGGCTTAGTCGTCGTGCAGAAAAGCCGAAGGCGTTCGTTGTGGTGAAGCTTGAAGGATTGCATGTTGTATGGCAGAGCAAACTCTTATAGCTCTGTTCGTAAATTTTGAATACCTAGAACGAATTGCACTTCGGATAGAAGAAGCGTACAGAATAAATCTGCCATTTGCTCTCTATAGTAGCAAAATAGCGTTAACTGAGGTATACATGCGTGACACCTGTGATATCCAGCTGGACGTCACATTTGCAAGCTGGCTTTGCCGACTAAATGTGGCCCTGCCTGAGGCATAATCAAAATAGGAAAAACACAGCATAATTTACACTACATCACTCACTTTAGAGGTGCTGTTGGAAGTTTCTAGGCTATTGCGTTCATGTGTTCCAGGGTATCGCATTTTCTCACTACTTACATTTTGAAAGCTCGGTCCATATAAGTTTGGATAACACATTTGCCTTAATCGTGGGTCTCTATTTTGCGATCTTCTGAAAAACGTCTTCAGGATCTGCCATGTGTTCTATAGCTTGATACAACTTAAGGAGCTGTGCGTTCTGTAGGGAACCTTAGCAGGTTATTGATGCAAGCAAAAATTACCAAAAGCACTTTTTGTTCTGTTTTAAATTACGTTTCTGCTAACAAGAAATAGATCCAGTTTAAATTAAAACCATTATGTACTACCCACTGATAGGTCCTTTACTTTCAGATTTTATAATATTAAGACTCAAAAATTTAGTGCTGCTTTGACAGGCCAGTTTTATTTTATTGCAGCCTTTCAGAATTTGGAGTATTGTTTTCAACAGTGAGCAAACCATGGTGTACACCAGATATTGCCTTTTCCGACAAAAATAGCAGACAGGTAGGCAACGCTCTTTGTAGCAGTGCAAAGTTGTGCCACCTCTGTAAACATTTCGGTCGAGTTGTTGTCCCAGTCATGTTACGAATGGGAGCTCCTTCAATTTGTAATACTTCCATGGAGGCCTTTCCGACCAGCTAGTGTACACAGCCCAACAGTTCTTCAGTGAAAATATTCTGTATGCACTTCGTGAAAAATAAAGTAGGTTTGATGGCTTGCTTTGCTGCCATATTTTCATTTTGATCTGTTAGGCAGGAGCTGGCGGTGAAGGTTACTCGTAGGACTGACACTTGGACAAGTAGATACAAACTATATTGAAAAGATGCAACACAAGAAAAGGAATCGCACTTGTAAATAAATTTTATTTACACAAATGCACTGTACACGCCATTTGCGTGGTTACAATGAGGTGTACAAAACAAAACTATAGGCACCGAAAGAATAGCAATGGCCATGAGAGGTAAACACGTACCCATTCAAAATTAAATCCTGGCATGCTGCAACTGCACTTCAACAACAATACACATATAATCCATGTGGATTATGTGTATGGTTAGTGAAGAGGATGAATGAAAGAATCTTTCCTTCTGCGCTGTTTTTTTTACTGCGCTGCGGCTAAAACCAGGCTGGCTTCATAGATAGCGACCTTCCCATGGCGGCCGGCGACAATGAGGGCCAGCGTGCTGAAAATTGCTGGGTAGGGACGGCGCACTCCATCAGGTGGTGCTAAATAATCTCCAACCTCACCAGCTTCACTTTGCTCACAGTGACTGTTGGCACGAAATGTAGTGGCTGTACCAATAACAACCGACCGTTTTAGTTAGTATGTATATCACCGGTCAGCACGTAGAATACAATGGCTCGTCCAGACCTGACTCTCACCAATGGAAAAGTCAACGTATACAACTAAACCACATGGGTACCACACTGTCTGGCTCGACTACCATTAATTTTTTAGCATTCCCATTCATTCAAACATTCATAACCTTTACCGACCTTGGCTCTACATGGAGAAGCTTTCTTTTGGCGTGACAGTCATTTGAGCACATGCGAAATTTGACAGGAACGCTTGAGTTTGTGCAAAGCATTTCCAAATTGGCCATTTAAAGCACGGAAATGCTGTCATTCTTGCGCGGGAGCATAACAATTTTCCAGCTGCAGAAGCACTAGTTGATCCAAGCTTCTTCAGGGGCTGCAGCTCTTTCACATAAACTGTGCCACTCGTGTAGCACCGTCCTCAAGGTGGCTCGCGAGCCCTACAGATGGCAAAGTTGGGTATACGAGAGTTGGCCCTGGTCAGGGCCGGCGATGAGAACCGTACACATAGTTATCTTCATGATATCTTTTTGAGCCACGCCCGTATACCAAAGCGATAAGAACCAAACAAAAAGAAAATGCTTTTGCCATGCCGCTGCTGGACTTGCTCAGTAAACCATCGGGTTGACTCAAAGTGCAACGCAAGAAAATTGCACAGGATCTCATCATATTCTAACAGGATGAGAGCGCGACAGCGTCTTTTATGGCTTGGTTTGTTGTCGAGCGTTCCGCCAATGCCGCCTATAGCCTACAATCCTGACAGTGCACTCGGTGCAGCCACTCATTACAGAGTCACTATCCATGCTGCTGCGACACTGCCTCGACTGAAGCAGAGGGCCAACAAAGATTGCGGGAGCAATTTATTTGAAGCACATTTATTTTGGTGTTGCACGTCTTATGGAGCGTGTTGCAAGGAAATCGGAATTGACCAAGCGCCAAATGTTTCTTTTTCTGGAGCAGTATATGCAACAGTGCACACCAAGTGCTTCTTGTTTATTTCTTTCTGGTCCACGCCATAGAACAACCATCCATGGAATGCCATGGATGTGCGCACCATTCTGTGACGTGGAATGTTAGGAATGCATTAGGAAATTGTCAGCTGTTGTGGACGCTTTTTGCAGACAATATCTGAATGTGCATTCTGTGCACACCGACCGGGTGCAAGCGTTTCGCAACATAGCAAGTAATATTTTCGCATTTAGAAAGCGATTCACTGAAGCACACTGTCGAGCCCACAGGTGTACTTGCCGCAGTGTCAATGAGCCTATAATAAGTGCAACAAACTGAGGAGGAGGCGAAATACCATTGACAACAGGCGGACAAATAGCTCACAATGCTTCAATGGGGATCACAAGCAGCACAAGCTGGTGCACTGGCATAGGAAAGAACTAAAAAAGGCCAAACAAGGAGAAAAAAAACACTTGGCATCGGCGAGCATGGGAGGTCACTGTATATAAAGTTGGTCGGAGCAAAACTTTTTCATAAACCCCCTCTCAATTGTTTTTTAACCACGTTCCTCACTCCGCCGCTGTCATTAAAACAGTTGCACGAGGTGTGCATTTCTAGAGCAGCCGTTTTTCTTATGAAGGCAAACAAAATTGCCTTCGTGCGCAAAGTCTTAGACAACATTAATGCACCAACTGGTTTAATTAGCCGATAGTATGCAACTACGGTATGCATTACAGCTAAAGTATGGCTTCCGTGCCTTAACCTACAAATTTTAACTGCTGTACGGAAAAGAAAGCAAGCTTCATTAAATATATGTGCTGACAGCAATGTAAACTTAAAATTTCTTGTAACAGAGATAGAAATTGTTTCAGAGCCAAAATGATAAAATTCAGTGCTGAATGATGCAAGGCACCACTAAGTACTGTCATATGTACACGCTAAGAAAAAAGTTTAGCAGTGTCAGTAACTCTTCGTAAAACTTTTCTTTGTGCCCTTTGGCAGGGCATGAGCAACAAAATGTCACTGAATTGCTCCACAACAATCGCTTTCTTCTTGTTGCTCTGCAAGTGCCATGGCTCCAGTCCAAAGCTCAAACAGATGAGACACTCTACCCCGCTGACCACGAACAGAAGTTCTTGACTCACTCCAGGGACACAACACCAGTGGTACCAATCTGCACCAAGTTTGTTGCTACCTGGCTTGTGGCTCCCTGCTGGCAAAAGAAAAAAAAAATGTGCAGTGAGAGTTAGACAAGGGATTGCAGGGGGAAAAAATCAATTTCTCCTTTTAAAGGATTGCAGGGCACACTGCGATTTCACGTATGCATAAGCAAACACACATGCACTCCTTAATGGAGGCTTCGTGTCAATGAGGCATGGGTGACATAACATTGCCCCTTTGGAAGGGAGGTGTGTTCTCTTCATCTTGCTGGATTGCATGGCCAGCATGACAAGGATGACAAGACCGAGGGAAGGAATGATGATGTGGAACAGAAACAGTGGCATTCTACTAGTTCATAACTGTCGCACATAAGAAGCTGCACTACTTCATGACTTTCTTACATTAGTGAGGTTCACATCTTCTTGTAAACACAGTTGCGATCCCGCTCATTGTTCCCCACCCTCTCCTTAGCGGGGTGCGGCTCCTGCCCCGAGTCAGTGGCGGCTTTGACGGCGTGTCGTGATGCAAGTAGTACGGATAAATTTTAGCCCAAGCTTGGTAGGTGCCGTACCTTATCGAATCGCATCTGTCATTTTGTCAAAGTGTGGGGTCAATGGGCATGGAACAAAAAAGTGACCTGCAAGACAGAAAAAAAGAGTGTAACAATGTTAGACCACACAGAAAACATAGTGCAGTAGAAACAAAGGACAAGGTGAGGCCGGGGCAAGAGCTAACTTTCGACAAATGCTTTATTGCAGGACCTGCGCTTATAAAAACATCTGGCTCATAATAGGAGAGAAAGAAAGGAAAACATCAAAACGAACAACGAAAGATGAGACAAAAACCACCACGCGCCACCTACGCCAAGAAATAAATCTCTAGCTTTCGTAAAGCCACAGATGGTCTATTGATGCTTTGATCACCGGAACATGCCATCTCAGCTGCTTCCACAAGTTCTTTCATCAGTCCAGACTGGTGGTAATGCAAAGCAATCATCTCATCGTGCAGGGGATAACACAGGTATCCCGATACACACTTTTTACAATGGGCAGCCCGCTGGCCGTCAGTAGCAACGCTGCTTACTTTATTCTTGTACTCTTAAATGGACATTCAAATATCTGCTTGTTTGGCCAGTATAGTCGCTGCCACATGAGAGTGAAATTTTATAGACAGCATGATGCCCACAGCGTACCAGCTTAGAGCAGACCGGTTTTTGCACACGCGTTATAGGCAGGTTAACCTGCACAAGCCCAAAAGCCTGTTCGGGGCTGTGAACAAGACATTGATCCCACTAACAGCCACCTGGCTGCCCATTGTAAAATGTGTGTATCGGGAAACCTTTGTTATCCCATGTACGACCAGACAATTGTTTTGCATTACCACTACTCTGGGCTGACGAGAAACTTGAAGCAAGTGAGATAGCATGTTCTGGTGATCAGTGTGTCCGTAGACTGTCTGTGGCTTTATCAAAGCCAGAGCTTGATTTCCTGGTGTAGGCGGCATGTGACAGGTTTTATCTCATATTTTGTTGTTTATTTATTTTTTCTTTTCTCCTCTTACGAGCCATATGTCTTTATATGTGCTGGCCCTGCAATAAAGCATTTGTTGAAACCTTGCACTTGTCCGGTCCTCGACTTATTCTGTTTTTACTGCGCTATGTTTCTTGTGAGAGTATGAACCAACACGCCCAAACATTTTTTCTTCTGTTAGACCGCATCCAGGGCATAACAAAAGTTCACAGAGCGAAAGAATGTTAAGTGAGCAAACGAGCTTTTCTAGGCAATGGCCAGGGGCGTCGGTATGCTAGGTACAGCAGTTGCTGCAAGAACCAATGGAGAGTGCAGTAACTGCACAGAGACGGCAGTAAGAGGAGGAGGCTAGGGTATATATAGTCAGGATCCAGCTTACATGGCCTTATCGTCTGGGGGTAGGGCAGCGTATCGCCTTTATCACCTTCCAATAGTTTCAGGGAGAGAGGCCATGTAATTCAGCTGATATTAGTGCTCATTATCACGCTTTTAAAACTTCGCAGAGTAAACAATGCCAAGGTCATCATGAAGTGTTGAACCGAGAATAGTGTCTCAACTAGTTGCACAAAGCAGGATAAGTAACAGTCACTAAGCAGTGCTTAGCATGCTACACATGCCCTAAGCAGTGCTCAGTGACTGTTCGAGCGCTACCACATCGATTCACATTAGGTAAACAAATTTTTCTCATCCGGCATGCATTGCATTCTGTAAGCATATATGCTGGTGCATGTATATATGTGTGCCAGCATATGTTGTATACATATGCACTAGTGGCACAGGCAAGATACATAAACTTGTGTATGGCTTCCTAGCCAATGCATTTTGGCCTTGGCAACTGCAACACCACCCGAAGGTAAGACTAGCCAGATGAAATTGTGGTGGAGGAACTCCTGACGTTTGTACTGTGGATACAGGAAAATTTTGATATAGTCAGGTACACATCACATTTTCTGATAAAATGTGGCACTCCCAGCATTCAGCTGAGCGACAGTGGGGTGCTGGTACTGGATGAATTGCATGGACATTGGAAAGTAACGAAACCCTGCAGTGTACGATTATAGCATTCCAGGTTACTCCATGTGAAGTAATACGTGATAGCTTAAGCAAAAAGTACCATATTCGTTTGGTCGGGGAAGTCAACCAAGGTGTAAGCAAGGTGCTCACTGCATGTTCCAAAACATGCAAACGTCTATTGCAATCTCGTCCTGTCTATTATGTTCGGCTATTACGCACGCTTTCAGTGTTTAATGAACTTCTTATTTTCGCTACACACGCCCATTGAACGTCCGCACAACCAGCTGCGCCACCGATGCAGTGAGCAATTTTTGCGATTGTCGCCCTCGCCTTACCCCGGTCCAATGGGATCATACGTTAACACAAATTTACTCGTAAATTTTAACATCATAAAAATCAGATTTAATCAAATTTAAATGTTTAGAGAATAATATTCGATCACTGACTGATTCGCACAATCGTTACTCGCAAGACATCCAATCGTCATCGCATCGTCACTGCAAGTTCTTGATCCGAATATCGGCACATCGTAATGGTCATTCTACGTAGTTTTTAACGAAATCGATGCCACAAGGCAAGTTACACTGACTGCAAATCATGCCTGAACATCCAAGGAGTACTATAAAAACAACGGCGCAACCGCAAACAGTAGGGCTCTTTGATTTCCAGTCTCGGACTCACCGCGGACTCCCCGAGAAGCAGTCCGGCATTCGATTTTCCCATGTATCCCTATGACTTCGGGGAATCCTCGGACTACCCGCAGACTACCCACGGCGAGTCCGAGACTGTAAATCGAAGAGCCCCAATGAAGCAACCAAGTTACAGCCACGGAACGTGCGACAACGCCGGTAAGCAGTTCGGCCTCTTCCACTGGCTAATATTAGTACTTTACACATGTTAGCTGTACAGAACCGCTAGGCTCCGAAGCTTTTCCGGCTTCGGGTGCGTCACTTAAGCTCAAAAACAGCGTACTATAGACCGTAACTAATGAATAAGCGGTATATGAGTTCGATAAATCAATTGCCGTAAGCATACATGGGCGCCGCCATCTTGAAGGTTTGTTTACATCAATGTTACCAGACCAGCATCAAAATTTCGCTAAATTTAGCGGCCACTTACAATTATTGCGATCTGAGTACTCGTTAAGCTTCAAAAGAAAGCCAAAATAGCATGGTATTAATCCACAAAAACGCGAAATCCGCTGTAGCAAATCATGGTGCACTTGTAGCAATTGTAGAATGTGCTTGTAGCAGTTGCTTCAGCATGGTAGATTGGCGGCAAATTTTAAATGTATACAAGCAGATTTGTATACAGTGTTCGACCTAATCTCTTGTTAAGTATTGGTGACAACATGTTATTTAGCTACGCTGTCTTTCGGTTGGTAAGCGCGCTTTTTTTCCGTCATGCCGCTGCTGCTGACTGTGTGGCTTGCTGCTAGTTTTCTTTCAAGAAAGCCTCGCATTTATACATAAGTTCCTTTATGTGTGACCAGCCATTGGTAACAGTCACGTTTTCACTGTCTTTTTCATGTGGTGCAAGCTATGTTCCATCAGGTGTATGTAACACCTGAGGTAAGCTTCCACAAATTTCTGCATTCTCCAAACGGGTGAAATAGAACAAGCTATGAATCTGACAAAAAAAAACAAGAAAAGCGGCGGGCAACCAAGAATAGCTTGTTTTTTTTTCTTTTGGTTCAGAAACAGCGATTTCTTGTGTATGGTTGGAGCATTGTTGGAAAAATACACTGGCACATTGGAGTCCAGCCTGATGATACCTTTGCCCTCTGTGCACATAAAGCTGAAGTATCATTCGAAAACTCAGAATGCAAAATAAATGTGCTGAATACTGTCGGCAGACCAAGTGTGTTTTGTTCTTCAATTGCAGTGAGCTGTTTACGGTGTGTGATTTTGAGATTATTGGTAGCAGCATATCTGCATTGGGTGCGCTAAAAGTAAACATGATACAAAACTAGGATACCGCAAACTTTTCTGAACACTGCGCTAGGAATAATCATCAACGAAAAAAAGACGGCTCAAGAATACGATACTCCCTAATGCAAAATTGGAGCGCAGTGCAAACTGCAGTATTCTCGGCGACAGCGTGTAGCTGCTGTGTCTCAGGAAGTGATCGTGTCTCAGGAAGTGAGCGCCTCGGTGCCACTGAGCATGTCTCGCGTGGCCTCTGCGTACTGCCCTCCCTTTCACACTTTCATTTTACTTTCCTCCTCCGCCTTCCTGCTTGCTCTATCTCATTCATCTCCAGTGCCCTCTTCTTCGTTCGGTTACAACAAAGTCGACGGCCACACGAAACCACAGGAGTCAAGCGGGCACTTAAAGCCAACTGCATTCAAAATTTCGACCTCTTGAAAACACCATTTCCGTATAGTCTGCTGAAAAAGAAAGCAAGATGCAAAATACAACGGCCGAAATACGCGTGTGGACGCCGCAAGCGGTCAGCAAAAACCGGCGATTTTGAAACCGAAATCGAGGAGAGCGCGGCCATTAAAATGACATTGCAGCCATCCAGCGAGCGGCCGGACGGCGTGCGGGACAGCAAACGGGTGAAGTGTTCGCAGCAGAGCTTGACCGGTTCTCTAGCTGCATGGCTGGCCAGAGGAAGAAGCCACCGTCAGCTGGAGCGTCACAGGCGTGTCATGGCTGTTTACGCAATCTGCCGGCAGGTGCAGCGTGGTCTGCGGTGGAGCTTTTTTAAACGCTTCTGACTGATTAACGAGGCAGTTCACGGGGCTACCACTCGTGTCCCAGCTGATGTGGGGGTACTACTAGACATTAAAATAAATTTGGTCGAGGTGAAATTTGAGTGCAGTTGGCCTCTTAAGAGGTGCGCTCTAAAAAAGAAATGGCAAGCAGATTGCCTTAGCAAGCTGCGTTGCAAAGAAATTATTTCTGTAGCTGAACAGTTCTGAAATTTGGTTGGTTCTGAAGTTTGTTCAATCTATCCCAGTCAGGAAGAGTATGATATACAGCTGTATAACTCCAGCCCTTTTTCATTTTTAAAAAGTGTGTTTTCCTGTTTTTCCTTACATTTCTTTTTTGCTGCTGCAGCAGCGCTGGGAGCATGAGCATGCAAGACAGAAGGTAAAAAGTGGTATGGTCACGACACCTTTCGCTTGCATTACAAATTTCCTGATCCACTTTACTCGAAGTAGTAGAATAATTAAGTGAAGCATCAGTTTTACAGTTAAAAAATGGGTAAAAGAAGTAAGTCCACCACGGGTATAAACATTTTAAAAAATGAGATGTCTATTTATATGTTGTATTAGCTGGCGCAGAATCTAGCAGTACACCCGATGTCGAACCACATTCCATACCGAGACACGGTGCTAGTAACTCCAATACCTTCGACAAACATCACGTAAACTGATAGGTTAGCCTGGTGCACTGTCGAGGCACGAGTCATGAGGTCCCCAGACAGCTCCGATGAATACCACGCAATCTGATAGCTTCAGCTGGGAGGCTATGGAGCCCTGCAGTGTTGTGGAGCCACCAAGGACTTGCTTTCGTTTTGTATGTTATTTCTCCTTGTAAGCCATGCTCCATGTGTACCCAGGGAATATAGTGGCTCTTCACTGCTTATAACACTAAATATTTATCCTCATGGAGCAGATAAGGTTTGCAGCTCATTAATACAGAAATAAAAGTTGGCTCTGCCACATGACATGCAGACTTCCAAGCTTCACTGCATGACATTTTCTTTAGTGTTAGCTTTTTTGGCACGACGCCGAAGCCATGCAAGAAAGCCTACCACAAAAGCCTTGCACAAGAGTGGAACTCTGGCAGCCAATGTTGGCTGAGGAGCAACGCTACCTGGGCAAAATTTATAAACTGGAAAGAAGTTTCCCATCAATATGGTGGTATGAGTGAGAAACCAAGGTTTATTACTTGCTGGGAATGCTTGCATTATAGTAAAGGTCATACCAACCACTAACGTACCTAACCTCTTTTCAATGCCTGGAGCAAGCCATTCAAATGCAGTCGACGCTTGTGGAATTTTCAGGTAATTGCAAGCAATGCTCTTGCCCCACCAATGTTACATTCAATTCAGTAGAAGAAATTGCTTGGTAATTTAAAGCTGAAACCCAATTTTTCGATTAATTGAAAGTTATTTCGAATAAAAAGCATCAAGGTGAACATCACATCTTGATAAAATTGGAAATTTTAAAGCGTCAAAACACCGGCCGTGTCCTGCAATGTTGGCACCATCACAACCGAGGCAGCGCATAGCTGATAAAGCAGCCGGTCACTTGAGACTTGTGCCAGTCTAAGAATCTCTCTTTTGAGGCCCTCAACCTTCTTTGTTGCGCACAGCTCCGTGCAACAGTTTGCGTGGTGAAAGCTTCAGGCTTCGATTTTCACCACAAGTCTGAGCTATCACGGCAAGCTGTGTCACATTCGAATAGGCAACAAAACAAAACCAAGAAGAGAAGATTTTTGCGGACCAATGGCAATGCGCTATTGTGCTTTGTTTTTTTGTTGCGGACTTTGTACTAATGGTAGCCAACTGTATAATTTCTCTGGTCACAACATGTTGAGGAAACCGCATTTTCCACGGCAGGGTGTGCCAAATTTCATTCCGCTGCCTTTCCATACTGTCTTAATCTTTTAAGGGGCAACCACACCCAGCGACAGCGAGAAGCGACGTGAAAACTGTAACTCAATGGGTACACCAAACAGATAGCACGAGTGACAGCAAAACAAGTGAAAAAAATGATCAAACTGCCGCCAATGCCCTCCGTCGTCGTCGTCGTTCGTCGCTGCTGCTCACTTGTGGGCTGCTTCTGTCCAGCAAAAAGCAAGCGGCGGCGTCAGCCCGTCGCCTTCTGCTGTCGACTCCCTTAGCAACCTGGTTATAAACATTTTCGCTTGTCACCGTCATCCACACCACCAGTTTGCTGTACCCATTGAGTTACGTTTTGCCGTCGCTGCATGTGGTTGCCGTTTACTTGCCATTTTTTGTACCATTTTCCTAGCGATACATAAATATTTTAATGCCTCAGGTCCTGACGACTGCCTAAGTTATCTTTTTTGTCACTTTGTTTTAAAAACTTTATAAACAATGAAAAAGATATCTAAGTTATCTTTTTTGTCACTTTGTTTTAAAAACTTTATAAACAATGAAAAAGATATCTGTATTCGAATATATTTGATTTATTCAATCCAGTCAGCTTTTGCTATTCGTATTTTATGCACAGTTCGAAATTTCCTGTTCGCACATCTCTAGTTAATATGTGTTGCAAGATTAAATGAATGAACAAGCTGACCAATTGTTCAAACTTTCTAGGGAATGTGAGAGCAGTTGAAAAAACGAATGTACACAGAGAACAAAATCTCACTGGTAATAATCGTGTGTAGAAACCAGGGTCAGAGCAAAAAAAGAAATGCCAAAAGCAGATATCTAACGCACAGTAAATGCCCCCAACGAAGTAACTTGTGATGTTTCCATGTGAAGGAAGAGAAAGAGCAGGCTCAGAGGAGGTTGGCACTGGACAACTACTTCTGAGCCTGCTCTTTCTCCTCCTTCACATGGAAGCATCACAAGTTTCTCCGTTGTGGGCATCAACTTCCTGACTACCTGTGATTTTGTACCCCTTCTCTCTCTTCTACCGTCTTATCTTTTCTTCATATGCTGCATGGCCAAAATATGAAGTAAAAAAAAAGTGGTTAGCAGAGGGTGGTACATGAAAATTCTAGTTGAAGGCTGTAGGATAAAGCGAACAGCAATAGGGATCTTGCGGTTGTTGCCATTTTAACCTCTCGTCACGGCAAACAAAAAGTCAGAAAAATCAGATGGTGAATGGCTTCAGCTTAGTTTCAGACGTCGTTATACACTGGCACAATAGGGTGGACGGCAGCACCACTGACGTGTCTGAATGATTGGACAATCTAAAAAATCAGTCTGTGACTGTGTACAGGTACCGTCATAAGTAATTGGAGCACAGGAGCTGTGGCCGAACTGTATCGGAGCGCCGTGTAGCTGCACCGGCGGTAAATGAAAGGACGAAAACACGCATGTGCGCCTGCCGACGGCGATGACCCATCTATACCTCTCAAACCCCTTTTTAAATTTGGCTTCGAGCATTGCTCGCAGCACAGTGCCGCTCTCGGCAACGATAACAGACACGATTCTGGCAGCGTCTCTGGTGCACTTCCAGCTGCCGGAGAAGTGGCGCGCTGTCACGGGAATTTGTAGTGAGTTTTTCGTTCAAATATTTTTACGTGTGTACGCTATCAGCGCCATCGCCGAGACCAGTATGCTGCGAACAATGCTTGAAGCCAGGTTAAAAAAAGTGGTTTGAGAAGTACAGATGGGCTATCGCCGTCGGCAAGCGCGCATGCGTGTTCTCGTGCTTTCATTTACCGCCAGTGCAGCTACACGGCGCTCCGATACAATTCGGCCGCAGCTCCCGTGCTCCACTTATGACGGCACCTGTATGTAAAGATCGAAGTCAAACATTGCTTTCAGGATTAATTTTTCATCAAAGAATTTGGCATGACCTACTCGTTCGAAAGCACCTTTTGTCGCATGAAAGCTTGCTGACACCTATGACAATGCCACCAAGGAACGAGAGGCTTGAAGAAGACACCATTCAGTGGAGGGGTGTGAGAGAAGAAAACCCAGGGGCAACAAATGGATATGGACAAAGCAAGATAGCAGCAATTGGAAATGCAGCAGGCAGGCCTTAGTTCTTGTTCTACAGTGTACACAAATGGGCTCAGGACGATGGCTATAGCATGAGCAATGCGAGAAAAATTCTCGTCTAGTGATGTGAGACCGGCCAAGAAGTGCCCCGTGTTAGCGAAAAGTAGCGATTGCTACCTATTCTTTGATTACCTACGAGACTCCTGGAATTTCGAAACCACACTTGTATTGCTTGAGAAAATTTCTGCTGAAGTGCAATTACGTTAGTAAATTGCAATCTTTAGCAATTCAATAACCTATAAAACGACCATGCTCAGCAACCCTTGTAGTGCGATTATAGCAATTGAAAAAGAGAAGTAGCTGCATTACGTACACTCAACACCAACTGTCGGGAATCAAACGTGAGTGTGTTAAGTGGGCCCACCACATGCTACACAGTATTTGTTCATTGAAAGCATCAAGTATCTCTATTGCACTTTCCCTCCAACAGAATAAGTCATGACATGCATTCCGTGAAATAAATTCCATCTTCCAACTCCTGCATACAAACGCTGAAAATTCTCCATTCTGTTTTCAAAAAAAAATTAGAACAGAAATTGTGAGGACAGGTGCAAATTGTATCGACACACACACGCACGCACGCACGCACGCCACATATATATGCGGCTCCTCAACAGAAATATACTTGCACTGCACTGTCTACGAAAAACAGGATCGGGAGCACAGATTCGGCGAAACACTTACATCCGCATTGAGAACAGTGGCACCCTGTATGCCAAGGCATGGACAAGCAGTCTCTTGAGGTAGGTCTGGCTCTTAGAAACGCAGCAGGTCACCGATCAGCCACTCGAACACATGCTGGGACTGTGGTGGAAATTTATCAGCCCCTGTAACGAAAGCGCAGTGAGCGGCGTCTCGATGACACGATACGAAATAAATGTCTCCGAAACATTGCTTGCTTTACATTTGTGCGTGCAATCTAAAACCCCTGTTCTGCTTACTACGGCTGTTAACGTAGTAAGCCTCCATGTAATAACTGCCACTAGTGGTAAGCATAGTGACACCACAGCAGATTCTAGCCAACAGTTACGCATATGAGCCTGTAAGTTAAAAAAGAAAAACATCACGACACTAGCGTGTGTTTCGGGTGTGCTTTCGCAAGAAATGGCACGTAGCTTATTCACTTTGAAATTAGCCTACACTTCTACCACGAACACTAAAGGCAACATCACCTTGTGTGTTTTCTTCTCCGTATGAAAAGGGCGATGTGACAAGTCTAAACACTTACCTCCTCACGAGCTTGTTGCTACCACCGACGTTGACGGCCACGAAACCGAGCTAGCGAAGTCTCCGACTTTGAGCCGTCGAAGCTGAGGCGCAGACTGACGTGAGGCTCGGTAGGACCCTAGGAACTTCAGTTGGAGTAAAAGCTGCGATTCCAAACCACGAAGGCGCACAGGCCGTCCGGCCGTTCTGTCGAAACGGTGCCGGAGAAGCAGGGAGAAGCACGGCCCGCGCGGACGGACAAGCAAGAAATGCGCAAAACAATGTTGTCAGCACGGCCAAAGCAAGGTGCCAAAGGCCCTCGATTTTTCAGACCAAAGTTGGAGACGTTTTGAGGCAAAAACGACAGCGTTGCCAGCATAGTTTGGTGCGTTTAGGCCGATTTGGCGGCGGTCGCGGGCGGGTTTTAGTCGGATGCCCGCGGTGCCGTGCATCACGGCTACACCGTCTGCAGCGCCCCTGCGTGTTTACAATCGAGCGAGGTGCAGGCATAGTCGTCTGCTAATCATCCTCGCCTGTCGTCCTCTACAACTGGATGTTCACGGCCATCTGGGTTGCGTCGTATGCATCAGCGGCGACGCTAAGTTCGTCCCGCGTATCTTCGAGCTCGACGGACATCTTCACGCGGTCGCCGCAACTGCCGGTAGCCGCCTGCGAACCCGCAACGCCCCAACGCTCGCGGCACCGAATCGCTGCACCTCCTCCGTAGCAGGTGCAGCGGTTCTCTGCACCGCGGCGGCAACGCTGCTGCACCATGAGCAATCGAGCGACGCGGTGCACGGCACCATTCCTGCAGCGGCGAATCGAGCGCTTTGGTGCAGCGCACCGTGCAACGTTGCAGGCGTTGCAGGGAATCGCGTCTGAATCGAATGGAGCTAACAGCTCCATTCGATTCAGAAGGGGTGCACGGCAACGTTGCAGAGAAAGTTCTGTGGTGCCGGTGCAGTGCAGCAGCGTGGTTCCGCGGTGCCGTGCATCACGGCTGCACCGTCAGCAGCGCCCCTGCGTGTTTACAATCGAGCGAGGTGCAGGCATAGTCGTCTGCTCATCATCCTCGCCTGTCGTCCTCTACAACTGGATGTTTACGGCCATCTGGGTTGCGTCGTATGCATCAGCGGCGACGCTAAGTTCGTCCCGCGTATCTTCGAGCTCGACGGACATTTTCACGCGGTCGCCGCAACTGCCGGTAGCCGCCTGCCAACCCAACGTTTATAGAACCAAGGTCAGTTATAAAACTTCGAAGTGTTTCCCGGCGCCGCCGCACCATGCCGCATTGATGGCGCTGCAGTCGCACCCGGCTCCCGCGCGGAGCACCGGGTGGCTGAGGTCAGCACGTTCTGAGGGATACACCTGCCGTTGTGCGGCTAGCGTCTCCGCGCGTGCGTGCGCGTGCGTGCGTGCGCACTCCGGGTGTAGATGGTTAGGCGAGCACTATGCCGGCCTGTTGTGTTCCCGGTTGCACGGGTTGTTACAGGGGAAACCAAACTCAAAGGCAAGGCGCTTTTCTCGCACTTCAAGTTACTTCGGCCTTCGTGTAGATATATGGTACCGTGCCAATGCGTATCTCGACCGAAACCTCTCAGCAAAATCGCGCGTGTGGCGTGAATTTTTACCCTGAGGACATAGCAAAGAGCTACACCCACTTCATTAACAGTAAAAAAGTAGAAACTGAGTGAGGAAAGTGGAGCCTCGTCGAAGGAGCCGTCCCGCAAATATTTCCAAACCTGCTTCCTTACCTATCCAAACCGCCGGCAAGTAGAAAGAAATTTCCACGCCGAAACATGCAGACTGTTGCACAGACCTCGTCTGCACAGAAAGCCAAAACAAGCGCTAACGGTGCAGCCGAAGAAAGTGCTGCAAATTTAGACGTGCTGGCAGCGAGCATTAAACCTTCGTTGAGAGACATTGAAGGAGTTCGTTTTCCATTGGCGAGCTGGCGAAAGAATGTTGGCAGAGATTACAATAGAAGTTATGTTTTTTTTTGTTGTTGTTCAGACATTAGAGGGATAGCTTCTTTTCGTTTAAAAGCGTTTCAATCGGGGAAGAAGTAACTATTTCGGTCAGCTGCTGTCTCCGCTGCAGTACCTAGAAGCTCTGTCAATAGCGTAAATACAGTTACTATGATCTCATTTACCGGCATGAAGGAATGACACGAAGTAGAGGAGATTATAATAGCGGTATTTGCACTATTTACAGAGCTACTAGGCACTGCAGCGGAGACACAGACATACGGTTTGTGCCGGGCGCACTGCGATCGTCGTCTTCGTCTTGATTCCCTTCTCGGCCCCATCACCACGCGAAGCTGATACTTGACATCCTATTCTTTTCGCCAAGAGGGATATCCTGTGAAAATATCTCCTTACCTTAAAACTAAAAAAAAATGTCCACTTTTTGGTTCTTTTATTCAACCGATAAAGCTTTTTTAACGAAATGATGACAAAGTTTGCCAGCCTTCACTAATGTCTCTGCATAACGCACCAGCCACATTTCCTGCCTAGAGGGTTAGAATATGCAGCCGCCTCAACAAGAAACGTAAATTATGTAATGTGAAATGGCAGACGATGCTCTAAACGAACGCGAAAGTGCAGCCACAAAGCCGCGTGGCCTTTGAAATGCAAGCGGCTACTGCGCAATGGTTGTCGCTGATTGAGCGCCGTAGCTCCGGTGACATGTGGCTAGACTTACCACTTACAAGCGTAAATAAAAGGTTATAAACACGGTGATCGGCATATTTCGCGATAACGCTCGCAACGACAGTACAGACGCGGCCCGCGCTGCTTTCGCTCGGGCTTCCCCAGCGGCTCAAGGGAGCCGGTTGCGACGGCGACGCCACCTGGCGCTGTGGGTCGCTCGGGCGCCGTATTGCTGGTATGGCGGAGGTGGAGAGTTTTAAAACTGACCTTGGTTCTATAAACGTTGTGCCAACCCGCAACGCCCCAACGCTCACGGCACCGAATCGCTGCACCTCCTCCGTAGCAGGTGCAGCGATTCTCTGCACCGCGGCGGCAACGCTGCTGCACCATGAGCAATCGAGCGACGCGGTGCACGGCACCATTCCTGCAGCGGCGAATCGAGCGCTTTGGTGCAGCGCACCGTGCAACGTTGCAGGCGTTGCAGGGAATCGCGTCTGAATCGAATGGAGCTAACGTTGCTCGGGGCGTCGTCTGCTACTGCGGCGGCGGCGGCGTGCCGCGGTGGGCCGCCGCGGGCCGCCGCGGAGTTGCTCGCGGCGGCTTTCTAGTAGTGCTATGGCCAAACTTAAAACACTTATCATCCTTGCAGTCGACAAACTTCAAAATTAGTCATCCTTCCAGTTGACACCCCGCATCACATTTGCGCAGTGTTTACGTAGATATGCATACGGTCGTCTGTATATACAGCACTGACTTGCGTGCGTTGCTCATTGGTTGGCTGATTCGACGGTGGGCCTATATTTGAGCTGTGTAGATTGCGTGTAACTTCCATATACGGTAGTTTTTACCGAGTGAGCATTTTCAGCGTAGTTTCGATAACTACTGAGCTATCAAAATTTCTTGTCCGGCAACAACATGACGGTATACGTGCTTTACAATGTCGTCATCTTCAAAATGAATGTCACAGACTGAATTTCGCAGTTAGCTTTTTATCTTTGCGATGTAAAGCTTGCTCCCACCATTTGAATTCCGTAGGGTCCTTTGCTGGCCCAAAGAGGTGGCGTGAAGTGGAGTAGCCGTTGCGGTAGCCGCTCTTGCACCCCGGCGCAAAGCAAGTCGGCATGCCGAACCGTGGATGAATCTCTTGCTATTCCTACACTTTGTACATGATGTACGTGTGTTCGTGCAAGCTCCTTCGCATGGCCGAAAACAGTTCCAAAAATGACCGACGAGCAAAGCGTACACACTCGCTGCCAACGTTACTAGTAATGTTGGTCGCTGCAAAGCACGCGCACTTGCACCGACGAGCTTAATGAAAACCTCCTGAAGTGAAGGAGGCGCCCGCTATTGACGCCGACGGTCGCCAGGCAAAACAACACGTGTTTTGCCTGGCTTCAGGGAAAACACGTGAGGATGGTCGTTCCGGCCCGCATGGCAGTACGAGTTTTTGTGAACCTCATCAGTGGGAGGTCCCGTTAACCAGCTTCTGGTGTAGAGTTCCTGTGCTGAATTTTTATGTGCGCCGGGTTGGTCTCACCTTCTACGGCCTTTCGAATTAATTCCGGGTGAATAAAAATCATATACCCCTTTGTTGCTTCCACCGAGTACCTGACTTTTGGAATGTTTCAAGCGAATACGCATTACGCCTGCGAACGGCTGAATGCGTATTCGATCATATATAATCGCGTACGACTAATATGGAATTGCTTAAACAACTGCCTTATGTAGCTCCTTTGGAAGGTAGTATGGTTGTTGTTTTTTGACACCCCTTTCCTTTTACGCAACCAAAAAATGCTTTCAGGTGGTTTTGAGACATCTTGTGCGTGAGCAAATTCTGCAGCTTCCCTGTTTCCACAAGCCTGTCAAAAGTTGCCATGACACTGTTCATACGTATGGGGACTGAGGTCCTCAATTGTGCATCCTGGAGTTCTGTTATGTATAATTCAGCCTTTAAAAAAGTCCTCATTGAATCCTCATTCGCCTTTCGCAGAGGTGCCTTGTACGATCAGGTGGAGGGATTTCTTCAGTTCAAAACATAAAAAAGACGGTCAAAGATCCTTATGAACTTACGCGTAGAATCCGCACCTTTAAATTGTGGATTAAAGCTTTAACGTGATTTCGCACAAGTCGAGTGCATCTGCGAGAGATCAACTGAGCGTCAGAACTGTAGGCGAACTTTCATTTTCGGTGACCTAATGTCTCGTATGCACCACAAACAGCGCTGAGACCGGAGGAGGTGAGACGAGCCCGGTGCATATAAAAGTTGAGAATAGGAAATCTACATCGGAAGCTGGTTAACGGAACCTCGCACTGACGAGATTCACAAAATTTGTCGTGTTGCTGCACAAGCATAAAGGCACGGCTTTTACAAACGTGTTGGGTCATTTTTCGTCGAGATAAGACAGCTCAGTACTTATCGAAACTACGCTGAAAATGCTCACTCGCTAAGAAACTCCCGTATTTGGAAGTTAAACGCAATCTACAAAGCTCAAATATAGGCCCACCGTCTATTCTTAGCCAGCCAATGAGCAACGCATGCAAGTTAATGCGCATACAGACGATCGTATGCATATCTACTCAAACAGTGCACAAATGGGATGCGGTAACGTCGACTGGAAGGATGAAGATGTTTAAGCTTGCCGACCGGGAAGATTATATATGTTTAAGTTTAGAAATAGCACTACTAGAAAGCCGCCGTGGTACGTCGGGGCGGCGGCCCGCCGCGGACGGCTGCTGCGGCGGCCCGCCGCAGTAGCAGACGACGCGCCGAGAGTAGCGCAAGACTCGACTACAGCGCCACTAGTTCTCGCGCCCGCCACGCGGCCCGCCTCTCCAGCGGAGCTTTCAAACTGAGTTTATTCTAGTAACGTTGGCCCCGAGAGTAGCGCAAGACTTGACTGCAGCGCCGCTAGTTCTCGCGACCGCCGTTTGGCCCACCCTCCTCCGCTGGCGGAGATGCGGAGCTCCGAAACTGAGTTTATCTAGTAACGTTGGCCGAGACCGCGACGGAGCGAATCCGCCTCTTTCACAACCACAATGCGCATGCGCAATCCCCTAGCGGCCAAGTCCCTAAGCAGTCCAGTAGGGGCAGCAGACGACATTCCCCACAGCTCCCGCACAAGCGGGAAGTGGTCGTGGTTGTATTTCATCGTTTGATTTTGTGTGTGCTCGCGTTGTACGCGGAACAATGCCCACAACTTGTGCTGCGTTCCGCTCTAACTCGGAGTGCCCAAAAGGGAACGGTGTCGGCTTCTATCGCTTCCCGTCGGCCGCACGCGATCGGCTACGGCGGCTTGCGTCGCTCGCGTCGGCTCGGGTGATTGATCGCTGCTATCTGTGCAACTGCGAATGACAATCCGCAACACAACTTTTCACTACACTATCATCCCTTTTCTCGCATGTGGAACTCTATACTCCGTTTCATACATCAAGTGCAACGCTGTGAAGGCTACACAAGTAGTCCGCAAAGAAAGGAGGTGTATCGCTCCGCGCTGTTTTGTAGCCGAGTGGTCTAACGCGTCGCTCTGGAGGAAAGACGCTGAATTTTCAAGTACATGGGTTCGAAACCGCGTTCCGACGTTTCTTTTTTCTTTTATCACATCTTCTGCGAGTTCGATTCTAAATCTTATTTCGTTCCCAGTAACTTAAACACTACGCGCATGCGGAAATGAACTGCACGTATTGGTTCTGTATGCATACCGATGTTTGACCAGCAATTGCTATTTTGTCGCGATTCTATACCATTGTCAGCTACCTCGTTGATTCTAGCGAGAACTTTGTGTAAGAAAAACACGTTAATTCATTAATAATTTAGCACAGCTGCTCTAACCAGGGTGAATTACGAACAGGTGTTCACTTTCAGCTTTCGTTTTTGCCGTTGCCCTGACGATCCACTTCTTTATGGGCCTCTCTTAACACACTCAGCATGTTATTGAATATACCGGGCCGCCAGCAGAGCAACGGGTTCAGTTTTTACCGAAACAGTTTGGAACCGGCTTTGGCACTGCACTCTGGAGTAGCCCGAAGCTCTTGGTGCGAATAACATATGATTTGTTATTCATGGAAAAGGACAGAAAGCAGATTTCTGTACCTTAGAATACTGATTTATGGGACAGAAACGCATAATATATATTTTAAATTTCTTATTCGCCCCTTTCCAGTCCGAATATATGCAACATTTTTTGTGAATTCCTGTGCGTCATTTATTTATTTCTTCACTGCAATATTTCACCCCGGAAGCAAGAGTTATATCTTCGTTTGTGATTGGAGAAAGAGCTCTTTTATCTAGGCACTTGTTCGCAAGACAATCATGGATAGGTCAATTGTTTTTACATACGGAACCCTGATATGGCCCGTTTTTCTGAGTCAAGGAAATTTCTATGGTATACGTACGTTAATGCTGTGACAAATAACAGTACTAGCTCATGAGTTGGAGATTTGTTGCCATACATAAATGCATACAGGGGCAATACGGATTGTGTGTCATACACAAATATTCCAAGAGGAGGCTGACTTTCGCGGTTTAAAAAACAAACTTTATTTATAGAAGAGCACCTCTGGTCGATTTCCTGGTGGGTTCCGACTTCTTACTTTCCTTCCTTTCTCCCACCCCGTTTTTGCAGAGGTTATATGACTGCTCCAGCTGTATACACTTCACGACCGAACAGGACAGCACTACAATGTAATGTCTTTCATAGCACGGGTCACTTGGTGACGTTAAACTCCACAAACAAAACCACACGACGAGGTAACACAGTTTTCTTTGTCGCGGTAACAAAGCCTTTTCGGGGAATCGGCGCAGCATGAAGAAGCGCGAGCAGGCTGGATAGAAAGGTGTCCACGCTCCAGCTCTGCCAGTTGACCCTCGTGAACAAAGCCGCCACTACTGACAGGACACACATTGCTGGGAAGTTCATCAACGATTACCCCTGCCCTGCCTTCGGAATTCCTTGATCGCCCGCAGGTACCTGCGGCGCCAGACAATGATGCCAAGATTCCGTATTCTCCTATCATAGGTGAAGCCCATGTCCTTCATTAACCTCCACAAGGTGGTTTTCGTGAAGTTCGGCAAGTCGTCGTCTTCGTGGAAAGCCTTTCGCACACTGTCCAGTGTCGGAATCTCCCTCTTGGCGTACATGCTCTTCACATTCAGACGGATGGCATGGACTGTGAAGCTGTCATGCTTGACGGTCCCCGTGCTTGATATCGTCACGTCGCGAGGTCTTTTCTTTGGAGACACCAAATTCCTACGCAGACACTCCGCCTTCAATTTCGCCACGGTACGGTGAGATACTCCGGTGTCCTCGCTCACAACACTCAGTACTTCCTGCACAGATTTCACCGGGAAACGCACCCTGGTACGGGCGCACACATTTGCAATTACTTGCTTGGCGTTCTTTGACAACCTTGATGCGCAAAATACGTACAGGAGGCGTGGTCGAAGCCCGAGAGCTGGACGCCATTTTTTCAACGCTGCCTCAAAGAGTAAACAAAAAACGGCGTTCAAGGTTGCGCGGAGAGCGAAAACCTGATACAAAAGCGACAAACATAAAATACAAACTCGCATATTTCGATCGTTTGCCCGGCAACACGGGCGTTTTTTGTCAAGCTGATGATAAATATTTATGCTTTAAGGTTACCGGCGATGCATTTATTGTATCTGGCGCACCGCAACCAACCCACTACTTTTGGTCGCGGAAGCACACAGCGCAAACAGGAGCGCTAGCTTTGGCAGCGTTGCACCTGATGTATGAAACGGAGTATAAGTTATAACTGCCGTTTGAGCGATCGGTGACAAAGTCATCTGCGTAGCCTGTTTCGATGCTTCCGCGCAGGTATCGCCATCTCTCGGCCGCTCGGCGCACCGCGCGCCGCGGCGACCGGTCAGCGTAGGCTTGCAACGCGGCAGATATATCTGATCGCCGCTTTTAAAATAAGCCCTGACAACAATCCCTAGCACAATTTTTCACCACACTAACACCTACTTTCTCGCATGTGGAACTTTTTAGCGATCAGATTGATTCAGAAGAGCAGCGACAAGCGCGGTTGCTACCGTGGTCTGCGCAGTCGGCGCCGGTTCGAGCCGCTGAGTGTGCCGAGCTGGTAGGCGCGGCCGGCGTGTGCGCGGACTGTTTCCGAAGGCAGAAAACGCTTCACGATTACTTGATTTATCCATTTCTCTCGAACAAACGCGCAGAATCTACAAATTCAGCTCAGCGATCATCGTAGTTGACCACGGAGCAAAAACAGTGGGCGGAGTGACACCTACGACGCATTTCATGCGCGCATCGGGCCGTCTCAAATTCACGCGTATGACTAGTCGTGGTGACAGTCATAACGATCAGTCGCATGCGAATAGCGTGTACCAATCGTACATGTGTGCAGCGCTTAAAGGCATTTTGTGAACTGCATTTTGTGAAAAGGCATTTTGTGAACTTTGTTGAGCTGGCGATCGCACTTCATGCCAGACGACTCCAAGCAGTGCTCGCTCTGCTACTCGGACGGCACACGGATCTGTCCGAGATTTCTCTGCCAGCCCTCATTCAGTGATAAGAAGCCGCCTGGTATTATGTGATGACCAGGGGCTGTCATCTTAAGGCGTTATAACACCAGCACAGTAGAAAAACTTCGGCTGCTCCTCGCCGTAATGCGGGATTGCCGTGCATACAACGAGAACGCAGCCGGAGGAAACGCCGACAAACCCTACAGCTTCAACTTCCGCTGGGCACGCTAGGTGGCAGCACACCGCAATGAAAGAGCGAATGGGCTGACTACGATGCATGCGCGCGCCAGCTGCTGTTGAGAGAGAGGAGGGAAGGAGGAGAGGCGCACCTGCTGCGGACGCGGAGCTGTTGACGCCGTCCGACGCAGGAAGAGGCGAGGCTAAGAAATGCCGTGCATTTAAAAAATAAATAAATAAAACCAAGTAGCATTGCCGGCTTTGCTGTTCAATCTAAACTGCGCGCCCGCGCATTGTCATCTTATTGCGAGTGGGTTTCCTGTTCCATATTTGCCAAGTTAGAATGGTCATGCCGTATCGGACAGGATGAGATAAGAGGCGCTGCCCAGACACGAGCTAGATGGTAGCTTGTTATAACCTGGCCGATATCTGCGGCTTACAATACAGGAAAGCTTTTTTTTTTGGGTGTCTTATCCCCCCCCCGCCTTTTCTCCCACCCCCGGTAAGCAGACTGTTAATTCACGCGCCATTAAAAGAAAAGACGGGTGTGTTTGATTTGTGTTCTGTGTTCTACGACGTGCACATGGTTGCGCATTGTTTTTGTACGTAGATATAATCCAGCAATGAGTGTCTACAGTGCGGTCATTGTGTTGCAACAGTTTTTTATGGCTGCATTTTGTTGGTGTGAACATGATTTCCCGGAAGTGTAGCAGGTTAATGGGCGGGTAACTCGCCCGAAGAGCATGCCTTGAAGCATACGTGTGCGTGCTTTCTTTTAACATATAGGTTCCCAATTATTGTGTCTCTGAACTGAAACGAATTTTTTAATGTCTAAGGAACATTCCTGTCTCGAGGTGAGCCCAAGAAATAAGTATACATTGAGTGGAACTTTCAAGTTCTTTTCTTCTCCCGTCGAGGTGTGCACGAAAAAAAAAAAATCTGTGCAGGGACTAGAACTTTCGAACTTCTTCTTTCGTAATCAAGTATTGTGTACCTAAATGTGAATTCATTGCTGTAACTTTTGCGCAACTTTAGACGGAGACAGATACAAAAAGGGACACAAAGACCTGTATCTGTCTCCGTGTAAAGTTGCGCAAAAGTTACAGCCATGAATCCAGAATACCAACTAGCCCGCCTAACCGTGGGTTTGTAAATTTGTATGTAGCACATTTTTTTCCCATTGTACAATATTGTATGCCTAAATTTGCATATGTCATATTTTTGCTTAGTCCAATACTGTGTACATAAAATGTATGTGCAATATACGAGTGTAGTACATGTGTTTTTATGACTTCGAATCAAAGACGTCCTCATATGAATTTTGAATAAACGCAAAGCAAAAAGAATGTTTGTGTAACAGTCCAATTAATATCGCCACAAAGACAACAATTCGACACCAGGAAACATACTATTGCCTACATGTTTTCTTCGGTAAATTATTAAACACGTTACTGCTCGCATAACAAACGACGGGCGGCGGCCATTTCGAGTCATCGCCGCCGCTCGTCCAACTTTCGCGCCTGGTGCCATTGCCAAGCGGCCCATGAGGCAGCGACCGGCGGCAGGCGCGGAAGTTGGGCGAGCGTCGGTTTCAGGGGCCGGCGCGCGGCGGCCCGACCTGGCTGCTGCGGGAAAAATGACGTCAGCAGCGTCCGCGACGTCACCAACCTCCTTTCTCACCTCGCCACGCGTTGCCATGACGATAAGTGCAACGTTTTTCAGACGCCACGTACCACCAGGGGAGGATTAGGCGCTGTTCTCATGAATTACGTGGGACCACGGTGGACGCTAGAGAGGCCGCCCCGTGACTCTAATCTCAACGCGACCGCAGCGCCGCCGCTGCGCGGGCGACAGGATGGGGCCGCTCCGCCGCCGTGGCGAGTGCGCGCTCTTTCCCAACTGAGTTAATCTAAAAACGTTGCCGGTGGCTTCACAAACGTCACGTCAGGGCCTCTCCTCACTTTTTCTTTCCTCCATGTATGAAACTCTACGGGGGCCACATCACTGGGGGGTGGCTGCAGCCATTCGTGCATGTGTGACCGAGACCAGGCGACTGCCCTGTTAGCCTTTATTATTACAGGTATGTTTTCTCAAAGTCAACTGCAACTTTCAATTTTTTTGCCAATTCTTCCTCCTAATCTCGCGCTGTTACTGGATGCCAACGGACGGGTATCTACTTTTGAGTTGTGAGCGGGCGAATTTGCCCCCTTCTTGCTCGATTCCTGGCCAATACCCCGCTTGGGTATGAGCCATAAGACGCGGGACACCAACAACTACTTTGAAGCCCAGTCCAGGGCCATTTTGCAAACAGAGCGCACTTCCTGCCCACTCCCCAGGGAACAAGCCCCACAAAACAAAATAACTTCCAAGGCATTTGAAATGTCTTATTTTGAGCTGCACAGAGGTTGCCCAAACAAACAGGCCACTCAAAAGCCACAATACGAGTTCACAACACATGGATGGTAAAAAGAACGATCTTGTTCGTACAGGCAATATTCCACACAATAGCGCATTACCGAAACGTCCATGCTGGGAGACACAACCAGCCTGGCGTGCAGAAAGGACAATTTTACAGAAAGGCACAGCACAAGCCACCCACACTGGTGTAGCATGGAAGACTGCAAGCGCCACCCCACAAGAGCTGCTTGCCATTTCCCGAAGTAATACGTGAACGGCGCCAATATTCCGCTGCCCGGCCTAACTTGCTGGCACAAAGCTGCACTAACGGGGGTTGACGCTAAAGCTGCACACTTTTCTGTAGCTACGTGCTAAGCTTATACAATGAGAAATCGTGCTTTGCTAGAGGCCGATCCCCGCCATAGATAAGAGTGGCACGTTGTATCTACCACTAGAGATAATTGCTTGACTGGTATTACTAAGTGAAAATTTACTCACTAATTTCAGTCTCACTAATATCACAAACTGCTCATCGGTATTACAAAGCGAAGGAACACTAAGCACTTATGTCTTACCCACGACTGAGCCTTTGAAGTGTGTACTTCATGTTCTACACTTATTGGAGTCACTTACTGGCATTTCTGATTAGAAAAGCACATTTATCACCTCTTCTGGTGAAAATATGGTGAAAACAGCAACACCATTCCGGGAAATACTAAATGGCATTCAACAAAGTGCAAGCATTCCGTTTGAACAATACAAGGTGAAAAATGAAATAACTGACAATGACCATGACAATGCAAATTCATGACACCAGGCTTGGCATACCAGGCTTGGCATCCCATACTAGATCTCATACTGGATCTCGTGAAGCAGCAGCAAAAGGCAGAGCAGCGACTTCTTCTCAAGGTGTACAAATACACCGAGACACGGTGAAAGTTGGACCGCACAGCGTGGCCACTTTTGAAAAAACCCCTCCTTTGTTTCATCCATGCAGTTTATGAAGGTGCGAAGGTCTGCAGTGTTTGCGACATTTTTGTGCGGAGTGCGCAATTACCACTGGGTGAAAAATACGGCCCCCCCATGTCTGGAGTGACTCAAAATGAGATCTTGGGTTGAGCTTGCGTGCAACCATACAACAGAAACGGTACGCAAGACAACACGTAAAAACATAATCGACAAGCACACTGACGCTCGCTCTGTGGGCCCATCTGTTTTTTGGTTGGAGCCGCACCACCTGTGCCGATACCTTCTGTGCAGGAAAATAGCGACTCTGGCTTTCACTGCAAGAAGGGGCAATAGTGCGCACAACTTATTTAGATCAAAACTCAACAACTATGGTGGAACATAATCAAGAACAGTGCTCTCATATAACAAAGAAGACAGCACTCTCCGTACACTTCCAGTACAAAAGAAATTGGCTCCAATCCACGCTGGGAAGGGGGTTGGAAAGCAAAGTTGCGAACGACCCCCACAACAATTTCACGTGCGACGTCGCTTGAATTTACACACATGGTTCTACTAAGAGTGCAACCAGAGACTCTGCCAGCCGCTACCTGGGATTCGCGAAGCGCCGTCCTGAGCAGCCTCAGCCACGGCCGGGCTGGAGCGGCCAAAGAAAGACAACGGAGAGGAGCGTCTTTCGAAGGGCGAGAGAGCGGAACCTAGCCATCCTGATGTGCTAGCTCGGGACTACACCACCGTGTGACACATGCACAGACACTGAAACAAGTCGGCATGTGAGCTTAGTGATCCCCATTTATACCCGTTTAAACTACTTACTATAGTAAGTTTGAGAATTGCGAGAAAGCTGAGGTAACATTTATAATCGCTATTTATCAGCACCTGTTGCTCCTTTTGCCTTTTGTAATACCTCTTAAAACAGAACCGAATTGGTAATCACCAATTTAGAAAACGGAGTCCCATTTGTGACAAGCGGTGCGCACAAGGTGGCGTTTCTGTAGCGGCCAGACGTCTGCACGGGGCGAGCTGGAAGACCGCTCTCGACGGGACAATCTGATATTCTGCGGAATTCCTGACCTCGCACCTTTAACCGAAGAAGCAATTTCCTGCGCCCACAGACGCGGCTCCTTCACAGTAAACAAACACCGACCTATAATTGTAAAATTCTCATCCTCTAAGCGTAAAGAGAAGGTTTTTAATGAGCGAAAAAAATTAAAGGTCCTGGCATCTCCTTTAGCGAAGATTTCTGCCGTGCCACGCGCTTGCCACATAAAAAGTTGAATAAATTTGGAAAGGCTAGCGGACAGAACTATGCGCTACAGTTCAACCATTTGCTGACAGACAAAAAAAAAAAAAAAACGTACATCTACTGCCTGGTAACCGATCGAGTTTGCAAAATCCCGACAAGTGAGCCTCGTGCAATGAATGCTGTCGTAAGTGGGCCCTCTGATTGCCTCAGCAATTCACAAGCATAGCAGAGTCATAGTCCACCGACCAGAAAAAAAAAAAAAATCACTTCTGTATACAAATATTCGCAGCATCGTCAACAAGCGCGATGCTTTATCATCCGTCGTCGACATGTGCAGTGCCGACATTGTTGTCTTGACAGAAACTTGGCTTTATAGCAAAATTATTGACCGTGAAATACTAGAGTGCGAGGGTGCTTACTATTTCTATCGACATGACCGTGATGTGCGATCTGGTAGCGGTGTGCTAATCGCTGCTCGTGATTCTCTGATATCCTCTGCCATCCAGCTCGCGTCACTACTAGAGCTAGTGTGCGCACACATAGGCTTTCAGCAAAAAAAACTTTATAGTTTGCTTTGTCTACAGAGCACCCTCCTCACCTAACACATTTTGTTCAGACCTGCACGACGTTATAAACAATCTGACAGTAAAGTTTCCATCCATGCCACTAATACTTCTCGGGGACTTCAATTTTCCGGGCATCAACTGGCAGAGTGATCCCCCAACAACACAAGCAAGCTCCTCGGAATATCAGCCTTTGTCTTGATTTCAACCTGCACCAGCTTGTTCTTAAGCCAACTCGACGTTCGGTGCAGTCACCGAATATCTTAGATTTAATCCTCACTACATCCCCAGAATTTGTTTCTCCTATGACTTATCTACCGGGTATTACTGACCATTTTATTATACAGTGTGATTTGAACTTAAAACCTTGCCATCCCTTACTTCGTCCGAAGTTATTCATGATTACAGATGTGCAGACTTTGATGCAATTAATAATAACGAATTAGAATTGTTCATCGCTGATTACATTCCAAGTTTCCACTTCCGAACAGTCGAAGAAAATTGGTCATTATTCAAAGAAAAAGCTACCTCCCTGATTACCCAGTACATACCACAGAAACGTATTTACTCCGATTCTCGTGCACCCTGGTTCAACTCGCATCTTAAGCGTTTACTGAACAAAAAGAAACGGCTTTTTCGATCTGCAAAACACTCTGGAAGTGTCGAGCGTTGGAATGCCTACAAAATAGCTTTGCGCAGCTACAAGATTGCTGTAGCTGAATCTAAGAAAACATTTTATGAACAGACGCTGCCTTCTCTTTTAAAAGATAGTACTCAGAAACTTTGGAGTGTGGTCAACGACAAAAAAATCGAGGGCCATCGAACTCTGTGATTCTAACAATGAGCCTGTCGGTCGCACCGTTTGTTGTGAAGAGTTCTTTGATTTTTTGATGTGTGGGGTTTAGTGCACCGACGCAATGCAGGGGATGAGGCACGCCGTAGTGGAGGGCTCCGGATTAATTTTGACCACCTGGGCCGTGCGCCAAAATCTCGCACACACGGGCGTTTTTGCTTTTCGCCCTCATCAGAAAAGCGGCGGCGGCGGCCGGGAATCGAACCCACTACGGGTCTGTTGTGAAGAGTTAAATGATGCGTTCATTTCTGTATTTTCCGATTCTGCGCCTTGCGTCAGCGCTGTTCTTCGTGATGTACCTTACATTCAATGTCACCGATTTTCATTGATCTTGATGGCGTTGTGAAGTTGATACAGACTTCAAAAGTGTCTGCATGCTCTAGTGTTGATGGTATCAACTCGAAATTTCTTCAGGGCACCATTGCTTATTCATCTGTCATCTTGCGTATAATTGCGTATCTGGCCTATAATTAAGCGGAGACACAACTACCAGATTTGTGTACGGGAATAACCATCCCTGCCTTTCAATCACTCGGCAGAGCGCCGGTTTGAAGTGACTGAGCAAAGATTTCACGCAAGATGACAGATGAGTAAGCAATGGTGCCCTGAAGAAATTTCGAGTTGATACCATCAACACTAGAGCATGCAGACACTTTTGAAGTTTGTATAAACTTCACAACGCTATCAAGATCAATGAAAATCGGTGACATTGAATGTAAGGTACATCAGGAAGAACAGCGCTGACACAAGGCGCAGAATCGGAAAATACAGAAAGGAACGCATCATTTAACTCTTCACAACAGACCCGTAGCGGGTTCGATTCCCGGCCGCGGCGGCCGCTTTTCAGATGAGGGCGAAAAGCAAAAACGCCCATGTGTGCGAGATTTCGGCGCACGGCCCAGGTGGTCAAAATTAATCCGGAGCATCCCACGCAAATTAATGGAGCACATAATTTATTCACACCTGGTTTCATTTCTTGAGTCAAACTTATTTTTTTAGATTTCGCCAAAGCATTCGATACTGTTTTACACACAATTCTTCTGGCTAAATTAAGCAAGCTAAACATCGATCCCAGTGAACTTTTTTGGATTAAGAGTTTTTTGTCCAGTCGTTCACAGTTTGTTTTTGCTAACGAATGTTACTCGTCTACTGCTCGTGTAACCTCTGGAGTACCTCAGGGATCTGTCTTAGGACCTCTATTATTTTTAATTTACATTAACAACCTTCCGGGCCAAATTAACCTCTATTACTTTTAATTTACATTAACAATCTTCCGGGCCAAATTAACTCTTCTTCTGTATCGAGTCATTTCCAATCCTGGTGACTGCGATGCTCTTCAATCAGATATTGGCGTAGTAACATCATGGTGCTCTAAATCACAAATGAAGCTTAACATTAATAAGTGCTAGACTATGCGAGTTTCTTGTGCCATTAAGAATATTGCTCCTCCCAAGTACAGCATTAACAATATATCTATAGAAAGTGTCTCCTCGTACAAGTATCTTGGCATTTACATTTCACATAACCTCACCTGGAACACACACACAAATTACATTTACAATAATGTCAGCCGCATGCTCGGATTCTTGCGGCATAATTTTTCATCGGCAACTCCAGCTGCGAAGTCGCTTTTGTATAAATCCTTAGTGAGGCCTAAGCTGGAATATGCATGCTCTATTTTTGACCCTTCTGCTGTATATCTCAAAAATACTCTTGAATCAACCCAAAATCGAGCTACGCGTTTTATTTTTTGTAATTATTCTCGTCATGCAAGTGTTTCGACGATGAAACTAACCCTTGGACTGCCTAACCTAGAATTACGTCGTAAATATTTTCGCTTGTGTCCTTTTTCAAAGGATTTATTACTCCTCAGGAATGAGCTAATGTCCCCGCCATCATACATTTCATCACACACAGATCATCATTGTTTCAAGGTTGAAGTTCCTGCCTCTCGCACCAATGTTCATTTTGATTCGTTTTTACCATGAACAACAAATGACTGGAACCATCTCCCTGCCTCCGTCGCTGCTATCACCGACGCCACCAACTTTAAAAATGTTGTCAATGAATTTATTTGTAACAATCACCACCCCTCTCTGTAATGCCTCTGAGCCTTGAGAGTATGATAATAAATAAATAAATAAAAATATAGTCTATGCTGGACTGTCTGTTACCGCTTCCCCACGCTATTTGTTCATCACACTTGCTTTCCGTGTTTACTATTACAAGCCGGTTTTCCTGAAAGAGATCCATCACTAGAGAACCGTTGTGGTCTGTGTATCCATCCAAACCTTCTATGTGGGCATTCATCTCTACGATTATTTCACCCGAATCTTTGAACTCGTTTATATCTCTTCTCAAACAGTTTACCATTTCATTTTCCTCCCTAGCACTACTTCCGGTCCACAGATACACCACTCCTAACCATGTATTTTTCCCCTCTATGGTGCCTCTAACCCATAGATGCTCTTTACAACTTTCATGCACTCTCTGCCAGTCAGTCCCTTGTTTAATGAGCATGCCCACACCTCCCCCTTTCTTCATTCCTGTGGTCCTGTTACAACCTTCCCAGACTTAGTTGTCTATGACAGGTGGGGCTTCCAGGTCTCGGAGGTGAGTCTCGGCTAAAGCGTACCCGTTTATTTCTTCCCATTCAAGTTGGTTTTGAATTTCTACCCACTTATCAGGCTTTCTTCCTCCCTGCATATTTATGTGGCTGATTAAACATTTATTGCATTTGTTTTTCCCTTTCCGCTTATGGGGTCTATCTTTTACAAAATAGTTCGCTCCATTGTTTCCACTTAAATCGCTTCTGTCAACGTTCTGTAGGTTCTCCGTCCAGCTCCAGGCCTGGCTGCCTCCCAGTGTTGAGTAGGCACACGTCACTCGCTTCCCCTTTGTCTCCTAGTTTGCCTTCCTTGGCT
This sequence comes from Haemaphysalis longicornis, assembly GCF_048455015.1. Classification (NCBI taxonomy): domain Eukaryota; kingdom Metazoa; phylum Arthropoda; class Arachnida; order Ixodida; family Ixodidae; genus Haemaphysalis; species Haemaphysalis longicornis. Next base: position 207,953,128 of record NW_027526407.1, on the reverse strand, counting down.
GCGCTGGGCTCCCACCCAAGCGCCACCCCACCCTGCTTCCTAGCCTGGGCCTGAAGTGAATCCCGTCCCACTTGCCCATGTCCACTGCTGCCCACTACCCTGTTCACGTCTATCACTCCAAGCCCGAGTTCCCTGTCGTGCCTCACGATCTCGCTGTTAGCAGCAAGTACTGCCCGTTCGGTGTGCACGCCCGCTTCGTCACCTCCGGCATTGCAGACTGCACTTGGGGCTGTCGCGCGCAGGTCCTTTACCCCCTTCGCTATCTCCTGGCCAAGTTTTCCCTCCTCTCCCTTGAGAACATTGTTAAGCCCCGCGGCAGTCACCACAGGGTTCCTAGCTTTACTGGACAAGGCCAGCTGCCCCTTCGCTGCAGTCATCACCGTCTGCATCGTTTGGCCGGGGAAACACCCCACCTTCACACGCTTATCCCCCTTTACCCTTTCCACTACGGCAGCGCTGCTCCTCTCCATGTTAGAGTCTCCCGCAGTGATTACCGCGCTATCATCTGCCACGTGCTGCTGTTTACTGGTACCCGGCTTATCGCCTGGTTTTGCTGGCCTATCTTGCAGCACGTGGGAGTAGCTGCTGCCTTTCGCTGCTTCCACCCCGTGTGTCACCTCGGTGCATGCCTCTGAGGTGTTCGTCATTTGTTTGCGACACGACGCTCCTTTCCAGCTACCCCTCAGCTGCTCCCAACTTTCCCTCAACGGCCCTCCGTTCGTCACTCAGCGCTGCCTCCAGTTCTGCAGCCTGCTCAGCTAACCCAGAGTCGTCCTAGCCGCAATGCCACCAAGCATGAACGACACGTACCTGCCCCTTCGTCTGCCCCATCCCGCGGAAGCTTCTCTGCGTATCCTTGCCGCGGACAGCTACCACACTGTACCAGCTTCCAACGCGTCATCTCGGCTGAAAAACCCGACACAACGAGAAAGAACCGTGCAGGTAAATACTCGGCTTCGGCTGTCCTCTGCTGTAGCAACACGTTGTTGTCGGAGCGCCAGAAAAGCACGTCTGCACTGGTTGACTGCGCCATTAGCAAAGCAGGCTCACCACAAATTGACTTCAAATTTTGGGAGTTTAGGAGCTGGGACTACACCTGGGCGATGAGGAGGCACACCATAGTGGAGGGCTCCGGATTAATTTTGACCACCTGCAGGGGACCTTTAGCTTGCACCCCAACCTGGGCGTTTCTGCTTCACGCCTCAGTCCGAAAAGTGGCTGCTACGGCCGGGAACCGAACCGCGTCCTCGGGCTCAAGCCTTAGCCACCGTGGCGGGGTCTAACATACGCTGGCTACAGTCAAGGGATGATAAATGTTGGCAGGCCCCAAGTGCAGGTTGGAATCATCAGCAGCCTATGCACGACACAGGCCTTTCCCATTGACCTCCAACTGCTCCTCTCCTGAGTGGCCTCTTTGCCCCCAAATTTCCTTATTTTGTCTCCAAATCGAGTCAAGGGTCTTCCCCTTTTTCTATACCCTTACCCCAGTGGTCATTTCGTCTGACTACACGCCCTGTCCAGGTCCATTTCTTCTTTTCCAATTCAGACACCTTCTAAAAAAATTTATTCCCTGATCTAGGAAGCTCGTTTCCGGTCTCTAAGTGTTACTCCTATTGCTCTTCGTTCAATGGCCTGTTGTTCCGTAAGGTGCCAAGTTCCTGCCCCATATGTCATCACTGGCAGCGTGCACTGGGTATATACTAATCTTTTCAGCTTACTTTTCACTATTTGGAGGTGCTTGCTGAGTGCACCCCAGACCTAATCATGGCCAAATGGTTCGATGATCGGGCAGCCTTGCGCACCGCACGAAAACTACATCAGAGTCATGTCAACAGGGCACAACACCCACGTGCGAGGTGAAAAGGTTTGCTTGCAGAAGAGAGATGTCCCGCCGCAACATGACAGGTGTTACCTCGACATGGGAGTTGGATGTACATGCACACTGTCCCTCCTGAGTGCTGAATATGGAAAGCCAAGCACAGGCCAGCTGTCAAGACTGTCATCTTTCCATTGTTCTGGACGCACAGCACGAAGCGGACCTGCATTCACGACATCGCTTCTGCTCCACTGCAACCATCAAGTAGACAAAAGCAGGTCAGGGACTTGAACGCTAAAAGTTTCAAATCATTCCTAGTGCCATTCGCCGTAATTTATCAATTACTGAGCTCTTCAATTAGCCCCACAAATCGCACTGTCGCCGCATCGTCTGCTTTGAATCAAATCGTTCGTTCAAAAAGTCCCCTGCGCCTTGTGTAGGGTTATTGCTACTCGCATGCGGGCTATTGCCGCGAGAAGACTAGTCGAAAAGCCGCAGAGTCAGGCGTGGCGCAGCGTGTCCGTGATGATGGGCAGGCGCAGCACCTTGCGCAGGAAGTCCTTCTCGGCGGGGTGGTTGGGCGTCCAGGCGAGCAGGTGCAGGCCCTGGTCGCGCCACGCGCGCACGTACTCGGCGCTCAGCGCGTTCTTGCTCACCAGCACGGCCGAGGCGCCCGTCAGGTGCGGCAGCAGGCCGCCGTGCAGCGCCCACGCCAGCAGCCAGTCGCCGGCCAGCGCCGCCCAGTGCTTGAGCAGCGAGCGGTGCCGGGGCCGCGTCCGCTCTACGTCCTCGAACGCCACGAAGCCCGGCCGCCAGGTGAGCGCCGTGACGACGCCCGGGTTGCGGCGCCGCAGCGCGTACACGAAGTGCGGGTAGAACGAGGCGACCAACGCGCGCCGGTACAGCTCGGGCCGCTTGCGGAACAGCTCGTCCACGAGCGTCACGGCGCGCTCGTCGAACTCCTTCACGTCCAGGATGAGCCGCATGCCGAGGCGCACGCACTCGTCCACGCCTTCGTCCAGCGTCGGCACGCGCTCGCCGCGGAAGCGCTCCGCGAACGGGTGCTTGCTGGCCGCGTCCAGCCGCCGCAGCGCGGCGAACGTGGTGGCGGCCAGCGGGCCGGAGCCCTCCGTGGTGCGCTCCAGCGTGTCGTCGTGGAAGAGCACGGCCACGTTGTCCAGCGTGAACGACAGGTCGACCTCGATGCCCGTGGCGTTGTTGCGCTTCGCCTCGCGGATGGCGGCCAGCGTGTTCTCCGGGGCGTCGTGGCCGCCGCCGCGGTGCGCGTACACTGGCGGCACGTCCGCTGGCTCCCCGCCCAAGATGACCTCCGAGGCCAGCGCGTCGTCGAGGCGCGGGATGGCGGCCCGCTGCACGGCGTAGCAGGCGAGCGCGAGCACGATCGCGGACACGTACAGCGACGCCATGAGCTGCTGCTCGAAAGCGCACGCGAGGAACGCTGCGCTCAGGGCGCCCGCCACGGAAGAGACGACGTTGAGGGGCGGCCACCCGGTGCGCGCTTCGCGCATTGCTGCTCGGGGCTCAGCCGTCCGCCATCACAGCTGCGCGAGACGACGCTGACGACGCGGGTTCACGGCGGCCCTTGAGCATGGAGGAAACCTTTGAGTTGCTTGAGTCACTCACCAACGTCCGTCCGAGCGCGAAGAGGCTAGCAGCACAGAACAGGGAGGATTACGCTAGCCTAGCAGTGAACCGGCGTACTCGTAGCCACAGAAAAGGGAGGCGTAGCCGTGAGTGGCAGCGTTCAGCGGTTCAGCCAGTTCAGCGTCGGTTGCGTCAACACCACATGGTTGCGGTCAGGCATGAAGAACATTCTACAAAAAATGCTTAAATAAACAAAAACAAACAAACTTTTGTATACAATAAAAATAATAAAATTTGAAAAAAAAAAACATTTTGCGAAAAACAAAATTTTGTCGTTGTAGATGGCAGCAATGGCGCAATGGCAGTTCAAATCGTGGCACGAAATTTGACATGTCCGCTTTGTAACCGTCTGGGCGTCGGTAGGGAGCTGGAGCCTACCTGCTTGCTTGCCTGTGCAACTGGATCCAAACGCGCGTGCGTACACGTCTTAAATCCGTGAGAGGAGCCAGGCATGTCTCCTCGGCAGACGCGGGCCGCAGCCCGCGCCCAGGACGCCGCTGCAGCCGCGGAGAGGCAACTGGCGGCCACCGAACTTCGCCGAATGGGACTGCGCGTGCCCACCGTCAAGACGACGCCCGCCACTCCGAGACAGGTGGGCGACCCTTGTCTCCCCGCTTTGCACTTCGGACGCGTTGCAATGCCGCGCTATGAAACGCCATGTCAAGATAGCCCTCGATATCTGCGTTTGAACACAACCAAGTTTTCAGTTCAAACACCTGCGTTTGAATCGGGCGATGGCGGCAACGAAAGGTAGCTCGACCTGCGAGGCAGCGGCTTCGAGCGTACGTGTTCTCGCGGCCTCATTCATCGATGCCCGTTTGCGTGGGGGTGAAACGACCAGGCCTTTAGCGGAACCAATCTGAAAGTTTTGTTTGGCGTGTGCTGAGCCTCGCTGTGATCGGCAGGGTGCGCGGCCTGAGTTGGCCGTTTACGCCGGTGCTGTTTATCGAAAAAGCTTAAGTGCAGGACGCTGCAAATTAATTGATTCTGGATGATGCGGATTTGTCCGAGCACGAAGAAACCGAAAAGGTGACGATGTTTAGTGGCTTCCCCTTTGTAATGGGGCGGTGTTGGACAGTGACCTCGTAGTGACGCCGCTGTAAAGTGGTCAAGACCGCAGGGGTGGAACAGCTGCGCCATTGAGCGCCACAGTCGCCGTCCTGCGCCACAAAGCCCGACATGTGCCGCAAGATGACCGCCGTGATGGCCTGTGCCCGAAAAATTTGGCTGAAACAACGTGTTCTGCGATTTCAGTGTGGTTATGGTTTGGTTTTGCTTTCATCAAGACTATGAGCGGGTATGGAAGTCGGCTTTTGCTGAGCTATAAGGCCGCAGGCACCGCGCGTCTTCTCCGCCTTCAGTTTGGATTTATTTTTGTCGCATGTGCCCGGTTTTGTTTGCCAGTGCCGACCGCTGCGCCTCAATCCGTGGGGAATGACCACAAGTGAGTCCTTGTGTCACATCGCAAGCGGATGTTCGCACGAAAAATTGTGGTCTATTGGAGGCGAACCTCAATTTACTCGACCATTTCAGGCAAGTGTATTGAACAAACAGGGTCTTGGACGCTTTGCCCTCGGCTGGTTATTCAGCAATACACATGCCTTCGAAGACGCTCTCGTTACGTAGTCTACTGCGTACGTCCGTCTACTCTCGCAACCCTGTGACGGGCCAAGACGAGGCTGTGTTCTGCATCGCGGTAGAAAAGCTGCAACCAAACGCCTTGCTTTACTGAATGCTGCCCTGAGTTCGCTTGACACAAAGTGAAGCCGGTTATCTCATCGCCTTTGACTCTGCATGTGCAATTTATTGTAAATTTCCAGATATCGTACAAGAACTGCATTCCTGGTTTGGAGTAGGTAAGTTCCAGTGCACGGTAGCACGCCTGTACAGTGGATAGATAAACTAAACTTGTATGGTGGGGGGCTGGCAGAGCAGCGTGGCCAGTGAATGGCGTTTGTGGCTGCTCCCAAACCCATGTACCCTGTTCCACCCCAGAGACTGTTAACAGCGCACAAATGACTGGCTGTCGGGACATGCAGTGCAGCCTACTGATAGCCGCCGCCAGCGAGAGCAGGAGCCATTGCTTTTTTTTCCTTGACCAGGCAGCTTGGGTCTTGTTCTTGTTTGAGGGCTGTGAAAATGAAGAGAGCTAGTGCATAAATAACCTTGCGGACAACTACTCTCCGAAAACTGCCGCATTGGCATTGGCCACATGCGAGTCCTCGCCACTTGGCATGCTTGTGCATGCGAGCCGAAACTTGGCGCTAGGGATGCTGAACGCTGGTGCCAAACAGCCATTCCGAAGAGACAAACGTGGTTGTGGTGAAGGAACCTTGCCCCCGAAATGTGGAAGCATCCACAGTCTCCTTCGCGTGCGCAGTGCTGCAGCACTGACCCCTGTCTTGCAGGTGGCGACGGTTGTTGCCGACAGTTTTGACCTTTGCAGTTTAAGAAACAAAGACTTTCAACCGGTTCATGTTCTGAAGTTTCCTTCTCTCACTGGATGTTTCACCAAGCCGCACTGACACTGCTCTGCGGTATTCTCGTAACTGTCCCTTTTGAGTCCCTTCCATCGTGACGTCTTCCGGTTAAGCAGTGGACGTTGGCAGTAGGTTTGTTGCGCTTGCGTTATGTCACTTCCGGTTGTTTGCTTTTAGCCAATCAGGGCTCGCTAAAAAGGACACTTTTGAAAGAGACTCAAAAGGGACAAAACTCGAGAATACTGCCCCTGCTCTTGTGTGCTTAAGTCTGCCATAACATTGGCTGATGCTCATGTTTGACCTCTGTGCTTTGCTAGTGGCTGGGGCAGGTGCTGCACAGCACTCTTTCTGCCCTGAATGGCTGGTGGCTGTCGTGCAGGCCAGGCACCGATTGTTTACGGAACCGTAGTGGCAGGGGTTGGGCGTCCTGGACACACCAGGCGATGTGTGGATCAGAATTTCTCTCTTTTCTTATGGGATTGCATGTGTGTGCAAGTGTCGTCCCAGCGGGGGTTTGTGGAGGTAGCCTAGGCTGTCGCGCATTTCCGAGTGCGGGTACAGACTTGTGCTGAAGGCTGCGGTGTTTTGTTTCCACAGCTCAGAACAGGGGCCGTGTTTGGGTTTGTACACGTACGTAGATCCAAGCCTGGGAAGGTGCAGGGGATTTGCAGAGGAAGGCTAGCGGCAGATGTGAACCGTGGAAGTGCGCAGTGGGCTGCTGGTCTAGGAAACGTGGGATTGCAGCTTACAGACGTTACGGTTGGCCGCTTGCAGTGGCTGCCCAAGAGTGGGCGTGTGCACATTAAAGGGGCCGCCAAGACAAGCGTGGCCCATTATAAAGGCTGCCGTGTCTTCGTAGCAGCGGCAGCAAACTTGGAGCGCGTAATGGGAGGGGCGCTGAGGAGAACGGTGGCCGGACCTTGCCTGTCCAGTGGCAGGCCACCCTCGGCAACTGTGGTGCCGTTTGCATGCTGGTGTGCAGCCCACAGTGCACCACTCCTGGCCATGTGAGGGCAAAACTTTAGCCTCGTCCTGGTAACGGGGCTGATGCGTGTCCCCCCTCCCCCGTGCAGGTGGGGCCCCCGAGCGGGGGCTGGCTGCTGTTTGGGGTGGAGCCGGAGGAGCAGCCGCAGCAGGCCTCGCACCTGGTGGAGGGCGTGACCGTGCCCTGGTGAGTGCAGGGGGACTGGCTGGGCCAAGGCCCGCTGTGGTTGCTGAGCAGTGGTGGGCCGGGCTCATTGGGCGCGCACTGTGGCAAGAAATGGTCGGGTTGCGTCCGTTTCCAAGTGTGCAAGGGCCAGGGCCCATTCGCTGAGAGCCACTCCTGGTCCCCGGCCCTGCGTCAGCTGCCACCATGTAGGCCTGGTCGTGGCCAGGGCGGGACGACTTGTGCAATGCACTTGTTGTGCACTGCATTGTGAAAACACCAGGAAGCACCCTGTAAAAGGACGTTGGGTGCATCCTGCTGAAGGGTGTGCAGCGCTTTGCAGGAGTTGTCCTTGACATCCTTGTGCTTGAAGGGGATGAGTTGGCAGGGGCCGTTGTTCCATCCCTGCAGGTTCCTGGACGAGAGCGTGCGAGTGCTGGTGTCGCACGCTTCCACCGAGGGGATCCTGCGCAAGTCGGGCTCCCTGGCCAGGCAGCGCCTCCTCAAGGTGAGGGGGCTGGCGGGGAGGGGCAGCACGCATTTGCACAGTCGTCACATGCATCAAAGAGGCCGCCGTCTTCTGTGCGGCAAGGGGTGGACGCCAAGTCATGCTCCACCAGACCAGCTGGCGAAGCTTGCACTATGTCGCGCAAGGCTTGAGCCATAGCGAAGCTGCAAGATGTCTTTACGCGTGAGCACTGAAGGACGCATTGGTACATGTTTGAAACATGGTCTGTTTACGTCATTGCTTTGCACTGTTCTAGTAGTAGTCATCGCAGGGGTGAGACAGCTGCGCATATTGCGCAGTTTTGATACAAATTTGTTTTCTTGCGCCAGGCTGCTCCAAAAGCTTGAAAATTGCAATAATTGCGCCAAACTGCTCCAAAACAGTCCAACAGCCAAGGATTTTAACGATCCCGTCAGTTTCAGTGGGGAAAAATGCTTACTGGCTGCATAATTTTCCAGCACCTCAAAGGTGATGCTGCTTGTAAAGAAAGAATTGATAGATCACTCAATAAAAAACGGCGTAAAATTGTCCCAATATAGTTTTTTCGAAGCTAGCAATGTCGGGTTGCCCGTGTTATATTTTCCGAGTTTTTCAAGTTTTCCAATCGAAAACCATTGCAAAAAAATCCTGTAGAAAAAATACTTATGTGCACTGAGGTGACAAATTAGTTGTGCAAGTTGATGGAAAAACGGCAGTTTTTGGAGCGAGCGCCGTTTCTTCGGACATCGCCTCCGATGCTACGGAAAGACTGGGAAACATGGCCGCCGGGCGAAGCAGTTGCTCGTGGTTCAGGCAGAGCGCTCTTCGCCAATTTCTACCGTGCTTTTGGTTACGGGGGTGGCTGGGTTTTTACATTTAGTCTTTCGATCTGCTCCGGGAAGTTGCGCGACTCGAAAGACGGGAGTCCATCAAAACGTGGTACCCGCGAATTCGCCGTGTTTCGGCCTTGAGTGTGAGGCGCGGTGCGTGCTGGAAGTGAAATTTCGGACTCATTGCGGTGCTGTAATAAAACGCTGAGGTATTGCTGCCTTTGACAGCGAGCTTATGAACGGCGTGATGGCACGACTGTCACCTCGATTTGCTCAACTTTTGCTGTGACTCTGCGCGTGTGTTGAGCCGAGTCTGGGATTGCAAAAATGATAATTTTGGCGTTCACATGATAACAAAAATGCCTTACGATTGCTTACTTTTTCAATTCAATATTTCCAAGGGCACTCGACACTATCTATGCATCAGCCTAAGAATTCAAAAATGGTTCGTGAAGGTAGTGTAGTGGAAAAAAACTTTATTGAAATGCTGTTTTAGTGTTATGCACGTTCAAAACCGATTAAAAAAGTGAACTTTTCTTCCTGGAGTTGCCAAAAATTTCATTTTTGAGGCTCCTAAGGTGACATAATAAATGTCATTCTTCTGCTCCAAATCAAGGTTAAGGTTCTTCTGCTCCAAAATCGAGATTTGGCTGCTCCAAAAACTGCTCCCAAATCTGATTCAGCTGTCTCACCCCTGTCATCACCGTATGCATCGATGTCGTCGATCCTGTTCCTTATGCCAAGCATTACATACTCGGTAGTGCTTTGCAATGGCTTTGAAGTTTTTTTATTTATTTATTTTGTTAAAGCATGCCAGGGACGCTCGGCGGTCGCCGTGAGGCACGCGCTCGTGAGTGCTCCTCATTTTGTCGGTGCTTTTTTCTGCATCGCCGAACTTGCGGCTCGTACCGCAGCTCCGCTGTTAAACCGGGCACTGTACGGATCAGAGCCACCTCGTGACCGCCGTGGGTGCCGTGGAGCAGGAAGTTTCGTGCTGATACGCTAGGCGGAGAAATCTGGCGCGTAACAGGTAGGGACGAGATTGCCCTGGTTCCTGGCACGGTTTTCGACCGGGGAGCCCGCTAGCACCGCAAAATGGAACGACCGCGTCGGGCACGACATGTCACACGTGCACGTTCGCACTCCAGAAGAGGGAGGGGGGGGGGGCTGGCAGGGGAAGAGGTTTCGGAAGATGTCCCTCGCTCATCTGACCACTGTCAGTCAACGCTGACATCACCGGTGGAAGCGTGCATTTTTTGTTTGTGTGAAGTAAGCTTAGGTATGGCAAGTGAAAGCAGAACTTATCTCTAATTTCCTGTCTTAATTGCTGCTTTGGAAGCTGGGATGCAATGCTCTGTTCAGTATTGAGCTTAAAGCAAAAGCCCATGTTCTGTGTGGTTTCCAGTGCTGTGTGGCTGGTTGCTCATTTCAATGCAGGCTGTTGTAACAGCCAGACCTGTCATTGCACTGAAGCATAGTGTGGTGTAGTTATTGCTATGTCAGCTGTAATGCTTTAGTCACGGGACCATAAACTTTTGTTTTGTTCATAGTAGGGTCGGTTCAGTATTGAGTGTCGAGTAAAATGCATTTGAATTTTGCTTTTTGTGTTTACCAGAAATAGTAAATTGCAAAAAAATAATGTTTTCCCTAGAAATACCTGCGCTGTCCTGAGGCTTTCCTTTCGCTGCTCCAAAGGGCTCAGGCGCACTTGCACCCCCGTGTGTTGAGCTTCTTAATATTGCCGTCGACAGCAAGAAACTGGTGACCAGAATTGCTTGATCGGAGCAATTGTCCATTAAAGTACAGGGTTAGGACAGAGTAAAGCGTGACATGCCGTGGTGGCCCAGTGGTTATGGCGCTGTGCAGCTGAGCGGGTTCGGTTCCCAGCCGCGGCGGCTGCTTTTCCGGGGTGTCCCAGATCCCCAGCGGGTCAGCACTGATGCCGAGCCCCGCACTGGGGCAGCGGAGGGGGAAGGGAGAGGCCAGCCTGGGCAGTGCTTTGGGTTGTGTGCAAGCAGGCTGGCAGCAGGTCACTTGTGCTCACTCGCACAGCCGGGCTGTCGTGCAGCCTGAGGGTGAGGGGCTCTGCCTTGTCCGTCAGCCGTGAGGGATGGTCCTGGAGGGTGCAGTAGGAGAACACTGCCCGCACAGTGTTTTGTGCTCATTGGTGGGGAAAGACATTGTGCAGGAAGAAACGGGATGACACGTCGCGTGTTTTCCCCCCCACCTTTTTTCACTCTTCAGCACGGCACACTTGACTGGGTCGGAAAGTGGTGGCACCAGCAGGGCCCAGAGATAGGCTGGGGAGCTGAGATGAGAGATACGGCAGCGCTCATTGTGCTCAAGTTGCGATCAGGGGGAAAGTGTGGTGCTGTGAGTGGCAGGGCACGGCTGCTGCATGCTGCCGAGGTGGGCGCAGTGGGCGGTGCTGCTGTGTGCAGTGTGGGCATGCACACCGTCCAGCCTGAGCACTTGGAAGGGGCCACCAAGGCCACTCTGTTCAGTTTGCAAGGACTCGCTCCGGCCATGCGAGGAGATGGTTGGATGGGGAGAACGGTTGGACAACTGTTGCTACAGGAGTGCGGGCACTGGGAACCCAGTTACCACTGCATGCGAGTGATGGGGTCAGACAGAGCTGCAGTCGGTGGCCACCAATCGCTGGCACCCCCGGCAGGTGTCCCTGGAGTCGAGCGGCTCCCTGCACGGCGCCTCGGCGGTGCTGTGGTCGGCCCCCGTGCACGACGTGTCGGGCCTGTTCAAGGAGTGGCTCCAGCTGCTGCCCGAGCGCCTGCTGCCGGCCCCCCTGCTCCAGCTGCTGCTCAGGTACGGCCGTGCCTCGGGTACGGCCTCACCGGCGAGTGGGGCCGTTGCGCACTGCGGCCGAGAGGGCTGCCATCGGCACTGGGCGTGGCCCGCAGAGGGGCGCGGGGCTGCGAAACAGCGGCATGGGTGGGGCTCATTTCCCAGCATCAGCGGAAAAGGGGAGTGGCCAAATGCGTGTTTGTCAGGGATGTACAAGCGCCGTCCCCGCGGACCTCCTCGAGCCCCCGCAGCCAAGCCGTGGCCATAAGTCTCGAGACTGAGGGACAGAAGCCGTTCAAGCTCTGGCCCATGGGCTGTGCACCAAACAGGGAGCTCTGTGGCCATCAGGGTCGGAGAAGAGTTCCCTGCTTGTTGCCATTTCCAAAAGGCCCAGAAACGACCACCCACACTGATGTGATATTCAAACCTCTGACCAACACCGTGCACCTACTAAGCCTTGAGGCTATTAAATAAACGAACAAACAACAACAACAACACCACGCACAACTTTCCTCTCTTCTCAGTAACGCAGTCGAACCTCAGTGCAACAAAGTCAGTAAAATTCGTAATGCGCTTCATTACATTGAAACTCGCGCTTAATATGGCGTATTAACCGACTGAATGGGTTCCTGCAAGCAAAAACGTGGCGTGCATACGCGGCTGCCACAGTGCCGACCCCACCGCAGATACCACCCGCACGATGTGGCAGCCATGAAGTGAAGCAGGCAGCTCAAAGCACTTGTGATTGCCAGAATGTATTTATTTATTCAGATCCCCGTGTTGCATCTGGAGGGTATTACTTTGGGGGGAGCATTCGCATACATCAAACAAACAAAACATGAATGGATGTGAACAAAATCGTAACTTACAAATGTAGAAAACACAAGCAATAAGAACTTTTCAAACACAAAAAGATAATGAATATTGCCACGGGGCAAACTAGTAGACGAGGAACGATGTAGTTATGAGGGATTGCTGCACAATCAAAAACAGGACGTTCAGCGACGGGTGTTGGTAGAGGAAGACGACGAGGTCTTTTTGTGGGGCATTCTGAAGTAGTAGTAGTATGAAACTTTAATGAGCCTTATAAAGTAGGAGTGGTTCCCTAGTCCGGGAATCCAAGTGACGACCGGGCGACCGACGCCCTAGATGCCAGTAGTTGCTGGACGTCCAGGTGGTCGCTGGTGATCAGGTTCTCCCACAGCTCATGGAGGGGGAGGGGGGAAGGAAAGGGTGATGTTAGCGGCGGCCCAGCCTTTTCTCGTGTAAATAGTGTGAATGCTTTAGATACATTTTTCTCTGCCGCATCGTCGCCTCGTAGCATCTTGTGGTGAAGGTGCAGGGCCTTCTGCGAAGATGGAGCTGCGTAGCGTGCGGCACGTCACCGAGTGCGTCATGTCACCGAGTGCGCCAGGAGCACTCGGTGACAACCCTCACCATGAGCGCGCCTAGCCAGGCCACGACAGGCCAGACCAACATCCTCACCCACCCGCGCGAACCCGGTAAATTCAGCGGCACGGATGACGTCGACGTGGAAGACTGGATCCCTATGTACGAGCGCGTCAGTAGCCACAACTGCTGGGACCCCACACTCATGCTCACCAACCTGGCATGGCTCGTGTGGCTGAGGCTTTGCTTCGCAAAACAAAAACTGGCTTGAAGCGAGCTCACGCAAAACGTCTGCACAAAAAAACACGCCCTGAAGTTATACCTTACGCGCCACGAGCTACGATGTACGGAGCGACGCTGTGCTCTACATCGTAGCCGTGCTACGAGCACGGGCTACGATGTACGAACTGCCCCCAAACGAAAAAATGTCCACACCAACACGAAACCATGCGCACAATGGCACTGGGCGCACCATTAATGGCTCTTTCGGTTGCTTGTATGAAAACTTGCGACAAGTAGAGCAACTCTGAACCATCACGGAGATGTCGTTGCTGAGCCCAGGCCGAAAAACCAGACGCCGTGCCCTCTCTTTGCATTTCTGCAATCCCAGGTGCCCAGCATGAATTCGCCCTAGGACTTCACGTCGCATGCTTTTTAGTATGCTTTATCGCATACTATCGCATGCTTTAGCAGTATTCCGTTCACGAGGGAAAGCTCCGAGGAAAATGGCTTCAGCTCCCCTGCACGCTTTCACCATTTGACAGGTTGGATATTACCGTGCTCAGGTAGCAGTCACGAGCAGTTTCGTGCAACAGCTTCTGGTGCATAGCATCCGTGACCAAGTAGCCCAGGATTTGCACAGCGTGCACCTCCACGTCATCCGCGGCACCGGCGCTGTCGTCCAGAGTAGCCGGTGACGTCCTAGACAGCATGTCAGCAGGATGAGATATTTTCGTGGTACGTAGTGCAATAGGAAATCGTATTTCAAAAGCCTGAAGAAGAACCTCTGAAGGCGGGGTGGCATCGCACAAATCCTTTTCGCAGCAATGGACAGGAGGGGTTTATGGTCAGTTTCAATGATGACTTTGTGACCGTAATGGGAACTGAAAGCACAAATTAGACACGGACAAAGAAAGGGGACAACAGCACGAGCGCTAACTACCAACAAAATGTATTGTCTTTTCCATCTGCGCAGTACCGTCAGTGTCAAATTATTATTATTTTTTTTTGTTTTTTTTGTTCAAATTTTCCTGCGCTAACTTACCTGCGCTAACCGTTAGAACTGCGCAAATACGGTATTCTGCTCCCCGCAACCCGCCGACTCAGCCCGACGAACGAGGCCACCGAGTCGACTGGACTCGCCGTGCCGGCTCTCCGACCCAACCCGTCCGCTTATACGAGGGAGGGTTGAGCCCAAGAAACTTGTTTATTTCGACTCAACGCGCCCTCGTCGGGTCAATGTAAACGGGGCTTTTGTTGCCCCCCTTTTAGATGCGACTGCATCTCATTCACTCGCCTTGTCCCTCCATACGGCGTTGTTGTCTGTCCACACCCATTCTCCTTGCTGCGCGAGCTGCGCTCTCCGCTGCTCACCCCCTCTCCTCTCCGATAGCGAACACTCTCTCGCGAGGGGCATTGGATTCGATTCGATTGACTAGGATTGGATTGGATTAAAGTGGATTGTGTTGCGTCATAGCCGCGCCACGTTGCGTCATAGCCGCGGCAGGGGGTTCACAGCACGTTTCACTCGATGGGAGAATCAACCTAACGGAAACAACGACGGAACCCCCTATGCGTCGCATCTACACAGGGGTTCCCGCGAGGGGAGGTGGGAGAAATTTTTGATGTTGCTTGGGGCAGTGCCATTTACGTGCGGGCAGCTGTGGACAGTGATGTGGAGGTGGTGGACTTGCCGGGTGACGCTGCTCCTCCTCTGCAGCTGCCACCGGAGGCACGGCGTGGAGGCGGTGCTGCTGGGCGTGCGGCTGCTGCCGGACGCGCGGCTGTCGTGCCTGCGGCACCTGCTGGCGGGGCTGGCCCGGCTGCGCGAGGCTCCCCTGAGCCGCATGGACGCCCGCAACCTGGCCACCGTCCTGGCGCCCACCCTGTGTGCCCTGCCCCCCTCCGCCACCCGGTAGGTGCCTCAGGGGCATGCTCTCTCTGCACGCTGGCCGCATTCGCGGCACTCGCTGCGCCCAATGGACGAAATGACAGAGACATCGCTTGCAGGTCTCCCCTGTGCCCACAGTGCGAAAGGAAGAAATGTGGGACACACACAGTCATTTTCCTTTTGTGCCAGCAGCGCTAGTCAAATTTAATTTTGAATAAAGAAAGCACCGAGTAACAGAAGGTGCTGGCTGAAGGGATGAGGTGGAGCCTAGGGACGCAGATTCAATTCCCAGCCACAGAGGCTGCTTTTCTGATACAGCCAAACCCCGCAGTAACAAAATCCTGCGAGCACAAAATTCCCGTGGCAATGAAATACTTTCGTATCCCCAGCGAACATCCATACATGCACATGTATTCCATATCTTGCAGCAACGAAATGTTTATGGAAAGCAATCTTGCGTTAACGAAATTCGCTGCAAGCCCAGTTTGTCTACCCAGTTGAGGCTGACAGGGCAGAAAAAGTGCTCAAATGCGTTTCTTTTTCTTTTTTTTTTTTTCGCAGTTAACTTTTGTGACAGCACGCTTGCATGGCCACCGCCGTATTTGTTTATGCAAAAGACTGCAGCAACGATAAAGATCCCCAGGTGGTCAAAATTAATCCAGAGCCCTCCACTACGGCGCGCTTCATCGCCTGCGTTGCGTCGGCGCGTGAAACCCTACAATCAATCAAGACTGCAGCAGGCGGCCATGGAGGCAGCCTCGCAGCGACACCTGGGAGGGGCGACGCATGGCAATTCACAGCACGTCTTCGCTTTGGTTTCGGCTACGGCTCTTATGGCCGGCTACTACTGAACAGCACACTAGCATTTATTGTGTGTGCACTTATCAGCACGCTTGCTCTCAATTGAAAGCAGAAGTTTTTATTGCTACGAGATAAGGCAGCCATCAGAGGCCGCCCAAGCACGGGGCGGCCTCTGTAGCACCCACCGTGGTCGCGTCAACAGCGCCAAATCCTCCCCTAGTGGTACGTGGCGTCTGAAAAACGTTGCATTCATTGTCGTGGCAACGAGTGGCGAGGGGAGAAAGGAGGTTGGTGACGTCATTTTCACGCGGCAGGCGGGCCGCAGCAACTGATGCTCGCCGAACTTTCGCTGCCAGCTCAGGGGCTGTTCGGGAAGGGCACCAGGCGCGAAAGCGGGACGAGTGGCAGCCGATGCCTCGGAATGGCCGCCGCCCGTAGTTTGGTATGTGTGCGCAGTAGCGTGTTTAATAATTGACCAAAGAAGGCATGCAGGCAATAGTGTATTTTCTGGTGTCGAATTGTTGTCTTTGTCACGGTATTAGTTAGTTGCAGCGTTGCACAAACATTCTTTTTGCTTTTCTGTTATTCAAATTTCATATGAGGACGGCTTTTATTCGAAGTCATGAGAACACATGTTCTACACTCATATATTGCACATGCATTTTATGCACACACTATTGGACTCTAAGCAAAAATATGACATACGCAAATTTAGGCATACAATATTGCACAGTACAAAAAAACGTGCTGCATACACATTTCTGTACACAATAATTGATTACGAAACAAGAACTCCGAAAGTTGTAGTCGCTACACAGATTTGCTTTCGCGCACGCCTCGGCGGGAGAAGGAAAGAACTTGGAAGTTCCGCTCAGTGTGCAGTACTCATTTCTTGGGCTCGCCTCGAGACGGGAATGTTGCTTATACGTTGAAAAAAAAACGTTTCAGTTGAGAGGCAATAGTCGGGAACCTATAATTTCAAAAATAAGCATGCGCAGGTATGCTTCAAGAAGGCCTGCCTTTTGGGCCAGTTAACGCAAACTCAGAAAGCGTTGATTCGACCATTAACCTGCATACACTTCCGAGAAATCATGTTCACACCAACAAAATGCAGCGATATTAAACTGTTTCGCAACACAATAACACCGCACTATTGACCACTCATTGCTGGATCCTATATACGTTCAAAAATAATGCGCAACCACGTACCCGGGGGGAGGGCAGAAGTGCAAAAAAAAAAACGTTCCTCTATTGTAAGCCGCATGTACCGAGCTCATGACTTGCAGATATAGGCTAGGTTGTCCCAAGCTACACTCTCGCATGTGTCTGAGCAGCGCCTCTTATCTCACCCTGTCCGATACGGCATGACGATTCTAACTTCAAAACTATTGAACCTCAAACCCACTCGCGATAAGATGACAAGGCACGGGCGCGCAGCTTAGATTGAACGGCAAAGTCGGCAATGCTACTTTTTTTTTTTAATGATTGAAACGCATGCAATGGCGGCTGGAGACAACGCATGCATTTCGGGTTGACCTTCCACTGCTGCCTGTGCAAATCGACTGGCATTGAACACCGCGGTATTATGTCAAATTTTTCGGAGTAATGCTTGGCAGCAGTTTCGCCACAAATATCCGTTTTGAAGCAAGATGGCGCAGGAAAAATTGGTCAGGGCGCAGCACCTCCAAGCCACCAATCGCTGTGGTGGTGGGTACGCAGTGAATGACAAGAAGCGCGTAGTTCAGCTTGCCTTCTTTGTGAGCAGTTGCGGCATGGTGACTTTGGAGGGGCTGAGGAGAGTCACCAGAGGAAACGTCCAACCAAGTTGCAAACAGTCTTCGACTTGGGGCCCTAACCAAGCCTGAAACTTGCTGCACGAAACAACAGCAACAAACAAATACTTTGATAGCAATCCTGAATCGACGTTCAAGTAGTTGCTAAGGCAATCATAAAACGACAATGCTGCCACAAATTCCCCTTACGAGCGAGAGTGTGTGCGCCCAAGGTGCGTTCACTTCTGTTAAAACTTCGCGCACCTGCAGAGCTGGGATATATTTGCACATTACTTTCCACTCCAAGACGACTGCAGGGTTCGCACAGGTCCTTGAAATCCTTGAAAACCCTTGAATTTAGAAGTGTCAATTTCAAGGCCTGGAAAGTCCTGGAATTTTTAAATGGTCCTTGAAAACCCTTGATTTTTCCGGAGAGAATCAATGGCCCTGTCTTTTCACAAGAATTTAAAGTGTTTGTCGTAGATTTTAGGTGTTAACAAATGTAAAGAAACAACAATCAAGTTTCAGTGTGTTGCGTGAAATTACAAGTTTCGTGGATTTTCATTATTACAAGGCAACATTGGGAGAAGGCACTTGTCAATCCAATCCATATCACGACACAATCCAGTGAAAGCCAGCTTCTGTTCTCTATCTTGCATCTTCCATCTGGTATATGGACGCTTGCTCATTGCATGTTTGCTGTACCTCATACGCTCCATCTACGTTTGCTTTTACGTGCAAATGGTGGACGTGTACATTGCTCATCCTGCCTTGCAGCAACACTTGCGGATTTAATTTCAGCCGATACTCTTGCTGCCAAAGCAGGAGATGCAGGCAACATTAACTAAGTTTTGAAATCAAACAGCCTCAGCAAACACAAAGGAAAAAGAAAAACCTCTAAATACCAGCCATAAAATAAAAAATAAAGCTGGGGGAGCATTTATGAACCCGTTAGCAACTATCTAAATGTGCACTAATGTGCTTAGGCATTGTGCAATAAAAAACTTTTGAATTTTGTTGGAAAAGTTATAATTAATCCCAGATAAAACGTTAAATGGGGACCTTAAAAATGTGTTTTCTGGTCCTTGAAAGTCCTTGAAAACCCTTGAATTTTTGCTTTTGAAGCCTGTACGAACCCTGGACTGACATGTCTTATGAACTTCGTGTTACATGCGTGAAGTATTTTGAAAACAGAAGAGTGCCATGGGTCGGCTTGTTTGGAATTCCCTATCACTTGTACAAAGCTAATTTGCTTACCTGTCATCTTTGGAGAAGACGAGAAACTTGGCTGAGCTGTTTCGGCCCGTGTTGCTGCACCACCGATCTGAGCAGGACTGGTGACGCTGCTTCCTCCGCGGCGCCGTGTTTAGAATGCATTCGAAGGTATTTTATGACGCAACGAAACTTTCAGCCCGTGGAGGTGTTTAGGCAACCCGCGCAGCCCTTCGCACACCGGCTCGCTCACGCAAGCACCGAACCGGTCGGCCGTGCGCGCCGAGAAAAAGAAAAAAATATTGGCGCTGGTGAGCTGTTGCGCATGCGGGAGGAGGTGCACAACTTGCGGTGTGGAAAGAAATAAATGCGGAAAGGAAAGGGCCACGCCGCAGCACCTTGCCGCTAGGGTCGCCACCATTTTCGAAGCCGAAACTAGCCGAAGTCAGCCCAGAGGAAGAAGGGAGGACAGTGCCTGCAGCTCGCTCTACCATCTGGGAAAGCAAGGGAATGGCACACGTGCACGCAGCAAGACGGTGGCGGCTGTGGCCTCTGTGGCCGTCCACAAAGAGGTGCTCGCTGCTCAGTCTTGTGGCCTGGCAGAGTGTGTGAGCAGGAGAAGGTGCACGCCCGGACGTGCTTGCTGCTGAGGAGGCGACCCCACGGCATGTGCAGCGGGGGGGTTGCTGCGAGGCAGGGCTCGCACAGTGCCCCCATGGCTGACACAGCTGTTCTGTCTGCGGGGTTTTCCTGTCACTTAAGCACCACTCTTGCAGCAATGAAATTCCGCAAACGCGAATTTTTCGGCTTTCCGTGGCAGACTCGTTGTTGCAGGGTTTGTCTGTAGTGGCAAGAAGCAAGAATGCCCACGTGTGCACGTTTCGGTGCTCGTTTGAGAGCTGCAGGTGGTAATTGGGAGGCCTGCCTGTGAAACCCCCAGAATGGGGGAACGTTCACAGTCGTCGTGGTCAAAACAGCCGATGGAGAGACCCGAGGGAAGAGGGGTGCGAGTGGCCCCTAAAGGGCTCCCAAGCAGCGCTGCAAGATGTCAAAGCAACTGTGAGCTGAGGTTCGTGCTGATTGAAAAATACAGCGCGACTTGGACAACGGCACCGAGAAGAACTGACACTTATTAAAGCATCGTGTCCTATTTATACATTTATCATGGAAGCATGCGCACTGGGATACACTAAGTGGAACGCATCAAACCGATGGACACGGACGTTTTCAAGAACTCAGACTTGGTGGCACGCAAAATCGCAGACATATCGCTGACGCACTTGCCTCCCCTTTCTGCCTAATGCTATAGAACGCTTCCAAGAGCTCCGTCGCCACTGTATTTCTCTCCTGCTGAGAATTCGAATCTGCTCAAAGAAAGGTCTGCATTTTTGCAAAGGACTGACTGGTCTGCAATCTTCGCAATGCACAGATAACAGGGTGCGCACAAGTCCTTTGAAACCTTGAAAACCCTTGAATTTAGAAGTGTCAATTTCAAGGCCTGGAAAGTCCTGGAAGTTTTAAATGGTCCTTGAAAACCCTTTATTTTTCTGGAGAGAACCAGTGACCCTGTCTTTTCACAAGAATTTAAAGTGTTTGTCGTGGATTTTAGGTGCTAACAAATGTAAAGAAACATTGTAACAACCGAGTTTCCGTGTATTGCGTGAAATTACAAGTTTCGTGGATTTTCATTATTACAAGGCAACATTGGGAGCAGGCACTTGTCAATCCAGTCCATGTCACGATACAATCCAGTGAAAGCCAGCTTCTGTTCTCCATCTTGCATCTTCCATCTAGTCTGTGGACGCTCGATCCTTGCATGTTTGCTGTGCCTCATACGTTCCATCTGCATTTGGTTTTATGTGCAGCTGGTGGACGTGTACATTGTTCATCCTGCCTTGCAGCAACACTTGCGGATTTAATTTTAGCTGATGCTCTTGCTGACAAAACAGGAGATGCAGGCAACATTAACTAAGTTTTGAAATCCAACAGCCTCAGCAAACACAAAGGAAAAAGAAAAACCTCTACATACCAGCCATGAAATAAAAAAATAAAGCTGGGGAAGCATTTACGAACCTGTTAGCAACTACCTAAATGTGCACTAATGTGCTTAGGTATTGTGCAATAAAACACTTGCATTGTGTTGGAAGAATTATAAATAATCCCATATAAAATGTTTGATGGGGACCTTGAAAATGTGTTTTCTGGTCCTTGAAAGTCCTTGAAAACCCTTGAATTGTTGCTTTTGAAGCCTGTACGAGCCCTGGGGTGAATATGTGCCTGTATTATTGCTAAGAGAAGAACTGTGCTCGCGTGGCCGGTCATTCACACATCTGCCCGTCTGGCTGATATAGGCCTCCCCGCATGAAAGCGGTATCTCGCAAACCACCCCGACGTCACAGGGCACCAAGCGCTTCGCATGCTTCTTTTCGCACGGTATTTGTTTGGGCTTGCCGGAAAATTGCGCACACGGGCGGCCAAGTTTTTGTGGAGCAGAAAACACCGCAGTCACAGTGCACCAGCTTGCCTAGCAGCTGTGCCTTGAGCTGGGGGTGCAGGTGGTGCGCCAACTTTGCCCCAAAGCGCAGCTTCACGTCCGGGCCCTGCGGCGCATGCGTCGGCACGAGACGTCAGTGCAAGTGTGCTGCTTATTGTAAAAAGCTGTTCAGTCGCCATTTTGCCTTTTCGCCTGGGGGCTTTTGCCATTCCAAGGTGAGATGCCGCCGTGTCGAACAGGATGATATAACAGGGAGAGGGGAGACTCTGCTACGCCAACAGGTGTCTGCGAGTGGCCAGCTCCGTGAGTGTGTCTTGCCCAATGCTGCCTCTGGTGCCCTTGTGCACCCTGTTCATCCGTGCATTTTTGCCTCAGCCAAGCTCTTGGCCTGAGCTGCCGCCCTTGCGCCAAAAGTAGAGCAGAAGGTGCTTCGTGGTGCCACCTTTCAGGCTTCAGAGCCGAATTGAAATTATTCCCTCCCTGTGGCCACCCCAGTATATCAAACGCTGGCTTTCGCATGAGCTAGGGGACACGAAAAGCTGTCCCTTTAATTTATTTCAAAGCCTGTCAAAAGACGGGGTCGTGTATTTCGGAAGTTGTGTTTGAGCGAGTGGCGTGTCGAAGAGATGTGTGTGCGTGCACACAGCTGGACTCTAGTGCACATAGTGTGCATAACTGGTGAAGGGAGCAACTCATGAGAGCGTGCGTCCGGCAGCCACTGAAAAAACCCCTCGACCTTGCGCCCCTGCCGGCCGTTTTCCAGGCACTGGCACAGCAGCAGCGCCCACACCCGCATTCGTCCTGCCCATCTCGTCCAGATGGTGCGCATAACGCTGACCCGCCCAAACAAGCGCCTATCCCCATTTCCCCCTCCCCCGCCACACTGCTCAGCATCACTGAAGGGAACTCGTTGCCGTTCCACGTGGCCAACTCAGCCGAGATGCTGTTGTCGCTGCAAATGCCCTCTGAGCTTTCCTCGTGCTGAGGTTCATGCTGAAGCAAGGAAACGACACTTCCCCGAACTATACACCTACACGATTACCTTACACCCATCTTTGTTTTTATCCGATCAACCCCCGATCAGAAGTGAACGCCTTTTAGCCTACCTCGCTGACATTGGATTTTTAGCACTCATCTCATACCATGTGTGACATCAGGGCCACCCGATGACAGTGAGGGTGGTTCGGAGCGTTTTCATAACAGGTTTCAGGGACGTCACTGCCATCGCTGGAGCTAGGGTCATGTTATGATGCCCCCAGCACTGTCACACTTAAACATCATCATTGTTACCTCTCACTTTATCATCCTCCCGTTTTAGAGTAAGGGCCCTTTACACCCATCTATACACTATTTTTTATCAAGTACATCACCATCATCGCCATGGTATTTTAGCAATAAACGTGAACAAACATTGTCTTGGCACTCTTTGGCCTCAGACGCCCTTGCGCCAATAAAACGCACATAGTAGTAGACATCACAGAAGTTGTGAAGAGAGCTCATTGGAGAAGCTTCTACAGATGTTTCCCTGAAATAAACAGTTCCTAAGTGACTGAGCACTAAAATAATCTCAACTCCGTGACCTGATCTTATTTAAAAAACCTAAGCTTTTGTACATTGCGAATCAGGCTGCTTCCCATGCTGCTTTCCTTGTGCATCAGCCAGCCATCATGCTTTCAGTTCCGTTTTGGAACAGCATTGGTGCACAATTATTGATTGATTGTGGGGTTTAATGCGCTGGCATAGCGCAGGCGATGAGGCGCGCTGTAGTGGAGGAGGGCTCCGGATTAATGCTCACCACCTGGGGATCTTTGACGTGCGCTGAAGTGTTGTACACACGGGTGTTTTTGCCTTTTGCCTCCACCACAAAAGTGACTGCCACGGCTGGGAATCAAACCCGTGTCCTCGTGCTCAGCAGCCTCAGCCACTCGGCCACCGTGGCGGATATTGGTGCACAATTAGGGAAGTCAGTAATCTATGGCAGTGAACGCAAGAGCTTCTGCAAGCAATATGAAAGCGGCAAAAGGAAATAATTAAGGGGGATACCGTATTTACCCGATTCTAACGCGCACCCGATTTTTCCTGGCGAAAAAAACGAAAAAACTTGCACCTCCGATTGTAACGCGCACGGGACTTTGTGACCCAGACAAACGAATGCGAGAGAAACGGGCGATTTATTTCTCGAAGTAATCTCGCTCATCTCACTCCTCGTCGCTCTCCGCTGACCACAACATCTTGGCCTCGGTGCCTTCAAGCGCGTTAGCGATGCCACACTTCTGAACGAACTTTCAACCATGGTCTATGGGATCATGGCCCACGCCTCGCACGCCCATCCCGCGAGCTTCTCCAGAGGTGCACGCTTCAGCCGACTGCTCGTTTTGAACGCGTGGGAGCCGCTGCTGCCATTGCTCTTATCAAGCGCGCAAGTGAAACGATTTTCATGATTTGTGTGAACTCCAATAGAAAAGCCTAGGTGCTTAGGCTTGCTGCGTCCGAAAAATTGTTGCTAAAAGCTTTGGCACCATCTTGAGATGGCGATGGGTGGGACAGAATTTCCGCTGTTTCGGCAGCTTCGGTTTTGTATCCGATTCTAACGCGCATGCGATTTTTCGGCCAAATTTTTTTTTTTTTTTTTTTTCGGAAAAAAAGTGCGCGTTAGAATCGGGTAAATACGGTAACCTGACCACATCCTATGGGACTTACCCATGTGCTTAAAAAGTATCGTGTATTGATACAAAAGGTTTTACGAATTCATAGAGATGTTCTTAACGGCCTAGTTTGCTTCGTTTAGAAATACAGTAATCCCTCGTTAACTTGAAATATCGGTTAAAACTGGAAATATCTCGAAATATCGGTTAGCTCGAAACTTTTTTTTTTCGCCGTGCATATCGAAATGAGTTTTCGGAGGTCCACGAATATCTCGAAATGTTGACAGAGAGGACACACGGCAAAGGCCGCTACAGGCAGCTGATAAGGTCTCTGTTTTGACGCATTATGCGCCGAGTGCAGTCGTGAACGGCAAATGTACGCCGTGCGAGGCCGATGTTCCCGTCGCCGAGCGAGCTGTGGACGCGGACGGAGAGGAGTGCCTGCCTCGCCCATGGCTGGGGGCGCGGGGCAGCTGGAAGGCCTTTCCGGGACCGCAGTTCGTTTTCCCACCAAAGTTTCTCGCCTTTGTGTCCCTGCGCGGTGGAGCTGTTGTTGCCACCATTCGGTTAGATTCCGTGGTGTGTTATTGATCACAACAGAAGCAGTGTGTATATACACGAGGAGGTTCCAAAGTCAAAGGCTGCAGGGAGACCTTGTATAATACAAGCATCGACAAGTAAATGGTTTAACAAACAGGGGTTACAGTATTACGTTGAAACAAACCAAACGGGCATAGAGTTTAAACCTCGATGTAACGAATCACGGAATTTTTCGTAACTTCAAGTGTATGCACACCACGTATTTTCACCCTCTGTGTGCCGAAGTCTCGTTTTCTGGAATTTCAATGTAACGAAGTTTCATGGAGAACTAGGCACGGAATTTAAGTTGTAGATGTAGAGTTGTGGACGGGGTCTCAATAAAACACGAACGGCGACACGGGCCGCCCAATGCCGCGGATGCAGTGTGCCACGGAGTCCGTGAGCGAGCTCCTTGCCTACAAACTGCGTGGCGCGCATACACGGCTGACGCCCTGCTTCAGTTTCTGTCGGAGCTTAATCGTCTATGCGGGCATCAGCATGAACCACATGGAGCGTTTTCTCCGTCCCCGCAAAAACGCAAAACGCGTCCCGCAAGCCACAGGCGCGCTGACACAGCCGCGGAGACCACCCGTGCGATGCGGGTAGCTCCAGCGACCGCTTCTAACCGCTCGCTGAAACGCAACTCAAGGGGCAAATGAGAGGGGCACGTGAGGAAAAAGCGGATAATGTGGGCAAAATTTTTATTGTAAAACGTGATACGCACCGCTTACGAAAGCGCCCATCAAATATCCTCCGGGGCGCGTTTTTTGTGGGAAGAAAACGCTCCATACGGTTCACACTGATGCCCGCGTAGACGATTAAGCTCCGATAGAAACAGAAACAGTGCGCCGGCCGTGTGTGCGTGCCACGTTTTCTTTTTCAGGATCCGCTTAACGGGATGAACACTTCGTTATAAACGCGAATTTCAATGTAACGAAATTTCAGTGTAACAAAGTATATTGCGAATTTTACCGACTTTGTTACATCGAGGTTTAACTGTATTACGAAACAGATTGCACACTTCCAGTACAAAAGAAATTTGCTCCAATCCACGCTGCGAAGGGAGTTGGAAAGCAAAGCTGCGACCGACCCCCATAACAATTTCACGTGCGACATCGCTTGAATTTACACACATGGCTCTACAAAGAGTGCAACCAGAGACTCTGCCAGCCGCTACCTGGGATTCGTGAGAGAGAGAGAGAGAGAGAGAGAGATGAAACGTTTATCATTAGGAAAAAAGGAGGTGGCGCGATTGTCTTAGGGGTGGTGCCCTCCTTCCAGGGCCGCAGACTCTTCTGCTCCTCTCCGGGGTCGAAGAATTAAGTTCTTCTGAATCCCGAAATCGGAGCTGGCCAGAGCTGCCTCCCATAGCGCGACCATATTTGTGGGGTTGTTTCCTGGAGGCCAGATGATAGGGCAGGCCCATGTTGCGTGAAATAAGTTGGAAGGGTTTCCGCATTTATTGCATGCGTCTGTGTGTGTTTGAGGGAACATTTTGGATAGCCGGGATTTGTTAGGATAAGTGTTCGTCTGGATTTGCCTCGGCGTTTGAGCTTCTGCGCCAGAGAGGTTCTTGCCCGGGTTGGGGAAAAGGGCTCGTTAACCTATTTGGACAGTGAGGCATTCGCCAAAGCCACTTGGGAGGGGCTGCAGAAGGCTAGGACTGTTAGCCGTGCGCTTTGTAAGATCGTGCGCAGCCTGGTCGGCCCTCTCGGTTCCCTCCAGCTCCTCGTGTCCTGGAGTCCAGACAATACGGTGGAATTGATTCGACATTTTTGGCTCTAATTTTTTAAGTCGCTTGTGAATTCTTCCATTTATAATGTTTTGCATAGCCTTTTTGGAATCTGTGACTATTGGGAGGTTTGGTTCTTGTGCTGCCCATACCTTATTGCCAGGAGGAGAGCACCAGTTTCGGCTTCGTCGGCAGTGGTATCTTTTAGCGTGAGGCAATCCTTGATGGCTCCTTCGTGATCAATTATAACTATGGAGGCATTTTTCCCGCTGTAGAAAGCAGCGTCGGTGTAGATGACATTTTTTTTGTTTTCAAGTTGTTTCCATAGGAAGGCTACTCGTGCTATTCTTCCCTTTGTGCAGGCAGGGGTTCATGTTTCGAGGTGGGGGGAGCACTTTCAGTCGTGTTCGTATTCGCGAAGCGCCGTCCCGAACGCAGCAGCCTCGGCCATGGCCGGGCTCGAGCGGCCGAAGAAAGACAACGGAGAGGAGCGTCTTTCGAAGGGCGAGAGAGCGGAACCTAGCCATCCTGATGTGCTAGCTCGATGCTACACCACCGTGTGACACAAGCGCAGACACCGAAACAAGTCGGCATGTGAGCTTAGTGATTCCCATTTATACCCGTTTAAACTACTTACTTTAGTAAGTTTGAGAATTGCGAGAAAGCTGAGGTAACTTTTATAATCGCCATTTATCAGCACCTGTTGCTCCTTTCGCCTTTTGTAATACCTCTTAAAACACAACCGAATTGGTCCCCGCACGGGGCACCTTGAACAATCTTGGTGACGGTATTGGTGACACCGCAGACCCCGAGCCTCCATACATAAGTTGTGACCAATCGTGATGATGTGTTTTAAGGTGAAGGGCAGAAACCACAAACGGTGGCCATCGGAGCCAAGGTCAAGCTTCGGCGGATGGGCTCCCTGCCTGTCTACCAGGCAGGGAGCTCCGGGACATCTTCAGCTATCAGGGTAAGGCTGACGAAAAAAGTACCCCCATCCCCTGCTTCTTTTACATGCCATATGGTAAATCATAAACCCCCCCCCTACAAACATGATCGGCCCCTGAAAAGAGGCCGCACCGAAGGTTCATTTCCGCCACTCCCAGCCCTCAGTTTTCCGAAGCCAGATAACTTCCCCCGTTTTTTGGTGTTGGAATCCAGTGAACAAGAAAAGCCTCTTGCATCACAGTCTGTGTTCCTGATATCAAACTTTCTGGAGGGCATTATTGGTGACTATTATAAGGCTAAAAAACAAAGAACTGGAGAAATCCTGGTTGAAGTACACAACCAACAGCAAGCCACGATTCTCCTTGCACAAACTCACATAGGCAATCTTGAAATCAGGGTGACACCCCACCGGAGCCTGAACAGTTCTCAAGGCGTCATTTCTGAAGTAGTCCTCATGAATGAGACAGATGCTGACCTGCTGGAGGGCCTGAGAAATCAGGGCGTGACAGCTGTGAGGCGCATAACTATGAGGATGGATGACAATGTAGTCTCGACCAAGCACATTATCTTCACTTTCGACTGGTCAACACTCCCAGAATACGAAAATGCAGGTTTTGTACATTGTAATGTCCAGGCCTACATTCCAAACCCGCGCCGCTGCTTTAAGTGCCAGCGGTTCGGGCACGGAACCAACTCCTGCCGTGGCCATCTGACTGCGCAAAGTGCTCCCAGCATGATCACCCATCTGAACCCTCACCTGCGCCAACTGCCAGGGACCCCATACCGCCTACTCTCGAAGATGTGAGAAGTTCAAGCAGGAGAAGGAGATAATAAATGTGAAGCTAACTGAAAACATCACCTTCCCAGAGGCGCGAAAGAGGTTCGCCTCTTTCCCCCCTGGGGAGGTACGCCGACGTAGCTCGCCGGGGGGCGGAGCGGCGTCTGGTTTCGGCGGGGACCCAGTACCACGAGTCGGACCTGGCCCCGCCCCAGCCCACCCTCGGGTTGCTTTCGGTGGCCCATCCTGTCACCGCGCTGCTCGCTGAGCCAGCAGCGGTGGCAATTACGTCTGTTGGGGATGCCGCTGCATCCACTGCTTCCTCACCACCGGCCCAAAGCACACGCAAGGGCACGGAGGAGATGGAGACGGAGGCACCCACGGCAGTTCGCACCCCCGCCGCACCGCCTATACAACCCGGGGCGCTCCTGACGCCCTCAGCGTCGCGGCTCGAACAAAGGGCACCGGAATGGGTGCCAAGTCCGGGGGGTCTGGCCCACTGGGCACTCCCTTGCCATCAGATGACGACATGGATGCCGAGCCCTTCCGGCTTTCTTCGCAGCGAAAGGAATGGGCTGCGACGTCCAGGCCAGTAGAGAAGGTCAAAAAAACCTTCCAAGAGTCCAAGCCCCGAAAGTCGACACATAAATAGTCACACTGCAGTAGCGCTGAACACTTAAAGGGGCCCTGAAAGGCATTTTGAGCACACTAAATGAACTAGCGCAATCGTTAGATTGGGTCGTCAACGTCATCTGTGCCAAGTATTACTCTTTTACGCGCAGCGGAGAGTTCACACTTTTGTTGCAAAGTTTGTCGCTTTTTTCTCACCCTTCCCTTCGTGTTTTTGGATGCCGCCATCTTCACATGTCTACATCATCGATTCCCAGATGTTCGTCATGAGCTAGACATCCTGCTATTGGGCGGCTTTTTCACGCACTTCCGGCAAGATGAGTCGTCTGCTCAGCGTCGGCTCGCTGGCTGATCTACCAGCGTAGTGCCGGAGTGCTTGGACATTTTACGACAAACGAAACAAGTGTAAACAAACGTTTAACCATTTGTATTGAATGCAACACGGCCATAACACGACATGGATATTCTCTTACCTGAGTCCGTTCCATAAAGAAAGCGTTGAAGCCCCATGGCACTTCTTTTGTGCAACCACAGAGAACGCCCTGAGCCGAATGCCCGGGGTTGACGCACACATTTTATTCAACTTCAAAACAATCCAGAGATGCATTTCAAACGAACACAACGTCACAACATGCGTTGCAAGTCTCAACCGCGATTTAAAGACGATGGGTTGCCTCCTCCTGCCCGTCGTAAATTCGGCACTCACCTCGCGCGCGGTTTGCGGGGACGAACAGCAAGTCACTTAACTGTGGCGCACAAGCCGAGATGGCTTTTAGCCACGCACACTGCACATACCCCATGCGATGTTGAGCCGTACGTCGCTCGAGAAAGATAATCCAGACCATGGGAAGCACTATCCACCCGCAGAAGCACAACGTCGCATTTCATCGCGAAACGAAGGCGTCCAAACACACACACCATCGCCTCCTGTAATGTCAAACGCATCTCGCACTTCCCAATGGGAGTGAGTGGTACGCCTGCAGTACCCACATGTCGCAAGGTGGGGCCCCAAGCTGAACTGGAATCACAGAACCGTAACTGACTTCTAGAGTGGTTTGTGCCTTGTTGCCGAGGCAACCGATGTTTGAGATTGTCAAAGAAATGGCGCTCGCTCCAGCGCTAGAAAGCTCAGAGCCGCGGCGGAGCATGTTTTGCCAATGTTGCCGCTCTCCACCACGCGTCGCCCCAAGCTGAACTGGTCACATGATTGAAGCGTTTTGTGCACGGGTTCTGTATCGACTTAAAATGTCTTTTTCACATGCCGCCGGCAGGAATTAACACCGCCGCAAAATAAGACTCGGCACCAGTGGGGCCACATCTGATACGGAGCTTTTTGGATAAACAGTGTGCGGTGCATCAAAGAGAACGAGCGCACGATCCTCCCTGTGCGGCTGCGAGTTCGCCGCCGATAAAAAGTCACATGCCGCTCATAGCACCTGCAGCAACGTGCACCGCAAATGGGCAAGGCCAGGCCGCCGCACACATGCGGCCAGATTTGTCGCTCGCTTTTCCAGCCTTGAACGGAGTGCGGTATTCATGGTGTCAACAAAGCTTGGTCGTAGCAGACCACATTCTGAGCAGCGCTATAGCGGAAGTACGTCACCGCTGAGGGGCGCAGCATCATGGGAGGGAAGGCTCGCGCTCCGTCAACAGCGGAGAGTAAGTTGAAAGGAGGAGGAAATGCGGCGCGACGATAATGCGCGGTTTTCGATTTACGATTTCTCAGCTAATACTCATCGCTTTAACAAAATTCTTGCGGGAGGAGATTGATAATACATTGCTTTATTTGGTTACATGTACATCCATGCATCGGCGCAAGGTATTTCAGGACACCTTTAATAATGGGAAAAGAAAATATTGTTCAATGGAACTGCAGAGGCCTTCTGGAATAATCTTGACAGCGTGTACGAGATTCTGCATGCTAATCAGCCAAGTGTGATGTGTGTACAGAAAACACATTTAAATGCCAACCATACAAATTTCTTAAATAGCTATATGGTATTCAGAAAGGGTAGGGCTGGCTGCACACACTCTTCGGGTGGTGCCCCGCAGGGGGCACCTTGTGTACTCAAGGTGTTTTGGTGAGTAGCGCCACCACGGTCCCGAGCTCCGCAGGGGTGCCTACTGCCATAGGCACTTGGTGACTTGCAACACCACGGACCCGAGCACATGTGGGTTGGACCCACCCACGCCCCGGCTGTGCGTGGCTGAGCCGTGTCCGGGGAAAAGGGAATCCTGGTGGCTGAGCCAAAGCCGGGGTTGTTTTGGACCTTCATGGCCCCCCGGTAGAGGCAACACACCACTTTGGCCCCTGCTTCTCGCAGACGGTGCCCCCGGTCTGACCCGCCCGGGGGGAACCAGCCAGTCGCCTTTTCCTGCCTCCCTCTCAGCTCTTTCACCTTCCTGTCTTCTTTTCTACCCCTATCCTGTCATCTCTTCTTTTCCTCATTTCCACACATTTCCAGGCGGCGAGGGTTAACCCTGGGTAAGGAATCAACCTTGAGGACTTAAACAGGGTTATAGCAGCTATGTATGGCTAACGCGCATCTAGCGCGTTCCCAGGTTGGGCTCGGTGGTGGGCGGCCAGCATAGCTGCTGAATTGATTTCACTTGTTATGGCAACAAGATTTTCTGCATCCCATGATCGTCCTCCAAAACGGGGACGCAACGAAGCAGTCCAGCAGTTTTTCACTCCTAAAAAGTCAGAAAATTTCCTAAAGTTTCACGTCATGCACTGTGAAAAAGAAGGCTTGTCAATGAGACGTCTGTCACCATTCTTGGTAGCCAAAGTTCTAACGAATGAGCTAGGCGGCGGTTATAAAGTAAGCAAGCTGGGAAGCGGTGACCTTCTCCTAGAAGTACAAGATGCAGCTCAGTGTGCCAAGTTGACGAAAATAACCACTGTTGGCGACAATCCTGTGAGCATCAGTCCCCACCGATCCATGAACACTACCAGAGGTGTTATCTCTGATGAAGACTTTCTGAACTTGTCTGAGCAAGAACTCCTGGAAGGGTTCGAGGGCCAGAATGTTGTGAATGTTCAACGAATCAAGATACGTAGAGATGGGAAGGAAATTCCGACCAAGCATGTAATCCTCACATTCTTGACCAGTGTACTGCCCGAGTCTGTCGAGGCAGGCTACGTTAAAATCCCTGTGCGTTTGTATATTCCAAACCCCCGTCGCTGCTATAAATGCCAAAGATTTGGCCATGGTTCACTGAGCTGCCGAGGCAAGGCAGCATGTCCAAAGTGTAGCCTCCCCGACCACTCGTCTGACACCTGTGAAGCTCCACTCCACTGTGTAAACTGCATGGGAGAGCACGCCGCGTACTCGCGCTTGTGCCCGCAATGGAAGAAAGAAAAAGAAATAATTGCTCTGAAGTATAAGGAAAACATTACCTTTAGGGAAGCACGACAGAGACTGTTCCTGACACACACTAGCTTTGCCGATGTAGCGCGACGGGGGGCGGCGCTACACTCGGTTCGAGTTCCCCTTGGAACCCTCCCAGTGAGGCCCCAAGGGACACCCCAAGCCCCCTCAGTGCCGGTGGCTAAGGCCACTGCACATGCCACAAAAGAAGCGTCAAGGGCTGCCCCAGCACCCCTTGATGCCAACGCTAGGCCCCTTGCTGGCACTGCACTGCCGGTCCCTGCTGAGAGGCAGGCTGCCGCAACCAGCCAGCCTAGCCCTGCTGACAAGGCTTCGCAAGAAGCCATGGACACAACGCCAAGCCCTCCGTTGCGTGGTACGCCGATAGGGCGCGGCACGTCACTCGACCGTTCAAAGCAAAAGACACCTAGGGTCACGGCTCCTGAGAAGGTGTCTTGAGACTGGGAGGGTGACAGCATGGCACTTCCTTAATCCTTGTTCAGCATAAGCTGATGGTAACTGATAATGTAGTCCAATGGAACTGCAGAGGCCTCCTGAAAAACTTGGACGATATCTATGAATTGCTGTCACAACACCAAATAAGTATTATGTGTCTCCAGGAGACACACTTGAGGACGAACCAAACTAACTTCTTAAAGAACTACTCTGTATTTAGGAAGGACAGGGATGGCTGCATGCATCCCTCTGGAGGAGTTGCGATTATCGTGCAAAAATCAGTGGCATGCCAGTTCTTACCGCTACAGACCAGTTTAGAGGCTGTAGCCATACGAGCCATTATCTTTAATAGACTGGTAACAGTATGCTCACTGTACATACCTCCAGACCACGGGCTCTCCAGTATGGAGTTTGAAACATTAGTTGATCAGCTGCCAGAGCCGTATCTGCTAGTTGGGGACTGTAATGCTCACCACCCACTCTGGGGTTCTGCACGCACGGATGCTAGAGGACGCCTCGTTGAAAAGTTTCTGCTATCATCTGGAGCATGCATACTTAACAAGAAAGACCCAACATATTATAACACAACACATGCCACGTACTCCTGCATAGATCTCGCCATAGCCTCTCCAGTTCTGTTTCCAGCACTCCAGTGGAAGGTCATTAATAACCTGTACGGAAGTGACCACTTTCCAGTGAGCCTCAAGCTTGTAGACAACAAACAAGACAACACTCCATGCCCACAAAAGTTCAAGGAGGAGGCCGCAGACTGGAAAAAATTCAAAGAGCTCTCTGAGTGTCACTATACACTTATAGACAACCTTGGTATTGATGAAGCTGCTGAGACTCTGACCACCCATATAATTGAAGCTGCGCTGAGGTCCATCCCCCAGACTTCTTCTAGTAGGGTTGCTAAGCCGAAACCTTGGTGGAATGATGATTGTAGGCAGGCCCGTAAGGAACAGAATAAAGCATGGGGTGTCTTGCGTAGGTGCCCAACGACTGAAAATTTAGTACTTTTCAAGCGGGCAAAGGCCAATGGCAGACGGATTCGGCGTATTGCGAAAAAAGAAAGCTGGAATCGTTTTGTGTCATCAATCACATCATATACTGACACGCGGAAAGTATGGAGGAGAATTAAAGCACTCCGAGGAAGTAACACTCTTACGTACCCTTTGGTCAGCACAAGTGGAGACACTTTACAAGACCAAGCGAATGCTCTAGGCAAGCATTTTGAGTATGTATCAAGCTCAGCTCACTATTCAAATAACTTCCTGAGACACAAGAATGCAGAGGAACGGAAGATTATACGTGACAAACGGCAGTCTGAGGTAGGGTATAATTGCCCCTTCACTATGCAGGAGCTTAAAGTGGCGCTCACTACTTGTGGTAAATCATCACCAGGTCGAGACCGAATAACATACACCATGATTAAGCACCTGCACGATGACACGCTAGAAGCGCTCTTACTGTTGTTTAACAAGATCTGGCGTGCAGGGCAATTTCCAAAAGTGTGGAAAGAAGCTATTGTGGTGCCGATTCTAAAGGAGGGGAAAGATCCATCACTTGCAACTAGTTTCAGACCGGTCGCTTTAACCAGTTGCTTATGCAAGGTCTTCGAAAAAATGATTAACCGTCGCCTTATCTATTTTCTTGAGTACCATGGTATTATAGACAATCGCCAGGCGGGATTTCGCTCTGGTAGATCGACAGCAGACCACCTAGTGGCTATTGAATCCTACATCAGGGATGCATTTGTTCATAAGCAGCATTGTTTATCAGTTTTCTTTGACCTCCAGAAAGCTTACGACACAGCCTGGCGTTACGGTATTCTTTGCAATCTTCGCCGCCTTGGAGTTTGTGGAAACATGCTGAACAGTTTGAAAGATTACCTTTCGGAGCGCACCTTTCAGGTTAGGGTTGGAAATGTCCTCTCGAGGATGTTCGTCCAAGAAAATGGAGTGCCGCAGGGTGGTGTGCTCAGCTGCACCCTTTTTATTGTTAAAATGAATTCCTTAGGAACTGCACTGCCTCGCTCCATATCCTACTCGCTATATGTTGATGATGTGCACATTGCGTTTAAATCATGTAATATGTCCATTTGTGAGAGGCAAATCCAACTAGCTGCAAACAAACTTACAAAATGGGCAGATGAGAATGGCTTCTGTTTTAACCCAGAAAAAAGCACGTGTGTGGTCTTCTCTAGGCAGCGTGGTATCCGCCCAGATCCTGTTATTAAACTCAATGAAACACCCATAGCAGAAAAAAAGGAGCACAAGTTCCTTGGGGTTGTGCTTGATGACAAACTTTCATTCATTGCACACCTCAAACGCCTTAAAGTTAAATGTTTGGATACAGTCAGGATCCTGAAAGTCCTCTCACACCAGTCTTGGGGTACTGACACAAAGTGCCTATTGGCCTTATTCAATAGCCTTGTGAGGTCCCGCATCGACTATGGGTGTCTTGTTTATCAATCTGCCGCGAGAACAGCACTAAAGATGTTAGACCCTGTCTACCATCTTGGCCTTCGTCTGGCTACAGGCGCTTTCCGAACAAGCCCTGTGTTAAGCCTGTATGTGGAAGCCAATCAGTGGTCTCTTGAAACGCAGCGGAAGTACACTGGGTTGAATTATGCTCTAAAAGTGACATCCTTGACCGGACACCCGAACAGCACTCTAGGTAACCAGGCAATCAAGCTTTTTGAAAAGCGACCTGCCATGGCTGAGCCATTCCTTCTGTCGGTGAGGGCACTGGCCGCAGGCCTGGGAATATCCTTCACTGACGCTCAGAAAACCAGCTTTGCTGACTTTGTCCCTCCATGGGATCTCTGCCCTATCTCTTATGATCTCTCTTTTATGAAGATTGACAAAAGAACCGCTCCAAAGGAATTAATTATGCAGCATTTTTTGTTTTTGCAGAACAAGTACAGAGCATCTGAGTTCTACACAGATGCATCCAAGTCAGCTGGTGCAGTATCATGTGCTGCACATGGTCCCAACTTTTCCACGTCAAAGACTATGCCTGAAGCCACATCTATATTCACTGCTGAAACACGCGGCCTTGTATTGGCTGTAGAATATATTATTGAGAACAATGTCCCAAAGTCAGTGATATTCACGGATTCTCAAAGTGCTGTGCAGGCTTTAGCGTCAGGAAAGTTACAAAAAAATCCAGTCTTTAATCAATTGCTAAAATTACTGTGCTCAGCCCACAAACAAAAACTTGAAATCACTGTCTGTTGGGTCCCAGGTCACTGCGGCATAGCCGGAAATGAGCAAGCAGACAGGAATGCTGTAACTGCAGCTCTTCGGAATGATCTAGATATTCAAAGCGTCCCGTACGAGGATCTTAAAGCGTACGTACGTAAGAGGCTGCGAGACCAATGGCAGGAAGATTGGAATGGGGAAACAGCAAACAAATTGCACATGGTAAAACCCAAGTTAGGTAGATCGATCTGTGAGAAACGAGACAGGATCACAGAGGTTACTCTCTGTAGACTGCGCATAGGCCATACCCATGCTACACATGCGTACCTATTGAAAGGAACAGAACAGCCACGCTGCTTGAGGTGTGGAGGGTCGCTGTCAGTCATTCACGTACTGGTAGAATGCAAACTACTTGAACCGCAAAGAAAGCTTCATTTTCCAGAATTGTACACACGCATGATCCCTCAACACCCATTGCTGTTTTTATCAGACGAGCCACTTTTCTCTACTAACCGTGTTTTTAAGTACCTCTCAGACGTAGATTTTTTAAGGTATGTGTCGTATCACCCGTGAGCCGAGCCACCATCGCACGCTAGGACCCGGTAGGGCCACTCATTGCTACCGCAAAGACGGGGGCAAGGGGTGCACGTAGAAAATGCCTGGCATAGTGTCAAATGTTTTTACTTGGCCCTCTACACCAATTCTTGGCCCTCTACACCAACAGAAATCTGAGATACCTTTTATTATATATTCTGTACTTTATATTCTCACTTGAATAATCCTCACCATAGTACTGGCGCTCTTTGGCCTTGATGCCCTTGCGCCAAGAAAACCTAACATCATCATCATCATCTCTTCGGGTGGTGTGGCCATAATCGCCCGGAAAACCTTAGCATGCCACCCTATCACCTTGAACACTCCTTGAGGCTGTAGCAATTCGAACAATAATATTCAATAGGTTGATAACCTTCATATACACTCTCTCCATATACATTCCTCCTGATCTTGCACTTTCGAGCTCTGATTTCGAGGCGCTGGTCGACCAGCTGGGCTCGTAAATTTTTTTTTTAATTTTTAAGTAAACTCTGGGGAACTTGTCAGTCTTGCTGCTTTCCCCCCACTGATTTCAAATATGGCATTATTTTTTAGTTGGCCAATTAGTTCCCGAGATAATTAGAGGTAGTTGACCATTTTTGGAGGAACAATAGACAAAACCGGGTTGGTCATAAAATCATAATCTTTACTGCAGCAGGGTGGAAAGTTGGGCGAGTTGGTGGGTCGACATGATGTAAAAACAGCGTGGTAGGACAAAATACACGAGGAAAGGAACCGGACAGGACGAGTCCTGTCCGGTTCCTTTCCTCGTGTATTTTGTCCTACCGCGCTGTTTTTACATCATGTCGTAATCTTTACGTTTTCCAGCACTATGAACCCTGGTGAGTGCAGTAAGGCAATCAGTTCTTGGATGCACTGCTTGGAACTAATGGACCGCCAGACGATATTTGAAACGGCACTGCTCACTTGGAACGAGCATTTCTTGTTCCGCTGGTGTCAAGTGACAGATGTCCCAGCCCGTCTGCTCGGGAAGGGGGCCCCTGCTTGGGGACGGGAAGGCCGCAGCCGTGCCAGCCAGCGGGAGGGGGCCTCGCTCCTGCTCCGGGCCGCCCATGTCTCGGCAAAGGAAGCATCGCAGCTTGCTGAGCAAAAGCGGAGAGAGAGAGAGCTACGAAGCGCACGGTGTTTCCGTTGAACACAAGAGGGCGTTCAGCCTGTGTCGTGTCCCTGTGGGGTGGCAGCTGCATGGTGCTCGGGGGCATAGAGTTTCTCAATATCACCTAGAGTGGAAAGTGTCGCTGCGATTGCACGCCGCCATGGGAATTGTGGGTACTGTGGGAATCGGATTGGCAGCAAGTGACTAGTGCAAAGGGCTATGGATTAGGTTTCTCGGCCCTGAAGCGTTTGTTAGTTCTGTTTTCGGGATGCCCTAATTGGCATTCAATGGCTATCACAGACATGTCTAAACAGCAGTGTGATTAGCTCTTAATGCATGTGCTCACGTTAGCGGGGAGTTTCTTCAGATGAAGGGGTGACCACATGCAGCGATGGCGACAAGTGACGCAAAAAACGCAACCCAAAAGGTGCAACAACAGAGTGTACTTGGCCAAAGCGACAAGCGAAAAAAATTAATGCACTGCCTCTGTCGTCGTCGCTCGTCGCTTCAGTTCACTGTATCGCCACTGCCGCTCGCTTGTGGGCTGCTTCTGGCCGGAAAAAAGCGAGCGAGGGCCCCGGAAGCCGCTTGCTGCTGTCGCCAATAAATAAGCTTCGCTAGCACACACTATGCGTTTTCTGCACCCATTCAGTTACAATTTTCGTGTCGCTCGTCGCCGTCGCTGCGTTCACTTACCCCTTGAAGCATGCGCTGCCTTGGACAGGCACAATGGGGCAACATACATAGCAACTCGAAGGGTTCGGTTCCCGGCCGTGGCGGCCGCTTTTCTGATGGAGGCGAAAAGCAAAAACGCCCGTGTGTACGAGATTTCGGCGCACGTTAAAGATCCCCAGGTGGTCAAAATTAATCCGGAGCCCTCCACTACGGCGCGCCTTATCACCTCCGTTGCGTCGGCGCGTTAAACCCTGCAATCAAATCAAAAAACATAGCAACTCGACAAGCCAGTATTTATGTGCCATTTGAAGCATTCATGCAATTTTATAATGCCTTGTGCGCGTACTTGAAGACTTACTTGCGGTAACAGGCTTCGCTTCTACGTTAATTTATACCTGCTTAGACAAAACAAATAAATACTACGGGATTATATCATTCTCGCATCTGTAATGCTGCATCGCCTGCCAAGGCGCATAGCATATGATAATGAGACTAATGAGAGGGAGCAAGAACACAGCTTTAGACAATATAAATAATTTTTTTCAGCTAAATATTGCAAAAAAATGAAGAAAACCTCACCCAGTTGGAAGAATGTAATAACTTAAAAATATATCCGAGACGGCCCGCTGTATCTGGCAGCATGAGCCAACGGCAGGACTTCTACTTTTTTCTTTTTTTTGTAACCCTCTAATTTGTTTTGCAGCATAAGACCTCGAACACAGTGCCTTACACAAAACAAAATTTGTCGACAGCGGCACTTTCGGCAGCAATTTTCTAAACAAAAACTCAATTTGCATAGCCACGAAGTCATTGCCGGCCATGCCATGCCGAACTTCCGGCCGAACTACACACTATGGCTAGAGTGAACTAGAATAAGGGAGTGTCCCGAGTGGCGGCGCCGAGCCGCTCCGGTTGGCGTCGACACCGCGAGGTGGCGCGACTGCGCCCTTTCGCAGCTGGTCTGGCGCAGTGAGACTACGCGTCTGGCCTTGCACGATGATGTTCTCGCGTTCTCTTTCGGCTTTCAAAGGCATTCAGAAGCTAAGCAAGATTCTAAACGGCCAAATGTAATTTTTGCTTAACTTACTGCTGCTCCAGGTCGAGCACAAGACCTGTGGCCTCGATGAGGTGGTCCGTTCTGGTTGCAGGCACTTTAGTTCCGCTATCCACGATTTTGATTCACCTCGATCTTTATATCTGGCGCGGACGCTTCT
The DNA here is from genome assembly GCF_048455015.1 of Haemaphysalis longicornis. Lineage (NCBI taxonomy): Eukaryota > Metazoa > Arthropoda > Arachnida > Ixodida > Ixodidae > Haemaphysalis > Haemaphysalis longicornis. Next base: position 207,914,178 of record NW_027526407.1, on the reverse strand, counting down.
GAATGTCAATTAACTGTCACCTGTGTTCTCCGCAACCCGCCGAATACTGCCTGACGATTGACAATTAACTACTTTTTGCGAACTGGCAGGTGTTCAGCATGGACTGTTAGTCTCTGCACAGGGCAGAGCATCGCGGTTCTAAAAACACGTCATTGCTCGTATAGCAGCATTTAAGAGCGACAATTTTTTTAGCTGAGGTGTTGCAGTAAACTCTGATGTATTATTCGGCGCATGTGCACAAATAAGCACGTTGACCCCCCTCACCCCCAATCTCCTAAAAGGAAGATCAGACCCGCCGCATAGCACAAAAACGAAACTAACTGCTGCTTGCTTGCCAATATGGTATGGAGTCTTTACTATTTTTCAGAGATCAAGGGTGCTATCAGGCGAAAGGCAAATTATTTTGTAGTTATTTCTTGTTATAATTACTATAAAAAAAGAACAGTAACTAATGTTAACACTTACATGCAATGCTACATGTTAAGCAAAGTTGTGTACAGCTATATAATGACCCAGCCTTTTTCAAACCCGATTGCAATTTTTATAATATACATACAGTGAACGAGATAGAACAGATTACCTTTCAGTGTGCTGTCATGTTTATTTCGCAATTTGGTCCAGTGCTACGGGCATTTACCTAGTTTAGCATACTTTGCAGATTGCCGTCTTGTTTGCATTGCTTCTGTTGATGCTTTTGATGCAGAAGTGAATGCGGGTCGTGAGGTAAAACGCACCTCTGCCGCAACAGCCTTACAATGATCACTGCACTCAAGTTCCCACCGCTGCTTAACCTTCACCACACTCAAAATGTCAATGAGGCTATCAAAATGAAGCTCAAGAAGACTGAAACATTCAGTGAACGCGTTCTCCATTTTTAGAACAAACCGGTGCAGAACGGCCTGTACACAAAGTGGAGCTCGCACACTGCAGCCGACGATTCTGTGAGGGGTTTGTCCTAATAGTTACAAATACGTACGTTTGCCCATGCAGTCAGGATGCATCTGTTATTCCCCACACAATTCGACGCACAATGTAAATTCTGTACTCAACCAGGCACTCTATGGCACATAATATGGGAGTGCGTCAAGAACCCAGACCTCCCACCTCCTTTTCCTTCCCCTACTCCTGAGCAGTGGGACATACTGCGTTCCAGCTCCCTTTCTCAAGATCAACTTCTGCTGGTCGAGAGGGCCAGTCGAGCCAGGACGGCACATGGTTACCTGAAATGAGGAACCACCCCACCTAAAAGCTCGATAAAATAAGTTTTGTCTCTCTCTTCTGCCGGCGCAAATTGCGCTTCCACTTTTTTCAAACCTCTTCGTCTCTTGGGGCGGCGAACAAAGACGCCTTTGCAGCGTCCTGATAGCCGGCGTGACAGCCTGGTCAAAACAGTGCGCATCAGTTCTTCTTTTCGCCATCTTCCTCACATGCTGGTCCTTGACGAAATGCACTCTCTCACTGTTTTAAAAAACACGTCAGAACCTCCGCACCGATTCCACCGAACGCGCGTGCACCCACCGCCTTCCAAATTCTACGTTTCGTCCGGTCAGAGGGCTGCGGCGACAGCGCGGGCGCGGCTCACCGGCTGCGAGATCGTGCACGAGCGCCCCTAGCCACCCTAGCGGTGGTCGACGGCGCGCGGCACGCCGAAAGCAACGCCGTCTCCTCCCGCTCGGGCCACTCCCCTATTCTAGTTCACTCTACTATGGCGGCACTCATGGAGGCGTAGAGCGCTTCCACCGAATCACGTTGACGCTAGCGCCAGATTCCACTCTAGTTAAGATAGTGAGAAACTCTATGCTCGGGGGTGGCTGCCCGCAGGGAGGATGTGGCCAGCGTGGTGTCCCTGGTGGAGGCCCTGATCTGCAGCGCCCACCTGGTGGGCTCTGCTGCCCTGCCGCCGCCCGGGCCCGGACGGGAGGGAGGCCGCAAGAAGACCAACTCGGGTGAGCTCCTCCCCCTGGCACTGCTGTGCTTGCGCTTTCTCGGCTTGCGGGTGCATCGCTTACAACACATGTCGTTGGAGCCACGACAGGCCACACTGCAAGTGGCACCACACTTGTGGTGCGGTCTTTCGCGGGAGTCCAAGCACCCTGCCTTTCAGTCGGCCAGGTTGGGCCAGTTGGTTGTGCATGTTTGCAACCTGCACCTTAGGGGACCAGGGACACGCTTCTTTTCTGAGGAATACAAGCGAGCGATGCGGACGTGGACAGCAGCGTCTGGAGGCCCTGGGGATATGTCGGGCCACGCCAGGAGGGGACTTGCTGGAAGCCCTGGCTGTGGTGGCAGCAGCTCGGAGAGGCGAGTCACATGCTGGTGGGTGGCCGGCCTGGGCCGTATCCCCGAATAGAGGCTCGAAACCGATTCTGCGGCAACAGCTGCTTGGGATGCAGCGGCGGGTGCTCTGGGACAGCACCTCGAACAGCACAGGGAACGGTTTGTGCGCTGGCCGTGGCCGCCAGCATTGCCCGTGCCCCTTGCATCTCACGCTCTGTCTGCTTTTCTGCTGCACCAGTCGTCACAACTTGGCCGGGCTTGCGAAAAGGCGCAGCAGTTGCCACGTTATTCGAACTTGTTGCTATTGCGAGAAAGTGGTGCCCCACTTCCTTGTGCGGGACGAACAAGCAGAAAGATCTGAGCCTCTCTGGCTTGAAGCCAATAGAAGCCAGCCAGAAGGCCAGCCAGCAGGAGAGGAGTGCTGCGGCAGCACTTCCCATGGCGGCGCCGGATTTCTCTCTGGCCTCTCCAGTGGTGACTGGCACGTGGGTGGAAGGCTTAGCTGGCAGGCAGGGAAGTTGAGCAGAGTTCTTCAACATGTGCACCAGTTGCGAGACTGCCCTTCCCAATGTGGGCTTTGTAGGGGTGCTAGGCACCCAGGGAACAAAAGCTACACTTCGCTTAACAAAAGAATTATTAAAGCAAAGCGTGCTATTCAATTTAGGAAGCTACAGATGAGGCAATGTTCACTTCTGTTTGCACGGTTATTTTGTATGACTTATGGGCAGCAGCCACCAGGGCACAGCTCTCAGTTGACGGATATGCTTGCCCCTGTGTGGCCCAGTTGTAAGTGTGGAGCCCTTTGGGGCTTGTCGTTGTAGCGTGCTCCCTTTTCCGGCACTGAACCTGGCTCCCTTTCATTGTAGAGCCAATGTCTGTCCCCTTGTGCGAAGTGTTGGGGGTGATCTTGCACTGTGCAGACGCTGCTGTTGCTAGGCTGCAAATGATGTAAAGTAAGGAAAACATTACCCCAGGTGAATGCAAGCTCAACGCGGTGTCTCTTTATAGGCCTTTCCAGAGGCTCTTGACTGCTTTCAGTATCGCCGCCAGGCTGGCACTGAAACTGCCCCTGGTGGGAGAGCAGGGGCAGTGTTGTGCTATCGCGGAAACCACGCCCCACGGGCGAGTAGTTGCACCTGACGTTGAGTGGAGCCCCCCCCCCTTCTGTCCTCCCCAGCCTGCGTGCTGCTGAACCAGCTGCGGCGCCTGGTGGCTCAGCGCAAGGCCCCCTCCGAGGACACCGCCGGGGAAGGGTCGCCCCCCGCGGTCGCCCACAAGCGCACCAAGCCCCGGGAGCTGCTTCCCCGGGGACTGTCTCCCTGGAAGAGGTGCGCCCCCGTCCCCCCACTCTCCTCCTTCTCTCCGTCGGCACGGGGCTGGTGAGCGACCACCCGGGTGGTGCACCCTGACTGGTCCCAGTGAAGATGCTGCCAAGGTGCTCAGGGTGTTGTTGCACTTGTCAGCTTGGAAGCACGTGCAAAACATTCAGCAACCTTGGAGCTGTAACTGGACAACACTGCACTGGCGTAATGTGTGGCTCTTGTTTTTGCTGTTAATTTGTAGGCAGTGGCAGCATCTTGTAGAGGCTAGGGCACGGCTTAGCTGCACAATTTCGCAGAGGGGCTGTCACTGGGCATTGTGACTGGCAGGAGGACAGCCGCCACAGGGGCGCACTGGCCAAGGCACTGCACTGCTATGCCCGAGGACACAGGTTTGATGTCCGGCCGCTTTTCTGGTGGAGGGAAAGAGTGGGGCGTGTGCGAGATCTCAGCGTGCATTAAAGTCCCCAGGTGGTCAAAATTAATCCACAGCCCTTCACTACGGCACGCCTCATCACCTGCGTAGTGTGGGCGCGTCAGCCGCCGTCATCAAATCAACTGACAGAATGTCCTCCAGAAAGTGTGGCACGTGAAAAGAGTGGACGCAAAAGGCGAGGGGGCCATCGGGGTACATGGCGCCCTCAGAATGACCCCTGCTAGCGCTGGCTTGACAGGTCTCCGTACTGCGAGCGTGCTTTCTAGTGTGAACCTGCACGCTGATGTGTAGCGCCTTTACAGTTCTGGGGGCAATGGGTGCACCTGGGACCGGGACTGGTCGTACAGTGACCCTTTGGACTGGGAAACTGATTCTAGGGCCATTGCAAAATTTACCACTCTTTTCTTGCTTAGCACAGAATGTTCACCAGGAACCTGTCAGTGCGGGTATGCGTGATTGGCTCAACAGCCATGACATGGTGCCTTTCCACTGATGTGGTCATAGCGTCCATGGAGTATGCGCACAAACTTTCAGATCTGCACTGTTGATTTCCCAGCCACCTTTTTTAAGGAGGGACGTGACTGATAAAATACCCTATGTAATTTGTGCACCAACTCTAAGTAAACTTAGTGCACCAGTGCAGTTGACTATGAAAAATTCAAAACAGATTCGTTTGGAGCATGTATCTTGTACAGCTTTTAAAGTTACGAATGCGTACTTACTAATTTTGTGAATAAGTATACTAAAGCGTCAGTTTTTTCAAATTTTTCCAGGGCATAGTCCTAAAGGTGTATTGTGCACAATAAAACTGTCCGTTATTTTTGGGCTCTTTCACTAGAACTAAATATTAGCACTTTTGTGACCGCACCTATTCCCATTGATTGTATGTTATTGATGAATACAAATTCAAATTTGGCGCTCTCCAAGCGCTTCTGGACAGCTAACGCAATCCAAAGGGCAAAAGAGGGAGTATTTCATCAGCTTCACTTTCGAGCTTCGTTTCTTTCCAAAGGATTCCTAAAGGTCCTTCGCAGTCGGCTGCATGTGGCTTTTTTGGCTGCGGTGTCTGTGCCACTGGCCGATGTTTCCTGGAAACGGCAAATATCGACAGACTCTGATGAGTCCGAGCCGCATTCTCTGGACGACGGGTGGCGAAGGGGCGTCAGACTGCCCTGGGACGTCGGCAGCAGGGGTCCACTAGCAAGTTTCGCTTTCTCGTCGGGTCGTTCTGTGGCTGCCGCGCGTTGATGTAAACATGTCCGGCCCGTCCTAAAGGCCACAGCTGAGTTATCTTGGCGCCGGCTGCACAGTGGAGCCAGCCTTTGTTTCAGCGCGTCGAGAAACTACCTCATGCGGGGGCAGGATACACACTAGTGCTTGTACTCTTGTATGTACTTTTGTACTTACTGAGCTCATATTTGCAGTATTATTCTATGAGGGCCTTGTATTCAAAGTGTATATTTCAATTCTTTTCGTTTAGCCTGTGCAAAGTAGCATTGATGTTTTCATCTTTTTTTTTTTTTCTATTAGTTACTTTGTTTGGGTTTGATACTTTGTTGATAATATTCGTAATCAATGTGCTGTTTGAAATTAATACTGTTGGAAAGCCCTATCCTTCCTCTATCCTTTCATACTTTGGCATCAGTCATTTTCTGTGGCAGGAAGAAAACATCTCTCGAACAAAAACAACTGCGGTAATGAAAGTGTTACAAGGGTGTACAGATTTGCAGCACTGACACTCGTTGCGTAGGGCCTGAATGTTTTGTAATTTTAATTGATATTTGCCGAGGCAGCAAAAAAAAAAAAAAGACAGCCTTGCTGCTTACTGCACACCTTTGTGAACGCAGTGGCACAAATGTTTGATGAAATGTAAGCTTTATCAGCGGTAGAAAGATGAATGAGGGTGCATTCAAAAGTATGCTACCAGGTAGCGTGGAACCGAGGCCTGCTTTGACTGTGCCACAGTCGACTGCACTCGTGCGCCAGGCACCCTGCCGGGGTGCGGGCGGCCACTCGCTGCGCTCTGCTGGCCAGCCGCTCTTGCGAGTGCCCGGGTGACAGTGCTGTGTGCGTGCCGCTGTGCGACAGGGCCAAGCGCGGAGAGGACGTGCAGCCCAGCCAGCAGCAGCAGCCCAGCCCCCCTCCGGCGGACGAGCCACGCGAGGTGCGGGACGCTGTGCCGTTACCGGTGAGTGGCGCAAGGCCGTCGTGGTTGGGGTTTCTGTGCGGGCTTGCACAGGGGCCAACTGGACTACCAGCGCACGTGGTGGAGCACCTGTTTCTTCCTTCGTGGCCCGGGGCTAACTTCAGGGAGTCGGGAAACCGTCAAGGGGCGATGCAAAAGGCGCACTGTGGTGCGCGCGCGTAAAGACTGCTCAAGTCTGTTGGGCCTAAAAACGAGGAAACGAAAGTGCAGAAACGGTCGGCAGTACAGCGTAGCATTAATGGAATGGTTAACACATTTACTCGATTGCAACGTGAGGGGTGCCCTTATCGCATCGAGCCAAAAAATGAGAAAGAAAGGTACTCGCACGAGGCCATGCATTGCTCAAACACTGTGACTAGATGCATTTCTGTGACGCCTTGAACTTGGTGCGCGGGGTGGCCATCTTTCGAGTGATCTCTTGAGCTGTACGAGTTCAACCCTGACCGCCATGAGGCTGTTGTGCTGTTCCATGACAAAATCACCAACGTGCTTCTCCACTCAGACGTGGCAGCCGTAGCGAGGCCCACGAAAACCTTCTCGGCCGGGTTCGCGCGTGAAAAGGCGCTTCTGCTGAAGCCACCATCCGCGGATGGTCAATACATCGAGTCTTCGGGCAGCAGCTGAATTGCCCATTTCTTCAGCCTCTAGAAAAGGGTGGGCTACTGAGCGGGACACATTACTGTCTCAAGGGGAGCTCAAGAGGAGTCCAAACACTTGCGGACACCAGGGCTTCCACACGGGACGACGCAAAAGCAAAGGCTGTGCGCGCCATCGGTGCTTGGGGAAAAAAAAAGAAAACGAGGAGTGGATCCAAACGGCTCTGGCACAGGCTGCAAGCGTGGAATGGCCAAAACTGTAGTCGTCAACGAGAATCGGGTGCAATAAGTTAAACCTCGATATAACGAAGTTGTAAAAATCGGCACTATGCTTCGTTATAATGAAATTTCGTTGCATCGAAATTGGGTACCTACCAAAGCAATCACTCCTTTATTTCCTCTGGAAGTAGTCCGTGACCTTCTTTCACCCACACCCGCTTGTCGCTGGCATCCATGTTGGCGCACAGAAGAGCCGTGATACGCAGCTTACTCTGCTTACCGCCGTGGCACCGATCCCCTTTCAGTGCTAGCGTCCTATTCGGCAGCATCTGATAAAAAAATCCTGTTTCGTCCGCATTGTAGACTTCGATGGCTGGTATCGCGTCAATATTTTCGTCATTTGCTTCTCCAGCCAAGTAGTGGCTTCAGGCGCGTCGGCTGATGTTGACTGGCCACATTTTGCAGAGCTGAGAATCGCGTCCTTAGCTTTTAAAATTGTTGACAGCGTACTTTGTGATATCGCGAATCGAGCTGCAACGTCTCTCTTCTTTTCCCCTTTCGAAACGGCTTCCAGGATCACCGCTTTTTGCTCAAGAGAAATAGCTTTCCGCTTACAGCCCCTCATGGCGGCGTCGCACGCGGGAAACAAAAGCGACGAGAGAACACACCAGGCGATGCGAAGGCATGAGGAAGAGGGAGGCCACTTTGGGTGCTTTTGGTCACAGCAAAGGAGCATGGGGGGGAGGAGGTATGCAGCGTCGCGGCGGCTCGGCCAAATCCTGCACCGGGTGAACGACCGACTCGCGGAGACGGTGTAGGCGTCGCTTCGCTACAATTCATTGGATTTGAAACTTCAGCCATCGAGAGTCCTGATTGGAGCAATTCAAACTTCTCGGGGCTCAAACGAACTTCTGGGTGTATAGAAACCCGCCCGAGACACTTATGACTTATCGTCGGCATTCTTCGGCGGCACTTTTCGGAGGCACTGAGTGGAGATGTGCTGTTGCCTTTGTGTGAGCCATATAACGTTTGCTTAACCTTGTACATACTGCATATAAATGTTGCTTCAACTTTTCGTCGACTCGAGAACTTCCTCGCTCTCCGCGTCGATAGCGGACGGATCAAGGCAACGTCAGTACACCGGTGGCTGCGCTGGGATGGCCAGTCGCAAGAGTGGTGGCTGTGGTGAGCGGGCCCAGTCCTAACAGCGGAGACAAGCTGGGATGCGAGTCGCAACCTTGGTGGCTGTGGTGGGATGCCCATTCGCAACAGCGGGAGGATTTCGCTGCTTCTCCTTTGCTTGCCGCGCACCCCGGGAGGCCCGGCCGCGTGCGTTACCCAAGTCGCTCGCACTTCCAACTCTTTCCCCTCAGACGTCGTCACGGGGAAATTGTCCTTGTGGGTAAATTTTCTTCAAGTTCAGAGACTTCGTTGTAATGAAATTACAGCAACATTTGCTTCGTTATATCGAGATAAAATATACATGGTTTCCAATGGGAAGTAAGTTGTGTGTGCCTTGTAACTTCGTTATATCGGGAATTTCGTTATATTGAAGTTTGTTATATCGAGGTTTAACTGTATTGCACTTTTTAGACAACTTGAATTTCGTTAAGCGATTGTAATGGGAAGGTAGGCTTCAGGTAGCATAAACTGGGGACAAAAACTCGTTACAGTCAAGTAAATGGGGCAGTAAGTATTGCCTGGCTCGTAACCTTCAGAGCTCATTTGAGCCCCGAAGAAGTTTTTTCTCTCTGGCAAGGGAAGAACAGTTTATTGATGTGAGACAACAATCATCTTCGTGCCAAAAGGGAGGGGTAAACGAGTTGCTCTGTCACCGAGTGCGGAAGAAATGTTGGCCTCTGCAGCACGGGATGCACAGTTGGGGAAGGGTTGGAGGAGGAGGGGGCCATTTTGGGTCGCTCTGCTGGCTTTGGAAGGCACAGCCTGCTTTGGGTGCACGCCCAGCAGGTGGCCCTGCACTACCACGCACCCCGTAACTTAAACACCGTTGCTGTTCAGTATGCTTTTAGGAAAATGAATCTACCAAAGCAGCTGCTGAAAGAATTTATGCTGGATAAGTTTAACCCTGTGAGGGTGAAATTCTTTCGCCAAATGCGACCACCCACGGTCGGTTGTTTTTAATTGTCGATTTAAATTCTTCGGATGAATGTATTTTGAGAAAAAACTGATAATTTTGTATGAGCGCAATCATAAAGTGACCCGTTGTCCACTCCTTGGTGACGCCAGAAAAGCTGGCCACCCCACCCGGGCCTCTCTTGTGGGCCTCTCGTCCTGCACTGCTGGAGTGCCTCCCTCCTTCGGTGGCCAGAATTGATCCGGAGCCCTCCACTGCGGCGTGGCTCGTCACCTGCACTGCATTCAATCAATCAATCAGACCCATCCCTTGGTGTCTGTTACCCTGATTGTCGGTTCGTCTCGCTACATGGCCAGCCATTTCTTTTTCTTTACCTGGACTGTGGTAGCGTCTGCTGCAGTAGCTCGTTTCCTGTCCCAGAGTGTTACTCCCATCGTTCCATGGCACGTTGAGCCGACCTGGGTTTGCTGGTTGCGTACTGAAGCGCCTCATGGGGCTTCTGAAGCATCGTCACTTTGTGGGTGCTAGAAGTGGGGAGCACCCAGAGGACGACAGCGAAGCATGCCCATCAGCATGCCTATGCGTGACCGGGTGCACAAGCCGTAGCCGTAGCAAGCTGTAGTAAAGCATGCAAAAAGAAAAAGGAGCTATCGCTGCAAGAAAAAAGATTTCCGTGAAAAAACAAGGGACGCACATGCATGTCATTAGCCTTGAAAGGGTCGTGGCAACAACGTCGGCGTATTTCTAGACCTTACAGAGTCGTTTGATCTCGCTAAACACAATGCACTCCACCAAAGGTGATGTTGCTGCAGAATTGGGACCCTGCGGACGACACCATGTTCCGCAGTGCCCACCTTGCCCACGGAGCATGCAGGCCCTTGTTGTACATCGCTGCGGTGCTTGGCCCATCTTTTCTTCCCAGGTTGAAGATGCCTGCTGCAGCGCGCCTGAAAAAAGAGTGGCTGTAGCCAGCACTGTGAGCGAAGGTGAGTGCTACAACACAGAGGATTTGTCACGTGACCCGCCGCGGTGGCTCAGTGGCTAAGGCGTTGCGCTGCTGAGCACGAGGTCGCGGGTTCAATTCCCGGCCGCGGCGGCCGCTTTTCTGATGGAGGCGAAAAGCAAAAACGCCCGTGTGTACGAGATTTCGGCGCACGATAAAGATCCCCAGGTGGTCAAAATTAATCCGGAGCTCTCCACTACGGCGCGCCTCATCGCCTGCGTTGCGTCGACGCGTTAAACCCTGCAATCAATCAATCGATTTGTCACGTGTGTAGCAGTGGTTTTTGGTCACAGGACACGCATTCCCTTGCCACCACTTTTAATTTGCACTACTTTTGGCGCCGGAATAAAATTATTTCTGCAAGCTTAATTGCACACTCTTGTCTATCGAAAATGCCGACCTGGCTGTGCACTAGGGAACGTATGCTCGAGAAAACTTGGTTGCAGGTCTCTTTATTGTCCCTTTAAAGGGACAGACAACCGATTTTGTCGAGTATATATTCTCTATCCCAAATGAAAGGGCATTGCTTAAAGCACCTTGACGAGAAACGGTTTTGCTGATAACGCCCTAGACCTTCTTAAATCGAAATTTTTAGATCTACGAGCCGTATGCATCCCTCCCAAAAATAATGCTGGCAACCATGACATAGAGTAGCTCGGCAACATACTTTTGTCGGTATGTGAAATGAAAAACGATATTTAAAAACTTGTCCCCAGCTAAAAAAGTTTGAATCGCAGGCTTTTCTATTCCTTTATGTTTTTTTAATGCAACGGTCTATTTTCCACGAAAGCGCCATCTGTTGGGATAGACGATAGGTAGAATCTGGCTTCACGTTGCGGAGGTGGGAAGTTCAATTCTCCCCAAACGCGACGTTGTGTTTCTCTTTTTTTCTTCTTTTTTTTTTCTTTTTTTTTTTTAAAGCTGCTATTGGCGTAGTTGGAAACCGAAATCAAATATTTTGGCAGAACAAACGCCTCTGCCTTAGGCAGAATCGTCAAAGCTCCTTCACTGGGTCTGTTTACTGAACGCTGCCGTTGATTCTGGGCATGGAGGCTCAGTTAGCCACACTGAGAGCCGCCCAGCGACGGCGGGCGGCGTGTCTAAAATTTTCAAAATAATCTTTAGAAATACATATACAATTTAACCTTGTTTAAATACTTGTGTTAAAAGGTTTTCAATACTTAATTAAACGTTTCAGCAGTTACAGTAGCTGCTAGCTTTGCAGGTCACGTGACAGGGACACATGTTGTAGTGTCAAGTTTCGACACTACGAACCGCCACCCTTCCGATTTCAGGAAGTTTGCTGCCAAATTAAAATTATTTCCGCCAATTTTTTTATTTTTTTAACAATTGCTTGTGGTTACGGGGCTATATAAAACGCTCGCTTTCATATGAGCTAGAGAACATAAACACGACAAAAGTCGGTTGTCTGTCCCTTTGACTAAAACTAACCTTGTTATTTATGCACTGAAACTAACCACAATTGGTACGAAAGCACAGAACGGGAATCGGTTCACGGCTATCTTGGGCGCCCAGCTAGTCACCCCAATTAAAGAAGCTTGAATTTCTTCAAATTTTTGTGGCACCGTATTCACAAATGTGCACTGTGTGCAGCACTCGAGCTCTGTGCGGGGGTGGGGGGACAGCTGCGCCATTCTGCGCCGAACCTGCAAAACTCGTTCATCAGTGCCTGAATATACGACTGCCACGATGCCCCATGGGAGAAACATCGCAACACGGTCATGGTTGCGTTGTCATCAAGGCTGTGATCGGCTATGGCTTTGGCTTAGCCGTAAGGCCGCAGCCACTGCATGCCCTCTCCGCGGTCCCGTCGTGCTGCACATGCGCAGTTTTGTTTGCCGGTGCCGGCCGCTGCGCCACAATCGGTGGAGAAGGACCACAAGCAGAATGTTTTTCTGTCTCATCGCAAATAGGTCGAATGATGTTCGCATGACAGGTTGGAGGTGAACATCAAGTTAGTCGGCCATTTTCGACGATCCTAGCTTTGCTGCCTGCCACTTTCCGTGGCTGCATGTATTGAACAAACACAGTCCTGGACACTGGTTAATTCTGTTCGTTTTTGTTGTGTGGTTATTACTCATTTTCGGTTGTGGTCTAGCTGTGCTTAGTGGAGGATGGTCCAACGTTAGTCGGGCTTTCTAACGCTCTATTTGCGTAGTCTACGGCGTCAGTTCATCGACTGCCACAAACCTGAGAAAAAGTGCAGCCTTGTTTTTCGGAATTCCGCCGTATGGTCGCTTAAACGCTGCCATTTGCCAGACACGAAGCAAGGCCTGTTATCTGGTCCTCCCTTGCGCTCGCTGGGTCCAAATGGAGATAACTCGGCATGTTGTGAACCTCCAGGTGGAGGACAAGAACTGCGTTCCTGGTTTGTAGTAGGCCATAGTGCACGGTAGATTGCCTGAGGTAGTAGATGGAGAAATCTTGACTTGCAGGGTGCTGGCACAGTGACCTGTAGGGAGGAGGTCAGGAATGCACCACAGTGCTCTGAAATGGCATTACACGTGTTCAAAATGGCATTTCTGGCGGCTCCAAACCTGCCCCAAGAGGCCTTTCTGGCTGCTCCCAGCCTGCTACAAAAGGCACTTTTGCCTGCTCCCAAACCCAAGGGCCCTGTTTCACCCCTGTAGACTTTCTTTAATTTTGCAGCTTCACTAAGCATCCACAAAAAATGGCGCAACATCCGTGCCCTGTGGGTCATTCCACGCTCGACTATCTCCGATTACGCTATAAAAAATCGTGGTCGATCGTACACCATTCATTCTCGTAATTGATTTTATAGGGAAAAATTTTTCTGTCTCCTGCTGCAATTCAAATATTGCGGTAGTAACAAACACCTGCGTTGGGGGCAAACAATTTCAAAAGTACAATAATATACGGAGTGCCTTGAAAAATCCCAGTGGATGGAAAAAGAGCCGTGCATCCTTGCTACAATGCATTGGCATCTGCTAGTGTGCCTGAAGGTGGGCTCTGTGGCCAGGCAAGGCGGCATCTTTGAGCGACATGGGCACATTTCTTTACAGCTGTTGCAACCAATCCAGAGACACTGGCGGTGGGTGGCGGTGAGTGCGCTGAACAGTCAGTTTCAGTGCGATAGACACATGGGTTGTGCAATGTTCCAATTGTTGTAAGAGACAACATTTTTTCCTCCGGAAATTGGCTACGAGAGTGAATAGTGTAGTGGAGGGATCGACCATGATTTTTACTCAAACCCATGCAAATACTCAAACCCACTGTCTGGGACATTTCATGTGGAATGGCCATTTTCCTATCCAGTGAGAGAAAAAAAATTGTGTTTGGTAAAACACAAATTGTATATTCTTTTGTATGTATATTCTTTTTAAATTTATTAACAGCTACAGAGCCTGGGAAGAATTAACGAAGAGCTTTATTGCGTACAGTTCAGCTTTTTGAATATGGTGGGACAAATGTTTGAAGCTTAATTAGTTCTTTATTTGGGGAATGAGTGAATTAGTAGGGTGCATTGATAGCGCTACAACTACACAAGGTAGCCATGAACTGATATGTTTTGGCATTGTGGTAGTCAACTGTACTTGTGCACTAAGTTTGGTTTTAATTGGTGCATAAATTAGAGAAGCTGTTTTAGTATTTGCCACTTCCCCTTAAGGGCCATGAAGGCAAAATAGAAGATTGTGTTGTTCCAGTAACAGTGATACCGACTTCATCGCCAACCTCAAAAACTAACAACCCAAATAGCAAAGAAAACGTAGTATCAACCAGTGGCCACCCCTCTGCCTTCACAGATTGCACCGCCAAGAAACACGGTTGGGCGATTGTAGTTCTGCCATTTGGTAGCATCGCTTGAATGCCCATATCGTGTCATTGTAGCATTTGTTTTGATCACATCTTTGGTGGCTGGTACGGAGTTGAGTGGGTTCTTGGATGTGAGCCAGGCTGTCGACGGCCCCTTCTCAGTGGACGCGGCCCCTTCCTGTGTGGCCCACCTGGAGGAGGGAGCTGACGAAGCCCAGCCCCAGCAGCCAGAGCCGATGAGGCGGGGGGGCGGAGGCAGCTGTGCCGCGCCGTTTGCCGGCAGCAGCCTGCGCCGGGGGCGGCCCAATTCGCTCCGCTCGGGGCTGCCCTCTGCCCCCCGCAGTGCCAGGCCCGGTACCAAGAGGCACTCCAGCACAGGTGGGCGTTCCGCAATGGCCAGTATTGGGGCCTCCGCTTTTTCTCATTTCAGTTGATGGCATCCCGTACCGTAGTGAACTGTCATCGATGCAATATAGAGGGGAACCATGGTAATATGACTTTTAAGGGACTGCACGGAAGCGACGTATGACGGGGTGTTTTATGATTGGGGCGCAGTAAATGCCGGCCTTGTGGATGGCCTCACGCGACAGGCGGGCTAAAAACTTGTTTAAGCTGCTATGTTTAGTGCATTCTTGTGTAATTTATGGATCTTTAGCTAAAATCCTGAGTTTCCAAAAAGAGGACGCCCCCCCTCCCCTGCGCCTCGCACGCTGGACAAGCTTCAAAGGTTGTCGCGACCAAGCAAGTGGAGCAGGGTGTGGCCAAGCGAAACAGACGATAGAAAAAAGCGGGGAAAGAAAGGACCGGAGCGACAATGTGACTTTGAAAGACACTGATAAGCAGAGAAAGCGGGGGAGAGAGCATCGTGGCAAAAATCAGGCGGGCGAGAAAGGCGGGTGTTCGGCCATTGCCATGGCGTTGCGTCGTATGTGTTTCCACGTTTGTCGGCTCGGTGGGAGCTGCAAGTTCGCTGTCCACTGGCCACCTGGACTTCTCGCGGCTGGCATGTTAGCAGTCTGCCGCGCCACGAGGCGCAGTCGAAGGTCAACTCCTTCCTGCTTGCCTGCGCCTGTTCAGCAGGTCGTCTGGCCCGGCTGTGCACATCAAAGGGTTCTCGAATAAAGAAAGGTTGGGACGAGGCTGAGGGGAGCTGGTATTTCCCAGAAATTGCTGGTAGAAGCGTGTAGGACCACATCATCCCCAAAATTTCTGATGCCGCAGTTCTGCCTAAAGGCACATTCCCACTTGCGGCTCTGCACGTTGTGCAACGTCGCAAAGCGACGAGGTCACAAAGCTGGCGATCGCTTTTCGTCGCAAGGTGACGGCAGAGCCGATTGCTGCCGGGCTTCTATCCCTCGTCACGCGACGGCATCACAAACAAGTCAGCCAATCGTGGCCACAGAGAGCCGCTGATGCAGCCAGAAACACGTTTGTTTACATCCGGCATTGCAAATGGCAGCGAGATGCCGCTGGGCCGTTAAGCAACTTCCTGTGCACTTCTCTTCTTTGGTCGCATGTGCGAATTGACAAACAGCGCGGGACTCATCAGTGTGGAGAAACATGTTTGAATCATAAAAGCAAATAATCATTGTAGATAGCTAGGTGGATAGGCAGACAGTAGGCTGACTTTTATCCTTTTCTATCAGCGTGGAATAAACAAAGGCACCAGAACTTGTGCATCTGTAAAAGGAAGTGAACTGTGAGGGGGTTGGGGTGTCGGAGCACATGTCTGTATTTCGTCTTGCAGTGGAACCCTGATACCGTAGTTACTCGCGTAATCCTCGCACTCATGTAATCCTCGCACCCCTAATGTGAGCCACCAAAACTTGGATTTTTTAGTTCCTCGCATAATCCTCGCACCCCCAACTTTGCAGCGGCGAAAGTTGCCTGCTCGCGAAACCCGCATGGTGCACGCGCTCTCCGACGCGCGCCCTCCCCTGCCGCCTCTCCGTTTGGCGGAGAGCGCTGTGTATCCAAGGCCATCCAGGCGCCCTAACAACCTGCATGGCTACTCCCTAACAGGCGCCCTAACACGCTACTCACACGGTCCTTGAGCCGGTTTCGCGCATGTTTCGCGTGCGCGCAACTAGACGGTGTTCGCGCAGCCCGCTGTCGTGTCATCGTGTCGCCGTCGTGGTCCTGTCGTTGAGCGGCAGCAGTCAGTGAGTCACTCGCGTCATTGGTGGATAGCTCGCTGCCATTTTGAGAACTTTTTGATCTCTCTGTTTTGAGCTTGGTGCTGCTTCGCCATGGGGAGGAACGCCAGCTACACTACCGCTTTCAAATTGAAAGCGAAAGAGTACGCGATCGAACATGGCAGCCGTGCCGCAGGCAGGTACTCCGGTGTCACCGACTTCAGCGTGCGTTACTGGAGTAGGGCACGCACATACGACGACGAGATAGGGCGCGCGCCAGAAAGCAAAGGCGGCAATTTCGTGATCGCTGATCGACAGGAGACTGTTTACGTTGTAAATAATAAAATAAAAAGAAATAGCTGCTGTTGGCAACACTGAGCTTACATATACAAAAAACGACCGCTACATTTAGCGGGACTGGCATAGGGCAAATTGGCAACACTGTGCACCAGATTTTTTTTTTTTTTCCCGCATACTTCTCGCACCCCTAACTTTGCATTGACTTTTCCAAAAAAAAAGTGCGAGGATTATGCGAGTAAATACGGTAATACGACTTTCTTGCGAAAGCGTTACATGGCCGGGGTGCGAGCAAAAGCCGGCCTAGTAGACAGTCTCACGTGACAGGTGGACTAAGAACTTATTTAAACGCTTACAACGTACGTCGCGGGAGCCTGCCCTCACTTATTCCCGGGGCTCAGAGTCCCTGAGACCCAGTTGGGTACCAAGCGTGACTAGTTTTTCCAGATCCATGTCACGTCTCGCACTCTCCAATCCTCCTGCCGGTGACGTTAGCTCTTCGGGTTAAGTTAATGAAGAGTCCTGTCGCGGACGCCAGATGTGATGTAATACAGGCTCCTAACCATCCCCAGCATTACGGACGGGAGAATAACGAGACAGGCCACCGCAACATGGGGAAGAACTGGAAACGTCACACTTTATAGGGTTGGGTTATGGCAGAACACGCGGAGTGGAGAGGCGACGGAAAAAACTAAGTAGGGCTGCTAACTTAACAAAAACATGAATCCGTTCTAACGGAAGTCAAGTTGGAAACTTCAACAGTCTCACGGGTTGGATGAGCTGCTCGGGAGGGTGCAGGTTGGCTGGAGCTTTGTCGGCGCGCCGGCGGAAGTTCCTTGAACGTGGGCAGGTCGTGGGCCGCTGGTCCGTGCTGTCATTCCCTGGCCGTCGCCTTCTAGGACGTCGCAGGGGAACCACGGTCTCGCACCCGGTAGTAGAAGAGCGGCGTCTAGTCCGCAGGCTGTCCTCTTGCTCACGACCACCGCCGGTCAATCAGGAACACCCCGTCCCCTTCGCCGGAATCCTCTAGCACACCTCTTCTTCCTCTTCGTGGCCCATAGCCCCACCATAGAGATTGGCTGTCTTTTCTGACGAAATGGTCTTCAAAGACGCAGAGTTACCGCTACTTCCTCACACTTGCGCACATGAGATGAGGCCGACGTTGTTGGGCAAGTGGGAAAGGGGGGAGGGGGGTGGAAGGCGCGAGCCAAGTGAAACGAAAAATAGTCCCAGACGGCGGTGGAGAAAAGGTGACCGAGAAAGGGGTGGAGTGAAAGACGCTGATCAGGAGAGAGCAGGGAGAAAGAGTGTCGCGAAAGGAAGGAAGTTGGTTGAAGCGGGTGTTCGGTCATCGCCGCCTCGTATGTGTTTTCACGTTTGGTGGTGATGGCTTCAAATTCACGGTGCGGCAGCCACCTGAACTCTGTCTTCTCGCGGTTGGCGTGTTTGCATACTGCTGCCGCGCGGAGCCGTCGAGTACCTGCCTGCTCGGTTGTGTCTGTTCAGCAAGTGGTCTGGCCCACCTGCAGACCCTTCAGGGACATCAGGCAGCATCAGTTTCATTTTGTGTAAGACACTGTGTCAGCGGGCTTATGTTGCAAAACAAATTTGGGGGTTACAAAGGTAAAAAAAAGTAGAAGTCCTGCCTTTGGCTCACGCCACCAGGTACAGCGGGCCGTCCTGGATATATTTTTTAGTTATTACATACTCCGAACTGGGTGAGGTTTTCTTTGATTTTTTGTAATATTTAGCTGAAAAGAATTATTTAGATTGTCTTAAACTGTGTTCTTGCTTCCTCTCAATGCAGTATTGTTATCGTATGCTACGCGCTCTGGCAGGCGAAGCAAATGCAACATAGAGATGCAAGAATGATGTAATCGCGCCGTATTTATTTGTTTTGTCCAAGCAGATATAAATAAACCTAGAGGCGAAGCCTATTACCGCAAGTAAGCCTTCAAGCACGCACGCAAAGCATTATGAAATTGCATGAATGCTTTAAAGGGCAAATAAATACTGGCTTGTCGAGTAGCTATGTATGTTGCGTCATTGCGCCTGCCCAAGGCAGTGCATGCTTCAAAGAGTGAGTAAACGCAGCAACGGCGACGCGAAAATCGTAACTGAATGTGTGCAGAAAACGGATAGTGTGGGCTAGCGTAGCTTATTTAGTGGCTGTAGTGTGGGTGGCAGCGGCAAGCGGTATGAAGCGGTATAACAGGCCACTGGGACGCTCGCCCGCTTTTTGCCGGCCAGAAGCAGCCCACAAGCGAGCGGCAGCGACGATTCAGTGAGCGACGACGACCGAGGACATTGGCGGCAGTGTATTAATTTTTTTCGCTTGTGGCTGTCACCCAATACACTGTTGTTGTGCCTTTTGAGTTACGTTTTCCGCGTCACTTGTCGCCGCCGCTGCATGTGGTCACCCCTTCATCTTCTCGCCGCTAACGCGAGCATATGCGTTATGCGCTAATCACGCTGTTATTTAGACATGTCTGTGATAGCCATTGAATGCTAGAAAGTGGCATCCCGAAAACGGAAAAGTATAGCAAAAACAGAACTAACGAGCACTTCAGAGCTGAGAGGCCTAATCCATAGCCACTGGCTGCCAATCCGATTCCCACAGTACCCACAAATTCCCATGGCGGCGTGCGATTGCAGCGACACTTTCCACTCTAGGTGATATTGAGAAACTCTGTGGTCGTATGAAGCGGACTGCGGGCACCCAAGTGCCATGCCCCCGGGACGCTCTTTCATGTGGTAGGGGTGGGGGTGGGGGGCACCCACATTTATGGGGTCTATTCGATTCAGCCTGCACCTCTTGAACCAGTTCACAGCGGTGCAAAGCGGGTTCCGCCATCGGCGGAACCAGACCTGCACATTTTTCGTCTGCTTCTGCACCTCCTCGGCAGGGAGTGCAGGCAAAGCCATGAACCCGTCCTGCACCCGTCGGCACCACCGGTGAATCGAACGGCGCGGTTCAGGTGCCGCGAGCTGCACCGCTGAAACGAATGGCGAAGTGCGGCACCGCCTGAACTGGTTCACACGGTGCAGGTGAAACGAATAGACCCATGAAATCCCTCCCTTTCTTCTCACAAGCTTTGGGAGAGAGCTCTGGCCAGTTCCGACCTCAGTGACCAGCGGCTGCTGGTGTGGAGGGCTGTTGAGGCTGGGAAGGCTCAAGGGGTCTGGGACTGGGAGTGGGGACCTGTTGTTTTTCGCAATAAACATGATGGCTCTCTCTCTCTCTCTCTCTCTCTCTCTCTCTCTCTCTCTCTCTCTCTCTCTCTCTCTCTCTCTCTCTCTCTCTCTCACACACACGTCATCGGGGTATTTAATGCATTGTTTCTATGGGGAGTTTGCTGGGACCGAGGTGGTCCGTTGTAAGAAGCGGGTCATCATAGATTTGGGGGACGTGTCAGCGGGATTCCACTGTGTGTTGAAAAGAACTTCCGCCACCCACAGTGCTTCAGGTTAGTAGCCTGTGTGCTAGAGTGATTGGTACCGGTTTTTGTCGTGCTCGTGTAACGTGAGTGCCAGTGGTGG
Organism: Haemaphysalis longicornis; assembly: GCF_048455015.1. Classification (NCBI taxonomy): domain Eukaryota; kingdom Metazoa; phylum Arthropoda; class Arachnida; order Ixodida; family Ixodidae; genus Haemaphysalis; species Haemaphysalis longicornis. The sequence goes on along the minus strand of NW_027526407.1, from coordinate 207,894,260 downwards.
AAGCACCAGGGAAGGTCGGGTAACAGCTCGCTGGAGGCAGTCGCATCGGCACAAGTGTGAACAGTGACGTGCCCGAGTGGCCAGTGCCTCAACGTAACCCGGACGGAGGGCAAACTGCAGGGAACGTGCGAACTACGTGTCCGTGCACTGTGTTGTAGTGCAGCGCCTCGTGTCCCCTCTCCCCCTGCAGCCACACTAATGCTGGCATGATGCTCATCCGTAACTGTGCAGGGTAGCGCTTGGTTCCAACAATGTCTCGTCTTTGCTCGGGCGTCTTGAGAGGGCTGATGGGACGACTTGGTTCTTGGGGGTCCCCCGAAAGAGGCAGAATGAGGGCTTTGCACACGGGCTGTTTTGGGAGCGAAGCTGAGCCGCAGGTGGTCTGCATGGCTGCACGGAGGTGGGCCACTTTTTGTGCGTCAGAGTTGGCCACACTCGGAGGAAGTGCTGCACAGTTGGTTGCGGCTCGGCCAAGCCAGTCACGAGCACTTCGCTCAGCTCGTCTGCCTTCCCCTGATGGGAACCGGCATCCTTTCCTTGTTGCCTGCTGGTGGGTCCCAGTGGTCCAACGGTGTCTCACTGACATGGACCGTGTCGGCAGCACTGTGCGACTCTTTTCTTTCTGCTTCCCTGTGCAGGCAGCAAGCCGAGGCCTGCGAAGGGCAAGGAAAACCTGCGGAGCAGCTTCCGTGACGCTGTGTCGGAGCTGGACTGCCCCTTCAACGCACACGCGATGGCGCACATTGCCGCACTGCGGGAACGGAGGAACGCTGCCTCATCCGCAACCATCGGCCAGCCACTTCCGGAAGCCCCCAGCACCCCGCTGCCCAGTCTGCCCGAACGCGGGGTGGATGTCACGGCAGGGGAACCCTTCGCCATCACCGGCGGGAGTTGTGCATCGACACAGGAGCCTGCAGCTGCGGAAGACGAGCCCATGGACATCGGCGTGGATGCACATGAACCGCCGGCTCCCCCGTCGGACTTGCAGACAACTCCCGCCACTCCAGCCCTGTTTGCCCTCCCCGCACCTCCCAGCAACCACCGCAGGAAACAGGAGCAGGCTCCCACGCCTCCAGTGTGGACAGACGGCCTGTTTGCACTGCCGTTGAGCCCTCCCGGAATCGGTGGAGGTGCCGGAACCAAGCGCGAGAGCATCATCCAGATCCGTGAGCGGAATGCCGGCATTGTGCGCAACAACGTAGAGGTTTTCAACCGCGCCGCTGCCGCCAACACTGCCAAGGCTCCGCCGCAGCGAGTCCGCAGAGTGGCGTCCGCGCAGTCCAAGGCGTACGCTTCCAACCGGGTTCCGCTGCAAGAGGCCAACTTTCAGTGCCCCGCGAGTCCGCCCAAGCCACGGGACTGGGAGATGGAGCTCTAGCCCTGAATGGGGGAGGATGGAGTGGTCCCACTTTTTCAACCCTGATGTAAAAACCTGTGGTGTGTACCATGCATGCCACGACCAGCTTGGCAGAGTACTTACTGCCGCCAGACCTGTCGCGGTTGGGTGGTTGGTTGCAAGTAGGATCTCTGAGTTGAATGCAGGTCGACTAACTGGCATGTACTGGAGCGATGACAATGCACCCAGAATGATTTTAACACTTCTTAGTTTTTTATTACGGATAAATTTCCCGAGTGGATTGCAGTTTTGTGGAACTTCACAGTAGCACTGTTTTGGCAGCTGCCACTTGGTTGCATGGGTGTCTGACGAGGCTTGCTCCTTCCCTGAGGTGCGAACGACTCTGGCAAGTGCAAGTTGAGGGCTGCGATATCTCGAGGCTCAATTCTCACGTCTGCTTTTATCTGCACAGGGCTTCAAGGTATGGGCATTTCGAGCTAAAAAATGATCTCGTTGAACCAGCAAAGTGCATTTCACTGCAAGCAGTCTTAGTTATGCAAACAGTATTTGGTAGGGGTGTGCGACTGTATTTATTCGATTATAAGGTGAGGGTGAAGTTTGGAGAGGACAGAAAATTGCCATATATATATATATATATATATATATATATATATATATATAGTCTGGAAAGATAAAAACTCGCCCAGAGCGCGAAAAAATAGGGTTAGTAGAGACAGAGACACACGAGAAAGACGTAGAAAAAATAAAAATAAGTTTACTGATGTTTCAGGAAGAGGACTTCCTTTCTTCAGAGTACTCTGAAGAGTACATTTCGGCTGGGGGACCGGCCGAAACGTTAAACCTTTTCTTTTTTCAGCGTCTTTCTTTTTTTGCTACGACTTGTCGGTGTGCAAGGAATATTTTCCTGTAATATATATATATGTATGTATATATATATATACTGTGCTTCCAATACAAAGTGGGGCATGACTTTGAGACTACAGCTTTTGGAAAGAAAAAAAAAACCCTCGCCTTATATTCCAATAAATACGGCAGTTCCGAATCAAAGCAAATGTCTGCAATAAAAGTATGGCAATTTACAACTTCTTAATTGCCGTGTGTGTCCGTCCTCACTCCGTCCGTGTCCCCCTTTTTAGCGCAATCATTTTATTTAACAACGGAGTACCAACCTGCCCAGGACGCTACCCTTATTAATTAAGCATTCTGCCTTAAGTAGCCTGTAATTGCTCATTTTCGAGGGATTTTTTTAGCATTGTTGTACGGCATAAAACACATGCAGAAGCTATCTTAGCGGCGTTGATGATACTGTTACGTGGCGGCAGGAGAAATGCCATGAACCCTGAGAAAGGCTGTTCGTAGTGTTCACATGGCTGCCGTGACGCTGGTTTCACCCGAGCGTGCATGAGCATGTGCCCGTCTTCTGACAAAGCAGAGATATCCTGCTGTGCTTCCACGAGACCCGCACCGTTTGCTACTCCCCGCCGCAAGGAGGAGGTCTGTGGAGACAGTGCAAGCTTGCTTCATCCTCCCCGTCACCTGTTCTACAGAGACTCGTTCGTGTTGTCGGAGAGTCTTGCCCGTGGCTGCCCGAGCCCAGGAACACGACTGGGGCCATTGCCTCTCGTTCGGTTTGATCGCACCACTGGAATGCTAGCGGGCAGTTGGCAGCTGCGGTTTTAGTGCTTGCCCTTGTTGTGCCACCACATCACAGCGAAATCGGAGTGCTTCTCGTGTTTTCTCGATTAAAGGAGATCACAGGAGTTGACCGAGTCACCTGAGGCTGGTTTTTTCAAGTTGAACAAAGTTGTGCGATGACACTGCGTCGTGGCGTCTTCTGTACGGCTATCACGCATTGCCCCGGGGGGGGGGGAACTGCACAAAACAATCTCAAGGTCGTGTAGAATACGGCGCGGAATCCTGAAGTTTCACCCTTTTCTTGGGCTGTGCTCATTCTTCTGGTTTGCAGTGATCCCACTCCTGCACCATTCTGACACCAATCAAGGCCTTCAAATTCGCTGTCGCGGCGTTAGGTGGCATTTTGCACCACGCAGTGAGGAAGTGGGGGATAGAGGCCCGGCCATTTCTCGTGGCATGCCCCAGGGGCTCCAAGGCCGCCACCACTGAAGGCCATAAGACGACGCTGTACTAGCACTGCTTTGTGTGTGTGCCGACTGTAATGCAGTTTGATTGCATCTGTTCATTTTTGCTCTCGAGTTCCACTTCAGTGTGCGTGTTTGGCCGACACCGCAGCGCACTGAAAACACCGTCAATGTGTGGGCTGAAACTGGCAAGGTATCCTTCAGGCTCAGATTTAAATCGGGCAGAGCACAAATAATTATGATGGGGAAAAGTTCAGCTCTAATGTCTTCACTAAGTACGTTCGCTAACATTTGCATTGCTGTGCTCCAGGTGTCTGCCTTCGAGGAGTGCATCACACGGCTGCTCCGCCTATTGAACGCCACTGAATGTTTGGTTTTGTCGCACTTTCGAGATTGTCCTTGTAGCCGTGCCTTATCTCTGCAAGGGCGCGGAAAGAGCGTGCGCATGGTGCCACCAGCTTGGCACTGTGATCGAGCATGCAGGTCGCTAAGCGCTCGAGGGGCGCCGTGGAATGTGGGCCGGCTGTCGGGCATGGGAATGAGAGGGGAGGTGACCATTTTCACAAATCATTCAGCATGCTGGGCAGCCTTTGAGTCCTGCTTGCGAAATCGGACTTCAACTTTCATCCCTGCTTTTGCAGCGTTTCTGTAATAGGGATTTTTTTTCTATTTCGATTGTTTTTATTACGTTTAAGGTTCATCGCTCATTTTGATCCCTTTAAAGCGTGGATAAACGATTGGTTGTTCATGACTGTTCACCGGTTTTTGCCTTCTCTTATTTTAAAAAAAATTTTTGTGTCAGTCCTTGCACGTGCATCTTTGATTGTTTGTGCAGACTGGTTGGTTTGTGTACAAATGAGACACTAATGTTGCAATGCGTTTCCTTGTATCTGCGCATAATACGTATTTTCTATGCGAAAGTGTAGCTTATATCTAATTGTAACTTGCATTGACATGTGGAAGCGCAGCACAAGAGGGGGGACAGAGACTTGGAAGAGACACAGCGCCTTCCACTGTGTTGTGTACCAACTCGCCCAAACCACTGCTCTGCTGGGACTCGTATGCATTGATACGTCAAGTGTGTTCACTACAACAGCACTTGACTTCTTTACATGGCACTTTCCACCTCAACCAGATCAATGGTGCTGTGATTTACCCTCCACACACACACACATCAAGAATTGCTGTTGCTGATGCTGAAATAAAGGTCTGAGTGATTCGTATTTGTTCAAATGCTATAGAGCGGGTACTTGGTTCATTTTCACTTGTTTATATTCCGTCTTAGTATGCTCGGCACATTTTTGTGACACACGGCAGAGCAGCCACCGGCTGCAGGCTGTGACGCTGACTTGTTTGGTTTTGGCCCCTCCATCGTGTTGGCGCAATGGCATGTGCTAACCCAGCATAAGTTCTGTCCTTATACAGCTGCATGGAATACTACCATAGCAGTCGTAGCACCACTGTTACAAAAAGCCTCAAATTGTATTTCGGTTGAAACAGGTTGGAGCTGTTCCACATTATACCTCTGTCTTTCCACTTTGTTAACCTCTACTTAAATTTCTTTCTGGTCCCATACATGGGTGTGTAATTAACTCTGTATGTTAACCGAGGGATTTCTGAAGCCATGCAGGCGTGTCCAGTTCGTTTTCAAGCAGAATGTGTGGACTCGTTTCAGTTTGTTTTGTAGAGATAACACATTCCTTCTTATCTTGTGTATGCACCCAGGCAAAGCTCTCTGGTGTGTTTTTTACCCCTATCCTCCGCATCTAAACCGCACTTGGGACGGCGAGGTTCAGTGACCCAATTTGTTCAAGTGTTTGAGACCATTTCGATAACTCCACCTTGGGCTGCTACCTAAGAGGCACAGTGCAGCCGCGCATTTTTTGGAGTTAAGTGTACGACACAAGTTATTCTGGGAACATGTAATGGTCAGGGCGGGTCTATGCCTGATAATGCTACCGTGACGCATGTTACAGGGGTGAGACAGCTGCGCATATTGCGCAGATTTGATACAAATTTGTTTTCCTGCGCCAGGCTGCTCCAGAAGCTTGAAAATTGGTAAAATTGCGCCAAACTGCTCCAAAACAGTCTGAGAGCCAACGATTTTAATGCTCCCATCAGTTTCAGGGGGGGGGGGGGGATGCTTACTGACTGCATAATTTTCCATTAGCCCCAAGGTGATAATGTTTGTAAAAATTAATTGATTGATCATTCAATAAAAAACCGCATAAAATGGTCCCCGAAATAGTTTTTTCGGAAGTCATAATGTCGGGTTGCACATGTTATATTCTGTCCGTTTTTAAAGCTCCCATCGAAAATCATTGCAATTTCCTCTATAAAAATACTAATGTTTACTGAGGCGACATAACTTGTTCAAGTTAATGACAAAACGGCAATTTTCTGAGCGTCGTATCTTTGGAGTATATTCCAGGCACTATACGCCTCGAGCGCGGCCTGTAGGGGCGCCACTGAAATCCCCCTTGCGGCCCGTTTCGAAAGCAGGCGCGGGAGTCCGCGTCCCGCTCCCCAGTGCCGCCGCTGCTTTTGCGGCACTTCACGACTGAGATTTACCGTTTGTGGGCGTTTTAAATCCGTGTTTGTGTGGAGCAGTCACTCTGTTCGCCAATGGGGTGTGTTTACGAGAGTGTAAATGTTTCCGACGCGATCGTAGTGTGGTATTTTCGGTCTGTATAAGCGCCAGGTGTGTGTCACAGGCCAGCGTCGCGGAACCGGCGTATGATGGAGCCGATTGTAGTTACACTGACCTGAATTTACTAGCCGTGTTAACGTAACTACCGGTTCCTCAGATGTTCATGCTACGGCTATACACTACGATTTAAATCGGTTTTGTGCGCTTACATAATCAGCGGAGCACCCATACCTGACAGCACACCATGTTACGTTTGCCAATATTATACCTCAGATATTGATCACCACCATTTACAAGCCAGTCTGTGTTAATTTCGGGAATATTCAACAAAAGTAGGATGGACAATGCATAGGGGATCAACACACGACAGAGTCGTCTTGTCGTGAGCTGAGCGCCCGCAAACATTTATCTGCTACATATACCCTCTGCGAGCAGCGCGGAGACGGGCTTACAATATAATCCGCGTCCGCGACTAAATGCTTCTTCGAAATATCGTCATATGGCACAGGGAGCCTGCAGAATAAACCAGCAACTGAAATCAGAGGGCCTTATCACATACCACACTCTTCCAACCACACATTTCATCGCTTGTTGAACAGCCTACCCTGTATACTTCCAAAAATGCGTCCGCCGTACGATGAGCTCTTCGTTGAAGTAGAAAAACAAAAGGAAATTGAACGCGAGATTTATGTGTGGGATTACTAAAACGTTCATTGCCTGATTCCGTTCCGCATTTGTACACGGCGTCCCCCTCCCCCCCCCCCCCCCTACCGATTTCTCGCAAAATAGTAGTGCATTTCGCGTATAGTTGGTCTAGTGAAACCTACCTGGATGAAGTTTAGACGAACGTCTTTAGCATGCCAGAAGCTGCACTGTTTTTTTTTTTTTTTTCATTTCCGTTAGAGCTATTATGTTTCTAAATTCCGCATTGGCACAGCATTTATTTTTCTGTGGTTTCATTTCCTTGGTTCTTGCTATATGGCGTGTGTGGGCACATATTTAACGACGCACAGGCTTGGAATATACTTTACATTTTCGCATGGTTTATATTCTTATAAAAGGCATAAGTTATTGTCTGGGATTGGGTTAATCACATCCCCGAAACATATTTTTTGCGGCGTATATATGCGAAACGAAGCCGCATTCGTTGTCCACGCTGCGAAATGAAGCCAACCTCTCATTGTGCCAGTATCAGGTCTAAACGAGGCGTCAGTAGAATTCATTTGTGCCTGATGTTTTGGAGGTGGCATGGGTGGTATGTTGCTGCCGTCGCCGACGCCCGGAAGAGCGACGACGAAGCGCGCAGAACAGCGTCCCCGGGTACAGGGACTCCGGAACTATTTTGGGAGTGGGGGGGCAAGTACTGCCGTATTTTTCATCATCATCATCAGCTTGTCTACGCCCACTGCAGGGCAACGCTTCTCCCATAACTGCGACCAATTTATACCCGCAAGCTTCTTGATCTCATCTGTCGGCTTTGTATGTTTTGTTTTCTTTTTATTTCTCATATTTGGCCATTTTATATATTTTTATTTCATTATTTTATTAATTGGTATAATTTATTGACGTCTATTATTTTTTGTTTAAATTTATTCGTATTTATTTCACATGTTTGTATCCTCGTTTATTCTGCATTGGTATACACTTAAAATAGTTTCAGAAGTAAGGAATGCTTGCGCAGACTGCGCAAATGATGAAACGGGTTCGAAAGCTGGAAAAACATGTCTTTTAATATTTCAGCATTCGCTCCTGCAGTGAAGTAAATTTGAACGGGCGAAACTACAATAAACAAGAAAGTAGACAGTATAGTTACAAAGCTATTAGCGCTGATAGACGAGCTTCATGGCTGGCACGGGAGGGACAGGGCAGGGGAGGCTCTCAAAGGCGGCCGAAGGTTGAGGTTCGTTCTGCCGTTCTACACACAAACTCTCTCATAACGGCATCCAATTGCAGTTCCGCAGCTCTCTTCTTGTGCACGTGGAGCAGAAGAAGGTGTGTCAGCCTCCTCTGCGTCATTCGATTGCGTAAAAATGTTTTTACTCGCCTCAGAGCACTGAAAGATCGCTCTCCTGAAGCAGCTGACGCAGGCACAGAAAACACGAGTTGCAGGTACCGCACAACCTGGTCCATCATCTCTCGCAGATCTGCAGACTTACCCTGCAGTATCTGTAGAATGCGTTCACTTGCGGCCGGACCCTCGTCACGCAGGAGCGTTGGGAGAAGCACGAGTTGCGCTGAAAGCCTACTGATGTCAAAATCTGCAGCGTGTACTCCTAAAAGATCCTTTAGGTCGTCTGCCGCGAAGTATCGACCTTCAGCAGCGTCGGCGAAAATGCGCTCGAGGCCAATCACCCAAGCAGCAGAAATTGCCAAGCCCAAGCATGGCAAATCATCAGTGGCCAATGTGTCCGAGCTTGGCAATACCTCGGCCGCCAATATTGGCTGGTGTTTGGGAAAGGTGACAAGCCAACAATTGGCCAAGCCCTGGAAGGCCAATATTGGACAACGCTTGGCAAAGTATCTTGCCATGATAATGCCAATGGGTGAACCCCACGCTATTTTCATGCACATTTTTGGCTTTGTGGCCAGTCCTTATGGCCAATGCTTATTTTATGAGTTGCCTCGCGGCCCGATTTCTGCTTTATACATGCCATTATACAGGAAATTATTTAACGAGTGCGCATTAAATAAATAATGCGCACTCGTTAAATAATTTCCTGTACAATGGCATGTATAAAACAGAAATGGGACCGCGAGGCACAATAAGCGAACTGCATCAACTTTGCGAAGCAATTATACATACGTGACTTGCCAAAAACAATTCAGCAACACAACACACCGGGTCTCTCTGTGTAGCTTTTTTATTATGCACATGAAATATACGAGAAACCTGGCTTAACAGTGGCAAGAATACGAACACAAACACAACAGTCGAGAAAAAATTTTAAAAAGCGCTGCTCATGAAGCGCGAACCGATTATCATTCGTTTAACTGCTTGAGATGCCTACAAAACAGACGCATTCAGGTAAATGAAAACAGGACGCTCATTCCCGGTAATTCGCCGACGTGCCAAGATCACAATATGTTGTTGAACAGCACTATTGTAGAATAGCCCAGTTTGGAAAGCTTGTCACTGCTGCATCCGCCACTTGTCCACGGGAAACACCTGTGCGTCGTAGCGCCTGTAATAAATAAATAAAAAAATAGTTCACTATAATGGTCAATTCACGCTGATTACTAAATACAGCACCTATACAAGCCTTACCACATGCCCGTGTCAAAATATTCAGCCTAAAGTTCTACCTTGTTAACACTCGCTATGAAACATAAAACGTACTGCACTTCATTTTTCAATACTGCGTTTTACGGGAGCAGTTACTTGGCTCGTTCTTGAGACAACAGTCCAGAATTTCACCGAAAATGGGCTTCACTCGTATTGCAGTCGCGCAAGGTAATATAAAAAGTCCAGTAGACAAAACAAAAAGCCAGCGGTTCCGTGAAATTTTGTTGTGCCTTCGCTCACTTCTGCCCCGTCAGACGCGCAAGACGCGAACGGAACCGACGGAGAAGCCCAGCGGTAGTGTAATTACTTTGTCGCTCGACAATACCTTTACGTTGCTCAAGAAAATAATGAAACGAAATCTTCATTAATAGCTAGAGTTTAATTAAGCCAGCTTAATACATCCGCAACTCTTATACTGCACACGAGTCTTGCTTCAACGCTTGCTGAACGTCGTGAACCTGCAGTGGGAGCACGGCTGCTTGTTCGGAAAACACAAAGCCGGAAAAAGGATAGCTAGAACTGGCGTGACACAATTGGAAGCACATGTATGTGACCACTTTTTTCTTCGCAAGAACCAACAACACTAAGCAGCACTCGCGAGCGCCAGTTATAAACGACAGCTGAAGTTTTGGCGGGAACGAGTGCGAGCACTCCCGCACCGCGAAAAAATGAAATGGTGACTTACGTTTTCAGCGGCGGCCGTAGCAGGCAAACGATGTTATTACACCAGTCAGGTATACTTCACACAGCCACCGACACCAAAACGCACCTCACAGACACGTACAGGAGTACTACCGCAGTTTCAATGCCACAAAAGAGACGGAGCCGTCGGTGCAGCGCCCGTCCACGGGCCCCGCAGCGGGTTCAAAGAACGCGCAAAGGCACAACGCTGAAGTAGTTCGACGTTCACCGTTGCGTTAGGACACACAAATGACCAATTCCTACTGAACGTTTAACACTCTCTCTCACGCTGTTTTGAATAAGCTGCACTTTAGTTTAAGTACGCTTTGTATCGTGGCACGGTGCTGTGGCTCTTTAGGTAACTACTTTTTGCTGCGTTTTGGCGGTTTTGGCCTGTTCACCGCGCTCTAACCGCCGCGGGCAACGACCGCAGTGCTGCCCTCGAGTGGTGCTGCTTGCGCGCCGGGTGCGCATGTACACACGCAAAATAACGCACACGAGTGCTCTGCAGTGAGACTTCATGCAACAATATGCAAGGCTGTCGGCATTTACACCTGCCAATACTTTTTATATAAATGTGCTACTTGACACAAGCTTGAAAATGATTTGGAACTACTTTTTTTGTTGTGCGCTGCGCGTGAAAACAAATTCAAAAACACGCAAACTTCAGTAATATTTTGAGTGAACTTGAGTGGTCATTCAACTAACAAGAACATGCCAAGACGTGCGCAAAGGCACTCATAAATACCTGCGTCACATATAGGCTACTACTCTTCATAAAATTTTATGATCAAAAATTACGTCTGAATGAGCGCGCTGTCCAGTGTGATTTTTTGCGCACCGGCCAATGCGTGTCCTCAAGGCCGGTCGTATAGCGCTCGTTGTCCACGAATGGCTTTTGCGTACAGGCCGGCGTCTGGCCAAGCTATCGGCTGTCCAGTGTGATTTTTTGCGCACCGGCCAATGCGTGTCCTCAAGGCCGGTCGTATAGCGCTCGTTGTCCACGAATGGCTTTTGCGTACAGGCCGGCGTGTGGCCAAGCTATCGGAAGCCAAAGGGAAGCCAAGGGGCGTCCAATGATTGGCTATCGGCCAATGCTGCTTGGGCAGCTGCTCCATGCCAGGCTGTTCGAATCGCCGTCGGATCTCGTTGGTAATACGATCGATAGCGGCAAAAAACTCTTTTCTCTGTGACGACTTGGTGTCAAGCGCTGCAGGCTCCCGAGGCTTGTCTGTGAACTGAAGCCTTCTGGGCGGCTGCGAAACTCTAGGCACACTAGGTTCCTTTAGACCTAACTCTCGTGCCCTTGAGTTTGTGCGCTGCCATAGGACGTCAAATGATGCGTCAGACCGTAACTTTGCCAAGCGGTCACAAAGGACTTCTGCTGCTTCTTTGGCTCCTGCAGCGCGGTAAACTGGGCATTGAAGAATCCTCGCTAATTGCTCGCATGGGCCAAACAGTGCTAAAGGCTAATCCGTAGTAAAGTTTCGAACTTCTTTAATACCTTCTCATATCCCTTCATGGCTGTCTTGCTTGTGCCACTTAGAGAGCTTTGAACTTCTAGCAGTTCCTTCAAAGTCGCCTGCACCCTTTCATAGTTCTCAACGAACCTTTCCATTGATTTTACTCTTACTGTCCACCTCGTTGGGCACAGTGGTAACAGTAGGGTGCTTGGTCCGGAACAATCCTGCTCACCACCATCATTACCCGGAGGAAGTACGACGCTTGAATGAACAGTCTTCCTGTTTTTCGATTCCAGGATTGCATTGGAAACATCCTTTACAATGTTCAGGGCGTCGCCGACGACACCGCAGTTCCTTGCTACCTCCTGGAGTGCTAAGTCTAGGCAGTGGTTGCTGCAGTGCACAAATATTGACCGTGGTTCCGCTTCGGTAATCCTTTTCTGCACGCCAGTAAATCTGCCTACCATGTTCGTGGCCCCATCAAAACAGTGCCCCCTTAGCCCTAGTAGCACAATTGTTGCCGCAACGTTTCTGCCGTGTTGCCAATGTTGTGCAACGTTAGGCAACGTTACACAACGTGGTGACAATGTTGCCAAATGTGGGCCAACGTTGGACACATTCAGCAACATTCACGCAACGTTTACAAACAACGTATAGGCAACGTTGCCCGTATGCACGTATTTTCACATTGCAGCAATGTTGCCAAATGTGGGCCAATGTTGGACACATTCAGCAACATTCACGCAACGTTTACAAACAACGTATAGGCAACGTTGCCCGTATGCACATTTTTTCACATTGCAGCAATGTTGCCAAATGTGGGCCAACGTTGGGCACATTCAGCAACATTCACGCAACATTTACAAACAACGGATGGGCCACGTTGCCCATATGCACGTTTTTTAACGTTGCAGAAATGTTGACAAATGTGGGCCAATGTTGGACACATTCACGCAACGTTTACAAACAACGCATAGGCAACGTTTCCCACAGGCACGTTTTCTTGCGTTGCAGCAATGCTGCCAAATGTTGGCCAACGTTGGATACATTCATGCAACGTACGTTTCAACGTTGCCATTTACCATGGAGGAAGAAAAATGTAAGGAGGGAGCATGACGTCAGGCGGCACAGCTTTGGCAAGCCAACCTCCTCTGACGCCGCATTCTCCTCTCCTCCCGCGGTAGCGTTTAGTGGCTCCGGCTGGCTGCCGGTGGAGGAGGAGGCGAGTGGCGCTGCCGAAGGCGCCGTACGCGATTTTTCGCCAGCGTTGCGCTCCCACCCTCGTATCCCTCGTATCATGGAATTACTGTCGCTGTTCAAAGCGACACGATACGTAGATCCCATGCTCACGGAGCACCTTCACGAGCTGCGAGCCGAATTTGACGCTTACCACTGGAACCACGACCGGCTTTGCTCGAACGCGCCGCTGTAAACATTCACAAGCACGGAGCGGCCTACGGGTGCGTGGTGTTTGCCAGGTGTGCTTTGACGATTGCTTTTCCAATTTTGCGGGGAGTTATCGCGCCACCTTTCCTTTACATCATAGCGCTGTAACGAGTGTCCCATCAGCTGAGAGGTTGTGCGAGAAGCTTTGGTTTCGCTGGCCTGCGCATTTGCATACATTCGCCTTATCGGTGCTCCGGCATGGCGGCACGTTGTACATGCCACAATTGTCGTGACGATGTCTGTTTTGCGTTGCTGTCTCCTTCAGTGCATTAGAAAAGAAAAGGTGCAGAACCACTGACGTTGGGTGCGGGCGCGGGAAGAACAAATCATTTTCCGCCTCGCGTCGCAGGCAGAACGCGGGCTGGTTGTCCGAGTACTGCTTAATCCGTGCGATAGGTATGTGGGTAACGAACGCTAAATTACGCCTGGGAGGTGAAAATATAAAATTACCAGAATCAAGGAAGTGAGGTGTGTTTGTGAAATAAAATGTGAGGCACGGATGTCGTACTCTGACATCTCCGCTTTTGCACTGCGGCGGAACACGACACTTCGACTGCGGCGCACTTCGACGGATCCCAGAGCTCAATAGTCTCTGTTCTGTTCTGTCTCTCCCGTCAGAACACTTTGCCTGCACGATCAGCCCGCTGCGCGTTTAGGGTTGCAGGCAGCGCTGCGCGCAACGCCCGGACGGGGACTCGTCGCCGAAACCCGAATACCCGGACGGCCCGGCAACCAAACGGAACGACGCATAGCGCGGGCAGGCGGGCGGCCGCGTGAGGCGCAAAGAACTACCGCTTGACTATCACGTGAGGCAGGGCATCTCCCATATGTCTTTCCTTTTTATTTTTTATGACTAGGCTTCACGATAGTCACGTGACGCTCCCTCCTAAACTTTTCTTTCCTCCATGCCCTTTACACGCTTTTTTTGCATTGCAGCAATGTTGCCAAATGTTGGCAAATGTCATATTTATGATGTTAAACGATTGTAGGGGGAGTTACATAAGCTGCCTAAAAATTCAAATGATTCCGTACAGCAGACTTGAATGTTTGCGATGTAGTGCATGTAACGTCGGGATACGTTAATTTCGGGAGTGTGGTTAAATGTGATCCAGAGTTTCTACAATGCCCACGAAAAACCCAGAAACAACATTGCTATGTGCATGTTTTCTAGGTTGCCGCAATATTGAGGAATGTTGAATGTATAGCAGCTTTCCATTTATTTATTATGTGAACACCATGCAGTTACACCACACTAACCCATGTTTTGGAGGAATTACGTCGCCTATAAAAGTTCAAATGGTTATGCACAACGGACGCCTTAGTTCACTAGCTGTACCATTGCCTCCTGCACTTTACTGTACTTTAGCTGCGTAGAATACGGCACTTACACACACACGCACGCACGACGCACGCACATAAATGAAATCCCCATCGTCAGCCTGTCCACTGCAGGGCGAGGGCCTCTCCCAGAACGGAAAGTTTTCGCCGAATGCTACACCAAATGGGCAAATCTTGTTCTCGTGAATGGATGCCGTTTTCTTAGGCATCGCCTATCTGGTTTAACCTCTCTGATATCCGCTGGTGATATACCACATGACCAGGGGCGGATCCAGGCTTTTTCTGAGAATGGGGGGGTCAGCTCCCGTCAGTGATGATTATGATTATGATGATGATGATGATGATGAGAAGGAGGAGGAGGAGCCTTATTTATTCACCGAAATTTAGTGAAAGCAAAACCATAAGAAATACAAGTCATCAATTCACCTTTTTTTGCGACCTGAGTGGTCATCTTCTTGGAGGTTTAAATTCAAAAATTAAGAGAGGGGTCAGGACATCCGGACCCCCCCTCTGGATCCGCCAATACACAGGACCAGGTAGCACCCCCAGACCGGGGAATATAACGGAACAAAGGGCGGTACCTGTACTTGATTTGAAGTTATTCAGAGGCAGACAGCAGGGCACCCTACACCGATGTGTGATCATTTAGAGACACGGCTCTCGAAAAACTGCAGAAATGCATGTGGAGGAGTGGTTGAGCGTGTAGATCCCCCCATGAAATGTAAAAGGAACCGCGAGCGTTTGAACGTTTCTCAAAACGAAAGAAACGCGTGGTGCCGGTTCGATGGATGGCGCAACCAACCTCGGTGGCAGATCCGTTTATTTTATTCTCTCATTTGTTGGATGATCACACAATATTACTACATGTAGAGTGGATACAGCCTAGAATAAAATAATACCGTCTTGCGCGCATCGTGCGTTTCATTAAAGCCAGGTGCTGCGCCGTTCTAAGACGGTCATTTTTTCAAGATGGCCGCCCGCTGTCCCATAAATGAAATTCGTTGTTACTTCATTTTTTTAGTAAGCGGGTAAATCCCATCGCCGTTCTTGGTGTTAATCAAAATAAACCACAAATATGGGACCTTCGATTGAATATTGAGCGCGAACAAAAGATTGTTTTGTTCAGGAAAACTTGCAAAAACGCTCATTTATTGCTGTATAATTCTGTATAATTAAAATACACAAACAGGCTTCGTTTATGTTGGAGAACAGAATTTTAACAGGTTAGGCAGGCAGATTCCTGATCATAGCCAATACTTTTTCTAGCCTCACTAAGTTATTGGTGTCGTGCATGAGCTCGCGTCATCCGCAATTGTCGTGTATGGCCGCGACATTGCTTTGTGTCGGGCGCTTGGGCCCGCTACAATTTCGTCCACGTGGAAGATATCGAACCTCTGTTAGTCATGCAGGCGTAATTATTATAACTATAATTACGTCCTACAGATATAAATGTCCGTATTCTACCTGTTTCCTCTTAGTTTTACGAAATAGCAAGCTCAGTTTAAGCCAATCTTTGCAGCGCGTCATTTGTTTTCAACAATAAACAATAACGAGAAGTTTGCATTCCCCCTCGCCTCCTACTTGTTGCTTACCCCTACTCCATTTATATGTCCCATTTGTACTTCAGCCTTCGTAATATCGCTCAAAAACAGTCACTTTCAAAAGCAATAATGAATTCTCTACTCGTCGTGCGGTAGTCGCACTTTTAATTCTTATATGAGTTGCTGAACAAATGTGTACTTTTTTACGGTGAGGTGCCCACAATAATTTGAAGATATGACTCAACAACGAGGCACCTTATTTCCATACCCGTTTTTTTTTTGTCATTCACTTTTTCTAAATGTATATACGCGTACGACGTATACGCGCAAAAATTTCTTGGCGGCGTGCATCTGACACATGAATTTCTTGATGACAGATTGGACTTACAATAACTGTAAGTGGTCGCTTTTGTTAGCTATGGACGTGTTTCCGTGAAGTCCAGTCCCCGTGAAATTTATGAGCGTCCACCTAAAGCGTCGCTGTGCCACACCTAGATGAAAGCCAGTCAAGTTATGTAGGTGCGACAGTCACGCTCTGCAAAATCACTACCTCCAGTGTAAAACAACTTAGATCCGTCTAAATGTCACCCAAATAATACCATTTCACTGATGTACGAGACCGAATTTGCCATTCTGCGAATGCGCTCTTGGAACATCCGCGCGGTATACAGGGCTAACGGTTCGCACCAGCCCCTGCAGGCCGTGTCGCTCATGCAATTGGTATACCGATTGTCTCAGTGTGATTTAGTTATTTTAGGAACCCACCACGGTGGCTGTTGTTCTGCTGAGCCCAAGGATTGAGCCCAATGAGGCGGGTTCGATTCCAGGCCGCGGCAGCCGCTTTTTTTGCGGGTGTGGAGGCGAGAAGCGAAAATGCCTGTGTTCGAGATTTCGGCGCACGCTAATTAGATCCCCAGGTGGTCAAAATTAATCCGGAGCCCTCTACTACGGCACGCCTCATCGCCTGTGTAGCGTCGGCGCGTGAAACCTGATAATCAGTCAAATCAGATACTTTAGGGCGATTTTAACACATCATTAAACTTAAAGAGCAAAACACAGAAAGCCGCGCGCAGCTTTCACCCTCGACTGCGTTGTCACGCATGGCCAGCTATCAGGCTGTTTTTGTGAGTATTGTACAAATGCCAGTCGGGTGCGTTTTTGTCCACGTGCATGCCGCATATATCCAGGAAACTGACCGAATACAGCGCCTGCTAATTAACCCAACGCGCGCATGAAACGGACGGCGCAGCATTCTGACGTCAGTACATACGAATGAGAACTTGGGTTTCATTGCCATGTGTTATTTCGCACTAATTATTTGCTGAATAAACTGGAATTACTACAAGAAAATAACTTTTTATGCCGTCATCAAATAGTATCGAGTTTACTCTGCTCCGACTTAGCTTCCTCTACACATCACTTCACCATGTACATCCCAAATTTTACGCGGCCTCTTTACAACGCATGTTCTTTTGGGGAACCTGCACCATATGGAAAGACAAACTGACCGGGTATACTCCGTGTTTTTCATTCGACGCGTGTTGACCGTATCTTTAAGAAGTCCGCGCAGATGCACCTTAATACAGCTTTCTTTCATACCTGCCAGAAAACAGCACCCACAAATGTCTTCCCAACTTTCTTTTCCTATTGTTGAAACATTGCACGCCTTTCTTAGGTAGTAGATTACGGCTGTATTATAAAAAGGTAATCGTGAATCGACAAGGGAAACTTCCAGTTCCATTTTGCTAAGTTTTCACAAGCATCTCGCACTGTTAACTTTCTGCCTTAAAGGAGTACTGAGACCAAATTTTTACTTCATGTTTTTATTGGTTAGGTGTAATAGGTGTAATATTTGGTATACGTTGCCGTGAAGGGGTATTCTAGCTATTGCGCAATTGAAATGGCGACCTTCGGAAGCGTATTTAGGGCCCCTTTAAATCATGCATGGCCGGGTTGTTTTTATGTTGCCGCCTGTATATCCTTAGACAAAAATAATCTAGATAGAAGGCTCAAACATTTCCTTGTTGCTGGATTCTCATAACTGCTTGAAAAAAATTAATGTACTGGAGAAATTTTATATGCAAGCTACTTCTGTGCAACTATGACGTGGGAGTGCGAGCCCTACATGTCGCCAGCTAATTACAATCGTATGTGTTTTCCCTTCATGTTGCCGCAGTAATTACAGTTGATTAATGAAATGGATTCAAACCCAAAGTTCATGCTCTTTAAATTGCCCCCCTTCATGTGGAATTTAGTCATTTTTATAGCCCCTCTGATCAGCGAACGTTCCAACTAGTCCACACCTTGCACCCTTGTTTGAAATAAAAAACATAAAGTGGGCTGTTTTATATTTCAACTTCCCCATAGACATTTCACCTACCTCGAGCGCAAAAGTAAGAGCACCATCATATTGTAACATATAAGAAACAATAAAACAAAACAAAGACCTAACCCTGGTGAACCTTCCAAGTAACCTGAAAACTAACTTCCCCATTTTCGCTTTTGTTCCCTTTTATTAGCATTGCACATATATCTTCAGATTTTCCCTGGTGTAATTTTTATTCATAAGAGGCTCCAATGCATCGTACACTTGTCGCGTTCTGCTTGGCGCCAAACGAAATACAGGGCGCCAGGCGTTCTCAGAAACGGGGCGGGGTGCAGGGAGGCACGCCGTCTCGCGCGTTCCTTTCTTCCTACATGCCTTATTTTTTTTTGTTTTCGTCGTCGCCCCGTCCCTTCTATAGTTCATCTCACAAGCTAGCTGCAGCACTGTGGAGGCTACATTGTTATCAATAGTGCGCCCACTGAGGGCGCCTAATCCGCCGTGAAGGGGGTCCTGAAAGGACACTCCCTTCTCCCCTCTCGGCAAGTGGCACCGCGCGGCCCCGGCGCCTTTTGTCGCTTTCTTCGCGGTGAGTTGGGCGCCCTGAGGGGGACAACAATGTAGCCTCCACAGTGCTGCAGCTAGCTTGTGAGATGAACTATAGAGAGAGTCGCAAAGGAAGTTTTAGCAGCCGAACGCGAAGTGGGGGATGACCGTAAAAAAAAAAAAAAAAAAAAAAAACGCCGAAAAGAAAAGGCTTTCGTCCTTGGCCAGCGTACTACCCTCCTCTCACACGCGCACACGTGCGCGCACCTCGTAGCGGTCCCCTCCTGCTCCTCTGCGCTTGGCAGCCGTGGCTGCCCTGCGTTGGGTTGGGGGAGAGCGAACGAAAAGCGCGCGCTTTTGCAAAAACGAGCAGCCCTCTTGACAATCAAGCGGAATGGAGAAGGCACCAATACGAAATTTTGTTGTGTGGCCGCATGTTACGGCGAATATTTGTGGGCTGGAAATTAAGTTCATAGCAACCGACCGGTGAAGGTAAGCGCTCGTTTTTTTGAGCTCGCCTCATTCTTTCGAACGCAGTTTACTTCGTAAAAGAGCGGGAACAAGACTGCCCTCCCGTTTCTAGCTTCTAAGCATATCCTTCTTGCTTTTGTGAATGCGTACGTTTGTAAACGGTGGAACATGTATTCAGCGCTTAAATTGTATGGAAAGAATTTAATGCGAAATGAGGTGGGCGCTCAGTAGATTTTTTGTTGTGATGCTGAAATCGAGTGTAGGTTCTGCAAGAACCTTGATACGTACGATTGGCTTTTAATTTACTTCTTGCCACAGCTGCTAACGCACGCGAAAAATAAAACTAATAAGTTTAACTTCGTTGTCATGTTTAATTTCACGCGAGTTTCAGCGGAATGCTGTTCCAGAACACTATTTAGCGTTGCAGTTAAGCCATGTTATCAGCTGCTTATGCTAACCATCTTACGATGTAAAGCAACGCCTTAACGTCTTTGTAGTATTCACAAACTTTCCATAAGCTTGTGTTCGTCGGATGCTGATAACTTTAAAGAAAATGGCATACGAAAAAAAAACAGCTCATTGCCAGTTTTAATCACATTTTTCGAGAGCAAACGGTAAATTTAAATTAGGCAACCAAGGAAATACATGGTTGTAATTTGTGTAATGTTTCCATTCTTGACAATAGCATAATTTTTGTTCGTTGTGGGCACTGAGGCAATTATCGTCTTCTTTCAATTAATATTGCCGACGTGCCACGTCGTCATCAGTTGGTCGGCTTCTCTTGTTAATTGAAAATTCTCTTGCACGCTGTCTGAAGACTTTTCACTTAATTACTCAATGGCCTGTAAAGAAAGCTGTGAGGTATTTTCTACAATTAAGTACTTTTGTCCTTTTCTGTTTTCCAGGAATGCTTGAGAAACCCACTCATGCGATGTGCGTGTCATAAATTTAGTTGACACAGGCATTAGAAAAAGTTAAACAAGCAAGACAAACTGGAAAGTGGAGTGGCCTGTTTTGCTATATTCCTTCCTAAAGGTAAGATTTTCCCCATTAGCTAAAATTTGCTTCACTTCAGTTTTCTGCACCACTTCCGTTTTGTTTTCAGAAATGCCTTCAGATTTACCAGCACCACAAAACTGACACACGAATAAGCTCATCTGGCAGCAAACGTCATCCGAAGTGCAGGTGAGTTTTTGGGCACCCTATGTGTTACAGCAGTGCCCTTTTGTTTGTTTTCCAGGAATGGTTGTAAAATCTCATCTGAACTGCCAGTACAAGAAAATCGATGCGGCCATATTGTATACCAAAATTCATGGTGTTCTGAGAGGTGAGATATTGTCTATGCTGTAACAACTTTGTAAATTCTAAACTACAGCTTTCGTTCATTTCGCAGAAGTGTCGCAGTAACAACCCAATACTGGGTTCATGGCCGTCAAGTATGTCATCAAATTGACTTGTCAAGACAAACAAGCAAGCCCAGGAGGAGGAAAACGAAGACGTCGTCTGAAACAGCGTACTTGCGAAATTCAAGGCTTTAACAGAATACGTATTCGGCTCGATTGTTCATAGTAAAATAAAACGCACATGTCCTTTCATCTTAAAGAGTGTCAATGTTGTTATTTACGCTAGCTGCATGTTCCTTGCTTTAAAATTTCGCTATTTATTAGTTCGTTATTTTGCCGGACTGCCTTAATTGTGTGTGTTGATCAGTGTAGGGATCAAATGTATAAATATACAGGTCTAAAATACCGGTTTATACCTTTCAGGAGTTTATGCAGACGAGGTTTGAACTGCTCGCTTATCATGCCGTCAACAATCGCCTCTCTAGGAAAAAGTTAACTTATTATTTTCATCTAGTTATTGTTGCATGTATATCTGTAACTGTAAGTTACCTGTACATTGCTGCAATATTATTGCTTCGTAAGAGAAACATTGCTTGAACGTCATATCAACAGTGCTCGGATGTGGCCCTCGTGGTGAAGAAACGTATCTATAAAGTCGCGGTAACGTTGTAGGAAGCATCGCTTGGACATTAAAGCGACGTTTTCTAAATGTTACCCGCACATTTGAAATATGTAGTTGGAAAGTTACTGCAAAATTGCAGCAATGTTATTGCAACTTCATAAAAACATTGCTTGAACGTTGAAGCAACGTTCCTTGTATGCTAACTGCATGTTAAAAGCGTAGTTCTAAAGTGGCTGCAAGATTGTAGCGATGTTATCACAACGTATGAATGGTACAGTGATATGCTTAAATGTGGTATGCACGTTGCAAAAATGTAGGTGAAAAGTTGCTGCAACGTCATCAAAAAACGTCTCATAAACGTTGTTCAAATGTGTCCCGCACGTGGTTGGAAGGTTGCTCCAATAGTGGAGCAACGTTGGCGAACGTCAGAAAAACGTTATCCAAACATTAGACCGACACCCTTCAAACGTTGCGCCCATGTGAGAGCAATGCTAATATCATGTTGACGCAATGTTTCTGGGTAACATTGCACGAACGTTAAAAAAAGCGGACATTAGCCACGTTTTGGCAACGTTAAGGGGAAACGTTGCAAAAATGTTCAGGCAACATTCTGTGCTACCAGGGAGGTTATGGAAGTCCAAGCCCAGACGCAAAATCATGTCCCTCACGGCTTTATACAAGGTCTCAGCCCTGCTTTTTCGGGTGCATTGTACATGCCAAGATATTCCTCGCGAACTTCGTCTACCCAACGCACACAAAATGTGAATTGCTCATTCCCTGTTACGTCAGTAGTACCGTCAGCTATGATTCCATAAAATGGACTTCATTTGATGTCTTTGATGATGTCCCGCTGCACAGTGTGCGCCATGATTTCAATGAGCTCGTTCTGTATGTCGCTGCTGAGCCATTTATCTCGCTGCTCCAGCCATTTCTTCAAAGCAGGCACGTCTTGTGATCGTTCATCTAGCAGGTCAAGAAGATTTCCGTCATCCTTGGTTTGCCCTTGCAAAGCTTGTCCCGTACGGCATAGGTAGCGCACTGAACTCACTATTGCGCGCAGAGCGTGCCTGGCTTCCTCCTGCTGTCTGCTGCTGTGTTGAGATAACAACTGCACTACACGGATTCCCTTTTCTCTCGACAGTTGGCGGCTCGCGGCGCTGACATTTTTCAATACCCTTTTTCCAATTATTGAACCCGTTGCGAATAAAACATTGTTCCACTGCTGCAACGTCTTTTTCTCCTGTTTCCTTGAAGGCTAGTTGACATAAATGGCAAAACACGACGTCGCGTTCGTAGTCGTACGAGAGCCACGTGAATTTCTCAAACCATGCATATTTACAGGACCTTCCACTGTGGTTGCTTGGGAATTTGTAGCTCTTTGGCGGCAGTGATCGAACATGCGGGGGCGAGTCGTTGTGGCTTGCCATTTCCACCGGAGCGCAGGCGCCGCAATTCGAGGTTGCCTGACTGAAGTTTGTTGCCGAGCGGGCCTCACCACCTGGTGCCACCATTTCTGGGGTCTCTGTAACAAGTGAGATAAAAATAATTATTAGTCGATCCACACTGTATGAGTCGTTTTTATAATGCGTTGAAAAAAATAGCGAGAAGTGCTAAAAATGCGCGACACGCACAAAAGAGTAGGAAAAGCACATGAATAGCATGATAGAAAAAAAAAAAAAACATCGCAAAGACGTACCGTCAATATTCGCTGCTCCTTTCGCATGGTCATCTGGTTGACTTTCATGACAGTTGTTTCCTGCTGCCAGCCCAAGCACAAATACGAAGGGTCATTATAAACATATTAATAATCAAACTGGCGACAAAAAAAAGTGACGCAATATACCTTGTGAACAGGCGCGTAGCCAGGATTTTTTTTCCGGGGGGGGGGGGGGGGGCTAAGGTTCAACCGTCCGCTCGGGGGTTTATAAAGCGCGTTTCGGGTATCTTATGCTAGTGACGTTGATTATTGTGGTTGTATTTTGCCGTGCGCAGTTGTAATCTCCCGCAGATGGCGATCGTTCAGAAAAGAATTGTAAAGTTCTAATTCAAACATTCATGGCACCGCTCATGTGGCAATGGCGGGGCAATGGCAAAAATAATGCAGTTTTTAAAAGATAAGTAAAAGAATAAATACAATGCTATGCGATGTGTAACAAAAAGATACGACATTAAAGTTAAAAATTGAGGGCGAGACATGACCATCAACACAAACAAGTGTGAGAAAAACCTCTTACATCGTAAAACAGGTTGTGAAAAAAATGTATACGGGTGATATGTCATGGAAAAATACAAAATGCATGTACGAAAACGAAAGCGCGAACAAAGCCATTGAAATAGTTTGTTAGGAAAGGCGATGTCTCTCCGAAGAGGAAATGACAATATTTATACAAAAGAATGTGGAAGTGGTGGAATAGAAACAAGTAAAATGAGGCAAAATAAATGAACTTCAAAATTACTATGAACTCGCGTAAACATCATGAAGTCAACATGCATATATTTCAGAAAAATTGTACATTGCCAGCCAACACAAGACATCAGTTACAATGTAAAGTAAGACCAGTTGAAGAAATTGACTTACAGGTCGAGGCATCGCTTGTACGTGGAGAGAGAGAGAGAGAGAGAATACATTTATTGAGCGTCTAAATTGGGAGTGGTTCCTTATTCACTGGAGCCCATATGATGTCATGGCCGCCTGCGCCCGGTCGACCAGCGCTAGCTGGGTCGCTAGTGAGGAGCTGGACATCAAAATCTCCCATTGCTCTCTAAAAGAGGGGGTGGGGGGGGTGGAGGAGGGGTGGATTTTCTGAGCTGAAGTCGCACTCCCCAATTATGTGGCGGAGTGATCCTGGTTTTTTACAAAATTTGCATTCGGCCGAGTACTGTTCCGGGAACATGAGGTGTAGCCTTGTTGGGTGGGGGAAGGATCCAGATTGAATGAGGCGAAAGACTGTCTGCTGCTCCTTAGAGAGGCTAGGATGAGGTGGAGGGAGTGTCTGTCTTTCTAGCCGGTAGTGCTGCGTGACTTCTCTGAAAGTGATAAGCGGGCAGTACTCCACGCCTTCCTCCGTAGCCTGGGGTGTGAGTGCGCAGGCTTGTTGGTGGGCAAACTCGTTACCCTCCATGGAGGCGTGAGCAGGCGTCCACACCAATTTGATTTTTCTATTTGCTATTTAATGATGAGCTCTCCGAAAACTCGGAGAGGCGTTTCTGTTTTTTAGACATTGCCGTTGTTGCGTCCGGAGAGCCTCGGCACTGCCATTTTATAGCACCGTTCCCTAGACTCTTAGGCTAGGGATAAACGCAGCAAAACAAAATTACCCAATCGCAAGAATGAAAATACCTCTTTCTGCAAAACCGTCCTCGGGAGGGGTTCCGCCATACGGGGATGTGGGAACCGCATGGTACAGTCAACATGGGCACGGCACCCTTGCCGGTTCGTAAGAAACGGGAGAGAGGGGTTCAGGGGTGACACAACAACGAACATGGACATCTTTTATTGCGTGCTTATTCCGCAAAACCTCCATGAATTTTGCCCGCGCTCGACTCACTTCCAGCTAAAGCACCCATTTGCAGGATACATTGACCCATCACTGTTCTGCCGCTTGGGAGAGCTAATTGGCCACTTATTGTAGCAGTCTGCCGGTGCCTGTGCTGCAGTGTGCTTGTGCTTCACGCAGTGCTGCATAGACAGGGGAAGATTACCTGTCCCCTTCGGAGAATATATCACAGCGCTCTTCAGCAATCAATGACAAGCGTCCCTCTCTTCCCCGCCTCAAATTACTCCAGTGCTTCCTTGCTTCCCCCTCCAAAGCGTGACGCGCCAATTTTCCCCGCTGAGATGAAGCCTTGCGTTTCCCTTCCGGGCATGTCCGGTGGCACGTAGCATCGCCGAGGTGTGGTATTAGAGAGGGCATTCGTCGCGGTTGGGGGATTAGTTCCGCGGGCCTGCCTTCGCCATGCCCGCGCCTCCTCGCCCTTCCGCGCGCGCAGGCGCAGACGGGTCTCGGTCAGTACGGGCACAACATATTACAAGAAGCGGGGAAAAGCGAAATGACGCCCAGGCAAGCCCATCTCCCGACGACCTCCCCGCGTCTGCTTTACGTGTACGCCGAAGCGGAAAGCAAGACGATATCCCGAATTCCCTTCTTGCAGCCCACAAAACCATAAGAAAAAGCGCGAGGGGTTATTTGCGAAATTCCTTTGGGCAATGCTATACCATTTACAGCGGTGAAACGCAAAACTTCCCGGAATGACTCCGCCGACACACAATGACGTCCTGATGTCAAGCAGCGCAGCCCATTAGCTTAACACTGCGAAACATAAGACCACCGCATATACCTCGGAAGGCGCAGGTGACTGACACCGAGAGAAATTATTTCGAGGCATTCTCCTCAGGCCAAGTCGGGGAAAGCTGAATAGTAGTTTTCTTGGTGCTTCCCCCTCCAAGGCCACGCACGACCTTCGGTGCGCCATGGGGAGAAAAAAAATTTAAAAGAAACATTTTCTGTATAACTGCCGTTCATGGCCAAATTTAGTCAGTTCTGAATCGATAAAGGGAGCCTATGAAGCTTTGAAGAGGTATTTGGTTGGAGTATATTTATTTGTTTTCATGTATGTTGTGACCCGACCACACATTGAATTCCTTGAATTCCGTTAATTCCTTGTACAGAAAACTGCAGTTTTCTGTACAAGGAATTCACCTTACAAACGAAAACGCGTGGCTTTGGCGTCCCTTGCGCTGAGCGTGGTTGGGGCTGAGCTGACCCGAGGGGGCCGTCGCCTGGGGCTGCACCCGTCCGCAATAATTTTGATTGCTGCGCTTCGTTATTTGTAAGCCCATGCATCTGATAGGTGTTTAGACGCGAATTTCCCGAATGGTCGCACGCTCGAAGCACCAACGTCAGTTCGAAGGATATGCGACTTTGTCACGCGTGATCTGCCGGGCTGTTGGGTCCGATCGGTTTTCCTTGCCAGGAAACGGGAAGGGGTCTACTGGACGGCACTAGTATAAACTTCCTTTTATGCATCCAATTCTGCCTTGCATGAGTATCTTCTCGCCTACATTTCGCACTTGCTTTGCCCGGAAAAAAACTTGGCCGGCGGCTATGCAGACCTATTCTCATTCTGCATTTTGAAAGGGGGTGCATTTTACGATGCCGCACATTTCTCCCACCCTCCAGACAGATCTTTTTTCCTTATTTTTCAGATGCGGCTCATGCGGGAGGGCGACCACGCTTTTTTTTTTTTTTCAAGTTTTACAGGGTGACACCGGGGGTCTTTGACTTACTGCTGTCGTTTTGTGAAGAACGACCTCACGCGGCAGTGCACAGTGCGAGAGCCTCTGGAGCCTGGGGAGAGACTCGCAAAGCTCGCAAAGAGAGACTTTTGGAAAGCATTGGACCACACAACCGCCAGTTTGAACACTTAACTATAGGTTTTGTGAAAAATTTGATTTCAGAGTAAGCGGTCGAAAAGTGGGGGGGGCCCTGCCCCTTGTGCAAAAATGTTGGGGGGGCGACCGCCCCCCCTGCCCCCCCGGTTCCGGAGTAGCTCTTGCAGGCGATCGCGTACTCTACGAAGACGCAGCTGCTTTTTAAGTGACCTAAACGTACTCTTTGCCTATAGTCATCACCATAACAAGTTCTTTTAGGGCGCGGAGAGGCGAAAAGAAGCGAAATAGAACCAAAACACTGCACGAGCCCCTATCAGTCACGCAGCGCAAATCCCGTCAACGCCGCGGAGAAGCGGCGGCAGGCGGCGCAGCGATCGCAAAGCTCTAGGCGTATAACATTACTACAGTGTACTATACTCGGTTACAACTCAAGAACGGCACCACCTCATGTAGTGTAAAACTCCGCCAAAGCACACGGACCCGTGACGTCAGTGCGCGCGCGTTTTGAAAGGGGTTTGTTATGAATGCGTGACATCGTCTGCCTTGTCTCACGCAGTTTGTTTGTCGTCACTGGAGTCGTTTATAAGCATATTAAGTCCAAAAAATCACGGGAACGGCTCACGCCAAGTTCAAAATATTCCCAGTAACGCCCTACTTGCGCCGCGCGGAGAAACATCCGGCTACGGTGATAAGGCACAGCGGCAACTTCCGGTGCCGTTCTTAAGTTGTCACCGAGATAGTACACTGTAACATTACGTACGTATACGGGGCGCCGCCATCTTGGTATGGTGAAGATCGGAAAACATGGCCAGCGGACGAAGCAGTTGCTCGTAGTTCAGGCTAGTTCACTCTAGTTCAGGCAGACCGCTCTTCGCAGATTTCTACCGTGCTTTTAGTTAAAGGGGCACTGACACAAAAATTTAGCATCTTGTTTTTTTCGTTGCGATAAGTAGCTAGTGACCTACTTATAACCTGTAGAAACCTCATTTGCTTCAGCGTGCGACGGTTGTTTAATTAGAGGGATTTTAAATGCGGCCAGGCGCAGTTTCGGTTTCAGCGAGTGCCGCGAAACGATGGATTTTGTGGATTTTGTGTGAACAAAGCTGACCACGTGACCGTCGGAGGGATATCACAGAGCAGAGCCGCCGTAGCACTGTCGAATCCGCATCGACGGCAGTTTTTGCGAATGCCCCCACGTACTGATCTCGTGAGGCGCTTAATTAAAAAGCGACCGTGGATGTGACGCAGGCGCTGCGAGTGCAAATGCTACCGCGGCTAAAGAACGACGCGCGACGCTCGAGGCGGTGGGTGGCAAGACGCGCGCTGGGAGCAGCCGGCCGGTCTGCCTACAGGTCCGCCTACAGATGTGTTCGGCTCAGCACTGCGGCGGATATTCGAGTGCCGCTCTCGTAAGCGGTGCAGATGACAATTTTTAATGCAACCCGCCATCGCATCATTAACTCCTTTCTCATTTAAGCCACTATGGTCGGGACTTGGGGACAATTTCGTGCAGCGGTAACAAGCTATCACTCGAGCTACCTGCGCCGGCCTGGGCCACTTCGCGGCCGTGGCCGCCGCCTGCACAGCGACCGTGCGGCTAGCTCAGTGGGCTTTTCGTGCCTCCGGCGCGTTTTCGCATCCAATGGCAATAAACAGTAATAGAAACAGAGTGCCTGGAATCGCTGTAGAACTTTGGTCGCGGCCAGCTGCCCGATTAGCTGACGAAATCACGGCGCCTCCGCCGCCAACGATCGGGTCGTTCGTTCTCGAGAGCAGAAGCTCCGCCCTCCGGCCCTCCGATTGGAGCGGCGAGCCGGGCGAGCCCGCGTAAAACGCCGGTAGTGCGGAAGCGGCAAACACAAACTCGTGACGTGTTTGGATGTTGTTTATTTACAATTGCGCGTGGTCCTCTGCTGGCTGCTCGGTTGCGTTTCGCACACTTCAAAATTGATTTTAAATATGTTCTTTTATTTTCTCCTATCTTCTCTCTCTTCCACCTTTCTTCCTATTGCAACTTTTTTTCCCTCCTCCCGTACCCCACAGAGTAGCATGTCGGCGTCAACATGCCGGCAGACCTCTCTGCTTTCCTCTAATAAAGAGCTTTCTCTCTCTCTCTCTCTAGGCTGTATTCGCCGCTGATATTTTGCAGATGATGTATGTGTTCCCACCAATCTATCTCCGACGTTATCTCGCCTTCAAAATTTTGTGTCAGTGCCCCTTTAAGGTGGTGGCTAGGTTTACATTTAGTTGTTTGATCTGTTACGGAAAGTTGCGCCACTCGAAAGATGGAGTTCATAAAAAACCACGCGGTGCCCGCGAATTCGCCGCGTTTCGTGTGAGGCGCGGTGCGCGCTTGAAGTGAAATTTCGGACTCGTTGCGTTGTTATAAAACGCCGAGTTATTGCTGCCTTTGACAGCGAGCTTGCGAGCGGCGGTAATGGGACGGTCGACACTTCAAAAGGGGCGGCGCAGGCTACATCGCCGCAAAATGTTCAAGCAGTGTCCGATAGCGGGATGGGCTAGAGTTTTAGCATATCGTTACCGTGTTTGCGGGAGTCGACTGCGCAGCGCGAGAGTTACCGCGAACGGTAACTTACCGGCACAGGCTTCACCGTCACCAGCGGCTTCCGGTAACACAGTAAACGGTAACGCAAACACAGTAACGATATGCTAAATCTGCCTGCGCTAGTAATAATGGTTCATCTATATATATCTGAAGCGAAATTTAATGCCAAAAGGGAGATGGCTAAACATATCAACGTTACTCAAATTACGATCGATCGTAGTGAACGTGCACCTTAGTGTTTGAAATGGGAAAGCTGGTGGGTTGCGACGACTGTCACCTCGCTTTGCGCAACTTTTGCCGTGGCTCTACACTTGTGCTTAAAGCCGAGTCTGGGATTACAAAAATAATTTCGGCATTCCCATGATAATAAAAATGCCTTAGGATTGCTTAGTTTTTCAATTCGATATTTTCAACGGAACTCCATGCCATCGATACATAGAGCCTAATTTAAAAATGGTTTGTAAAAAGGTAGTGCATTTGGTACCTCGGATACCCTGGTAGAAAAACTTTATTAAGAGGCTGTTTCAGTGTTATATACGTTCAAAACCGATTAAAAAGTGCTCTTTCCCCCCCCCCCCTCCCGAGTTACCAAAAATTTGATTTTTTGGGCACCTAAGCTAGGTGACATAATAAATGTCGTTAACTGCTCCAAACCAAGGTTCTTCTGCTCCAAAATCGAGATTTCGCTGCTCCAAAAACTGCTCCCAAACTTGATTCAGCTGTCTCACCCCTGCATGTAAATTCCAGCGGCATATTTCCCAATTTCCGCTTTCGCGCAGCTAACTTCTGAATTGGGTCAATTCCCCTACATGGTAGGGGGCTCTCTCTCTCTCACACACACATGCATGCACGCACGCACACAAAGGCACATGGAGAAGCAAGCACGTCAGGGAAATTTGATGCCGAACTAACATTGCGATTACACGGAATGTATTAACTTGCAGTGTATTTCCTGCACGTTCTTTGCAGTTTTCTTTTAACTCACGAATGACCGTTGCTGTCCGGAACAAATGAGAGTGCTACTCCAGGATTCTTGATCAATCTGGTAGCAAAATCCCAGACCTTGCCTCTATCGGGAAATACGTCATAAAAAATATACGCAGAATGCTCGTCCTACGCCGGGGACCTGCGAATACAGTGTGGCGAAGGCCCACGTGTACAGGAAAAGCAACGTCCCTTGCTCAGAGTAAGATCACCGTGATTTTACGGTTGCGGGCAGCGGAAAACATAACTACCAAGGCTATAATCATTACACAACGGCGATGCAAACCTTAAGCAATATAAAAAAACGAAAAGCAAGCAGTCATTAAGACTCCCCTTGCAAATAGTTTTGTTGCGACGATGAAATGTAGGTCACTGACCAAGTAAAAAAGTGGTTTGACGTACCCCTACGGGTACCTTGTTCACAATGAGCATGTGCGTGGAAAACAACGCTACATATTGGGCATGAGGCGTCGCATAGATATATGGTGCAGATTGCCGTCCCTTCTGTTGAAAGTGTCGGGCGTCGTCTGAGTGATGAGAGATTCGAGCAGCAATCGAGAAGACAGATTGCGCTCGGTTGTCAGAACTTTCGCCTCGTCCCAGTCGACCACGTGTCCCGTTTTCTCACAGTGCTCCGCTAGTGCGATCACTTCGTTCTGGTGCTGCGTTAATCTTCTTTGAAGATTGCCCGTTTCGCAATGTACACTGATTTGCATTCAGCGCACGGAATCTTGTAAACAGCACCTGGAAACTTGGAGCGTGAGAGGGGGTCTTTTATGTTGACAAGGTCAGAACGCAGTTTTCTAGTGGGCACGTGCACGATGTGCACACCGCGTTTCTTGAAAATGCATGCGAGAGCTTCACTGATGTGTGGGACGTAGGGACTTGCAGCACGTTTTGACGCGGTCCTTGTGGACGCTTCGGCCTGCTCATCTCGATGCGGATTCGTGTTCGTCGCCCTCTTTGCCTCTTTTCGGATAAAACGCTTTGGGTAGCCATTCCGTTGCAGGTCTCTTTCGATCGTCTTCATTTCTTCTCTCAAGCTTTCCGGATCAAAGTTCTGCTCTGTTGACAAGTGACGTCACCACTGAACGTTTATGGGACATGGGGTGCACCGACTGAAAGCTCAGGTACCTTCCGGAGTGCGTAGGTTTCCTGTATATGCTGAACGACACTCCACTCGGGGAGCGTTTTACGAGCGTGTCCAGAAAAGGAATACGGCCATTAGATTCCTCTTCCACGGTAAAGTTGATCGAAGCCTCTGTATCATTCAGATGCTGTAGGAAGCGCCGAACATGCTGCTTGTCCATGACGCAGAAGCAATCGTCGGCGTACTGTACGAAAAGCTTCGGCTGTGGTTGGAATGATTCCGAGGCTCTTTCCTCAATCACTTCCATCATCAAATTTGTGGTTGTGACCGAGATCGATGCCCCCATGGCCGTCCCAAACGTCTGCTTGTAGATGTTGCCGTTATACGTAAAATACGTATTGCTTAGGCAAAAATGGAGGAGCTTGCAAAGCTCGGTGGCATCAAACGGAGTGCGGTCCTGAAGCCTTTCGTCCAATTCCAAACGTTTTCTGCAGGTTTCGACTGCCAGTTCGACAGGAATGCTTGGACACACACCGAAAAAATCCAAGACGTCGTCATCTTCCAGAACTATGCCCTGCAACTTGCCAATAAAGTCTTCTGCGTTTCGTAAGTGCGTACCTGTATTCCCCACCAGCGGTGCAAGGACCTTGTGCAGGTAGCGGGACAACCGGAGGAGCAGTGAACGTATAAAATCCACAGGTGGACGTAACGGGGTTTCATCCTTGTGAACCTTCGGATGTCTGTAAATTGCAGGCGCCGACCCGTTCCTGCAGAGAAGCTGATAGTATAGGCTTTGACGGAGGTAAGCCACTGAATATCTCTGAGAGCAATTCTTGTAATTTTTGAATTCTCGAGGTGGGATCCTTTGCAACTGTGGAGTACGCATTTTCAAGAAACGCAATGTGCACATCGCGCACGTGCCCACTAGCAAACTGCATTTTGACCTTGTCGACGTAAAAGACCCTCTCCAAGGGTGAGACAGCTGTGCATATTGCGCAGTTTTGATGCACAAATTTGTTTTCCTGCGCCAGACTGCTCCTACAGCTCGAAAATTGCAAAAATTGCGCCAAACTGCTTTTAGCCAAGGATTTTAGCGTTCCGTCAGTTTCAGTGCGGGAAAATGCTTACTGATGACATAATTTTCCAGGTCATGCTGTTTGTAAAGCTAATAGGTGAGGAGAGTATTGGTTTGGGCGAGTTGGTACATAGCGGCGTATTGAAGTGCCGGTAAAAAGCGCAAAGGCTCATGGGGACGTCGTCTGCTCCCAGCACTTCCGGTTCGAGATCTCACCTGGCCCCGCACGGGGCACCTTGAGTATTCATGGTGACGGTGAGCAGCGACACCGCGGACCCCGAGCTCCCATACATAAGCCGTGTCCAACCGTGGCGAGGTGTTTAAAGGTGAAGGGTAGAAGCCGTAAACGGTGGCCGTCGGAGCCTTGGTCAAGCTCCGGCCGATGGGCTCCCTGCCTGTCTACCAGGCAAGGAGCTCCGGGACCTCTTTGACTACCAGGGGAAAGTCAAAGGAGAATGTACCCCCGTCTCCCTGCTTTTATACTATGCCGTATGGTATTTTCAAACCCCCCCCAACCGTGATCGGCCCCCTAAAAGGGGCCGCACCGAAGTATCGTTTCCCCCATTGCCATCTTTGACCTTTCCTGAACCAGATCATTACTCTGGATTTCTTGTCATGGAGTCCCTCAATCCAATCCACCCTCTTGCATCTCAGTCAGTCTTTTGATCGCCAAGTATCTTGAAGCCATAATAGGAAGATCGTATAAGTGCAAAAAACAAAGGTCTGGTGAACTCCTAATCGAAATAAATGACAAGCATCAGTCTGCAAAGCTTCTAGCTCAGACTAGACTGGCATGTTCTCGACATCAGGGTCACATCCCATCGGAGCCTCAACAGCTCGCAGGGTGTGATATCCGAGACAGATCTCCTGAACAAAACGGATGCGGATGTACTTGCCGGCTTGAAGGATCAGGGCGTCACTGCCGTGAGACGCATCACTATCCGCAGAGACAAGGAGATTCCCACCAACCACATTATCTTGACTTTTGACCGCGCAGTTCTTCCGCAACACATAAATGCAGGTTTTATTCATTGCTCCATCCGTCCGTACATCCCGAACCCGCGGCGCTGTTTGAAGTGCCAGCGGTTCGGGCATGGTACAAACTCTTGCCGTGGCCGAACGACGTGTGCGAAAGCGCGGCGCATATCATCCGAGCGACAATTGTCCATCCGATACTTCTGTCTTGTGTGAACTGCGGCGGGCCGCATGCAGCGTACTCCCGTAAGTGTGAAAAATTCCAACTGGAAAAAAAGATAATCAACATCACGGTAACTGAGAACATCACCTTCGCGTAGGCGCGAAAGAGGTTCGCCTCTTTCCCCCTGGGGAGGTACGCTGACGCAGCTCGCCGGGGGGGCAGAGCGGCGTCTGGTGTCCACAGGGACCCAGTTCAGCGAGTCTGACCTGGTCCCGCCCCCGCCCCCCGCTGGGTTGCCTCACGCAGCCCAACCCGGCACCACGCCGCTTGCTGAGGCAGCAGCGGTTGTGGTGCAAACCACTTCTGTTGGCACCGGTGCCGCTCCCGCCGCTGCCTCCCCGTCCTCCAGTGCGTTGGAGGGTGCCGAGGGGATGGACACCACGGGCCCCGCATCGGCTCCCACCGCCACCGCACCGCTACCGCACCGCCCGTGCCACCTCTGGCGCCCCCGACGGTGGCGGCTCAAACGAAGGGCGCCCGAAAGGGGGCCAAGTCCGGGGGGCCCGGTTCGACGGGCACCCCCCGGACATCTGAGGGCGAGATGGACGTCACGCCGTTCTTGCCTAGGTGCAACGCACCGCAAGGAGCGGCCTCCGACGGCCAAGACAGCAGAAAGGCCTAAAAAGCCCAATCCAAGAGTAACAGCCCCGAAAGACGACAGACGAACACACACACTCCAGTCATTCTTAAATTTAAATAATTGGAACAGAAAACATCATCCAATGGAACTGCAGAGGCCTCCTTAAAAATCTTGACGATGTGTATTAGATACCGCAGGCCAGTCAGCCAAGTATCATGTGTCTCCAGGAAACCCACCTCAATTCTAAACAAACAAATTTCTTAAATAGGTACATGATGATGGTATTCAGAAAGGACACGGTTGGCTGCACCCACTCTTCAGGAGGTGTGGTCATTATCGCCTGGAAATCATTAGCATGCCACACTAAAGGAGCCATGAAGAGAAAACAAAAGTTTGTTTTATTCGAAAGATTAGGTGTTTCATAGTACCCCAAGCGCTTTCCCGGAAGCAAATGATGCTTTATTCACTGAGAAATAAGGCAATTTAAGCCAAAATTTTAAATCTCCCGCTAAAATTGAACATTCCGTGACGTGTACAATGGCGTCATAGAGCCGGTCCATGAAACAAATACTTAGTATGTCGACTCCATATAGCACCCACACGCGGGAGTCGATCGAGACGGCGACCATTTTAAAAATACTAGTAAAACCTAGTGCACCCGCAGCCCTAGTCATGGAATAGCCTGATCCGGAGAACAAAACTCTCGCCGAGAAGCTCGGGCTTGCATTTAACAACCTCACACCACTAAAACGCTCAATGCTTCTAAGTGCACGAGCGGCAAGAGTTGTGGGATACGCGGTGGACGGGAAAGCGACCATTCCGCGATAGCCACAACAGACCAACGCCCAGCCGTCGGCACCGCTGCCTCGTCAGCCCCATCGCGACGGACGAATATAGACTGGTACGTATGTGCCGTATTTTGATTACGGTTAATAATAGTTCAATTTCAGTAGCAGTATCGCTTATGCCAGTTGGCCGGTGTCGTGTATGGAAAGCCGTTAGCGCGAGCTCTCTGCTTCGACCAGAAAGATACGAGCGTCAATGCGCGGTGTTTACGGCATTTTTTTCCCCAAGGTCAGAGCGATTTGACGAAGTCGGCGACGAGCGCCAGCATGTCCCAGGAGTGAGCTAACGTAAGGGTTCCTGCCGTAATCACTTCCTCGGAAATGAAGCGAGCACGTACTTCCTTTAGCTCTCTTTCTCCTCCGTTTGCAAAGTTCACAAAACGTAGCCACTTGCTTCGCCTAGGTTCGTCGTTGGGCAGCACATGAAAGGAGATCTCCTCACCGGCGGGGATGTCGCACTCCCTCGACGATTTGCCCGTACTACATGGGCATTTCAAAACGCAGCAACGAAATTTCATTGTAAAGTACTCGAACAAACTGAAGTTTTCAGTGGTTGTAAACTGGAAACGAGCTCGTAACGACAGCAGCAAGCCAACACCATTCGAAACTTACGCGACGACTGGCACTATCTCGTCGCTTCTTGCTGTTCCTTACTCCCCTCGTTTCTATTTTTACCTTTGCTGGTTGGCGATATGACGGTCAACCTCCTGTGAAGGGATTACGATTACGAAGCAAGGTCGCGGCTGTGCGTGCTGGAACGGTTCGTTGGCCCCGAAGAGCCTCGAACCCGAAAATTCGTCTGCGCGACGGCGAGATGTCGAGCTCGGCCGGCGCTAGTTTCGTACGCATTGGCGCACACGCTTGCGTGTTCGTTCGGACCTTCAACCGTTTACTCCACCGTTCTTTGTCATAAAAAGAATGTGCAGTATGTTTCACGGGCATTTAGCTCGCTATGCAAACTGTAAGCCCTGCCTAACATGTGTTTGCTTTTGCCGGCCTCCGCCAATCGCAGAGCATTCCCAAGTGACATTACAGGTTCTGTTGCGGAAAATGAGCTGGTGGGTCGCATGGTCATTTCCTTTTTTCCTAATTATGTAGCTTATTTGAGCGAAGTTTGCGTTATAAGTGGTGTCGTTATGGTTCTAACGAGGCAATCTTTCGAATTAACCAAACTTGTGTTTTCTCTTCATGGCTCCTTTAAACACTGTCCTCGAGGCTGTAGCGATCCGTACAATAATATTTAATAGGTTGATAACGGTATGCTCCATTTACATCTCTCCTGATTTTGCACTTCTGAGCTCTGATTTCGAGGCACTGGTTGACCAGCTGCCCGAATCATATATATTGCCGCGAACCATATACGGGTTTGTTTATTTATTGTTTGTTTTTAATGCCCGGCCGCGCCCGGATCTGTTATCTGTGTCCCATGCGAAGCGTGTGTTCCATTCTTTATTTTTATGCCGCACGGGCTATCTCATTCAGATAAGCAGAGTGTTTCGCCCTAACGCCGCTAGCCCAGAATAATCTTCTGTGATCTACAATGTTATGGATGTGAATCGACGGTTCCTGAAACTCCCGCGCCGAAAGATAAAAGCTTGCGCAGCAGACGCCGCGGCCACGGCCGCGGCATTCGATTCTGCGACGCTCGCCGACGCAAGTCACTTTGTTGACCGCTGCTTCGCCGCCTCTGTATTCTTTTGAGTTGTTAGGGCAGCCCAAGTTCGCTCCAATAAACTTGCTTCTCCTTCAAGACAACTGCGTCGTCCTTGGCTTCGTGACATCTGGTGGTGGTGCTGGGTACGCACCCTTTATGACGACCTCTGCAAGCCGCCAGCCCAGTCCAACTAGAGCCAGCCTCCGACTGCAAGGATTGCCACCCGAGCTCGGTCTTCTGCTAGAAGGGCCCAAGAGAAGGAACGCTGCAACCAACACTATGGTGCAAGAACGAGCGTCGCCAATCGTCCGGCAGCAGCCCCGGGAACCACCATCGTTCCGCGGATCCCCCGGAGAAGATCCTGAGGACTGGTTGGAGAAAGTGGAGCGCGTCCGCATCTTTAACAGGTGGGATGACGAAGAAACCTTCCGCCATGTTTTCTTCTATCTAGAAGATACGGCCTGAACGTGGTTTGAGAACCATATGAGCTCCCTAACCAACTGGACTCTCTTTAAGAGCGAATTCCTCAAAAATCTTTTGAGCGAGTTTACTACACGTTATCTTATGGGAATAGAGCAGTAAGTTTTGGCTGAAGCATTTTGCGACCCCCTAATCTAAGCACTGGGTGTGTTGGGTGGCTACGTTCAAGCATTTAAGATTAAAAAAAAGTTGAAAAAATTCCCCGCATTTCCCCGAGGGGAAGAATGTGAAAGTGCGAATGCACGAGTTGAATTTGCGCGGTTCGGTAATGTTCGCGAAAGAGAGATCACACACACACACACAACTACAAAGAAAGAAAGATGCATTTATTCACAGACACCTATTTGTGTTGTCGTTGTACTTGATTGCTAGAGCGGATCTCAGCTTTGAAATTTCGTGTCAGAACTCCTTTAAGCGGGTGCATTAGCCCTTCTCACGCCCGATTCCTGGCCAATCCCCCACGTGGGTACACGCCCGATTCCTGGCCAATCCCCCACGTGGGTATGTGCCATGTCAGCGGCCAGGCAGCGCGCGCCCATCTCCCCCCGTTGCCAAGGAAGACGAGGAGATTCCTGGCCAATCCCCCACGTTGGTATGCTATGCGGACATCGCCGGTGCACGCAGGTTCAGGGTCGCTTAAGAAGTGCATTCGCACTTAAAACATTCGCTACCGTCGTGCGAAAACAACGAGCCGCCCTCTTGTTGGAAACGCGCACGCAACACCCCAACGAAGGGGTTGTGATCTTCGTTGAGGAGATGAAGCAACTATTTCGCCGCGCGGACCCCGATATGAAGGAAGAAAAGAAGCTACGCTTAATGCGCGGTGTAAAGGAGGAGCTGTTTGTTGGACTTGTCCGAAACCCGCCCAAAACTGTCGCCGAATTCGTGACTGAAGCCACTACAATTGAGAAGGCCCTCGAAATGCGTGCTAAGCAGTACGAGCGGAACTTTGTTGGCGCGGCTAATGCGAACTACACCGACAACATGCGGATTCCGGCTGAAAGCCTACGCGAGACCATCCGCGCAGTAGTGAGAGAGGAGCTGCGGAAATTTCTCCCCACGCCACCACAGCCCCAAGTCGCTACCCTTACCGACGTGATTAGAGAAGAAGTGCAATAAGCGTTGGGAACTTCTACGCCATCCGAAGTACCCCGAGAGCCACAAGCTATGACATACTCCGCGGCTGTTCGTCGGCCCCGCCCTGCTCCAACACGCCGTCAAGAGGCCCCGCCGTACCGCCGCCCACTGTCACCTGCCCGACCCCCGGTAGCCCGAAACCAGACGACGAGGAAGACGGACGTATGGCGAACTCTCGATAATCGTCCTCTGTGCTACCACTGCGGAGAGGCCGACCATATCTACCGTCGCTGCCCGTACAAGAGACTCGGACTGCGTGGTTTCTCCGTCGACGCACCTCGCCCTCTCCCTGGCCAACGACCACGTGAGATCT
Source organism: Haemaphysalis longicornis (assembly GCF_048455015.1). Taxonomy (NCBI): domain Eukaryota; kingdom Metazoa; phylum Arthropoda; class Arachnida; order Ixodida; family Ixodidae; genus Haemaphysalis; species Haemaphysalis longicornis. The sequence continues at coordinate 207,855,783 of NW_027526407.1, read as the reverse complement.
ACGAGTATCTATCTGAAACCAGCCGTGGCCCAGCGCGTTTCAACCGTTCGCCGTCGCCCTACCCACACCAATCGCCGAACCACCGTAGCAACGCTGACTTCGCTCGTGGAAGGTCCCCCAGCCCACGCGGGGGAAACTAAAAGCAGCAACTTCTGGAGGTGAAGGTGCTCTACGGCAAAAAACCGGAAACCCTCCAACGACGCAAGGACGCGCCGAAGATAGTGATTCACGACATGCCCTCATCCCGACGACCCGACCTAACCATGACCAGACTCCCGAACACGACGACAGCTATACGGCGCGACGCGTACCCGACCTGACCGAGACGTCCGCTGAGACGACGACGACAACGACGACGCACAGTGCCCAACCGTCAACACGCACAAGCTGAGCTGCGACGTCCCGACGCACGCGGAACTCGAGGAAGGCGGCATCCGACGTCAAGGTGTCCATCGACGGCTTTGCTGTAGTCGCCCTCGTAGACACGGGAGCCGACTACTCCGTAATGAGCGGACCATTTGCGTCTAAGCTGAAGAAAGTTATGACCACATGGGACGGTCCGCACATACGCACAGCAGGAGGCCACCTCGTGACGCCAAGTGGGACGTGCACATCGCGCGTCACCATAGACGGCACGACGTACCCTCCAGTGTTCGTCGTTTTGCCCAACTGCTCCCGCGACGTAATTCTCGGAATGGACTGTTTGACAGACAACGGCGCAATAATTGAACTGCAGACCAAGTCGATAATGTTTTCCTCCGATCACTCTATGACGCCGGAACCGAACCCCGAACACCGTGCAGCTGTAAGGATCGCCGATGATCATATCACCCTGCCACCCCGCGCAAGCTTGATGATCACCGTCTACTGTGAAGGTGCTGCTCCTGATGTCGACGCTATCGTGGAGAGTGACCAAAGGTTGCTTCTCGACCGCGGTGTGTCTGTCGCAAGAGGCATTGTGCGGTTTAAGAAACGCAAATCCCACGTTTTGGTCACCAATTTCAAGGGCGCTGCAATTGCATTCCTCGAAGAAACGCAACAAGCAAGTGACGTGATCGCAGTCGCCGACTTTGAACGCGCACCCGAAGATACCTTCAAGTTTCCGCATTCCTTCGACGTGAATCCGGGGCTACCGCAAGAACAACGGAACAAACTATTGGCTTCGCTGCGTCGCTACAGCGAGTGTTTTTCGTCGAACTCGAAACTACGTCAGACACCTCTAGCGAAGCACCGAATAATAACCGAAGATGGAGCCCGACCTACCCGACAGTCACCGTACCGCGTCTCTTCCCACGAGCGGGAAGCCATCCGGACTCAAGTCGACGACATGCTCAGCGACGACATATTACAGCCATCGAAAAGTCCGTGGGCTCCGCCGGTCGTACTCGTGAAGAAAAAGGACGGCACTTTAAGGTTCTGCGTTGACTGCCGGAGACTGAACAAAATCACCAAAAAGGACGTGTACCCCCTGCCACGAATCGACGACTCCCTCGACCACCTCTGCCACGCGAAGTACTTCTCATCGATGGATTTGAAGACCGGCTACTGGCCAATTGAAGTGGACGAGAGAGACCGAGAGAAGACTGCATTTATAACCCCGGACGGTCTGTACGAGTTCAAGGTGATGCCGTTTGGGCTGTGCACGGCGCCAGCAACGTTTCAAAGAGTCATGGACATTGTGCTAGCTGGCCTGAAGTGGCACACCTGCCTCGTCTACCTCGACGACGTTGTGGTATTCGCCCGGACTTTCGATGAACACCTTGCAAGGTTGGAGTCTGTACTCGAGGTTATTCGCTCGTCGGGGTTAACGTTCAAGCCCGAAAAGTGCCGCTTCGCTTACGAGGAACTCAAGTTTTTGGGACACGTCTACAACGCCGCGGGAGTCCTGCCTTACCCAGCGAAAACATCAGCCATAGCGAACTTCCCAAGACCGAAAGACAAAAAGAGCGTGCGAAGATTTCTCGGACTGTGCGCATACTACCGGCGCTTCGTCGCAAGTTTCGCATGCATCGCAGAGCCACTCACGCGCCTGATAAAAGATAGCACCCCTTTCGCCTGGGCAACGCCGCCTGTATAAACAGTGCCTAACGCGTGAGCGAAAAATGGCCAAACAGCCACTATCCTGTTGCTCTCTCCTACCCTTCCCCGCTCCGTAGCCTTCCAGCGTGCTTTCGTGTCCGCCAGCCAGCGCCGCTTTTCGGAAACTATGCAAAATAGTGGAAAGTTTGTTTAGCGTTCCCGAGGCGGCGCTCCTACGCCTTCTTGTTTTTCACCATGCCTGTCTGTCTTGGTCTGTCACTGATAAAACTTTCTTTGTCACGAAGCAAAATCCCTTGCGCTGCCGCAGGCTGATGCCGGCTTTGCGCGCTTATCTACTCGGATCACAGGCCCTAAAATTTTCTGAGTGGGGCATCCCCCATCTATCCCCTCCGCATTTAGGTATTGTTTTGACCCCGCTGTTCGCACTCCACATCGGTACGCACTTCTAAAATTGAGGACTGTACTGTAGAAGCGCCCGGACAGCGTGGCGGGATTCCAGCTGCTTATCCTTTTGTTTCCTATAATTTTCTGAAGTTTACAAGCACGTGATATTATTGGAAAGTAATCGTAGAAGTGAGCGCCTGAACAAAAAACGTGCACGCAATTTTTTCTTCTCTAAATACTCCAGAAAGAAAAATATCAGTAAAATAATGGCTGCCCCATCCGAAAATATCGTTTTCTGTTAGCTATGTGTCTACCCGACAATCAGTATGTTCTTACACTATTTCAGTCTGCCTCCGTCTTTATCTTTGGAAAAATGCAGCAAGTATGAAGCGAGCGACACGTTGAACGAGATCCCCAGTGCGCCACAGAACTAGCGCCCCGTCACGGCTAAGATGTAAGCGAAACGGCCATTAACAGGCAAGCTGACAGACACACGTCGTAGAAGTGGGTGCAGCGTTCGCGACTCGCGAGCAGTGACGTAAGGCGAAATGTCCGCCGGCACGCGCCACATAGCGGATCAGTGCCTGAACTAAGCGTCCCTACCCTTCCCATTGAAAAGCGCGCGACGCGTCAGGCAATGTTAATACAGGCGGCGTTGGCCTGGGAAAACGCTCAAGAAAAAGCATTCGGCGAGCTGAAACAACGCCTGCAAAACCCGCCCGTGCTCGCTCATTTCGACGAAAACGCCGAAACGGAAATGCACACGGACGCCAGCGATACAGGTTTGGGGGCCGTCCTAGTCCAAAAGCAAAGCGGGTGCGAAAAGGTAATCGCCCATGCAAGCCGTGGTCTGTCGAAGGAGGAGAAAAACTACTCTGCCTCCGAAGGGGCGCTGTCAAAACAGCACACGACGAAAGGGCACGCGACAGAAGAGCACCGACATAACAGCATGGCGTCAAAAGGGCACGCGACAAAACAGCACGCGACAAAACAGCACGCGACAAAACAGCACGGCGTCAAAAGCGCACGCGACGGAAGAGCACACGAACAAAACAGCACAGCGTCAAAACAGCACAGCGACAGAAGGGCATGAATTTTATGGAATGCCTAACTAGGCAATTGTTTAGATTTTAAAGCGTATACAAACATTATAGACGGCGCAAGATGCTCTGTAGGAGTTTCTCTTCACGTTCCGCTGCTCTTTCTTGTATAGAACCAAAAAAATCAAAAAGAAAAGACGAAAGGTTGGACTATATGAAACGCAAAATGGCTTTTGTTTCCTTTTCAACATCAAGGTTTATAGAAACGATCCCTTACACTAATCGTTTTGAAGTAGCCCTTCAATGTTTTGGGGTTAATATCAGAGTATAATAATAATAAAAATATAATAATAACAAGATATCGCCGTGAGCCCCCTTACAAAAATTATTGGAAGTCTCTGCGTATCACAGTTCTTTCGATTCTATTCATATATTTTCCAGCCTTGCAGTTCCGATTGAATGTAGAGGTGTCACAATATGTGGAAGCTCTCTTCCACCTTATGCGACTCGGCGTTGCCTACACATTTTTTTTTTAAATGGTGCAGCGTGCACTGCAAGAAAAAAAGCAGAGATAGCGGCCCCCCCTCATCATCGGAGACCAGTCTGTTGCATCTCACATTTATTTCCGTACTTGCCGCTGAAACGTCTCCAAGACTGGCAGGGCCGGATCGTTTCGTCCGCAGGCTTCCACATACCGACCGCGGGCAGGGGCCCCTTAGGGGCTGGGGATGTTGGCGTCTCCTGTCGTCGTCTTCGTCGTCGTAATCGTCGGCTCACGTAGTCATGGTGCTAAAAAACAGGAAAAGTCGTTTACGCCTCGCGCGAGAACGTAACGCGTAATAAAAAAACCGGGACACTCATTTACCCCTCGCGCTGGAGCGCTTCGTAACGATTATTAAAAAAAACACCGTACACTAGTTTACGCCTCGCGCAAGAGAGCTTTGTGCTTCAAAGACAAGAGACTTTTACAGCAAAGCTGTATACCTCTGCCCCCAGTGGTTTCATCTCCGTTGGAAAAACGCCAAGGCGCCAAGAATACACTTTTCCACTGCATGCATCGCCCCACCTCAGGTTTCACGTTAGTGGAGATGGCCCGGGATTTTTTTCTTTCCAATTATTGTTATTGTGTTGTTCACTGCCGCCGCTACAACCGTGCCACACTCGGGCCTTTGGGTTGGCACAGTCATAGTGTTAGGATTCCGGTTTCATGGCGTTTCTGGTTTATGGTTTCATGCCCTCCCGAACCACAGTTATTTCTCAGGCTTCGAGGCTTTTTGGTAAGACTGACGGACAAAGCTCGGCCTAGCCAGTTCTGCTGTGAAAATGACTGTGAAAATTCACCATCCCGCGCACGCGGAGAGCACAAGGAAGATGTTTCCAGCGTGTTATTTTAGACTGCCCAATATACTCCAGGCTAAAACGTGAACTGTACCACAAACAATAGCAGTAGCTAACCATATTATGGTGGGTTCAGAAACTGTAGGTATATGGCCTGACGCTGGACGTCAAAATAAGGTTGTCCGTGCCTTCAATGCATTCTTTAACTCAACAGGTGTCCTGAATACGAACACAGAAGGACCAACTAAACCTCGGGAACCTTGTGGAGGTTGTCGTGTACTTGTGATTACTTTAATCGGGTTTATGGCCCTTAGTTCAGCGAAATGGAGTAGCCGGGGTTTACAGGCTTCCAACCCTTCCTCTGAATAAACCAGTTAACCCAGCTACCTACCTATTTTCTAAAAGACCTAGGTGGGTTCCTAGGCAAAAAATCTTTAAACATAGCTTGACTTGCACCAAGGATTCAATACATGGCATGGCTTACACTGCGTAAACCTATAGTGTCGAAATATTTACACTATAAACAATACGATGTTCCCTCGAATGTGTACCTTGTAAAAAATTGGAAAATACAAATTCGCTAGATACGAGGATTAGAAGTTACAGCAACCACCACACAGAGTTTGAACATATTAGCGAACAGTGTTTGCGAAAGAAGAAAAAATCCCGTACCATCTCCACTCACGTGAAACCTGGGGAGGGGCAAAGCATGCAGTGTATAACAGTAAGCTTGGTGCCTTGGTGTTTTTGCCCACGGAGATGAATCCTTTGGGGGGTAGAGCCTAGAGGTATACAGCTTTGCTGAAAAAGTCTCCTTTCTTTGAAGCAGGAATCGTTCTAGAGCGAGGCGTTGGAAAACGAGTGTCCCGGTGGGTTCTTTTAGTACGCGTTTTTTCCCGTGGTGATGTCACTTTCTAGCGCAAGTCGTTGGAAAACGAGTGTTCCGATGTTTTAGCACCGTGACTACAATGACGACAATGACAGGAGATGCATAAAGCCCGAGCCCCTAAAAAAACATCGAGCAAATACACATAACCTAGTACGATGAAGTGGAGACCAATGATTGGCTTAACGTACAGGACAGCGATTGCGAATAAAACAGAATCAGATCATTGGCTCCAACCTACCATAAATGGCATTCAGTGTAGCAGGTTGCAAACTAAACAGTATACACGCAGACACTGCGGGAAGCAATGTAGTTATTCAATTCAACGCAAATTATTCTTGCACAGCTGATATTCTGCGTGCTTCCACCGTGTGCATAAAAGCATATTGGTGGCTTTAAGTAAGCCTACAATCAGTTCACGCGCTGAAATAAACCGCCACCAAATAACGCCTATCTTAGCGAACGGCGTTTCGGATTATGTCAAGACGTTTCGCTGAATTAAATCGTACACATCTAGAGAAGCGTCTTTTACGTGGATGGCCAAAAGCGAGGTTGTTGTATTATATTCACTCTTATTGCATTTAAAGTTGGTATTTCGACAGCAATCTTGTGTTCCTAATTTGTTGTACACTGTAGGTATCCATGCCGCTCATCTATTTCTTTCAAAACAAATTTATAACTATGAAGGGCTTAGCTCTTTGGGCTTCTGCGGGATAGTTGCATGCATTTTTCTTAACAATGCAAAAATGTATGCCTTGTTTCAGTTGCTCCCTTTCAAATGCTACATGCAAACACGGCTCCAGGACACAAAAAATAACCAAAGTCATTTAATGAGGAAGACGGCTGAAACACCAAGCTTCCTCTGGCTTAAATGAAGAAAGTGGGTGCTTACGATTCGTTTCTTTAAATTCGATTTATTCAGATGTTAGAGTGGCTTGGAGTATAATTCGATGGAGAAAGCACGCCATTGTGAACTATTTATTAGAAATGTTCTTGCCCCGCAATTCTGCGTTATTTTAGGCCAGCGGATGGTTATGCGGCCTTTCCAAAAATGTACATTTATTTGTGGAATATGAGCCGACATATTTAAAGCTTTAAGTCAATTTTGTTCTTTACTTTTTTTCTAGGGACTTAATTTATAGAGCAAATCAGTGGCAGTATCATCGTGTTTTTTTTTTCACTGGTTTTTTGTAACGACTTATTGCCGTATTTTTCTTTTTTAGCAAAGCTTTGAGCAACCTGCGACAACAGCTGTGTAATATAGCACCACGGCCTGCGTAATTGAAGTGAGTGCGTGTTGAAATATCATTTAAGAGAAAGTTCAACCAATGAAAAAGGATCGACGAGCGATCCTTATTAAATATTCGCAGAAGACATTGTTTAAAAAAACACGCGCAATTATAATTTCGCGATTTCAATCATGTTTTCATTGTTATTTTCCGGGATTTTCTATTTCAGTCTTTGTTAATTTTAGGATATCTATAACATGCACACTTTTTATTTGGTTAAGTAATTTTTGTAAGTTTGTTCTTTATATTCTTGGGCGTTCAAAACTTCATTGGACCAACTGCCTCCAGTCATCCTGTTATAAAGATGAAATGTGTCAGCTTGTTTTGCTTTAGTCTGTGCGTATGCTTTCGTAGTACCTGCGAAAGTCTCTGTAAGTTTCTGCCAGGAATGCCGCAGTTGAGAGGGGGGGGGGGGGGGAGGTGGTGTAGGTGGCGGCCGAAGAGCCCCAGGGAAATAATTGAGACGCTATTGTACAAGACACTTTAGACTCGCCAACTTCACGTGCGTGCCTTTGCTCGCGGGGGAAAGGTCGACGAACCCAAATTCCAAGGAAGGAGTTCCGGGCGCCCCGTGGGCCAGTGACGGTCGTCATTGCATTGGCGTGGGTCGTCATCTTTTGGAGGGGAAAAACCTGATGAGGTGGGAAAATGGGAGTGTAGAGGAAGATGTTGACCAGAGAGGCCAGCCGGCTTGAGCCGATAGCTGGCGGGTTGCCAGAGAGTAGTTACCGCTTTGCAATATACGCAAACAAAGTTGTAATAAACGAGTGATGTCACAAGCAATAATGATATTCGTAAGTTCCGTAGATGGTGGCGCCGCTCAGCGGCTGCAAGCGATGGCGCCGCAGAGGTGATCAACGGCGAAGCCGCCGACGCGCCATCATAGCGTGACCGTGGAGATTCGTGTTGTTTCATGAATTGTGTGCGATGGCTCGTAAATTTAAAAGCAATCGAATGTGTTCCGTACCGCAGTGCAAGAACCGAGCGGTTAGTAACAAAATAAGCCTGCATTCGTTTCCGCGCGACGACCGACTGAAGAAAGAATGGACCGTAAAACTGCGGATCGGCAAACCTGTGACGCCGGCAATGGTTGTGTGCAGCGAGCACTTCGTGAACAACGACTTCTTCTGGAGCGGGACGGGTAAGCAGTGATACACATGTGATTGTTGTATGGGTTGTAATGTGGCAAACGTGCATGTGCGAATAACTGGCAGTGTTCTCAGTGCGGGCGCCGGGCCTTTTGCGCAGTATGTTACCGTGGGACTTCGATTATCAGTCCCAGACCAGCGAGGAGGCTGCGAGGTTTTATCGCTAGTCGAGAGATATAGAGAAAGCGAGCAAAACTATCTTTTCTTTGGTGTTTTTCTATTTTTACACGCCAAGAGGTCTCACAAACCTCCCAGCGTCTAGCAGCGACGGCGCTCGTCGTGCCGTTCCTTTGTACACGCACAAGGCCAAGCTGTGCTAACAATATTCTACAGGCGCCAACGTAGCGCGGACACCTGATTTTATTGCGGTGTTGCTTGGCAATTTAACAAAATAAAGAACGTCTACAGGAATAATTAATGTTGCGTGATACTGTACAGGTAAATAAGAGATCCGAATAAAACTACCGAAGATTTTTCTGGGATAAAAGCCCTTAGGGCTTTTAAGAAAGCCACGCGGCTGCATTTGTCACTGTTATTTCCCTTTGAATTGAGAGAAGCTAGGGTGGGTGTAGTAAACAGAAGTGCCTTGGCATGCGAAATTTCATAAGCTTGAGTTGCTGCTTCAATAATGCCCTACTTTTTCAGGCTACCAGCAAAATTGGACCCCTGTCCGGAGAAGGTTAAAGAAAAATGCTGTGCCATCCCGGTGCCTGCCCTTGAGAAGCCATGACAAGCCAGACTTGATGAGAGCTCAAGCATCGACAGCCCGCTCTGCGCGTGCATCTTCCAGGAACAAGCAGAGTATGCCACTTTTGAGCTGAGAGTGAACGTAGCGTTCCAACAGAAAATTATTTTATTCAAGGAAATGTAGAATTTCGACTACGGTTTCATATAATGTAAAGCTTTAATAGACAACGAATAGATTGAATTGCCTATTACTCCCCACTTTTCCTTGTTTTGTTTCGTCTGCCGTAATACAAGCTTTGGGATAGGGGTTCAGGGGGTGCTTCACCAGCTACTGTTGCCAAAAAGAAGGGGGGGCTCTGCACACAGGTCTCAGCCCGATTAGGCAAGTCACAGCTCCATTTAATTGTCCATTCACCTGGTTCTTTTCTCATCACTTGTTACTGACACATTTCCACCATCAGAAGTTTGACATTCTTGTCTGGGAAGAAATGATTTCCTTCCTCTGAGGTGTTGATTCTAGCATGTGTGAAGGTGTTTGAAAGGGCATTTTGAGTGCTGCGCACAGGTACAATGGCTTTTCCTTGAACAGACAAAAAACTTCCAGGTGTCCTTTGCTGCTTTAGAGACATGAAGGTGAACGCTTTCACATTTTGTGCCTCCTACAAATCGGCCAATAATCGGTGGCCCTTGCACACCATTTGCTACACTGGCATTCTGCTCGCCTGGCTTGAGGCACTCTACTTGTCGTCGTCGTCAGAACACAGTTGAGAACAGTGCCTCAAGGCATTGCATTCATTGAGATGTGTATGTGCTTTAAAGGAGCCATGAAGAGAAAACACAAGTTTGGTTCATTCAAAAGATTGCCTCGTCAGAATCATACTGACACCACTTTTAACGTAAACTTCGCTCAAATAAGCTACATAATTAGGAAAAAAGGGAATGGCCATGCGACCCGCTAGCTCATTTCCCGCAACAGAACCTATGATGTCATTCGAGCCAGTTCTGCGATTGGCGGAGGCCAGCGAAAGTAAACACAAATTAGGCAGAGCTTACAAGCTTGCCGAACGAGCTATTTGCGCTTAAATTTAGGGCACATTCTTTTTAAAGCCGTAAGAATGGTGGTAAGTGTAAGTTACGAAAGCACATGTAAACATAGAAGTACCGCTTCGTACTGCTGTTGTTGGTACTGCGCGCACTATGCTGGTTTAGCTGCACAGAACTGCGGGGCTTTGGGGTTCTCAGACGACACTGGCCGATTGATTGACGCGACGGTGTCTTACGTGAACATATTTGTCGAGCGAGCACTATGTTTCACGAAACCATTTTCTCCCAGAACAAAAAAAAGGCAGAAAACGACACGCCACGGTATGGTGGCGCCATCTAGGTACAGTAACGTAAACAAACGCGCGAATACCTCAGTGCCAGCACCAACGTACAGGGTGGAGACACCCTTTGAACGGTCCCGTGCCGCTGCAGTTGGGTCAACGTGCACAACACGTCGTTCTCGTTTCCCACGAGACCCAGCAACGCGAAACAGATAATATGATTCAAACTTCGCCCGTTAACCCCGTTGCGGCGATAATTTTAGCGCGGTTTTCATACAATGACTTGTTTCGGCAGCGAGCGAGTGGACCAAAATGGCGGCGCCAGCGCATACGTGTCTCCACCCTGTACAGCGGATGCGTGAATCAAGGGACCCTAGGCTGCAGAGCGGTCGGTTCCTCCTTGGTTCCTGTGATGTCATTTGGGACCACGAAAACGCACGATTGAGCGGGAAAATCAAAATTTTTACCTAAGTTGATTAATTTCTCAGTGAATAAAGCATCGTTTGCATTCGCACAAGCGCTGGGGGCACTATAAAACACGAAATCTTTCGAATAACACAAACTTGCATTTTGTTTTCATGGCTCCTTTAACAGGCATACACCATAACAACTGTCGTTTCATGCTCTTGCTTTTATGTCCTCAGGTTTCGGGTCGAGTTTCGGCCCAGTTCTTTTCAATGACACCTCTGCAAGAGGCATATAAGACTTATGCCTTAACAATAGCCCTAATTGCGCTATGTGTATGGTCGGAGTGGATCAAAAGCTGTTACTTCAAATAAATCGAACTGTAAAGAGGTGAAAGATTGCCACGCCTAAATTCCGAGTAGCAGAAAAATAAAAAGTGTCCTTACGGATAAAAATCATTTTCATTGTTATCATCACAAGGTGGTCTTACCCCCTCCCCTACGGTCAAAGGACTTCTAAAGCCTCTGTGCCATAGATACCAGCAAGCAAATTATAGTGTTTGCTTTATAAAACTGCACTTTCCTACGTCACAGACAAATCAGGTACTGTTGGCAAATGCAGTGCTGTCACTAGGCAAACTGTGGGGGTACTGCAAAAAAATATTTCATTTCAATTTCCACCCAAAAAATTCGAGTGAAGTCAGTACCTGATCATTGTTTTGTGCGTGTGTGCTATATATGTAAACATGCCTTGCACAGGGACGCTGTTGGAAAGTAAATGGAGTAGCAAGCAGCAATCTCCTGAGGAGCTGGATGAACGACTTGCACAAGCAGAAACAACACAGCCACAGGCAGGGACACTGCAGTTGGTGAGTAAAACACGGAACTGCTAGGAAAGTGGCGAAACGTGAAGGTTTTATGAAATTTCTACCGCAGAAACAGTTGTTACCGTATTTTAACACTCCATTTTATTTCCCTGCATGTTCCTTGCATCACAATGATTTCCCTGCATGTTGCTGTGGCAGTTTTTAAGTTTGTAGCCCATAAATCCTCAAACCTGAAAACATGATAGTCTACCGCTCACTTGGTGCCAAGGAAATCTTATAAACCCTACGTGAGAATCGGCCGGTTGAGGTGTCGGCGAAACGCCAGACAGTTACCAGCCTCTTTCCCCCCTCCCCCCCCCCCCCCCAACAATCACTTCCTCCTCCTCCCTCCCTACGTGAGAAGCAGCATGCTAAGGTAGCGACACCGAAGCGTCTACACTGAGGCTTACCCGCTGCGGTGGCTCAGTGGATAAGGTGTTCCGCTGCTGAGCACGAGGTCGCGGGTTCGATTCCTGGCCGCTTTTTTGATGGAGGCAAAAAACAAAAATGCTCGTGTGTACAAGATTTTGGCGCACGTTAAAGATCCCCAGGTGGTCAAAATTAATCCGCAGCTCTGCACTACGACGCTTCTCATCCCGTGCATTGCATCGGCGCGTTAAACCCTACAATCAATTAATCAGTCTACACTGAGGCTTGATGAATAGGGCAGCAAAGCCACTTAGCACAGCAGCCGCTTAATTTTTTTTTACAGCGAGCAAAGCAGGCACTTTGCTTTGCAGTGCACAGCACTTAAATGTCCATTACTGTGATTTGGCAACGGCGTCGGCCACGTAACCGAGCAAACGAAGGGAAAACCGGACAGAAGGAAAATAGAGCAAGTGTGAGGGGGAGGGTGTATGCCAAGGCGGCGCAAGATGCAGTGCAGTGCAAAATAACCAAGAGAATGAAGATGCCACCAAATGTGGGCCCACAGGAAAGCAGAGGATGAAAGTATGACGAAAGTGTGAGGAGGAAGGACAGTATGCAGAGGCCGCAGCACAGAAACCCAGCACGTGCTGCATGGCTCATCCGAACCACGTGACATTTGCACAGAAGGTTCAAACACGATTTACAACATGATTGGTAATGGTGACGCGCTGTGAGGTAACAACAGAGTAGCGCACGCCACCATGTGTTCGTGATCACTCCATCACTTCTTGAAATGTAGCAACTGTGCACCGTGAGTGTCAAGACTGCAGTTCACACTGCGCACAAATTTTGCAATCGAGAGTGTAGTAATCGTTACCCCCGTTTTTTTTCTGGCGTTCATTTTTCTTTGTCCAGTTTGCTGCTGCTACTTACAGCGTCTACTGCCTGTTGCATAGATTTTGGTTGTTCATGTTAGTAGGCAGTACGGCGCCTTTTCAGAGATGTTTTTATTCTGAATTAGGCCCATTAACTTTGAACCAAAGCTGTCTCAAGTTCACCGGCATTCCTACCATTTTGGTGTTCTTTTTTCCCCTGGCCTGCTTTCAACCCTCTCTTCTAAATCCAGGTGGAAGAAGCCCAGCCGGATGCAGGACCGAGCGGTGCGATGGTGGAGCCAGAACTGAACCCCGAGATGGCTACCGACGTCAATACAGAAGATGAGGCAGTGGAAGCACTCCTTCTGCTGTCCCAGTGCCACCCTAGCTACGATCACAAATGTGTGCAAGTGGATGTAGAGAGCTTTAAAAAGCATAAGATGAAGTTGGTAGACTTATTGACAACCGATGCTGCAGTTCGTGCCTTTACAGGCATTGAGTCGGTGAGTGCGTTAGTTGCACTATCTGACGAGGTAGCATTAGTTGACAAGATGGCCACAGAGCTGTCGGTGTTAGAGAGAGTTGTGCTGGTGCTTGTTCGGATAAAAACGTGTCTGTCATTTATATGCCTGGCATTGTTGTTCGGTGTCAGCAAAACAACCGTGCACAGGCATTTTTATGGCACTTTACAAGCCCTTGCTGCTGTTCTTGAGGCTGCCATTCCATGGCCCAGTAAGGAGGAGGTTTCCAGAAATCTTCCTCGGTGCATCGAGGGCTACCAGGAAGTACGTGTCGTCCTAGACTGCACTGAGGTTGAGCTGGAGAAGTCTCACTGCGCATCATGTCGCATCTTGACATACTCTCACTATAAAGGCCGACACACTGCCAAGGTTCTGGTGGGAGTGTCACCTGGTGGGCTGATAACGTTTGTGAGTAATGGCTTCGGAGGCAAAACTTCTGACAAAGCGTCTGTAAAACAATCCCATGTTTTAGATGAGCTTTCCAGCTTTGAAGATGATGTCATGATTGACAAGGGTTTCAACATTGACGACATGTGTGGAAAGCGTGGAGTGGGTGTTGTGCAGCCTCCTTTTCTCCGCAATGCAACCCAGTTTTCTTCAGCAGAAGCTAATAAAACAGTGAGAATCGCCAGGGCACGGGTCCACGTAGAGAGGGCTATTCAGCGAATGAAGCTTTTCAAAGTTCTGAAAGGGCCCGTGCCCTGGGAAATGGTCGGCGCTCTTGACCACATACTGATCACAATTGCTGGCATTGTGAATCTGTCGAGCCCCATTCTTGCTGACAAGAGGTTTTTGAATGCAAATGAGTCAGTGACCATGCAGTAAAAGAATGACTAGTATCTTAGTATCTATTCACATCATGGCAGTAAAAGTTCGGTAGTTCAAACTTCAATAATTTGAGTTTATGGATAATTCAAAGTGTAGGATTTGGTCCCGTCAAGCGTCCATTGAAGTCTGTATGAAGACACCCGTAAATTGATTGATTGATTGATTGATTGATTGTAGGGTTTAACGCACCGACGCAACGCAAGCGATGAGGTGCGCCGTAGTGGAGGGCTCTGGTTTAATTTTGTCCACCTGCGGATCTTTAATGTGCAGCAAATTGTGAACACACAAGCATTTTTGAAACACAGCCAAGGCTGACCTAATTCTCAAATGCATTCATTGTTCGAGTCATCTCTATTGCACATTTTTATCTGAACAAGTACCACCACAACTCTCTTCAACACCGATAGCTCTGTGAATATTTTGTCAACTAATGCTCCCTCATCATATAGTGCTACTAACACACTCATCGTTGCCATGTTTTTTAAAGAGCCTCGTGCTCCAATTGAGCTGCTCGCGTTATGTATTCCTAAAAACAGTGCCCACAAAATTATGTGCTTTATTTTTTCCCAAAGATATTGATGTGTGAAGTTATAAATGTAGAGAATGCACCAGTACTACCTTTGCTTTCCCTTGCACTGGTGTTCTTTTATGCTTTAGATTTCAAAATAAAGCCTCAAAAGTATGCAGCACATTACTCAGAAGAAATTCACTAAAACTATCTTTGCTCAAAGGAAATATTGTAGAAAGCACACACCACACATTTTTTTTGTGACAGAATTAGTATATTTATCACAGCTTAAAATACCTCTACTTGACATCAATTAAATGATTGTCCTTGAGGCAGCATCACAAAATAGAACAGCAGTTGATTCAAACAGCAGCATACACAAGAGTTCCTTTGGGGAAAAAATGATATGGGGAAAAAAAGGGTGAATGCAAAATCAAAAAGCAAAACAAAAATAATTAGTATATTTATCACAGCTTAAGATACCCTTACTTGACATCAATACAATGATTGTCCTTGAGGCAGTATCAGAATAGAACAGCAGTTGATTCAACAGCAGCATACACAAGAGTTTCTTTGGGGAGAATATAAGGGGAAAAGCAGGGTGAGTGCAAAACAAAAATAGGTAGTGGGACACCGAAGTGAATTTGTTAAGCTCCTGTTTTTGCTTGCACTACGTAGACCGGCTCAAATGAACACACTTTTCATCATTTATCTGGGCAACAAAACCGTATATTTTATAAAGCCTGAAAGAAGAAAAACTACCATGCGCGGTCTGCGGCGGCTGCACAAACTAACCGCAGTGACGTCAGGTAAAGGTACTACATGATTGGACGCTGTCCAAGACTACCATTCATACAAGCTTAGGTTGTGTGAAACAGCATGCTTGGCATCCGACGTTATCGTTGAATGGACATTCTCAATATCTCAATAATTGCCATACCGTGCTTCTATCATGTCGGCTGTAAAATGCCAGGATGGCTTGGAATCGTAGCAATCACTAGCCGAAGCCTACGCAGCAGATGAAAGCCCTCCGCGCCACTGCACACGCTCAAAAGCCATGCGCTTTTCCCCCATCTTTGGAGCTTGGCTCATGCCTGTATCGTAAAAAGCGTGTTCGCACCAGGCCAAGGGTCGGCTGATTCGGGACTGTGCCCACTGCCCACAAGCAGTCGGTGCTTATGGCACCAGCACCCCAACGTAAACTCGCTAGCGCGCCAGTCTACGCGTTCTGCAAACTCGCTCGTGGAGTAATGAACGTTACGGCTGACTCTTCCCCCGCCTTCAATTGGCCTTAGATTTTCCTACTAGCACACCAGTCAGCGAAGCGTCGCATGTGCCCTTGTGCAGAGTGACCTGGACTTGGAGTTTGATGCAGTGTACAAACTAACAAAGTAAAGAAAGGCACATTCTTCTATTCACAAACGTGTTGTGGCTTAGTTTCAACTGAGCGAGCGAATTCTGATGACCCGCCGGCGGCCGGCGGACTAAACGCTGGGCCGACTGACTCTGTTGGTAGGCCGGCGAGCTGTGCAGTAGCGCAGTCAAGCCAAGTCATTTTTTTCTTGACGTCGCACCAAAACACCACAGAAAATGGGCGAGGATGCAGAGCAGGATAGCTTTTTCTAATTGATTTTTCTACTAAATAAATTTGCGTAAACGCACCCAGCATAGTCGAAACATGGCCTAGGGACTCCGGAATACACTTTGCGCTGGTAATCCCGCAATGTTTACAAATCACTTCAGTCTCCCTGTAAGGAGAACCGAAAAATGGCTGACATTCACACTGACAGTAAAAGTAAAAAAATGCACAAGACTGTTACACTACTTTCAACATAAAAATTATTTGCAGTTGCGATTTAGCAATAGGAAGAGTCAGTAGCCTCATCTCTCCCAGTCACTGCATACGCTGGACACACACATCACACACACACACAACATCACACACACTAAGCCAAGGCTGCAAGGCTTGGCAAAACGTGCTTAAAGTACACAAACTGAAGCCTTCGGAGAAGCTCATCTATGTGCGTGTCACACCTCTTCACTGTTAAAATGAGCGGCTCCACAGCTGAGTACACCATGAAGTGTGTGGTGTCCAGGTCAAGGAGAAACATGCCCAATTGCACTTGCGAAAAGTACGCATGGTTGCGGTTAACAACAAAGTTTTCTCCATCCTGCTTCACATAGGAAAGCTTTTTTTCTTCAGCAAGTTCGACCGCTTTTCGAGTTTTCCCTTGATCCGGGCTCTTTACCTCAAGGAGAATGTCGGGCTGGCTGCCTCTGAACACGACACCATCAGGGCTGTATCCGAGCCATGGTACAAGTGGATTGACCACAAGGCCGAGCTTGGTCACAGCATTGTTAGTGAGCCTTGTGTATTCGTGAATGGCCAGCCCTTCACAGCTCTTGCCATACCTTGTGGCATCATTTCCACTAAATCTGCTCTCTAGCATGTTTGCCACTTTGTCCTCCCATGTGCGACCTTTCTTTGGAACATATGTGAAGTACGCGCGACATGTACTTCCTGTGATGTGCACCTTCCTCTCTCTCTGCCATTTGGTGTTATCCTGGCCCCTTGTCTCCGCGCATATTCTCAGAGATTGCTCCTCTGTTACCTGCACATAAGTACGGTAAAACTCCTTTTCTGCAAAGGTCAGGTCTTGTTCCGAAAATTTATACACTTTGAACCGTGTGCAATCACCAAAGGCAACATCGTGGAACATTAGCTCTCTGTACACCCTTACACGATCACTTGCCATGTGCATCAGCAGGGAATGTTCCTGAGCGGTTGCGTCATCAGGTGCTTCCACAGCAGCATTGCAATGAAGCCTGCCGTGGTAGTGCAGTGCGAGTGCACTCTGTGGAATGGCTGCCATGAGCCGATTTCTTACGGCTGCTTTTTCGTCTTCATCCAGGCGCATTCGTGGCAACGGCTGTACATGACAAAGCTGGTTGAGCTCTTTTGCTTCGTAGAGGGGCTCCGACCGAAGCTTGCCCCAGGCTTGTTCCATGTCGGTGCATGTTAGCTGCTCCAAGTTCTGGAGACCGGTCCTGTTAAATAAGAAAATTTCGGCATTAACAAGAGCTATTTTATGTACTTTTCACATTGTCAGCCTATTTACGTCTCCCGCAGAATGAAGGCCTTCCCCACAGACTTCGAACCGTTGTGGAATTTACCTCTAAGGTAACTTAGTAACTACACCTCTACAAATGGCAAACAAATCTTCAGTTATCATTTTCTGCCTTTACTTTTATTGCCAGCATCAGCCTGGCTGACTCCAAAAATAACCACAGCATCGACAACCTCAATTCAAGGACACATGCAAGACAAGCACAATACAGCATTTGCATTTCCAAGAAAATGAGTTGCAGGTTGCACTGGACCTTTATCATGACGAAACTGACAGACGGCGGCATTTTTGGTAATTACCAGCAGTGATGCTGCTTGTTTATCAACTCTTGCTCGACGCAAAGATCACTGTCGCAGCCTTTTCTATGTGGAATTTATTGGTGTTCCTGTCCGCTTAGACTCGTTAACAAATGCTGGAACAGTTCAAGTCCTCAACGAAGCCTTTCACATTTTAATACATATTTTATTATAGCGCATCTTGCTGCTGGACGGCGAGATCAAAACACAAGTGCCACGAAGACACTTTGGAACCAGCTGACGTGTGGCGGCAAATCCGAAGTTGTAACACACTGGTTAACTACTGCGGGTTTCAGGTGCTCGCTACTACAATGAAGTAGCAGGGACAGCGTTGTGCTGGCAATTTGACACCCTTGTACACAACAGCAAGCTTGCCTGACTCAAGCTCTGTGATAAGTTTGATTTAGCTCTTCATTTAACTGAGCTCTACTTATGCACTTAGACGTAATTGTTGTGAATCAACTTAGAAAAAAAAATGGCAACGACTTCATAGTACTTACCTGTACACAAACATCAGCATAGCGATCAGGTGCTTGCATCTCTCTGAATTTCCTGCTTTGCAGGAACAGTGGGCCTGGGAAAAAAAAAAAAAAGCCATCACTACGGAAACCGGAAGCCAACAACCACTAAAAAAAATACTTCGTGTTCCGGATCGTTTTCAGTCAAGTGTAAACGCCGTAGATGTGAGCTAACCCGTCGAAAAACACCGGCGTTGCAAAATTTGTAGAGGTCGGATAAAGATCGGTTAATCGCAGTGTAAATGGGGCATGGATATCCTGATTGTACCGAATCGAAGCCATAAAGAGACTTATGAGACAAAAAAAGCTCTGTTTAGTTAAAATTCTCTGCCGGGCTGGATAATTAAAAACGAATCAAGTCCCGTTCACACTTGCGACGAATACGAGCGAAAGCGACGGGAATTCCGTCGCTTTGTCGCGCGATTATGGTTTTGTCGAATAGCAGGGACCAATTTTCTTCGCGCGACAGAATTCCCGTCGCTTTCGCTCGCTTTCGTCGCAAGTTTGAACGGGCCTAATTCGTCAGATCAGCTCGTGCAGCTCCGGACAGTGCGTTTCAATCTGCACGTGCAAGTCGTGCGCGCTGTGCGGTAAGCAGCAGGGTATTAAAAAACAGTGCGGTAAGGCAGCAGGGTATTAAAAAACAAAAAAGAAAACAGTATCACATCTATTCCTCTACCCAGGGAACAAACAGGCGCGCAGCAAAACGTCACTTACAAATGCGGGAGAGCCTGTTTTCAAAGCCGCGAGCCTTTGTGTGCGGACTCCAATGCGTTCGCTCGTGTGGCTAGCATTAGCGATAACAACGACATTTACGTACCTTCAGTGAGCCGTCGTTGCCGTACACGAACTCCAGCTCGTGCGGCTTCCTTTTCAAGGCCGAAGTTTGAAGGCAAAGGCCTTGTACTGTAACGGATGACGCCTCCTGGCATTTCACCCCACAACACACCAAGTGTCCCGCATCCAGCACCGCTTCGCCCTCGGTGTAGCACCGGATTCGTTTGTCCGAGGCTCCTACGTGCCTCATTACGTCGCCCCACGACAACGAGCGCGTGAAGGGCAACATGGTCCAGAAATGACGACAGATCGGATACTCGTAGATGATCGGGGTGTACAGCCGCAGCGCTACAATGCGCCTCCGATCACCTCTTGGGCCGCCATATTGGAATCGCTGGGTTGACCGGCGCGCCCTCTATATGCCGCGGAACTTGCGAATAATGAGCCGTAGAGTTCAATCTAGTCTACATCGTCGGTGCAGCCGCAACGAGTCCCAGTGTCCCCACGCTAACAAAGTTGTAATAATCTAGTGATGGCACAAGCAATCATGATATAATGAGCCGGAGAGTTCAATCTCGTCTGCATCGTCGGTGCAGCCGCAACAAGTCCCAGTGTCCCCATCGGGGGTCACAAAATTCACACACAAAAAAAAAATAATAACGCGAATGAAATGACGCGAGTAAATCAACACAGCCGCTGCTTTAGCTGGCGAACGTGGGAATGTCGTGCCCGATAATTAAAGTGATGAAAATGACTGGAAAAACAAGCAAGAAGGGGGCCCTCCAGCCGGTATCCGGACATTTCGGTGTAGAAGGACGGGAACCGGCCCACTCGTCGCAGCCAACTCGTCCTAGGAAAACTGGTCATAGGGAAACTGGTCAAAGAGGGCATCTCGTTCTAGGTGATCCCGTACTAGGAAAAGTGGTAGCACTGACCTTCTCGTGCTAGGAAAAGTCGTCTTGTGGTTTCATTTTTGGCCGATGTCGAGGAAATGGGAAGAGGAAGTTAGTGGCTTCTAATCTTATAATTACTCCCGGTTGACCTCTTCAGAGTTCGGGGGGGTCCACTGGTTTTGTTAGTTGGCAGGTGGTGGTTGAAATGGTTTTTCTATTTTAACACATGTTCCTCTGTCCCTTTCTGATTTTCCTTCTTGTAGCCAAAAAAAAAAAATTCACACTTTTTTACTGGGTAAGGGCTTTCTTTTCAGGTTTATTTTTTTTTCGTCTTCCAAAAAATATTCGTCACACTTTTTCTGTGGAAGGGGGGGGGGGTTCAACTTTTCCTTTCTTTTGCGTTTTCTTTTCTTTCTTTTCTTTTTGCGTTATCTTTTGAAGCTTTTTGCCTGCTTGTGTATATATCTATAAATAGGGTAAAATGTTGCCCTCTTGTTTGTTTGCAGGTGGTGCTTGAAATTGGCTTTTCGGTTTCAGCACAACTTCCGGTTTCTGCTTTTGCTTTTTTTCTCCTTCTAAAAAATATTCGTCACACTTTTTTTCTGTGAGTGTGTGTGTGTGCGGGGGGGGGGGGGGGGGGGGCAGGGTCAACTTTTAAGTCGAGCCTTGACTTTCGCTCCCGTATATACACCATTTTCCATAAGCAGCCGGGAAAGGAGGAAAATACTCTCAAACCAGTTCTCTCGGCGGCCGACCAGCGTTGCCTGTGCGCGCTGGGCTGTTAACATCGCTCGGCACGGTGTGCTCCGCTGCGTAGTTCAGGAGTATTTCGCACCGCGTGCTTAGTTTTTGCGGAACTTTCAACTGTTTTAGCCAATGCTGCGATGCCGTTCAAGGCGCAAACGTCGCTTGGTCAGCACTGCGTGGTGGTGGGTTATTGAACAAGCAGAGAAAGCGAGAAACAGTCGCTGACAGCACGCATGTGCACGACACTGCCTGGAGAAAATGCAGTGCGGTTGCGGCGTGTTTTTGCTGCATCGCTTCCCAACGCACACCGAGTTGAGATATCGGTGGATGCCGTTGATAAATCGCAACGACTTTGTACCAACGACCAACTCCAGGGTTTGTTGGGTGCACTTGGACGGCAAGCGGACGGAGCAAAGTCCATTTATCACATGCAAAGCTGCGACAGGGAACGGAACCCCTTGAAATGTTAGAAGCAACTTTATCCTTTGCAATACAGCATTGATTTATTGGTTGATTGATTAATTGATTCATTATGGTGTTTAACGCCCCGACGCTTCATGGGTGATGAGGCGCGCCGTAGTGGAGGGCTCCGGGTTAATTTTGACCACCTGGGGATATTTCACGAGCGCCGATACAATACAACGTTACAATAACTTCTGGTTGCTTGTAGTCAATTGCTTGTTGCTGGTTGCTTGTAGAAGAACATGTCGGTGCAGGACGTTTCGGGTCAGACCTTTCGGTGCACGGACATTGCGGTGGGTGGACCACGAAACAACCTGAACGCCCTTTGCCAGTCTAAGAATCCCCCTCTCAAAACAACCGCGCTATTTGCACTCGTGTTCACAATCCCTCCTCTCAAATACACACGTGAGCATTTGCCCCCGTCCGTGTAACCTCGACTGCGCCCTCTCCTCAGCGAAAACGAGGGGGGTTCGACTTTTGTTGTACCCAAGAGGAACAAAGGGGCAGTGCCATCCCTGCGCGGGACTATACAATGGCCTCCCTCTCCCCCCAGACACAACAGCAACAAACGGGTATTACAGGGCGTGCGCGAGGACGTACAATGCGTGCACGTGCTTTCAAAAAGGTCTGTTCTTCCTCCACGACAATATCGCAGGCTTGTCTGGAGAAAAAACGCGGGGCAACAGTGTTTGAAAATTCAGTTTATCGTGACAACGCAGTTTACTTAAAACTTTTCATCAGATTTTCTGCATTTTTGGGGGCAAATGAATGTTTGTAAAGCTGCTTTCCTTGTAAAGGTAGAGTGCCTTTTATTTACAGCAAATATCATTAAGAATGCATTATACCGTAGTGAACACCACCCAAATGCCTTAGCTGATTTGCTTGCCGTAAAAACTCGAGGACCCTATATGAAACTTATGGTCCCGGATCTTATGGCCCTGGAACAAATGGTCCTGGGCACCTCATCGGGCAGAATGATTCCACAAAACCTTACGTTGGCTCTTTGTTTAAATTTGTTGCATCTTGCTGAAGTGGTGTATCGCCTTCTGTAACAAAAACTGTCAGTAAGCCATCGCTTCATTTTAGTATGCATTTTTGCGCAAATGCAAATGCATGGCGTAACACAGTTGGCCTGTTTCTTGTTATTTTTTATTTGTGTTTCCGCCGTTATTTTCCGGGTTTTCATTTCATTCTTTGTTGTAGATGTTTGAAAATACATTTTTATTTCTTTATATGTTTGTAATATTTTTACTTTTGAATTTCTTTGGTATTATTTATTTATTTATTTATTTATTTATTTATTTTGTATTTATAAAAATTCCGCACTACAATTTATTTCTATTTATGCTATCATAACTATTAAACCATTACATACGCTAATTATATATTTTCGCTAGTTCTTCCCACCCCTATCCGAGGTTTTCCTTGTCACCGCAACTACACTAACAGCAACTACGTCCAGGCACGGCCAGACTACGCTCCTTTCTCACTCAGGAAGGCAGTTTTTGTGTCCGGCCGTGTTTTAGGAAGGCCTACCTGTCGCGAGGAACCGCCGCGAGTAAGAGAGGTTGGTGACAGGCAGAGTTCCAAGACATATGCACGCCTGATTACGACTAAATCGCGCACCATCGGCTGGGCCGCTGGTCCAACGTGGCTATCACGACATTCAGCACCATGACAAATTTCTTCTAAAGAGGGCAACGAGGGCCAGCTCAAGCAAAAGAAATATTCTACCGAAGCGAACCACCTACACTACCCCCCGCCCGCTCCTTCCTGGCAAGTCTGGCGGCGTGGTGCATCAACTTTCATCGATCGTTGGCGTTTCATTGAACCATGACAAGTGATTGTCTTTGGTTCTCGCAATTTCTGGGAAGTAAAGCCATCAGAAAGACGAGCGAAAACATGTTTTCTTATTTGCGCAAATAAACTGCATATATTTGTACTCAAATGCAATTGCGAACAATAAAGTTTGTTGTTGATGGTGGGTGACCAGTTTCGATGAGCTCACCTGCTGCCCTTAGCAAATGTTACGCTCCCGCAACACACCGGCAAAATTAACAAATCATGTTAGCAGCAGTCCTCTGAACCTTGCAGCAAGAAACGATGCGTATTAATATCTACATTGCATATTTTTAGGGAAAAACAAAAGTATCTAAGCTGCAAGCTGCCAAATTATCAAGGTCGAAAATCTTTATTAGCGCCGCTTCGCTTGATACGAACTGCAGATATCCAAGCCTTTCAGGTGAAGAGCGCCGTAACTTTCAGGTGAAGAGCGCCGTAACGCAGCTTAGCTAACGAAATAGGCCATTCATCGTGTAAAATTCTTTTTTGAAATAGCGATAAATCGGCGAGCGTACAGCTCTGTGTTGTCTGATATTCAGCAGTACCGGCCCACTCACATTTTCGATACTTCACATAACCTAAATAATACTGCCACTCTAAATAGGCTCCCCGCAGAGGCCTAAGTGGCATTCGCTTCACAAGCTTTAATAAACAGAAGAACAAAGCAAAGGAAGCACGGGAGAACATACACGTACGACGACAAATTTGTATGCAGCATTGAACTCAAGTAAATTCTGCCTTAGCAAATATACTATACAGGGTGATCAAAGTTAAGTCGACAGGTTTCTTTTAAATTAGGCGTTTAATTTTACGTGAAGACCACCTTTACAGTGAGGTTATGCGTCCAGGGGGACGCAGAATGAGGTGCTAAATTTTAATGTCGGTGGCTTAATTAACTAAAATTTAATAATTACTTTTTTGTGGCTCCAGTAAGCAGGCATGTTTGTATTGAGAAGTTCCATGTAGTTTCATTTGGCAGAATTCTTCTAGAGCATCGGTACTCCGAGATATCGAACTGCGAAGTTTAATTACCGTTCGCATGATTACGCATGCCAGACAGTGACGACCACCGGCGCAAAGCTCCTCCCCTTTGTTCTGTTTCGGTTGCGGTTCTGAGTACTGCAGATTGCGATAACGCCAGACAAGACTGAAAGGGTACCAGTTTTCATTTTATCCTGCGCCTCCTCCTCGTTATCGAACTAAACACCGTACACAGCAGGCGCGTCACAAAAGGGAGGAGCTTTGCGCTGCTCTTCGCTGTCTTGCATGCGTAATCATGCGAACGGCAATTAAACTTCACGGTTCGACATCTCAGAGTACGAATGCGCTAAAAGAATTCTGTCAAATGGAACTTCGTGGAAACACGATTGCCTCTAAATTTTCAATACAAACATGCCTGCTTACTGCGGCCGCTAAAGAGTTAATTAACAATTTAAAGTAATTAAGCCACGGACATCTATATTTACCACCTCACTGTGTGTCCCCCTTGGTGCATAACCTCACTGTAGCGGTGGTCTTCACGCATATCTAAGCATCTAATTTTAAAAATAAATGTCGACTTTACTTTGATCACCCTGTATATGGACAGATGCAAAATACATTGTGCACAAATACAGACATATAACTATAAATACACTGACCCCCTCTCTCCTTCTCTCATAGAGGCGCTCATGCATAGGTGCAGTAGTGGTGGGACCATTTTTCCTACTTTGTAGTTTGGACCATTTGTTCCTCGACTATTTGTTCCCGGACCTTGAGTTCCGGGGCCATTTGTTCCGGGACCATTTGTTCCGGGACCATTTTTTCCGCGACCGGCCTATGGTGCGAGAAAATCAACACGGCCGCTGTTTGAGCCAGCGCGCGTGCCCTTGTCATACCCGTGAATTCAAGTGTTGAAAAAAAAACAAAAAAAAAAAACAAACAAACAAACAAAAAAACAAATTGAGCGAACGCGTGCCTCAAACGACCGCGTAATTCGCGGGTCGAGTGGGAGAGGGCAGCAATCGTTGGATGACAGAGACTAGAGCAGTGCGGGGGCCAGAATTTCTAGGCCCGGCCCGACCCCGCCTGATAGAAACACGGCCAGGGCCAGGCCCGAGCCCGACAAAACATTAAGATAAAAGCCCGAGCCCGGCTTGAGCCCGACACCATTCATTAAAAGAAACCCGAGCAAGCGCACTGTCTTTTAAGCTCAGCCCGAGTCCGCCAGACTCCAAACATGAGCCCTCAAATTTTGTTCTTTTTAGCCTAAAATAGGCTTAGAAGTAGTATATTGAATTTACACTTGTTCAATACTTAGACCTATATCTGTACAATATAAATATCTTGACCTAAAAGATGGATCTTTACGGAAAATATTGGTAAAAGAGGCGCTGCATTTGCGACAGTCTCCGAACTTAAAGCACAATGAGGATCGCTTAAATGATGCCGATAAAAGTGGATATTTTTATTTATGCATTTATTGGACAGATATGCCACATTTCGTTATTTCATTCAATTCGTTTCCCAAAGAACTCTTTTCCTACTTGTTTTTGACGCCAGCACAGTCTGCCGAGAGCTAGTTTAACTTGTACTTCTCTCAATTTAATTTGACAAGGTTCGTTGTCGGTTTGCACCAGGTGTCTATCCAACCTAAGTTCCTCCCATGCTCACAAAGTTTTCTACTCAAAAAGTCGCTTTATTGGCAAAAAGGTATTTGTATAAAAAGCTTTAAGAAAGACACAAGGGTACGTTAGCTAATTTTTGGTGTTATGGTCTGCACAAAGTGCAATGTCCAGGTCACATTTCTTCTTTTTTTTTAGTTTGAAAAACAGAGGAAAGAGACGATCATGTACTCTACTACCAGAGTGCTCTCGATTTTGTGACCCGTTCTCTCCCACTATGCTGATGAAGCCCATGCGTTTTCTTTTGTTGGCTTGAAGGCTTTCTGAGTGCAATACGTCATTTTGTAATTTTTTTAGCATCGCCACGGTGACAGACTGACAGCACTTCGCTTTTTTTGTTTTCATTTCACCCAAATGATCAATGAGCCGAATTTTTTGTTGTCAACATCCTCAATTTGCGGCCCACGACTGCCGGTATTCAGGGTCTGCCCGGGCCGGCTCGGCCCAAAAAGTGTTTTTGTTCAAGCCCAAGCCTCGCCCGGGCCCGAGACAATGCGCGCTGCCCGGCCCGAGCACGGCCCGTGGGCCGGGCTGGGCACGTCCTTTTGGACCGTCCCGGGCCCGAGCTGTGCCCTAACTAGAGAACTACCCAGGCCGCAATTTCTAGGCCCGGCCCGAACCTGCCTGATAGAGACACGGCCCTGGCCCGGCAAACTTTTAAAATGTGGGCCCGAGCCAGACCTGAGCCCGGCAGAATTTGATAAATTAAGCCCGAGCCCGCCAGACTTGTTAAAGGCCCTCCCTAGTCCGACAGACTATAAACATGAACTCGAAGAAGTTTGCTGTTAGCTTAAAAAGCGCAAGCACAAAGCGAATACGACTAATGTGGATTTAAATTTCCATTAAACTTGGACCGAACTTTGTACCACTTCAATATCCTCACTTAGAAACTGTTCTTTTAGTAGTCATGAACTCCAATTGCCACTTCGTTTGCGAGTCTTCGAAATAAAGAGACACCGAGGATACTTTAAATGATTCGGAGCAAGTGGATAATTTTTTTGCAATATTGAAATTCCTCAGCAGATACTGCAGCTTTCGCTGTTCCATTGCTTGCTGAAATTTGAGCGGACGATGCGTCCGGTTTCACCACTTCATTTAAGTATTTTCCCCTAGTTACGTTGGCAGCAATATTTTATTGGCACTTCTGTTCTTTTTTGCCTCTTTTCATGGGTTTGAAAAAATTCTTCCCGGAAGAAATCATGGGCTCTCCTTCAAAAATTGGTCCTTCAAACTCTGCACATAGTCCAAAGTCCAGGTCACGTTTGTTCTGTTTGTGTTTGTTTGAAAAGAAAAGGGAAAAGTCAATCGTGTTGTACTGTGTGGCTAGAGTGCCATCGTTTTCTGGCCGACTCTCTCCCACTATGCTGATGGGTCCCAGATATTTTTTTAGTGATGTAAAGGCTTTCTAAGCGGAATCGCCTTTTATCATGTCTTTTAACAGCGCCGTAATGAATTTACACTTCGCTTCTTTTTGTTCTCACTTAACCAGAAACATCAACAAAAATATTTTTGTTGTCAACAATTTATAATTTGCGGCACAGGATTGCCGGGCCTGAGGGATGGCCAGGGCGGCTCGGGCTGGCACGGCCCGAAAATTTTAGTTCAAGACCGAGCCCGGCCCGGGCCCGAGAAAATGAGTGCTACCCGGCCCGAGCCTGCCCCGCCAGTGCACTACGTCAGACTACCTAGCTACGCCACCGCACCCAACTGTTTCAGGGCTGGGCCCTTGCAGTGCGCTGTTTTGTCGTGTGCTGTTTTGTCGCCGTGCTATTTTGTCGTGCGCGCTTTTGTCGCTGGGCTATTTTGTCGCTGTGCTTTTCTGTCGTGTGCGCTTTTGACGCTGTGCCCTTCTGACGCTGTGCTGTTCTGTGGCGTGCTGTTTTGTCGCGTGCTGTTATGGCGGTGCTCTTCTGTCGCGTGCCCTTTCGTCGCGTGCTGTTCTGTCGGTATACCGCCTCCGAAAAAGAGTGCCTGGCAATCATATGGGCCATTTCAAAATTTCCCCCATACGTGTATGGTAGACCGTTCAAGGTTGTGACAGACCACCATGCGCTGTGTTGGCTCGCCAATTTGAAGGACCCCTCTAGCCGTCTTGGGCGGTGGAGTTTGCGCCTGCAAGAGTTCGACGTTACAATCAATCGTCTACAAATCCGACAGGAAACACTCCGACGCCGACTGCCTGTCCCGCGCTGCTGTCGACCCACCAGCACGACTGCGATGAAGACAGCGCGTTCTTCGGGGTTGTTACGGAGAGCGACCTAGCCGCCCAGCAGCGTGCCGACCTCGACTTGCGCGTAATGATCGACTACCTCGAAGGACGAAACGTCGCCGTGCCTAGAGCGTTCAAGCGGAACTTACCAGCATTCAGCCTCAAAAACTCCGTCCTCGTGAAGAATTTCAGCCCCGGAACGGGAACGAATTATCTACTTGTCATCCCCGCAGACCTTCGTGACGAAATTTTGGAAGCGTCCCACGATGACCCGTCTTCCGGACATCTAGGCACAGCTCGCACTATTGGAAAAATTAAGGCGAAGTACTTCTGGCCCCGCCTTACATCCAACGTCACCCACTACGTTCGGAGTTGCCGTGACTGCCAGCGACGAAAAACGCCGCCGACAAGACCCGCCGGGTTTCTGCAACCGATCGCCGTCCCGTCGAGGCCCTTTCAACAGATTGGAATGGACCTTCTAGGCCCGTTCCCTACGTCACGTTCAGAGAACAAGTGGATTGTCGTAGGGACAGACTACATGATGGGCTACGCGGAGACCGCCGCTCTTCCCAGGGGGACTGCACAAGAAGTCGCCAAGTTCTTTATTAACCAAGTTGTGCTGCGACATGGAGCCCCTGAAGTCTTAATCACGGACCGCATAACGGCCTTTACCGCGGAGCTGATGCAAGGAATCTTACGCTACAGCAACACGGATCACCGAAGAACGACGGCGTACCACCCCCAAACGAACGGACTAACGGAACGTCTGAACAAGACGATTGCGGATATGCTGTCCATGTACGTCGACGTTGAACATAAGACTTGGGACGAAGTCCTCCCAGTGCCGGATTAGGAAACTTTGGGGCCCGGGGCTACTGCGTCTTTGGGGCCCTAATGATGATGATGACGATGATGATGATGAAAATGATTCCGCTTTAATATGCGAAAATTTTCGAAGCCCATGTTATGCTCTCTGATCAGTGATAAATTATACATAATTTTACGCTTTCCGGAAACTAATCTCTTGGCTTCATGTCTAGTATTATATAACGTATTTTAACAGGCGTAAAAGTTAGTATGGTTTGATGGTCGGTTCATCACAGATTCACAATTAATCGAAGCGCCGTGGCGGCCTGCACACGCCATAGTACAGAATAGTATTTTCTTACAAGGAGCATATTTTATTTAGCCTCTAAAGAGAGAGATGACTTTATTTGATGCCCGAGATGGGTTCTGAAGGGTAGACGACTTGGACGGTCTCCCTCCCTCATCCGTCAGCCAGGATTCCTTGGATCCTCGCCGCGGCTTCGGCCATCCGGACTGCTGTCAGTTGTGCCTCCGGTGTGGAGCTGAGCAGAACAGTCTCCCATTGTTCTGCAGTCTTAATTTTGTAGCTTCTAAGTGTATCTACTTGGATTTGCTATTATAGCCATTCGTATTTTTTTGGAGCTTATGGCAGGACCATATCATGTGGTGTAGGTCGGCTCTGCTGTTGCATAAAGTGCAGAGGTTTGAATAAAGGTCTGGGTAGCAGCGGTTGAGGTAAACAGGGCTCGGAAAAGTGTTCGTCTGCAACCGTCGCCACGTGACTGCCTCTTTCCTGGAAAGAGTGTGGTGGGCCGGTGGATATTTGCATCTTGATAACCTGTAGTGATTTATTATATCCCTGTATGTGACTAGTCTGTCTTTGTGAGATCTCGTAACGTGTGCTTGTTCTTGGCTTTCCTGCGACGTCTTGTGTGGGGATGATGGTGGTTGTGGTGGCGTCGTAGGCAACACAGCTCGGTTGACCAGAGCTCGAGCGGTTGCGTGGGCCAGTTCATTCCCCTGTAGGCCGCAGTGGGCCGGAGTCCATATCAAAAGAATTTTTCTTTGGTTAGGGGTCTTCTCTAACAACGAGGCTGCTGCAGGGGAGATCCTGCCTTTCGAGAAGTTAAGGATGGCGGACTTCGAATCGCTTATGATTGTGGTTGCGTGCGTAGAATTTATAGCAAGGGCTATGGCCATTTCCTCTCCCTGAGTGGGATGTTTGGCCGGCGTGGATGCTGACGTCACCGTGACGCCGTCATTACTGACGACTGCAATTGCCATGGCGTTGAGACAAGAGCCGCCGTTGTAGTAGTCGGCTGCGTCAACGTAGACAATCTCCCGTGGCTCACAATGGGTTCGGAAACGTTTGTCAAGGGCTCGTACTCTAGCTAGTCTTCTTTCCACATTTAGCTCTGGATGCATATTCCTTGGTAGTGGCGGGATGCGAATGTATTTTCGCCATTCGTGTGGGAGGTCAACTTCATTCGGGAGGGAACTTCCACTTCGGATTCCTAGTGACTGCAGAATGTGTCTTCCCGTTTTGCTTTGAGATAGCCGTTCTAATTGGGCTGTTTGTTGCGCTTCAATTAGTTCTTCAATCGAGTTACTGATGCCTAGTGCTTCGAAGCGTTCGTTGGGTGTGGTAACAGGTAATCCCATTGCTTGTTTATAAATTTTCTTAATTAAGCCATTAATTTTTACTTTCTCGTCATTTTTGAGCTGTAGGAAAGGAATGCTGTAGGTGATTTTACTAATTACGAAGGTCTGTACGAGCCGTATGAGCGTGTTTTCCTTCATACCTCTATTCTTGTTTGCCACTCTGGAGATGAGTCGCATGGTGAGCTGAGTGCTCTTCTCGAGATGAAAGATTGTCTCTTTGTTGTGACCATTCGATTGCAGTCGTAGGCCGAGGATTCTAATGGTGTTGACAACTGGGATCTTCTGGTTGTTGGCGTAGACGCAGATGTCGGGATTCGATGGGTCTCTCTTCCGTCCCCTACTGGTAGGCCGGTAGATGAGCAACTCGGATTTTTGAGGAGAACAGTCCAGTCCTCGTTCTCGAACATAATTTTGCACTATGTCTACTGCCTTTTGTAGGGTGTCTTGAATGTGGCCATCGCTGCCGCCGCCGATCCACAGAGTAATGTCGTCGGCGTACAGACTGTGGTGAAGGCCTTTGATGTTGCTTAATCTCTCAGGCAGGCCTAAGAGTGAGATATTGAAAAGAAATGGGGAGAGCACAGACCCTTGAGGTGTACCCCTACCCCCCAGGGCAAAGTCACCCGACTCAAGGTTGCCGACGGAAAGGGAAGCAGTCCTGTTTGTAAGGAACTCTCGGATATAATTGTATATTCGCTTCCCCGGGGCTATCTTGGCTAGCCCGTCTAGTATCGCTTCGTGTCTGACGCTATCAAAAGCATTGGTGAGGTCAAGACCTAAGATTGCCCTTGTGTCCAAAGGAGAAACTTTGTCGCCGTCGATTATTTGATGTTGGATTTGTAGCATAATATCCTGGGTAGAAAGCTTCGCTCTGAACCCTATCATAGTGTGCGGATATAGGTCATTGTCGTCCATGTAGTTGCTGATACGGTTAAGAACGACGTGTTCGAGGAGCTTGCCAATACAAGATGTTAAAGAGATTGGTCTTAAGTTGTCAATGTGAAGCTTTTTCCCAGGTTTAGGTATCATGACTATTTTTGCAGTCTTCCAGATTTTTGGAAGGCTGCCCCTCAACCAGCACTCGTTCATGAATTTAGCTAGCGCAGTGAGGGAAGGCTCGTCGAGGTTTCTAAGCGTCTTGTTGGATATGCCATCGGGTCCCGGTGTCGACTTCGTCCGCAGCTTTTGAACAACCGCACGGAGTTCCTCGACGGTGATTGGTCGGTCAAGTAACGTGTTCTCTGGTCCAGAGCTTTACGGGGGGATTGGAGCCGACGTACTTGTCTTTCATTATTTGTATGAGCTCGGTATTTGTCCCGTTGTGCACGTGGAGAATTCTGTTTAAATTTAATTGCTGCACGGTTTTACCCGACTCAGGATTCATAAGGCATCGCAGAATGTTCCATGTTTTGGGGAGCCCGATCTGGATGTCCATGCATTCACACGTTTCGTGCCATTGCTGGCGCGAGAGTAGATTAGCATGTTCTTGAATTTCGCAGTTTAATCTAGCTATTCGTCTTCTCAGGGTGCGGTTGTGTTTTTGCTTCTTAAGCCGTTTCTCTAATCCCTGTTTGGCTTCCCACATGTGAAGTAGGCGAGAATCAGCTGTCGCAAAACCCGCCTCCTCTGGTATGGTTTTCGTAGATTTCTCGACGTGCGCCTTCAGCTGTGCTGACCATGTGTCGATGTCGGTTATGTCCAGCATACCACCGTCGTGGTCACACTCAGCAAGTCTCAGGGTTCTGAAGTCGTCCCACTCGACAACCTTGATTTTGTGCCCTTTGGGTTTAGTTGACCTGCCCTTCGGGGGAGGAATTAACCGACTGTTTCGGCGGGTGAGGATGAGCGCTAGGCGGATGTGACGTCACGTTTGTTCCCAGCGCTCTCGCGCGGTATGTTTACATTTTTCCGAGTGCTGCCTACACGGCGTGCGCGCCGTAGAGATTCAAGTAGCCGCGTTGGACTTTAGCTGTCAACGCAAGTGTGAATGGTTGTCGCCATGTCAATCGTCGTTCAACAGCTCCAGCGTCTTCTGGCTCTACGGCTTTGCAATCAGCCGTGGGCGTTGAACTGTCCACCATCGGCCGACTCAGGTGAGCGCTCCTTTTTGGCGGGTTTGCAATCAGTTCGCATATCACCCACTGAAAAGCTCAATTGCTTTCTGCTCGCTGCAGTTATATTAGCGACGTTTACGAAATTCTTAACGGCGCGTTCTCACCGTCTTGCGTTATTGTCACTGTTTATGCTGCTCTGTTCGCGTCTGTCGGCGATCGCGAGCTGTTGACGGTTTGTTGCACGGCGCGGGAACGCATGCAAACCCGTCTCGCCCATGGCGTTTCTTTGTCTCTTCTTTAATGTGGCCTCATTAAAATCACTTGTTATCCTCGACGCTTTTTCTAGACAACGTGCCTTGTGCTAACCGTGTTGTAACGATCTATTGGTGAAGTTAGGAGCGTGACAGGACGCTGTTGGCAAGGTTTTCGTGTGTGCGTGTGGTTCGTGAGGGCGTTGCAACACACTGCTTTAGCCTGTTGCACTCGTTACTGCATCCAGCACTTTTGCTTGCCAGGAGTGCCTGCCAAGGGATGCTTACTTCGTTATGTGTTTTCATCTTTAATAGTGAGGCTAGTCGGCGTTCAATAACCGATGGAAATTCAGCGGGAACGACCCGGATAACGCAGGGCGGGCAAGAGCACTGCTGTGTGGTCTTCTCTGTCGTTTGACCATTTTTTACTGATCCTAGACTGTTTATTTACTGCTGCCTCATTGGTGTTTCATTCCTCATGTTCCGTTTCTTTCTCTTGCAGCATCTCTTGACTGCAGTCACGGTGCCCCTAGCCTGCCTGCAGCACTCCTCCTGCCATTCCAGTGGGAACTGATGTTCGCAGGCTACTTGTCACAACCTAACGGGTTCCCGCACTTGCCTGGCTTGTAATTGATGGTATAATTTAGATCCATCATCGCGTTCTCACTCTGTGCGTACATTTAAAGCGAGGGTTTACACTAACGTGGCAGTAGATAGCCATGAAGACAGCAGCGTGTGTACTGGGAATGCCAGTGAAAACAAAATCAAACGATTTACAGATCTATGCCAGCTTGACCGTTACAAGTCTTTCAGTGAGTATCAAAGCAATGAACAGCTGGGGATATCTCGTGTGCAGAATTGTGTTCTTCCTTCTATTTGTTATCTATTTGCTGGTATAAATTTAAGAATTGATAGTATGAGTAAGGTAGACAGAGAACAAAGTGATTGCGTTGCTCTTGGAAATACTTTACACGAAATAAAACTGCTTCCTGCGAGTTCGCACTGCTTAGTGCGGTAAAAAAGGTTCTGTATAACAAATAATTGATGCACCCAAACCCATCTGTGATGAACATACGTTGTGCATGGATTATTTAAGGGCAAGTTATTAACTCTGGCAAAGCAAGAAAGTGACCTCTTTGTTGTGCAGAAAACTAGTTTAGTAGTAATTTTGGCTTTTGTCTGGACAGTGTCAACAGGAATAGTAGCCTTGGCGCACAACTTTGTGGACACTTTCCTGTCACCTTCCTTCAATGCCAATACAGCGGCGGTGAAGACGCCTCGGCAATCGAAATCGCATGATGTCAGGCAGTTACTGCTTAATCATTCATTCTACCATGAGGAGCATCCTCTACAAGCCGTGAGGCCTTGCTCTGTTTTCTGCTGGGGCTCTTTTCGTTGCCAAGTGCCATGATCTTTTTGGGTAAAGCTCCCCAAAACAAAGTGGTCTTGTCCCTGTTGGAATTGTCATGTTG
This sequence comes from Haemaphysalis longicornis, assembly GCF_048455015.1. Taxonomy (NCBI): domain Eukaryota; kingdom Metazoa; phylum Arthropoda; class Arachnida; order Ixodida; family Ixodidae; genus Haemaphysalis; species Haemaphysalis longicornis. The sequence goes on along the minus strand of NW_027526407.1, from coordinate 207,821,494 downwards.
ATCATACTTTTCACCCACAGCTTTCCAGTTCATTCCACTTGTCTAACCACCATGTTCGTATAGGGAAATCTGGTGTCGAGCAGCTTGCATTTCAAAGGGAATAGATGCAGTAACTACATCAAGCACTAGCTGATTCTGTTGCTTAGTGCACTTTTCTGTGAGCTGTCCAAAGCACCACGAGGGAAAGCAGTGCTGGTCTTATGTGGTGTACTACTTGGGAGCTGCAAAATTACAATGCACCTTTTGATAATGATGGTTTAGGTTTATGGCGCAAGGCCGACATGGGCAAAGAGCACCAAACACCAAGTTATTTGATGAGGAGGGAAACCGAATAAAATCAATTAATGACTATGAGCACGGCTGGTTTAAAGGGCCAGGGTGAAGAACATGAGTGGTTAAAAGATAAATAAGGTGGCTGGTGTATAGGACCAGGGGTAAAACTATGGGTGGTATGAGATGAGTTGTAAGAAATGAACTTCTGATAGGAACTTAAAGGTGCGCTGAACAGAAAACATGGCATCGTCTCCTAAGAAGTATGACGGGTGTGGTGGAATATGTCTCGTGTGTAGTTGTGGGAAGTGTTTGTGTCATGTAATGTCGAGTGCCTTACATTGTATGAGGATGCGGATCACGGATAGGGCCTCTCCGCACCTGCTGCACAGAGATCTGTGAGATCCAGTGAGAAGGTGCGAGTGCGTTGCATGAGTGTGCCCTATCCGTAATCTAGCCAAGGCGACTTCAGTGTATCTATTACGTGTGTCGGTGGTGTATGGTCCTAAGTGTGGTTTTATTACGTGTAACTTGTTTTCTGTTTGTTCGCTCGAGTGTGTTTGCCATATTTTGCGATGTTGTTGTCTGATGTGTGGTTTCACGTTGGTGTCGGGTAATGTGGTTATGTCTACTGTATTCAAGAGTGTAGCAGCAGCAGCCATTCGATCCGCTGCTTCATTCCCGGCTATACCACAGTGGCCAGGGACCCAGCAAAGGACGAGTTCAATGTTGTGGACATACACGGACATAATACCCTTGATGATAAGATTTACAACGTGATTTTTTGAAGACTTTGTTGACGACAATGCCCGCACAACACTGAGGGAATCTGTATAGATGATGGATTGTGGGATGTGGCTTTGAAGTACAGCTGAACCTCGTTATAAGAGACACTGATGTAAGAGACAAATGGGTATAAGAGACACTATTGACCCACATGGTTGGCTGCCCTATCTTTCCCATTAAATCGACCTCTTTTATAACAGACATCGGATGTAGAAGATTGGTTATAAGGGACAAGTCATCCTTGAACTTTAATCAGTAATCTCGCTTGTAATAGACATTTTAACTTCAGACGCAGTGCCACCAGTCACTAATTGCAGTTGCTTCCATCCTGGAAGCACAGGTGGACGACAGACGCCTGCAGTCACTATTTATTATAACTTCAGCAAACACACAGTGGTTCAGTCAGTTAGGAAATGACGATGAGAAGCCCTGCCAATGGAAATGCAACTTACAGAAGTGGTTGAAGCTTACTGCCATCCATTGGATGGAGCGCGATCGCACATGCGGGTTCTCCCACTGGCATAGCTCCCAATCAAAAAGCATCGCAGATGTTGAGTCCTGCAAGCATAATGAATAGCCTGAGCACACAGCGGAAGAAGCTGTGCGCTCCGCCTATTCATCAGGCTTGTGAACTCAACATGTACGATTCATCTTCCACAAATGAGGAAAGAAAAAAAAGCTTGCAGAATCGGTTGTAAAATATACAGTGTAAATACAGTCATGAAGCAAACAAAGATTCAGAACTGTTTCATAAATTCTGGGGGCCAAACATAAATTACAATGAATCTTTTGAAACATGCTGTAGCATTCTTTTGAGCTTGTTTTAGTCATAGGGTGCCCACATTGAACTAGGGTCTGATTAGTAAGTGAAAACATGGTACCCTGCTTATAAGAGACATCTCGTATAAGAGACAGAAACTGCTCCCCGGTACGTGTCTCTTATAAAGGGGTTCAACTGTATATGATTAACAACAAGAAGTAGACTGTTTCATGCGCGGCATGCGCGCTGAAATAGAGCGACCACACCCTTGGTTTGCAAGTGGGAAAACTGTTTATTAGCCGCTACCGCGCGCGCTCGTCTCCCCCGCCCAGGGTTGCCAGGAGGGGCAGATCGCCGCACTGTGTCTGGTGGAGGTACATCCTTTCTCTTTAGGTCACGTAGTCTGTGAAGCGTGCCGGTGCCCTGCGTGTCCTTGTGGTTCTTCGAGGAAGTGGGTCGGCTTCTTGTGGTGCATGGTGTGGCGAAACCTGCGGCTGGTCAGTCACCACACACGGGTCCTTCGGTGGGCGATGCACCATAGGTGAGACTGGTGCCGCTGGACTGCCTGGTGCAGGGTGCGGACTCGCTGGTGTACGTCCTGTAGGTGGCAGAGTTGTTGGTGGGGCTTCGTAGCCCTCGTTTGCTGTGAAGGCACATGGCTCGAAGGGTTCGGAAGTCTTCATGAGATGCTGGCGGTTCCTTCGGTAGCGCTGACCTTCTTCGGTGTAGACGATGTATGACCGAGGGCCAATGCAGCGCTCAACTCTGGCCTTAGGGTCCCATACTTTGTCGTTTCATATTCTAACAATGTCTCCTTGGGCGAGTGGTGTGAGGGACTGACCCTTGCCGAGGCTTTGTGTGTGCTTCTTGACCAACTGTGTTGGATTTGCTGAGAAGTCGGGGAGCCTTCCCCTGAGGGACCGTCCCATGAGGAGTTGGCTAGGGGAGCGTCCATCCACCAGGGGCGACACTCGGTAATTTAGGCGAGCCACTTAAAAGTCCTCGCCAGCGTGCTCCGTTTTTTTCAGCAAGCGTTTCACGACTTGAACACCTTTTTCCGCTAGCCCATTTGCCCTGGGAAATTTCGGGCTAGAGATGGTATGAGTGAAGTCACATTTAGCGCCAAACTGTTTGAATTTGCGAGATGTGAACTGGGGCCCTCCATCTGTGCAGACTCCATGGGTATTCCGTGGCGGGAAAACATCATTGCTAACTTGTCCACTACCACTTGACTGGTCGTCTGAGGCAAACGTTCCACTTCTAGGTAGTTAGAGTATGCGCAGTCGGCGACCAAGTAACACTTGCCCCCATACTCAAACAGGTCGACTCCAATTCGCTGCCACGGCTGAGCTGGCACCTGCCTCGGCAACAAAGGCTCCGGAGGTTGACGATAGGCGAACTGACGGCATGTAGCACATTGGCCAACACGTGACGCTATATCGGAGTTCATTCCAGGCCAATACATTAGGAGGCGTGCTCTAGCCTTACATTTGTTGAGTCCTAAATGGCCTTCATGTAGGCGCCGTAGCATGTCTTTTCGAAGACTCTTTGGGATGACCACCCTGCTGCCTCGTAGAAGCACACCGTCAACATATGATAGTTCCGATGAGAAGGGTGCAAGTTCTCCCGAGACCGGTTGCCCTTCCTGGAGGGACTCCGCTACTTGGCTGAGGTATGGATCATCTAAGGTGGCAGAAGCCAGTTCAGTCTTTGTGTTCTCACTTACTATGCTGGCCAGTACGCTGGTCACATGGATGGACACGTCTTGTTCACACTCTGGGCTGCACGGTTGAGTCCCCTGAATCCTTGACAGTGTGTCTGCCAAGAGCAGCTGCCTCCCAGGAACATACTGTAACGTAATATCAAAGGGCATTAGTCTGAAAAAGTATCGTTGCAAGCGTGGGGGCATTTCACTCAAGTTCTTCTGCGAAATGGCAAGCAAAGGTCGGTGGTCCGTTTCGACAATCACAGGGAACCCCAATCACAACGAATTCTCTAAAGCACTCGCATGCAAAAGTCGCAGCGAGAACCTCCTTTTCGATTTGTGCATACCTTGTTTCAGCACTTGAGAGCACCCTGGATGCGTAAGCCACTGGGCGCCAATCTTGATTGTGAAGCTGAAACAGTGCAGCACCTACAGCAAAGCTTGACACATCAGCTGACAGTTTCGTTTGCCTCGACGGGTCGAAAATTGCAAGCAATGGAGCTGACGTCAAAGCCCGAATAAGCTCCTTCCATTCCTTGTCATGATTAGCCTCCCATACAAACGCAACATCATTCTTTATTAACGACCTTAGGGCCTCAGTTCTCCTTGAAAGATGGGGTATGAATTTGCCAAAGTAGTTCGCGACACCCAAGAACTTTTGGACTTCCTGCTTGCACGATGGCCGTGGCATGTCAGCTACACATTTGATTAGACCTTCATCAGGCTTTATCCCGTCTTTGCTGATTCGGTCCCCCAAGAATTTTACTTCAGTTGTGGCGAAAATGCAGTTTTCTTTGTTTAGTGTCAGTCCTGCTTTTCTCGCTGCAGTCAACGCTGCACGTAGGCGTTCATCGTGCTCTTTCTTCAATGAGCCCAGACCAGAATATCGTCCACGTAGACACGCGTGCCTGGCAGGCCTTCGAAGACCTTATTCATCGCCTTCTGAAAGACTTCGGTTGCTGACGCGATCCCGAATGGAAGGCGCAAAAATCGGTACCTCCCGAACGGTGTGCTGAAGGTGCACATCTTGGATGTTTTTCCGTCTAGCGGGATCTGGTAAAAACCACAATTTGCGTCAAGCTTGCTGAACACCGCAGCCCCTGCAAGTTCTGCCTCTATTTCTTCACGACACGGTAGTTGGTAGTGCTCTCGTTTGAGGCTTCGGTTAATGTACCGAGGGTCCATGCATATTCGCAGACGACCATCTTTTTTTCGAGCAATTACAAGAGGGCTCACCCAATCTGAAGCCTCTTCCATCCTGCATATGATTCCTTCGGTGTTTATCTGGGCCAGCTCCTCCCGAAGTGGGCGCCGAAGTGCATGCGGCACTTTTCTCGGTGGCATAACGGTGGGCGGGGCGTCGTCCTTCATTGCAAGACTGTACGGTTTCCGTAGGCAACCTAGTCCCTTGAACAGTTCTGGGAACTCTGCTACAAAGTCAGTGTCGCCAGTTGAGACCGCCGACGAGGCCACGTCGTGTACTCGTGCAATCAACCCGAAGCGCTCGGACGAAGGCTTGCTTGCCTTTCTTCACTACAAAAAACAGTACGTCGTGTTGCTTTTTTCCTATTCGCAGTGGCAAGGTAATGGTGCCGAGATGGAGTATCTTACTCCCTTCGTAGCTCGTGAGTACTGTACTCGACGGCTGCAAGCGGCTTTGGATGCGCATCCTGCGAAAATACGAGTACGGCAGGACATTCGCCTGTGCCCCTGTGTCGACTTTCATTTCTGTTGCGTGCCCGGCTAGATCGCAGCTCACGGTCCAGTCCTTCCCCCTTGAAACGTTGCCGATTTGCTTGGCTAGGATTTGGAAATCCGTAGCGTCGGAGGTCTGGTCCGATGCCTCTGCCTTTGTAGCGGTGCCTATCTCATGTACGCCCCTCTTGCTCCTGCAGCAAGACGGAAAGTGGTTCCTCTTATTGCGGGAGCGTGCATGTTTTCCCCCAAGCTGGGCAGTGTCTCTTTTCGTGACTCCTGCCACAGTAGCCGCAGTGTCGACGGTGGCCTCCCGCGTGAGATTGTCCAGCAGCGCTTGTCGTTTTTTCAACCCTCTGCACGTTAGCTTCGCTTTCTAGGGAGCGGTTCTGTGCGGCCGCCACTTCCGCTGCTTTGCAGAACTCGACTGCCGTTTCCAAAGTTAAGTCCTTCTCGCGCAGTAGTTGTGCGAGTAACTTTTTGTCGGCAATTCCACACACTATTTGATCTCTGACCATAGACTCCCTTAGTTCGCCGAAATTACACGACTGTGCTTTTGATTGTATGTCGCGCAAAACCTGTTCGAATGGTTCGCCATCTTGTTGCCTAGAGCGCAGTATGTACCGCTCGAAGGTCTCGTTGCACCGTGGCGTGCAGTACTCTTCGAAAGCCTTGACGATAGCATCGTAGTCCTCTCGTTGCTCTGCCGTTAATGGGAATGTGTTGAAAACGTCAATTGCTTCTTGCCCGGCGACGTGAAGAAAAATGGCAGCCTTCTGTGCTGACGTTCGTTCTTTGTCCGGCGCGGTAGCTCTGAAGTAGAGTTCAATACGCTGGCGGAACTTCTTCCAGTTCTCCGCTGCTCCTTCCGACAATACAAGCCACTCGGGGGGGAGGCAGAAGGTCCATCTTGTACGCTTAGTCCGACAGGCTGTGCACTTCTGACACCATGTTTCTGACACCATAAGCCTCTGCTGTAAAGATACTTGTATTACTGTTAAGAGTTCTAGTGACACTAAGGCCGGGCCCATGCGCCGCGCAGGACACCGAGGTGTAGTTTTAGAGGCATCCAAACAAAATTCAGAACACTGATACTTCTGCTGCAAATATAAGAAGTGCTGCAGATTTGCACATGTGGGAGCTCGGTTTTTATCTACATGTGTGAAAGATGTGTCGCATGATACAGGGCGGAGATGCCATGGTGCTATAAAATCAGTTAGAGAACTTTGGATTGTATCTAAAAAGGAGACAGCAAGCTCTGACGCTTCCTCTCTAACTCTGTAAGAGAAGGGCGCAGAGAACGATGGTCGATTTAAAAGGAGTTCAGTCATCGATGTATCATGAAAAACTGATTTAAAAGGATGGCGAGGCATGGATGAAATTTTAAAAGCATAAAGGAAATCTGTGTATGCTCGCGGACATTGTATGTTCCATTTGTTGCACTCTACATACATGCTTTCAACTGGACTAGTCCGGAAAGCACCACACGCCAAATGGAGCCCTAGATGAAGCACAGGGTCCAGCATTCTGAGGAATGTTTGAGTGGCTGACCCATAGACAACGCTACCGTAGTCCAATCGTACAATGCACCTTTTATGTCGTCATATAGGGAGCCTCAATTTTTATGCTGCAGTGCAAATCATGCGAATGCATGTTTGTAAATATCCATTCCACCAACAAATTCACGGCATGCCTTGACAGTAAGCGCAGTTTTATGCATCTAGATAATCACCTGTACCCATTTATCACAGGCCTGCAATGTGCACATGGTCAGATTTAAGCACCCTAAATGTAGCAACTGTAACCGACCGTAACACACAATCTTGAAAACGCTACCTTATCAACGCGAAAGCAATATGTGGCCCATTGACTAAGCAGCCACTATCCGCTGTCTGTGCTAGCACAACAGCTCCTAAATTGGCCGGCAGTGCAAAGAGTGAATCGAGTTCAAAACAACTTTGGGAAGAGTTGGAACCGCATGGGAACCAAACCCAGGACGTCCCTAGTGCAAGTCCAGCATTACATCCTTGACACCACTATAGCTCAGTGGCTCTAGCTGACTAAAGGTGGACCCAGGGAGCGCATTGTGACCTTAAACTGAAAAAACGCCCACAGGTACAAGCAACCCGAGATACAATGAGTTTGAAATTTCTCGGCGATTCATTAGGCCACACGCTCAAGCTACAACACATAGCCATAACATCCCCACTCAGGTGAATTGGCCAGTCACGATGATAGCTGCTGTCAGAAGCTCACGGCTGTTTCACCAATCCCCGTTTGTCTTAAAACAATGCTGCTTAAATTACACACTGGCCAACTGCACCTCGTCGAGTATATTTTACGCTCCTGGCATTCTAAATTGCCTTGTTTAGTGTTAAAGAACTACGTATTTTATCACATGTGAAGACTGCCATTTCTGTTCGAGCATTTTGTGCTTTCAACCTGAATGGGTTGACTCTCATCAATTTAACACTGGCTGCGCACTTTGATTGTGGTGAAATAAACAGAAAACCTGGGTAGAGCCAAAATACTGAAGAGTAAATTATACTTGGCTTACACATTGCACGGCGTAGCTGTAAACGTCAAAATTCGACTTTTTAGGTTTCATGTGGCAAAGCTCGGCATAGCTTGGGCCAGCTATGAGGTGTACTGCAGTGGAGGGCTATAGGTTAAGTCAGGCCACCTATGAATCTTTTGACACGCTTCGAAAACTTGGCACACGGGCATTTTTTTGTTCTACCTCAACCAATGCTTTGGACTTAGGCCAAAACGTTTTGTACGGGTGAAACTGCACTATGCAACTACAAATAAGAATTGAACCAACTTACTGTTGTGTCCCTTCGAGAATCCAGTGCTTGCCTAATATCGAAAATTGCATCCAGGATTCCAGCAATTGATTAAAGAAATGTACTTGTATGTCCAAGGGACGAGCTCGAATAAAAAGTTACCCTTCTTTATCTGCATTACTTGCATATTTATTTTTGAAAATTTTTAGCACGAAAACAACAAAACAGTACGAACAGGCAGTGCTGTCACTTTTCGTGCTCTCTCCCGTGCTTTGTTGTTTTTGCACTGTTTATTATTTTAAAAAATACGCCAAATTTGCCATTTTAGTTGGTTTTGGTTGTTTTTATGTTATGCTGTGTTGCCAAGGAAACTGTAAATGTCACCTCCAAGAAAAAAAAAAAGAATACCTAGCATTTGTAAGTGTACGCTTCTTGATGGATAGGAACTCTCACTATGTGAAAGTGAAGCCAAGAAAACACCAAAGTCGTCACAAACACTGAAGAATGTTTATTGACATGGCATCACATCACTTGCTGGACATGCAACAAGGCCCCATAACGCTGCTCACACAAGAGTGCAAAGCATGCTTTGTGGCTAAGACCACTTGATAAAAATACACACACGCACTTATCTGCCCCAAGGTGACCCTGAATGCAAATGTGACGTGCGCAACTGGATATCAACAAAGGAGTTTGGGTCAGTTTGTGGGATAAGTGAAAATTGTGGACAAAAGTCGAGGGCACTGTCATGTGTTAGATGATGAGACTGCTTGCACAAGACAGGAAGGACCAAAGGGTGCTTGCTCAGTATTGTATGGCTCTAAATAGGTGCAGATTGCTCCTCACTGGACCAAAAGTGCTGGAAGACCCCTGATTTTAAAGCAAAACTTTTTGTCTCACCAGTGGAATATGCCATGCCAAAAAGGCATTGCAGAAAAGCCAACTTTGTGAAGTGCAGAAAATGAAACGCTTCCTGTAGTCGGAAACGAATCAGGACCCTCGCGGTGTCAAACCAACATCTATTCCGTGACACCATTACAACATGGCCGAAGCAGTTTGAATTTGGATAGCGGTGCATCAACATGCAAAATTAGACAAAAATAGTGTACCTCGCAATCTAACGACGACGACAGTTGAACACGAAGCTTTCGTCACGCAAAATCAAGCGGCGAAGTTTCAAAGCCACTGCGAACAAAAGTCCAAACTGCGTGCAAGTCAAAGTGATAGCTCAACGAGTCAATGTTTAAGCTCAGATGACAATAAAGCAAGGAATCCCTCACGAGAAAACTGAGTTAACCATTGTTGACGTAAGACAAAGGGGTGCTACTTGTAATTATGGCAATTAACGAACTCATGAAAGAACAAGTAACAGAGAGCAATGATGAAACTGACAACAGCCACAGATTTGCACATGCCTATTGCAGAGAAGGAAATCTCGAGAGGCACTGTCTGGACAGGAAAGGGAGCAGTAGAGGAGCACAGCAGTTGCTTCTGAACCTTCCCACGCAGCCGAACAGGGGCGGAGAATAAGGCAAATGGACGAAATTAAGGGTTGGGAGTCTTAGTAGCCACTGTACTTTCCTGTCAACCAGGCGTGTGGCTGGATGGTATAGATGAACAGCAACGTGGGAGCTAGAGGACTGCTTGCTGGCGACACTACTACCACCCAGTAGTCTGTACTCCACAGTGCACAGTAGGAGGAACCAAACTGGAAGTGGGACTGCAAATTGCCATCATTTTACAAATGAAAAAAGTGCTGCGTGGCTGTCACAAGTCAATGTCAATCACCCTTAGAGGGAAGGTGCCAAAACCCCTTTGAGAGAAGATGAAGACACGACTTTGGATCTTGTGGCTAAAACTTAACCATTCATGTAGCGCCCCACCGTAAAAGGGGATTGACCTTCACTCATTTCCTGAAATAAAGTTTAAAAGAGGTTCATCCCGGGCAGTTGCCACCCGCACCCTTGAGTAGTATGGTGGAAACACACCTCAATCTTTGCTTTAAGGAGGTCGTTTACCGCGCTGTCTACCAAAAAAGTCAAATTCTTTTTTTAAGGGGGCACACTGGTTTTAAACCAAAAAAAAAACATGGTTTTTACAGTTAGGACGATAAAAATCGAGAAATGGGTGTGATTTTTCATTGAAACTGTAGATATGAAATTTGTTTCTGTGTAAAACAACTATATTCGAATTTATTTGGATTTTTATGTTTGATTTTTTGACAGCCTTTGTAAGGAAGGAATAAAAGTAAAGGAAAGGCAGGAATGTCAACCAGTCTGTGGCCTAGTTTGCTATCCTACACGTGGGGAAGGGGAACAATGGGAAAAAAGATGAAAAGCAGTAAAAGAAGGGGAAGGTAAAGAGAGAGCGTGTAAAAAAACTGCTGGAGGGATGCAGCTGAACAACGTACCGGTGAACTGTGCACAAATCAAGGACTGACTGCCATAAGACTAACATTATCATAATATATGGTCTGTAGCAGAAGTAACAGCTGTTAGGAGTTTAAGCCTGGACGGCAACACCAGTTTTTCTGGTTCCCACCTTCTAGGCACAAACTTCAAATGGTTGTAATCTCTGCAACAGAATGATAATGTTAGTATTATTGCACTCCTTGACTTGTGCACAGTTCACTGGTACTTTGTTCAGCAGCGTCCCTCCAGCAGTTTTTTTATAAAGGCTGTCGTAAAATCAAACATAAAAATCCAAATAATTTTGAATATAGTTGCATTACACAGAAACAAATTTGATAGCTATATTCAGAATGAAAAACTACATGTCCCCCAAATTTATCGTCATAACTGTAAAAATAATGTTTTTGATCAAAGACCGATGTGCCCCCTTAACTCGAAGCTTTCACTCTTGCAACTTGAGTCAAAATCCAAACTGCTTCGACCGTGTCAGAATGGCGCAGCCTGACAGACAATGGTTTCATAATGCAAGGGACGCTGGTTCCATTATGACCACGGGAAGCGTTTTTTATTGAGGTGCTTGATGTGCTTTTGCTTATCATCCTCATCGCTTCGTGAAACCCACTGTGTAAAGTTAGCTTTCCTGCAGTGCATTATGTAGCCACATTGAACGCAATCAGTGAGGCCCTGAAAGCTTCACTTTAACAACAGGCGTTACGTGCCCGTCAAGACCCTCGTCTCACACCAAACTTCTCTTCACTAGCAGGCCCAGGCTAGAGCCCAGTCAGGAGGTGCTGCAAGGACATGACGAGAGTATTTCAGCACGGACCTCAAGATGGAAAGGAGGCGGAGCAAAGAGCAAGAAAAAGGCACCAGGAGGAGACTGCGAGCTCTGGGACGAGCAAGTTAGGTGTGGTGCTGTCGGGACACTGATGTCGCAACCCAAGCTTGGGCACAAACAGAGCAATAGCGCAGTTGTTCCAGCCTCCTCTGGAACAGTGATTCAGCTTCTCACAACTACCATCTTAGCGACCATGACTGCTCCAAAAAATGGGTCACAATAGCAGTGAAGAACCTTTCACAAATACTGGACTGCAACCCAATAGATAGTATTCACTGAAAAGTTCAGAGGGAGATTTCTTCACCCGACAACACTGGAAACCACCACCTCTGTGCCTGCGCATTGTGCCCACACCTCGCAGAAAAAAGAAAACCCCGCCGCATATCGTCTGCACCACTTCAACCCCATTGTCGGCCGCAGTATTAACAGAAGACCTATTAATCACACTCAAATTACGTGGTGGTGCTCTCCATGCCCTCAAGAACTTTGCATCACTGGAGAATGAAACTGCGGCTGTGAACGAAAGCGGCACGGCATGCAAGAGGCAACGCTGCAGTCGCTTGCGACGACGGATGTTGACACTTGCCCACTTGTGTGCCACACCAGTGAATACAACCCATGAAGTGCATGAATGTTGGTCAAATTCAGCCAGTCACAATAAACTAACATTTCACATGCCCGAGCACATCACCGTTTCCAATGAAGGCAACAGACATGACGTGAACTTTTCAAAAACAAAGTTAGGGAAACTAGAAGGAATGTACAATTTCTACTACAAAACTCATCTAGGACAAACGGGGTAACACCCAAGACGGAGCAAGCTTCTGCGATGAAAATGTTTGACAACAATTCCGAAGGACAAATTTTTCTTATTTCCTTACTTCCAAGTTTCCCACAAAGGTGTGCAGTTTTCCTTTGTTACTGTACGGCCGCACTTCAGAACGTTGTCGAACTTTTCGTTCACAGAAGGCATGCATCTCCATTCAGCTTGGACCCCTGCAACAATTGGCCGCTAAGTGTGCCTATCAACTACCGTGATAAAATCCTTGGTACTTGCATGAAGAGTACACACGTAATGAAAGACACGAAAGGTACGAACTGGCGACAGGTTTACCATGTTTCTTGTAGGCAGTTCCTCGTACTCCGAATTACTTGGTATATTAAACCATTTTTGCCGTATGAAGCTGCTCAACTTTACATGCTTCATTGTGGTGGGAAGAAGCTTTATTCCGAGTTAATTATTTTGAAGTGCAGCATAGTCCTTTTGTTTTCTGTCGACCTCATCTGCACTGAATTTCAATTAAAAAATGAGTGCCCGTCCACTGTGTGAAGGATGGCCTGCAAAGCTGGACGCAGTCCACGGAGTGCACGAAACAAAACACGTTTGTCGTAATTTGCGATGGAGCATCCTTCCTAGCCAATTAGCTGAATGAACCTCTGAAGGATCCGAGCTTTGTTCTTGCAGATAAACATGGTCCTACCTGTGTCCCTCCCGCGTCGTAACCATCTTACTCTTTGTGTAACGCCGGGTTCAGACTGTCGCCATAACTGTCGTAAAAACTTTAGAGAATCACGTCATTTCACGTCTCAGCCAAACGAACTCCTTCGAAGCTCAAAAAGAAATATGGGCTCAAGCCGGCATTCCCGCTGGGGAAGTTTCTCTTCTACCGGCAGGGATTCGCAGCTACTTGGCGAAGTGAATTTGAGCGCCAACAGTGACGGCGAGTTTCGGTCGTTTTAGGGGGCTGCCCTTTGGTAACCGTTACCTGGGCTTCGCGAGAGCGGCGTCTGTTTTTGTCCACGTATCCGAGTGAGCGAACACAGCAGGGACGAAAGGAAGAAAACGGAGAGACACATACATCTTACACACACAGGAAGATCCATACGAGCGGGAAGGAAAACGTACAGCCACATCTTTGTCCTGGAGAATAGAGCTCAAGGGCTTTCAGGTTTTAAATCGTTATGTGACGGATGCATGCCGTTTGTTTGGAGGACAAAGAGCAACAATTCAAGCGTTGGCCCGATCACAAGCGCCAATGGGCACAAAAACAACATAAAGCTGCTGGCGGCGCCGTTACCGCACCAAGTTCACCTCGTCGAGTAGCGACAAATCCCTCCCGGATGAACAGCAACTTGCCCGCTTGGAACGCCAGCGTGAACCAATATCACTTCATAGGGCTATCAGGGGATATTTTCGACGGCGTCTGTCACTTTTAAGCACGTGCACATGTCTGGCTGCCGGTTTACGCGTGCGCAGGTTTGTAGTGAAGAATAGTGGGAGGGAGGAGGGGGGCGGGCACGTGCAGCCATGGGTTTCTTGCCCGCCCTGATGGATTGAATGTCCGTTGTGCTGGTGTGAGGTTTAAACGCGGACATTAAACGGCCCAGTGGGATTCCGTCCACAGATCACGATGCGTCTTTTGCGTCGGTAGTCTGAACATAGCTTAACATACAAACCCAATCCGCTGTACCACTAAGGGCTCCGGACAGTTCCCACTGGGCCGTTTAATGTCCGCGTTTAAACCTCACACCAGCACAACGGACATTCAATCCATCAGGGCGGGCAAGAAACCCATGGCTGCACGTGCCCGCCCCCCTCCTCCCTCCCACTATTCTTCACTACAAACCTGCGCACGCGTAAACCGGCAGCCAGACATGTGCACGTGCTTAAAAGTGACAGACGCCGTCGAAAATATCCCCTGATAGCCCTATGAAGTGATATTGGTTCACGCTGGCGTTCCAAGCGGGCAAGTTGCTGTTCATCCGGGAGGGATTTGTCGCTACTCGACGAGGTGAACTTGGTGCGGTAACGGCGCCGCCAGCAGCTTTATGTTGTTTTTGTGCCCATTGGCGCTTGTGATCGGGCCAACGCTTGAATTGTTGCTCTTTGTCCTCCAAACAAACGGCATGCATCCGTCACATAACGATTTAAAACCTGAAAGCCCTTGAGCTCTATTCTCCAGGACAAAGATGTGGCTGTACGTTTTCCTTCCCGCTCGTATGGATCTTCCTGTGTGTGTAAGATGTATGTGTAACACATCAACCCCCACCCGAACCGCTTGATTAAGGAGGACAGCCAACTAGCCACGTAATTTTGACATCCAAATCTCGCACCAGCACCACCGGCATTTCAGTAGCAGCGGCAAGAAGCCTAGCTGTGCGTGCACGCCCCCCTTTTTTACCCGCAAACTGTGCACGCATAAACCGGCCACCGATGATGACGCATACTTAGGCGAAAATGTCGCTCGGAAGGCCTTCCAAGCTCAAAAAGAAATATGGGCTCAAGCCGGCATTCCCGCTGGGGAAGTTTCTCTTCTACCGGCAGGGATTCGCAGCTACTTGGCGAAGTGAATTTGAGCGCCAACAGTGACGGCGAGTTTCGGTCGTTTTAGGGGGCTGCCCTTTGGTAACCGTTACCTGGGCTTCGCGAGAGCGGCGTCTGTTTTTGTCCACGTATCCGAGTGAGCGAACACAGCAGGGACGAAAGGAAGAAAACGGAGAGGAGTGTCTGGCGAAGGCTGAAGGGGAGTACGACACGTGCGGCTATGGCGTCACCTCTCTCACTGCCTTTCCCTCACACGTATTATGCACCGCCACCAAGGTGTGCCCTCCCCCTGACACTTTCCCCAGACGCTGTCCCATTCTCTGCTAATCGAAACCACATGACGTTTGCGCGGGTGGTTCAAACACCATATGCAACAACATGCTCGCTGCTCAATTGTGCGGGGCTAATCCGAACCATGTGACTATTGCGCGGGAGGTTCGAAAACGATTTGCAACATGCTGGCCGGCGGCGGCGACGCACTACGAGGTAGCAGCAGAGTAACCCACGGCCGCCGCACGTTCACTGATAACACGAACACTTCCTGAGACTCGGCAGAAATGCGCCATGACCGAAAAGACTGCAGCTCGCGCTGCGCACATATTTCATATTAGGGAGTGTAGTAATCATCAGTGCATTTTTACGCCCATCGGTGCTTCAGTTTATTTTTCGCAATCATCTGATAACCGCACTACCGCCGTTAGCTGCTGACTGCGTAACTTGCCAAATGGGTATCGGCGGAGGCAAGGGGGAAAATAGTTGTGAAAGAGGGGCGAGCGGTGGTGAGGAGGAACCCCGGAGCAGCGCCGAGTAAATCGATGACACCGGAATGAAAACTGGGGGGGTTAGACATATACTGCTTAGCAGTAAAAAGTTCCCAGTTTTCAATGTGTGGGTTCGAGCTTGTGGATACTCCATGATCAAAACCTATAAGTGTGAAAAAGTATTGATGTAACCTATTATAAATTTTGGACGATGCTATATGTACTACGTAGTGAAGTCCCACCGGATTTTGCTATACCCAACACCGATACAGCATTATCTAGGTGCAGTCAGAAACACTTTTTTATATGTTTACATGTACTTTCAAGCGTTCTGAGGGACAACATGGCTGCTTGTCACTGCTTCCGACCGATCATCCATGGGCTGATCCCACCAATCTGGCTGCCACAAATCACGGTAATAACGTGGAAGTCTTCGATTGTGGGCTGGACTGACACACACAATTTGCGCCAGGGCTGTCAAGCTGGCGGGGCAACTTCCTGATCGCGGTATCAACCCACCACAGTGGCTCGAACACTTGCCCAGTATGAAGGTAGCTATTTCTGGCCTCGTTGGTTTGGCCCATAATGCTTGCTTTACTGATGTTTAAGTACAACACCTGTGTCGACTGGCGAGCTTATATTTCCTTCACCAGCTTCTCTAGCTCGCCCAGACTTTCTCGATACACAACTCTAACCTGACGTGCGAGCATATCTGTATGTCGTGTGGTTCCTTGTTAATGAACCAGACCATGCAACTGAACGGTGCGAATGCAGATTTGATGCTTTCAGCGCGTTTCACTTCTTCCTTCAATCAACAAGAGAGAAACTGTCAGTAAAGCTCGGAGAAAGACGGGGCGAGTCAGGAATGCTGCTTGGACATTTCCTAGCATCATATAAATAGTGTACTTAATCTTCCTCAGAGCCAAAACATCATTTTAGGTTGTAGTGAAACAGGCCATTCTTTCTAGCGCTCCTTTGTTTATATATTGAAAACCAATCTGCCCAGAGGCACAGTTTATAAGTTATTTGTGTATATGGCTAATTTTTTACATTTTAACATTTATATGCTCTCATTGTGTAGTATGATACTAATCTTGAGCATATCATTTTCGAAACAGAAGTGGTTTTCTTTAGGTGGCAGTTCCTTTTCTCTACAAAAAAATAGTGCTTACTGTAAAAAGGGTTCAAACAATAAAAAAGGAAATCTGCTTTAAATAAGGACGAGAAAGGTTCACGTCAATTTATAAGGCTAAGACAAAGATTATGGCAGTCACTACACGTGCTGTGGTTCCCGTAGGGCTAACAAGTGATTTGCAAAAAACTGGACAACACTTCCCATGGTGCGGTCACATGCGGTTCTGCACAGATGGCATCTGGCCCCATTTTGTCTGACTGGCAATGAAAACTGCCTGCTTCAAAATAACAAAGACATTTTTTAGCCACATTTATATGCAGGCAGAAAGTGTTGTGCAGCCATTGCACATAATACTGCCTGGTATGAAAAATGTGCTCAATAAGTTTCGCAGGAAAGCTGGTTTCGAGAATTGAATCGTGCCATAGGACGAAACAAAAACTATAAATGAAAAACAACACAACAAAAGTCCTGAGTTTTGCCATGCATATTTTTGTGCTCTTTCAGTATCATGTTTACAAGCAGCATAGCCATACTGTTAATTACATTGTACCTTTGGTCTCATAGGTCACCCAGAAAGGACACCACCAACTGAAGCCGAGGAAGTAGTGTAAAAAAATTCACTTTATATTGTAAAACAATAACAGTATTGATGTATTCTTGAAAGAAGAAACAACAGCCTCCCTTGGACCTTTTGCATGCAGACATATTTTTAATTACCTGCAAACATTCTTTTTATTTTACGGTGAAGGGATGGGGCTGCTTCTTTTCCTTCAGCTTGTTAAGTTGGCCGTTTTTTTCATATATGACCAGGTATTTAAGCATTCAGAAGTAGATGCGTCCTGATCAGGTATATCTTGAGTCCAACTGATTAGGCGTGTTCTGATTTTTGTCATGCTAAGCGTCACACTCCGAATGCTCCCCATGAGCACAAACGAGTTGCAGTGAATGAATGAAGATAGCACGTAATTCTTTTATCAACATGTAACTGCCTAAGAGTTCACATGGCATAAAATTAATAGCGGTTGCCCAGCAGTTGGGCAACATGCCACTATTTAAATTAAATGCAAATGCTACGCGACAGTTTTCCTCCAGCTTAAAGACTGCCTTTTTCATGTAATTTCTAGTTCATAAATATACCATACAATGCTTGGATGCAGCAGCTCTCATAAACTACAAAATGACAAGAATAAGATGGGCATTGCTTCCACAGATGATCTTTTTGTATCATTCCTGACATGAAATTTCCAACTGAGTCTTTGTATCTTGGTAACAAACTGTTTCAAAGCACAATGCAAACCGTGATGAAGAAACAGCATGTGTCAGGTGCATAGCCTGGGACACTGTGCAGCTGAAAAAAATAGCTATATAAGTCTTCCTGCTTCATTTTCCTGTGTCTACAATACAAAGCGCCTTTATTAACAATAAAATCAGGGTGGTAGGAGGGTGTAAAACGTTTAATGATCGCATTGCAAAATAATGTGCCTTAAAGGAGCCATGAAGAGAAAACACAAGTTTGGTTCATTCAAAAGATTGTCTCGTTAGAATCATACTGACACCACTTTTACTGTAAACTTTGCTCAAATAAGCTACATAATTAGGAAAAAAGGGAATGGCCATGCGACCCACTAGCTCATTTCTCGCAACAGAACCTATGATGTCATACCAGACAGCTCTGCGATTGGCGGAGGGCGGCAAAGGCAAATTAGGCAGAGCTTATAAGCTTGCCAAACAAGCTATTTGCGCTTAAATTGAGGGCACATTCTTTTTAAAGCACTAAGAATGGTGGGACAAACAGTGGAGGTTACGAAAGCACACTTAAACATAGAAGTACCGATGCATACTGCTGTTGCACTATGCTTGGTTTAGCTGCACAGGACTGTAGGGCTTTGGGGTTGTTTCAGACGACACTGGCCGATTGACGCAAGCGATGATGTCTTGCATGACCGTATTTGTCAAGGGAGCACCATGTTTCACGAAACGATTGTCTCCATGAACAAAACAAGCCAGGTACAAATACGTTCACAAACAAACCAAGGACAGAAAATGGCTTGCCACAGTGTGGTGGTGCCATCTAGGTTCACTAACCGTAAACAAGGCCCTGTGATGTCATTGCAGACCACGAAAACGCATTTAGCGGGAAAATCAAAATTTTAACTTGCATTAATTAATTTCTCAATGAATAAAGCACCGTTTGCATTCGGAAAAGCGGTGGGGGCACTATAAACACGAAATCTTTCGAATAACACAAACTTGTGTTTTGTCTTCATGGCTCCTTTAAGCTTTTTTTTTTTAAAATGCTATGAATGAACTGCTTCACATAAAAGGCGTATCTTACAATATTCTTAGCCTTGTATGGCTTTCTCGCACAGCTTAGACGTCGTGTGAAAAAGCCAACTTAGTCTAGCAGCTCAAGGCAAGGCAGGCGCCCCTTCTCCCGTTTGCACTCGAGTTTAACATGAGCACGCATTAATTAACTGCTGCATAATCGAGTAAAACTGAAGGCACTTCGCACTATGAGGCACAGGGCAGCATAGTAGACCTCTCACTCGAGGATCTTCAGCGTAAACCAAGACATCGCGTACAAAAGGTAATTTTTTTGGCTTTATAAATTCAATGCAGCCTCGGCAGCCAGGAATCGAACCCCAGACATTATACATCCCTGCAGCCACAGGAGATCATGAGAGATCTGAGCAAACTGGCACCTCAGAAATCTCATTAGGACGAATAAAGCTACCGTGTGATATTATTTAGAGGGTTTACAAAACCCAAGGATAGACACCATAGGGGCACTAGATACATACTTGCTTACACAAAACTCCAAAGTAAAAAAAAAAAAATGATGCGGGCAGCCGAGGCACGGTATATCTACGGTGTTGACCAACACCATGTATTGTGTCCTGGCCGACCACGTAATTTCTGTGCCTGCCTCCACTGGAATGTGAAAGGCGCCGTAAATGGCCCTGTGGTCAGCCATAACCCATTACACATCCAAGACTACAGTGCAAACTTTGTCGTGACGGAAACCACGTACGATGCCGTTTGCACGAAGGTCATGCCAGCCTGCCTCATAGATTGCGCTATATCGGTAGTGCATATAACAATTTCTGGTGGGACTTCACTAGGTGGTACATATAGCATCGTCCATACATTTTCAACAGTAAAAAAATAAACGTAGTAAATAAGCAGTGCATAAGCTATCCCTACCTCTTCATTGTTTCACAACTTACTGAAAGACTTGTGCTTGAAAATGTCAGGCTGGAATGGATGCGTAGACCAGGGTGGTCTTGACATTGGCCTAAATAACTGAGTTTGATTTCCAGTACACACGCTGCTGTCTTCATGGCTATCAACTACCGTGTTACTGTAAACCCTCGCTTGAAATGTACACAGAGTGAGAACGCACTGGTGGATATAAAGTATACCATCAATTACAAGCTAGGCAAGGTCTGGAACCCGTTTGGTTGTGACAAGTGGCCTGCACACATCAGTTCCCACTGGAATGGCAGGATGAGTGCTGCAGACAGGCTAGGGGCACCGTGACTGCAGTCAAGAGATGCTGCAAGAGAAAGAAATGGAGCATGAGGAATGAAACACCGTTGAGGCAGCAGTAAATAAACAGTCTAGGATGAGTAAAAAAAAGGTCAAACGACAGAAAAAACCACACAAGCAGTGCTCTTGCCCGCCCTGCGTTATGCGGGTCGTTCCCGCTGAATTTCCATCGGTTATTGAACGCCGACTGGCCTCAATATTAAAGATGAAAACACATAACGAAGTAAGCATCCCTTGGCAGGCACTCCTGGCAAGCAAAAGTGCTGGATGCAGTAACGAGGGCAACAAGCTAAAGCAGTGTGTTACAACGCCCTCACGAAAACCTTCCCAAGAGCGTCCTGTCACGCTCCTAACTTCACCAATAGATCGTACTGCAAGTTCATTTTCGTTACAACGCGGTTAGCACAAGGCACGTTGTCTAGAAAAAGCGTCGAGGCTAACAAGTGATTTTAATGGCGCCACAGTAAAGAAGAGACAGAAACGCCATGGGCGAGACGGGTTTGCATGCGAGCGAGTTTCCGCGCCGTGCAACAAACCATCAACAGCTCGCGATCGCCGACAGAGGCTAACAGAGCAGCATAAACAGTGACAATGACGCAAGACGGTGAGAACGCGCCTTTCAGTAGGAGGTATGCGAACTGATTGCAAACCCGCCAAAAATGAGCGCTCACCTGAGTCGGCCGATGGTGGATAGTTGAACGCCCACAGCTGATTGCAAAGCCGTAGAGCCAGAAGACGCTGGAGCTGTTGAACGACGATTGACAGGGCGACAACCATTCACACTTGCGTTGACAGCAAAAGTCCAACGCGGCTACTTGAATCTCTACGGCGCGCACGCCGTGTAGGCAGCACTCGGAAAAATGTAAACATACCGCTCGGGAGCGCTGGGAACAAACGTGACGTCACATCCGCCTAGCGCTCATCCTCACCCGCCGAAACGGTCGGTTAATTCCTCCCCTGAAGGGCAGGTGTTTAGTTGGGCCAGCACTTATTTGGATAGATATAATGAGGTGGTCGCTCCCCAGATTTTCCTGGGTGTTATTCCAGGCGACCTGAGATGCGTACTTGGTAAAAGCGAGATCCGGAGTGGTGTCCATGCTGATGCTGTTGCCGTACCGCGTGGGGTGAGCGGGATCAGTTATGAGAGACAGTCTTTCTTGCTGAGTGGTTTCCCAGAGTTGTTTGCCCTTGGGTGTGTCTCTGGCGTATCCCCAAGCCGTACACGGGGCGTTAAAATCACCCACTATGAGTAGGGGTTGCCTTTTTGCGATGTCTATTGCCTTCCGGAAAAGAGTTGAAAAATTGTGCTTTTTTCGGGGGTTACTGTAGACGTTTAGTACAAAAAGGCTATTTTCCTTTTGTCTCCTTCTCGTGGGAAAAATTTCTATGAGCACGTGCTCAATCAGTGAGATTCCGATGTCTTGTTGTATTACAGGAACGTTTCTCCTGGTCAGCGTGCAGACTGCGGGTTTGTCCCTGCTCTCATCACCAGCATTTGAATAGAAAGCTTTATAATTGAGTAATTTGGCTAAGCATCCAACTTCCTGCAGTGCAATGACATCAGGCGTTTCAGCGACGGAAAGGTTTGCGATGTGCTGCCTGGATGTTGCCTCTCTTGCGACGATATCCCCTGCAGTTCCATTGCCATACGGTGTAGCCCTCAATAATGTTGGTGCTATTGTCGTTATTCCTATCCATGTCGAGAGTTGTGGTTCCTACTGACGCTTTAACTGTTTATGGGCTTTCGACTGATGACGGGCGAGCGTAGGGTTTGTGCACGGCCACTCGATGGAAACCTAGTTTCCATCGAGCGGCCGTGGTTTGTGCGTCTTTATGGGGCTGATACTTGCGCTCGAGTGTGCAGGTAGCGATATGTTGGCTACTAGACCTTCTAGCGCTATAACCCGACTCGATAGACCGTCAATTTGAGTGTTTAGCGTCTGTGTTAAGTTTGATGCCATAGCTTCAAATCTACTGCTTAGGTCATTGCTTAATTTCTCGCCAAGGCTCGTGCCAAAAGTTTCAAGGGCATGCTTGAGATTTTCTTCAACTCTCGCTTCTACCGCTTCCAAGCTGTGTCCGCTGTGCGGTTCCTTGCTTTTGTTTCTTTTTTTCGGTGGAGGCGGGTTTTGGTTTGGGGATTCAATGGCAACTTCCATTTCTGTGAATTCTTCTTTAGTGTTTGACTGGCCGACGGCATCTGTTGTGGTTTGTCTGCTAGTATAGGCCGGTTGTTGGCGCTCCTCATTTTTTTCGTGGGCTTCCGGCGCGCTAGTGGCGTTTATTCTTTTGAGACTACAGATCTCTTGCTTGAGCTTAGCATTCTCTCTAGTGACTTGCTCTAATACCTGTTTGATTCTAAAAAGCTCCTGCCTTAAAAGCGTGCTCGTCCTCGTGCTCGTGTTCGTCCTTTTGTGGTGCATTTGGTTTCTGTTGTTGTTGTTTGTTCGTTTATTTAATAGCCTCAAGGCTTAGTAGACACCAAGCGGGTCCGATCTATATCCAGGAAACTAGGTTGGCCTCCCGGATATAGTCCAGTAGGGAACGGTAGGCAGGACCATGGAGCCACCGATGGTAATGCGTGTCTTGCTGCATATTTAGGCCTGCTGCCATCAAACATTTTCTTCGAATGTCCTTAGTTCCAGGGCATGTCCATAGTAGGTGGTGAAGGTCTGCCGGAACCGTTTCCTCACAGCAGGTTGGACATTTCACATGTCCTCGGTAGTCCCCTTTCCATCCACTCGTGCGGGCAGGAGTAAGAGCCACGCCCAGTCGGATCTTTCGTAGTACAACCTCCTCCATCCTGGTAAGATTGAGGGGGAGGAGAACCGAACACGGAGGTATGAGAGCACGCGTTCGGCGTCGAAGGTCCTCCTTTGCAGCCATTCTTGTGGCCCATGGGTCACTTGGGAGCTGGGCGGGGGATGATGGGGCCGGGCAGTTGTGTGACAGGAAGTCAGCCCGTTCATTTCCTGCAATACTGGTGTGACCAGGAACCCATGACACAACCACTTTGGATGACATTTTGCTGTGGAGCTGGTGGATGCGTTGGCAGATGATGGGGGTCTGAGCAACCTGTTTCAAATAGTGTATCACTTGCGTAGAGTCGGTACGAATATTGATGGTATTCAAGTCTTCATTGGAAGCGGCTGCACATAGTAGGGCGTCGTGGATAGCCTGCAATTCCAGCAAGATTGGGGTGCATGTGGCAGAGGCGTAGGGAATACTGCCTTCGATGCTGGGATGAGTGGGGCTGGTCCACGCAGTGACTCCATGCGTTCCTGTGCATGAAGCGTCGGTGTAGAGGAGGCATTGATCGTCTGGTCCCGGGTGATTTGGGAGGGGAGAGAGCTGCGCTTTACCCTCCTTGGTCCGCCTTCTCTGCAGATGGCTTGTTTTGTTGGAGGTTATAATCGTATAACCCCAGGGTGGAAGCTCATCCTGACCTTCCGGAGGTGCCAAGTTGCCCGGGTTGAAGTGGTCGTACAGTGCATGGCCGTTCTGCAGACATGCATACTTTGACAGTCGCACAGCTCGGCGTTGATTTATGAGCTCGTCAATTGTGTTGAGCTGAGCTTGTTCCTGAAGGACCGGTATCGGGGTGATACGAGGGAGACCGGTGATGGCTCGCATGGCTTCTCTATTAATAGCTTCCAGTTTAGCATGTTGGGATACGGTTAGACGCTGAAACTGGGCTTCATAAACCAATCGTGGTTGGAGCACAGCGCACGCCAGCCTACGAGCGACCTCAGTTCTTGCACCACCCGCTTTTGGCGCAATGCGGCGGATCAGGCGAATGGTATTTGCCGCCGTTTGCCTCACTGCTTTCAGCCATGCTGTAGCGGTACCAGCCTGGTGAATATGCAGGCCCAGAATACGGAGCTCTGTTGCTTCAGCAAGCTGATGAGCGCCTATGCGTATAGATGGAAGGTGGACGGCGAGCTTCTTGCGGCCAGCTTTGTTAGCGACTGTCATGTACTTCGTCTTCTCGACGGATACAGTTAGACCAACCTTCGCTGCAAATGTCTGGATAACTTCAAGAGCCTTCTGCAGCGCTGTATACTGCATCTGTACGTTTTTGTGCGTCGACCATACTGTGACATCATCCGCGTAGATGAGGAAGCGTGTGTGCTGCACTGTGTCGAGCTGCCACGCTAAGGGAATAAACACAATGTTAAAGAGTATTGGTGACAGCACAGCTCCCTGGGGGACACCACGCACTGAGTGAAACAGTCCTACTGGCTTCCCTTCTACACGGACAGCGAATGTACGGTTTTTTAAAAAGGCGGCCACGTAATCAACCACACGACGTGGCAGGCCCAACTCAAGCATAGCACGTATGATAGCGTCGTGGGATAGATTATCATACGCCTTCGAAATATCGGTTGCCAGTATTGTACGAGTGGCGTGGCTGTAGGAGGACACATTCAAGATGTCTTCGGACATCGCCAAACCATCTTCCGTGCCAAGACCAGGACGAAACCCGATTTGTGCTGGGTGATATTTGCGATGCTTCTCCAGCCACCAAGAAAGACGTGTCGCCAGCATTCGTTCTGCTAGTTTGCAGATGGTGAGTGTCAAGGAGATTGGGCGGAGATTTTCTAATCGGTTAGGAGGTTTTCCAGGTTTAGCTAGAGGGATAACTATTGAGTGCTTCCATTCGGCCGGGATTCTTGAGGTTGTCCAGGTTTCATTAATTATAGCCAGAATAGTATTGAGGATATCTCCCTCCAGGTTTTGGTAAACCTCGTACGGTATACCATCCGGGCCTGGGGTGGTACGCTTTTTGGAACATTCAATATCGGCGAGTAGTTCCGGAAGTGTAAACGGAGTCTCCAGGCCGTCCGTGTCTGCCGCAGGAGGAGGGGGATTTTGGGAGAGCTTGTGTGGCACATCGTGTAGAGGGAAGCATTGTCGAGCTGCCCGTTCGGCAAATTCTTCTGGAGTCTCCTGAGCCGCAAGGCGGGAGCTTGCCACCGGATCCGGTGGTCGACGACCGTTTTCCATTGCTCGGAATGTGCTCCAAAGTGTGCGATTTGATGTACGGCCATTCATACCGTCGCACCACCGTAGCCACCTTTCACGGGAAAGAACCTTTTGGTATTGCCGGGCTTTGGCTGTAAGGCGGTTAACCCTGATCCTGTCCGGGAGGGAGTCCGGATTTCTCCGAGCAGCGATATCTGCTCTTTTCCGTGCCGCCCACAAATTAAGGAGGTGCATGTCAGGGTTCGGTTTGGACTCCTCTACCCACGTTTCAATCGTAGCCTCCTTTAGCTTTGCAGTTAGTGTACTGTGTAATGTAGATCCCGATAGTGGCACGTCCGCAGTAAGTGAACGGAATTTGTCCCAGTTGGTAATACAGGCCTTCCGCTTGACTTTGGAGGTAGTGTGCGGGCGTAGATCAATAAGTATGGGGAGGTGATCACTGCCCCAGGCGTCTGGCTGTACCTGCCAGTAGGGCGTCCGATTTCCCATGCACCACGTCAGATCGGGAGAATTTGTAGTGGTCGTGCGGGTAGGCGTGAAAGGAGCGTTTAGAAGCTGACACGCCGCGTCGAATAAGGTCTCGTAAATTTTTGTGCCACGTGGGGAGGTCATTGCGTATCCCCATTCCATGTGTGGTGCATTAAAGTCACCCCCGACCAGGATTGGGACGCCCGGGTACGCTCTTCGTAAATGAGCAAACCAGCCAAGACGTATACGGGCCGATGGCGCAGGGCGTATATACATCGAGACGAGTATAACCGTACCGCGCGGAAGACGTACGTGGACAGCAACTACTTCCTGGTTGGTGTTACACCAAGCATTAAGGTCTATCTGCGTATGTGGGTATTGAGCAGATACATACACGGCAGCCTTGCCGGAATGGGCATCCGTGGAATTCTTGCGCCCATCTGGTATGGTAGGGAAATGATATCCCAAAAAGCCAGGTAGTGGGTGCAATGCATTATGTTCCTGCAAGAGCAGTGTCCATATCTGTAGCTTACCGTATTGCACTCGGAATTTAAGTTCTGCGATTTTGTTTGCGAGGCCCCGGCAATTCCACTGTAGGATGCCTGGGTGTATTGACGTTGAGAGTTTTGAGTTGTCCCGAGTTTGCTGCTGTCTAGGGACTGCTATCGCCATTGTGCGAGGAGGGGCGATACAAAGTCCAGGATCGTTAAAACAAGCCGCGGCTATCGGATTCTCATTTCTGTTGTGTTGGGAGACTGTTTCTGCCCAGCTTACCCTATTTTCACCGCTGTTTCCACTGACGTTGTCGCTGTCGCATTGGTTCCTCTGGTGGAGCTTGGCCGAGGATGGTGATGGTGACCTGGTAGCACGAACAGTCTCTGCCCTCCGAGGATTCCTGGAGGTAGACCGCGACGCAGGCCTCTTCATTTCTCGACCACTTCTCCGTGGTTTTGATCGGGAACGGTGCCGCGCGCTGTCGTCCACACGAGCAGAGTTGCTAGAATGTCTCCGAGGCGTGCTTCGGGAAGGTCTTGACTGCGTCGTAGAGGACCGCCGCTGGGTTTCGCGGTCCCTCTCCAGCGCCTTGCGTCGCAAAATGTCGCAAATTTTATTGTAAAGTTATCCACTGCATATATGGGAGGGCTCAAAGTCCGCACAGAAAGCTGTCACTCACAGACATCTGCCAAACTTAGCCGCCACGGCTTACGGGCCAAAATCCTGTAGGTTACCCGCGCAGACGAAAAAGCACGTGGCGGTTAGAACACGCGCAACTTTCCTATCGCAGAACGATTAGCACAAGAAAAATGTCGCTTTTTGGGCTGGGGACCAGTCGGCTTCATGCGTGGGTTTGCGCATGGCCGTCGAACTTTCAGCGGCGGGAAACTTCTGTTGCGCGCGCAGCTTTGATGGTCTTGCTAGTCGGCAAGCCGTTGCCCATTAACGGGTCCCCTTTGGGTTGGAGAGCGACAGGTGAGCACGAGAGATGGCATCAGACAACAGTTTAATAGGGATTGAATGTCTCTGCTCCCCCCCGCGCTGCTGCTCCCGTCGGTGCCGCGCAACAATTCCAGCAGTCAGTAGTTGTCGATCGGTCGGGTCGTTGTTTGGTCGTAACTGGCAGTGGAAACACGCTGAACCTTCTCGTCTAGATTCGGGGTCTACGACGGAGGCGAGTATGGGTGGACCTCTCGTTTTCGAGTCCTCAACACGTCTGCCGCGTCCAATGTTTTTCCCGCGCTCCTTCGGGGGTTATTCTCCTCCTGTCACCACGCCCAAGCGCGATCAGAACGCGATCTCATTCACTCGCCTTGTCCCTGCATCCGGCGTCGTCGGCGTTGTAGTCGGCGTCCGCCCCTCCCCCATTCTCCTCGCCGCGCGAGCTGCGCTCTCCGCCGCTCACCCCCTCTCCTCTCCGATAGCGAACACTCTCTCGCGAGGGGCATTGGATTGGATTCGATTGGATTGAATTGGCTTGGATTTGGATTGGATTTGATTAAAGTGGATTGTGCTGCGTCATAGCCGCGGCAGACGCACTGGCGCTGGCGCGTCCCCTCACCGTTTTGCGCGCTATAAAACGCGGTGCCTGCGCCGCTCCGCTCCATCGTTCCAGCGCCGTTCCTCCGCTGTCCAACGCTGCGACTTGAACCCCCTATGCGTCGCATCTACACAGGGGTTCCCGCGAGGGTAGGTGGGAATTTTTATTCTGCGAGGTCGACCACTGAAAGGTCGTACGAGTACGAGCGATCATACGTCAGCGTGGAGTCCTACGTTACGCCATCGTCAGTGTTGACAAACAGCAACAAGAAAGGTAGGATTTGTTGCTAATAAAGAATAGCCTTAGCGCTGCCTCCTTGTTTGATTGTCGAGTTTTAATTGTGTTTAATCGATGCACCCTTGCCCCGTGGTAGCGGCGGCTGGCCGCTATGAACGGGGCGAGTAGAGCGCTCTGCTCGTGAGCGCTCTGCTGAGCGCTCACTTTGCGTGCGTTCAAACTTTCAAAACTATTCGCGAAAATGACCAAAGCATGCACAATAAAACTGATCCTGATGTCTGTGCTAGAGGTCATGTTTGCGATTCACCGCCTCTGTACTTACGGCGCTTAATTTTTCCGTCGGTGAATGCGGTGCTAATGCGGGAGCGATAGGTCGCACGCGTGCGTCAGCAGCGAGCAGAGGCAGTCGACCTTGAGAGGAACTCAGAGGAAGGTACAAACAGAAGAAATAGGAGAAAAGAAGGGCACGTCTCGACTCGCCCCAGACGAGCCGATGTGCAGCGTGGTAGATAAGCGGAAGCGATTTGACCAGCGTTAAGGTACGTCCTCACTTGCGGCGCCGCGTGCGCGCAGGACCGCGCGCGCAAAAACGCGCGCCGCAAAACGCCCTTTCGCGGCAAGATGACTCTGCCGCGAAAGAATAGCACTGGGACCCATTTTACGCGGCAAGGCGCTTTGCGCCAAACTCGGCGAGCCAATCAGCGCCCGGGTCACGTGAGCGAGGTCAGTGCTCTCCTCGGGGAGCTGGGCCGGCGCGGACAGACGGCGAGCGCGCAGAAACGTTCTTCCGTCGGAGAGGGCGAGGACCGGTTTGAGCCGCCGCCGCCTTTGCGCACGCGCGCTCCCAGTAGTGTGGCCTTCAAAAAGCGGCGGCGTTTTTGCGCGCGCGGCGCTGCGCGTGCGCGGCGCCGCAAGTGAGGACGTACCTTTAATCTTTGAAAGGTAGCGCAAAACACCACTTGAGGAGATAAATATGATTACAGCGATGGGGCAACAGACTCGCGTGGTTCGGATGAGCCACAAACAAAGGAGGAGCGTCTGGCGAAAGTGTGACGAGGAAGTACTGAGATCTACATACTGAGCCATGGCGGCGCGCTGGGAGATGACTTAGCAGCGCTTGCCGCCCTCCTCTCACACTTTCCGCCTGGGGCCTGTCGCTAGTTCCCGAGGTCGATTTCGCGGGCATTGCCTTCGTCGCCACCCCCACCGCGAAACCCCTGCACCGGGCGCCAAAGTGCTGCGCACTAAACAATTTCTCTTCTGATCACAGGTCACTGCATAAAGATAACGCTTGCCCTGCGTTCTCGTCTGCTGCGTGCTTCCTCGTCACGAGGGTAGTGGGGATAGTACTGAGTACAGAAAGTGAGTCAAAACAAGAAGGCAGGCCTGAAAACGCGTCATTGGGTTTGAACGAATGCATTAACTTTCTTCTTAAGCTAGTCAAACAGTTGTCTGGTTCGGCACCTAGTTCCTAGCCGATCCCACTGAGTGGGTATGAGCCATGGCACTTGTGCGGATACCACTACTGCAATTAACCATTGTTCTTTCTCAACTACGTGCACTGCCTCACGAAACTGCAGAAGAAGAAGAAACAAGAATCTCACGGCTACGATTACCTGTGCTGAGTGAAAAAGTCTTCTTCCGTGAGACGTCAGCCGGTCACGACAGCAAATTTGCGGCTGAACGTTCGGCGGCAACCATGGAACTCACCGAAACCGAGGGTGAGTTGTGTCCGGTAAAATGGCCCGTGTCTGGTTCTGCCAACCGTGCGTTAACTGCGCATTCACAGACACAAGCTCCTGAGGCTTGTCCGGCAAAATTAGGCGAATCTCGGCGGAGGGAGGAGGAGCGTAGTGGTGCAATGCTAGTTGGATATGGTAGGGTCCCAGAAGAGATTCCTGGCGGGAATAGAACTGCTTTATTGCAGCGGGCCTCGGAGCACGCATCCCTCGCCCTGGGCGCCCACGTTACCGCGCCAGAGTGGCCGGCGGGCCCTAGAGGCGCTGTATGTTCAGTGTCTGCGGCGTCGGACCACTCGGCCGGATCTCGTGCGATGGCGGCCTGGAACAGAAGTAGGAACTAAATATGTGACAGAAGTTGGCCACCTCCCCGTCCTCCCTTCTCCCACGTGTGACGCCGAGTTCTGTCTAGCGCCAGGTTGGAAACGTACCATGTGGCGGGGGTTTCTTTGAACCGCCGTTTTTCGACCGCGACTGAGCGAGGCCTTTTAGCGCGGCTGAGGATTGCTGGTGGGCACTACTTGGGGCAGCACCATGTACAGTGCGCGTCAGGCTTGTCTAGGGCAAGCGAGCGCACGGCTTCAGAGCATACTGGCGACATCTGCTGATAGCGGCTGGGTTAGAGATAGCTTGCCATTGCGCGTGCGTGGATCTCGGACAGGCCCTGGCCGGTTGTCGTTCAGCTTGGGCCTCTCAAATTTGCAGACGCCACCACCCGCAACGGGCGCTTCTTTTCTGCGTGCCAGCCGTAAGCGGTGACACCGGAGATCAGTGCGTAATTAGGCGCGGTGCATTATCACCCCGGGGTCTTACGTAATCGCACAACCGGTTCGACCGAAAGCCCTGCAGTGAATTCTTGTTGCGTGCTTTCCGTTTGGTACGCTTGAGATTCAGAAGAGTGGCGCTCGTTGCTTTAGGCGATTGCGTAACTGCCTGCGTAAACACGTCAAACGGCGCGTCTATCTGGCCTGTCACCGCTCAAGGCTGGCACTGGAAGACCAGCACCCCTCGTGGTTGGTGGCATCTGCAAATAAAAGCGGCCCATGCGAAATGACGACCGGCCCGACCCTGTCCGAGATCTGCGCACGCGCAATGGCAAGCCATCTCTAACCCAGCAGCTATCAGTAGATGTCGCCAGCACGCTGCGGAGCCGTGCGCTCGCTTGCCCTAGACAAGCCTGACGCGCACTGTACTTCACCCGTACATGGTCATCTGCTGTGAAAGGCAGCGATGGACTAGCGCTGTGGCAAGAGTCGAGCGCCTTGCATTGTTGGGCTTTATAGGCAGCATACCTGTCCTTGAAATGCCGATGGCTTGAAGTGTGTGGACTCGGGTGTTCTGGAAGACTCAGAAGTCGTGTCTGAAGTCTGCGTCCCATCAGAAGCTGGGCTAGGGAGAATCCTGATTGCCCCGTTTTTCCAGGGTAATACAGGAGTGCCAGGTACGGGCACTCTTAATCTGAGCAGTTACGCTGACTGCACTTAAACCCACTGTAAGACCAGCCCTGGAATATGCAGACATTATTTGGGACCCGTATCAACAAAATCTGATAAACAAAATCGAACAAATTTAAAATTTGGCAGATCGGTTCGTTTTCTCAGAATATTCTAGATGCACCAGCGCTAGCTGAAATTCCCTCATTCGCACACCGAAATCCTAACTGAAATTTGTATCACACAGATTTCATTAGAAGATTATCTCCTTCAGCCCTTCAAACACTCTTCGCGAACAAATCACAACAAAGCGTTTATCGACACCCACGTTCGCCACAGCAATACGCACCGACACTGTTAAAGACGATAGTCTTTCTTGGGCTCCTTAAACCCAGAAATTTTGGTCTGTCTGTATGTCTGTCCGTCTGTCTGTCTGTGACTCGATTCAGCCACCCGGCCAAAGCAAAACAATGCCTGCCCATTAGTCTTATATAGTCACAGCTAAATCTACCCGTCTATGTCCGGTGTAAGGTTCATACTTGTCAACATTGTTGAAGAAGAACAAGACATTACGCAAATATGAGACAGCAAATCAATACAGAAGTGATATTTGCAGTGTTCCTTTATAAAAAAATCAAACATGCTTGCTTTTGCGAAATTAAATACTTCATCAACTGCAGAAAAAGAATTCACTTCGCCGTCGCCTACTGTCGCCCGCGCCACTATAGCTTCTTGCGCCATTTTAAGAAATCAACCGGCAACAGTTACGCAAGGTTCCACTAGATAGGCCCCACGTTCTGCTTGCAACGCACGTGAAGTAGGGAAACGCGGTTCTATAAACGTTGAAGTAAGGCGCCTCGATTAACGCGCGTCTCCGCCGTACAGCAGCGTTCGCATCGAGACACCCGGTTTGGAGCAGTGGAACGCGGGAAATTTAAAATGATTTAAGCAAACCTTTGGCCTCTTTACCTTGGGAGGAGCGCGACGCAAGAGGAACAACATGAGAGGTGAGCGGCAAAGCGAAGGGAGGCATTTACTTCGCAATAGCCGATAAAGACTATCGTCTTTTCACGACATTTGCAACGAAAGGAGCAGATACGCGGCCAATTTTTTTTCCCTCCTCTATTTTCCACTGAAAGCAATTGCCCGACGGGCAGCAAACTGCGAAACTGCGCAACCAGTTATTGCTCGGGTTCAAAATTCCAAATTTGCATGAATGTGGTATTTGCTTGAAAAGGAATTTAATTGAAAAGTAATTTAATAAAATTTGCTTGTGTATGAATGTGGTACTTGAACATATGTGGTATTTACTTTTGAAGAGGCAAAATCCCACTGTTTAGTTGTCGGCCCTAATGTATATTTTTTCTTTCAAGCAGATATTGAAGTGGTTGTTTGATTGTTTTGTTCCTTTCCCATATATTTATGCCTGTCCTATGCATACTGTGTGCACTATTTCATTGTATTCTTTGTGCCACTGCTGCCTGGACCGCCGAGGTCTGCAATATATTCAAATATATCACCAGAACCTCCTCTACCGTGCGTACCGCCTCTCCATCACTTTGCGCGTACCGAAAACTCCTGGTTTCGTGGGAGGAAAACGTACATTTCAGCAACCGTAGAAAACTGGTTTCGTGAGAGGGTCCGTTGTCCGTCCAACCGACATCAGAGAACCCGTGCCGCGCCAAGCAACTCTTGCCCGCGTTTATTATTGCCATGCTGGTCGTGGAACTGAGGGACACTATTTCGGGAAACTGCGTGCAGTACTCTACGACGGAAAGATGTTCGCGGTTTTTGCAACAGAATAGGTTGCTTGCAAGATATTGTTACGGACGATCCAATGTCGCTGTAGGCATGTGTGGTTCAGGGTTTACCACTCTGTTGCTTGCGCACTGTTCGTAGCTTGTAACCGTACTTGCGACGTGCCACCAGACAGTATCTCTCGCTCGTTCCCTACACCAACGAAGTCCTTGACGTCGATCTCAAAGGAGGACCAACAAATTGGCTCGCAATGCCCGATTGAAAGGTGAAAGTGCCGAGGCTTTCCCTTTCTTTCCGCAATGGCGTCAGTGCCTCGCAAACAATTCTCTGCGGTGGAGGACCCGGGCTCGTTGAGTCTCGACGATGATGATGATGGTTAGGTTTTAATGGCGCAAGACCGACTAAGGGCAAAGAGCGCCAAAGAAGAAGTTATTTAATGGTCGATGAGACTGTAAATTCTAAAACGTGTGAGTAGACGTAAAAGTGACGCAAAAAAAGACAATGGAGATGGCTGGTGTATAGGGCCAGGATGATTACACGTGATATGACAGGAGCTGCAGAAATTTTACCTCAGCTAAAAACTTAAAAACACGTTGACGAGGAAGCATTGGTTCGTCGGCTAAAAAGTATGAAGGGTGCTGTGGAATGTGTCGTCTGTATACTTCAGGGAAATGTTTGTGTCGTGTTGTGTTAAGTGCCTTGCATTGAATGAGGATGTGGATCACGGATAGGGCCTCTCCGCACCTGCTGCAAAGAGGTCTTGGCGATCCAGTGAGCAAGTGCGAGTGCGTTGCGTGCGTGTGGCCTATCCGTAATCTAGCCAAGGCGACTTCTATGTATCTGTTGCGTGTATCGGAGGTGTACGGTCCCAAGTGTGGTTTTATTACATGTAACTTGTCTGTTTGTTCACTCCAATGTGTTTGCCATGTTTTGCGAAGTTGTTGTTTGATGTGTGGCTTCACGTCGGTGTAGGGTAATGTGGTTATGTCTACTGTATTCAAGAGTGTAGCAGCAGCAGCCATTCGATCCGCTGCTTCGTTCCCGGCTATACCATAGTGGCCAGGGACCCAGCAAAGGTCCAGTTCAATTTTGCGGACATACACAGACATAATACCCTTGATGATCAGATTTACAATGTAATTTTTCGTCAACGACCACCAGGGGGCCACGCCGAACACGCGCACCTTGCATGGGCTCCGGCTTCTTCGACCGTTCTTGGCTTTCCAAGGGCACGTCAAACGCTTAAATAGTTATCAGCGGCTTCCCACCAGCACGCCGGTCACGTTGATACCACCCACGTCGACCTCGGTCCACATATTCGGCCAAAATCACCAGCGGAAGAACTGACCCCGCCAGCGGCCACCGCTAGGCCTACTGCCGCCCAGCTGGCTGCCGCCGCCGCCGCCGCGCCGGTTCTACCGGCGCAGAACCAACACCCAGCTGCCACCATGCATCCGGCGCAGATCAACACCGCCCCCTCCACCGCCGCGCCGGTTCTCCCGGCGCAGAATCAACACCCAGCTGCCACCATTCACCCGGCGCAGATCAGCACCGCCACAGCCGCCGCCGCGCCGGTTCTCCCGGTGCAGATCAACACCGCACCTGCCGCCACGCACACGGCTACGGAAACCGCGATGGAGTTCGACACTCTCAGCGGACGCACAATCCCGCCACCAGGCCCCTGGAAGCAGATTCTACGAGAGCGCCGAAACCTCAAACAACAAGCAGCGCCGCCCACATCCCCGTTTCCTGTGCCATGCACCCAACAAACCACTCCAAGAAGCACACCGACGCCACGACTACCTGATAAAGACTATAAAGTGATCTACCGACCACGCACAGGACTTCGTGTAGCTGCCTATAATGGCCGTCAAATGACCCAAAGCATACAACAGGCAAGTAAAATCCCGGAGCACGTGTTCAACGCTTATGTAACGATACAACCGCAAGCGTTGCAAAATTTAATTGTCGCGAGCACGCCCGACGAAAACTGCGCCATGGCACTTTCTGAAGTTAATACACTACAGCTTGGTGCAGCAGCCTACGAAGTGCTACCCTACCTAAAGCCACCTCCAGGTACGGTTCGTGGAGTGATTCATGGATTGGACCAGGGCACCACGACGGAACAGTTACCCTACATTCTCGCGTCCAATGGACCCCGTATACTGCATGCGCGAATGTTGGGCACCTCCACCTCTGCCGTCGTAACTTTTGAAGGACCACATGTACCTTTCTACATCAAGGCCTACGGTCTCTTCACGCGGTGCCGCCCGTATCGACAAACTGTGCAGTGCTGTTCTCTGTGTGGTGAACTTGGACACAGACAGGACGTTTGTCCTAACCCTGATGCGCCTGTATGCGCCCAGTGCCACGCCAGAAACCCCACACCTGGTCATGAGTGTACACCTACTTGCCAACTCTGCGGCCTAGATCACCCCACGGCCAGCAAGGACTGCCGCAGAAAACTCCGCCCTCCGCCTCCACCTGTCCGGGTCCGGGAACGAGCATCCGCCAAGCAGCAGACCTTCCATAACCCGCCGGATCGTCAAACCCAGTCGATGCCTCATCCACAGAACGTTCATCGCCCAGCCCAAACCCAGGTGAGCTGGTCAGCTGTTGTCACCTCACAGCCCACTGCTCTTGACCAATTCCCCTCCCTGCCCGCACACCCCAACCAACCTCCTACCTCCGTTACCGACACCCGCATCCACACCCTCGAAGAAGAAAACGCGCGCCTACGCCAACAGCTGGAAGCTACGGAAAAGCGCACTGCCACCTTAGAACAGCGCATTCACGAGCTGCTAACTAAAATAGAACTCTTGACTTTACAACGTCAAGAAGTCACAGCAGCACCCTCTGCACCGCAAGTACCCATACCCACAATCGCTGCCAACATGCAAGGCCCCTCCCTTCCCTCTTCGGATGTAGGCCACATAGAAACACTTATACGTGAAATGGGCAACCAGTTCAACAGCCGCTTTGCTGCCCTAGAAGAACGCCTAGTCGCCATCGAAGAAACGGAACGCCAAGCCCATAAAAAGCCCAAACAACACACCGCTCCCCAAGACCCCAACAACGCAACCCCTAACCTCCCATCCCACGATGACACCTTCTAATCCACCTATGCACGACTCAACGCCTCCGTCCTCGCTACTTGTATGGCAATGGAACTGTCGATCGTACCGAAGCAAGCAAGCCTCACTCCTTCCACTTACACAGCAAAATTCACCTGACATCATTGCCCTACAAGAAACTGACACCGACCACATTGCATTACGAGGATACACAGCATACACCACAGACCCCAAATCCAGAACGGCCATCCTAGTCCAAGCCTCCCAAACGGCGCAGGCACATACCCTTCCCACCACAATAGACTACACATTCATCGAACTGCTGCCCCGCCGGAAGTCCCATACCAGCCTTTACGTTCTAAATATATACAGCTCACCCA
Source organism: Haemaphysalis longicornis (assembly GCF_048455015.1). NCBI lineage: Eukaryota > Metazoa > Arthropoda > Arachnida > Ixodida > Ixodidae > Haemaphysalis > Haemaphysalis longicornis. Next base: position 207,785,363 of record NW_027526407.1, on the reverse strand, counting down.
CCTCATCCCTCTCTGGAATTGACCGACTACTAAAACACGTACGCCAACGCACCAAAGGACATAAACTCGTTGTCCTCGGAGACTTCAATGCTCCGCACACAGCTTGGGGTTATCTGAGAAATAACCTTAAAGGAACTCGGCTTCAAGAAGCCGCTCAACAAAATAATCTCTGCCTCTGCAATACCTACGGCACCCCCACCCGCATCGGCAACAGTGTTTCAAGAGACACCTCCCCTGACCTCACGTTCACCTTTAACATCAACGATGCCATGTGGTCCTGCCTGGACGAAACCTTAGGCAGCGATCACTACATCATCCAACTTCAAATCCCACACCGCAAAAACAATCACCAGCGAATCGGCACGGCCAGACTGACAGATTGGAAAAAATTTCGTGAAAACTCCCCCACCGATCCCATCGACGATATAGAAGAATGGACCGCACAGCTCCTCACAGAAGCCTCGAAACATACCAAAGAGTTAGCGCTAACTGAAGATAACCCAGCCATTGATGCCCACCTGTTACACCTCTGGGAAGCCCGAAACGGACTCCTTAAACGATGGAGAAAACGCAAGACAAACCGTAAGCTCCGGATTCGCATCGCCAAACTCACGGTCGAAGCAGAAACTTACGCTCGTAATTTAAGCCAACAAAACTGGTCGGAGTTTTGCAATAAACTTCAAGGAACCCTGGGAACCCGTCGCACCTGGCATCTTCTCCGCTCCCTCATGGGAACAAAAGAATCCAAATCGACGACGGCGCATCAACTACGTAGACTGATACACAACTATCCGGGCACTGAGCAAGACCTCATACAAGAACTAGAGAAACCCCTCAAAGCAACATCGGCAAACCAAACGCAAGTTATCCCACCATACACCGGTACCCCCAATCTAGACTTAGATGAACCTTTTTCAATAGCCGAAATGGAAGCCGCAGTGCGTAACCTCACAAGAAACACCACCCCAGGAAAAGACAAAATTCCGAACAAACTACTTCGCAACCTCGACCCAATAGCCCTCGAAAGCCTACTACAGTACATCAACAACCAATGGACATCTGGCTCCCTACCACCACAATGGAAACACGCAGAAATAACCCTCATACCCAAGCCGGGAAAACCTCTGAATACAAAAAATTTGCGGCCCATCTCATTAACCTCATGTGTTGGAAAACTCCTAGAACACATGGTCCACAACCGACTTTCACCCCACATAGAGGACAACGGTTACTTCCCGAATACGATGTATGGATTCCGCTCACACCTCTCACCCCAAGATGTTCTACTTCAACTGAAAGAAGATATCATTGACAAACTTACCAATCACCACAAATTCTCGATCCTGGCTCTAGACATCAAAGGAGCATTTGACAACATCACTCATCAAGCAATCTTACAAGGTCTCGCCTCTACTAACTGCGGCCAACGTCTCTACGACTACGTTGCCTCATTCTTAACCAGTCGCACTGCAACGGTGGGAATCGGGCACCTCCGTTCCGACGTTTTCAAAACTATGCCTAAAGGAACCCCCCAAGGCTCAGTGATATCTCCATTACTGTTCAACATCGGTATGAAAGATCTACCTCCTCTGTTGAAAACTATCCCCAACCTGCGACACGCCCTATACGCCGACGATCTGACACTCTGGACTCCTACGGGCTCCATAGGTGACCAACAAGACGCCCTCCAAAGTGCCATCCAAGTAGTACAACAATATTTGCAAGCCCGGGGGTTGGAATGTGCCCCAGAAAAATCCGCCTTACTTACACTGTGTAAACGAACACCTAAACAGCGCGCCAACTCTATACCGGATCCTGAACTCAGCATCAATAATAAACCCGTTCTTAACGTCCCCCACCTCCGAATTTTGGGACTCACTATTCCCAAAGACGGGTCGGGTGCCCAAACAATTTTGCCACTCCAACGTACTCTCTCACAATTAATGCATCTTATCCATCGAGTTTCTCACCGAAGATTTGGCCTCCAAGAATCAGATACTCTGCGCATAATCCAAGCCATCCTTATCAGCCGGATTGCATACAGTGCTCCTTACCTAGCCCTGAAACCCTCCGAACAAAACAAACTGAACACCGCGATACGGCAAGCCTACAAAACCGCACTAGGATTGCCCCATAAAACGGCAACAAGCAAGTTACTGCAACTGGGCGTCCACAATACGTGGGAAGAAATCCAAGAAGCGCACCGAATTTCTCAATTCACACGCCTCCAACTCACCACCACGGGAAGAGCGACCCTCCGCCGGCTAGGGTATTCGACCCCACAACAACCAGACGAGAAGACACGCATCCCCGGACCAATTCGACAACACATCAGAGTGGCTCCAATCCCACGTAATATGCATCCGACCTATAACAAGGCACGACGAGCAGCAAGAGCACGAGCAATCCATGTGCAGTATGACCACCTCCCCTTCAGTCGCTATGCAGACGCCTCTCCATACCCCCACAAATCTGCGCACGCTGCCAGTGTGACCGACGCCAACGGAAAAGAGTTAACCGCAGTCACGACCATTACAAAATCTATAGAAACAGCCGAAGAAGTTGCTATCGCCCTAGCTGCCACCACTTGCGAAAACTACACAGTAATACTGACAGACTCCCAAGCTGCATGCCGCAATTTCTTGATCGGACGAATATCCTTACCAGCATTGGCTATACTAAAACAAATTAAGCAACTTCCTGAACTACAGATTGTCTGGACACCTGGCCACGAAGCCCTCAAAGGAAATGAGTCGGCACACGCCGCCGCCCGCGCGCATACAAACCGGGCCGTTTCCCGAGAGGGTGACAAACTTCAAGATGGCGACATCCTCAAGCCCACGCCCCTGAGAAAATATGCCGATATACTCGCCCACTACCGGCGCGGGCGCCAACAATACCCAGCACCCCACCCACACCTATCTAGAACCGAAGGTACAATACTCCGGCGACTACAAACAAACTCTTACCCCCACAATACCCTACTCCATGCAATGTACCCCACCCTCTACCCCGCATCTTGCAAATACTGCCCCCATCCTGGCACCCTATACCATCTGGTATGGGAGTGTCAACAAACCCCGTCCCTTACTCCCAATCTCCAACCTACTTACGAGCAGTGGGTGGCACAACTGACCAGCTCCGACCTCTCCTCCCAGCGTAGCCTGGTAGAGAGGGCCCGGGTGGCCAGTGCAGGCCAGGGTATCCCGGACTAGAGGAAACCCCCCACCAGGCGGGTGCCCAGACAGCAGCACCTAAGGCTCGCATAAATAAAGTTTATTCCTCCTCCTCCTCCTTTGTTGACGACAATGCCCGCACAACACTAAGGGAATCCGTGTAGATAATAGATTGGCTTTGAAGTATATGATTAACAACAAGAAGTACACCATAGGCCTCGGCCGTAAAGATACATGTATTACTGTTCAGAGTTCTAGTGACACTAAGGCCGGGCCAATGCGCCGCGCAGGACACCGAGGTGGAAGTTTTAGAGGCATCCGTATAAAATTTAGAGCACTGATACTTCTGCTGCAAATACAAGAAGTGCGGCAGAATTGCACATGTGGGAGCTCGGTTTTTATCTATATGTGTGAAAGATGTGTCGCATGATACAGGGCGGAGATGCCATGGTGCTATAAAATCTGTTTGAGAACTTTGGATTTTATCTAAAAAGGAGACAGCAAGCTCTGACGTTTCTTCTCTAATTCTGTAAGAGAAGGGCGCAGAGAACGATGGTCGATTTAAAAAGAGTTCAGTCATCGATGTATCATGAAAAACTGATTTAAAAGGATGGCGAGGCATGGATGAAATTTTAAAAGCATTAAAAGTATGCTCGCTGACGTTGTACGTTCCATTTGTTGCACTCTACATAAAGGCTTTTAACTGGACCAGTCCGGAAGGTACCACACGCCAAGCGGAGCCCTATATGAAGCACAGGGTCCAGCATTCTGAGGTATGATTTAGTGACTGACCCATAGACAACGCTACCATAGTCCAATCGGGAACCTATCAAGGTGGTAAAAACATGAAAAAGAAGTTGTTTGTCAGCACCAAAAGAGATGTGCGAGAGAACCCTCAGGATATTCATTGTTTTTAAGCATTTATGTTTTAGTTGTTTTATGTGTGGAATGAATGTGAACCCGCCGCGGTGGCTCAGTGGCTAAGGCGTTGCGCTGCTGAGCACGAGGTCGCGGGTTCGATTCCCGGCCGCGGCGGCCGCTTTTCTGATGGAGGCGAAAAGCAAAAACGCCCGTGTGTACGAGATTTCGGCGCACGATAAAGATCCCCAGGTGGTCAAAATTAATCCGGAGCCCTCCACTACGGCGCGCCTCATCGCCTGCGTTGCGTCGGCGCGTTAAACCCCACAATCAATCAATCAATCAATCAATCGGAATGAATGTGAGCTTTTCGTCAAAGATTATACCTAAAAACTTGTGTTCCTTTTTGACAGGAATCGAGACACCATTGAGTTGAATGTCAGGATCCGGCCGGATGCCACGCCTCTTGGAAAACAAAACACAAGTGCACTTCACTGGATTAAATTTAAAACCGTTGCTATCTTCCCAGCCAGCTAGCTTGTTAACACCATGCTGGAATTGGCGCTCGCAGACAGACAGGTTACAAGACTTAAAGGATAATTGTACGTCGTCTACATAAATTGAGCAGGAAATCGACGGTGGCAATGCCTTCCTAAGGGAATTCGTTTTCACAATAAAAAGGGTGCAACTTAAAACGCCACCTTGTGGCACTCCATTTTCCTGCACATGAACCCTAGAGATTGCAGTTCCAACTCGCACGCGAAACGTTCTTTTGGACATGTAACTGGCAAGCGTGTTCATCATGTTACCCGATATGCCAAATGACTACAAATCGATGAGGATACCATACCTCCAAGCAGTATCATACGCCTTTTCTAGATCAAAGAATACTGTCATACAGTACTTCTTATGGAGGAAAGCATCTTTTATATACGCCTCTAATGCAACGAGTTGATCGTTGGTAGATCGCCCCGCCCTGAAGCCTGCCTGGCAGCTCTCGAAAAGACCATTGTACTCTAAGAAGTACACGAGTCTCCTGTTTATAATCTTCACAAAGCTTACACAGGCAGCTTGTCAGGGCAATGGGACGATAACTGGCAGGAGAGGAAGGGTCCTTCCCTTCCTTTAAGAAAGCTACTACTATGGCCTCCCTCCAAGAGCGTGGAATGTGCCCCGAAAGCTATATTCTGTTGTATAAGTGTAGGAGTGTTTCAAGGGTGTCTGAGTGTAAGTGTTGTATCATTGTGTATGTTATCTTATCTGCACCTGGAGCTGAAGGTTTACAAGTGGTCAAAACAGCCTTCAGCTCATGGATTGAAAATGGACAATTGTAGGAAGTTTGCGACTTCTTGGTATCACGCAGGGACTACTTTTCTGCAGATGTTTTGTGTTTCATGAAAGTGTTTGTGTAGTGTGCTGAACTGGACACGTGTTCGAAGTGTTTTGCAAGTGTGTTAGCCTGGTCTTCAAGTGTGTTCCCTGTTGTGCTAACCAGGGGCAGGCTGTGTGTCTGTTGTCCTTTGAGCTTGCATATACGTGTCCAGACTTTGTGTGTCCGTGTATGAATTAATGAATGTCAAGAAGATGCGCCAACTCTCTCGTTTTGCGTCACGGCGCACATGTTTTCCGAACGCCTTGGGCCGTTTGAACAAAATAAGGTTACCCGACGTGGGGTACCGACGAAGGATACCCCACGCTTTGTTCTGGGTCTCTCGCACCCGCCTACAGTCCTCATTCCACCACGGCCTCCTCTGATTGCACGGGGCACCAGAGGCGTGGGGAATGGACTTTTCGGCGGCGTCGAGGATGTGCGCCGTGAGCAGTTGGGTAGCTTCTTCAACGTGTAGGTGTCCTATGGATGTGTGGTGTAGTTTCGATATGTCTGTTATGGGATCGCCTTATTCGCTCAGCCTGGCAAGCGGGCTTCGCCTAGCGGCTCCCGCGCGAGAAACTTAGCGATCCCAACCCGCGGCGCGCTGGACAGCGGCCACGGCGGGTTCGGGCGAAAACGGAGACCTGAACTCTATGAAACACATTTATTAAACTAAAAAGTACAAAAAACACACTGGCTAATCTTATTATGCTAATATAAAAAGGAGAGAAAAGGTCGGTCAGGCTTACCCGGGCTGGGGGCGCTCCAACAGAGAACAAAGGGACCCCGGTCGACGGAGCGGGGGTGGCCTACGTCCGCTTTCCTGCGTAGTCAGTACCCGAGAGGTCGTCCCCTCGGGTTTTTTGGCGGAAAACAGAAGACGACACCACCCCCCACTTCCTCCGCTCCCTCGACGGACAGCAGCGCACCCCGCGGGCTACGCGGCGCACGGAAAACGAAACAGCCGTGTCTCGCCTCCCGCCGCTCAGGCGCGCCGCGACACCCGTCGCGAGAGCGGGACCTCCTTGGAGGAATGCGGGAATAATTCAGCATTCCCACACCCCTCCACCCTTAAACCCCTCCCCCAACCCGGGTTCACATCTCACTACCTAAAAAAAAACTACTCCCCCACAAGCTCCCAGTAAGCGGCTTCCACGTCCATGTCCTGCGCGAGCGCCTGCAGGCTGTCACAATTCACCACCGCACCGACAGGTTCCTTTGGCTCGGCCGCTTGATGGCCAGGCACCACTATCGGTCGCTCCTCACTGGTGTCCATGGCAAGTAGGGCAGCGTCCGTGGCGGCAGCACCCACCGCACCTTCGAGGAGGCTGGTCGGGGCGCCCGTCGTCGACACACCGACCCCGGCCGGCTCCTTCACAGCCGGCTGGGGAGCTCCCGGTTCCGGGTCGGCAGGGCTTGAGTGCGCCGTGCCCCGGACCAGCAGCGTTGCCTCGGGGGCACAGTCCGTTCCCGCTGAGGCGGCGGCGGCGGCGGAAGTGGTGGCCAGCGGGGCAGGAGCGCTGGCAGCCGGCGGCCGTCGCGAAGGGGAAGGTGTTGTCCGGCGCGGCGCCGGCAACGGTGGAGGTGGCGGCGGCAGCATCGGGGCCAGAGCGGTGGTCTTGGGGTTTCCGCCGACCCGGGCTGGTTTCGGCTTGGCACTGCCACTCCGGCCGCGGGCAGCGACTCCTTTAGAGTCCCTCGACTCGTCCCTGGTGGTGGACCGTCGCTGCTTTCGGCGGCGCGGAGGCGCGGATTCCCCAGCGGCCTGACGGCCGGCCGCCGCGAGCAGCCACTCAGCATAGGCAGGTTCGCGCTCGGCCCTGCACAGCATTCGTTTGGCCGCTTCGCTGTGGCCCGCCGCTGCCCGCCGTGGCTCCTCCGGCATCCTGCCACGATGGAGTTCTCCCTTCTTGTGAGACTCGTGGAGCAACACCGCCCCGCATTTGCAGAGCTCGGTCCCTGGTGGGAGGGGAAGGCACGCCCCGTTGGCCCGGCGGTCGGCATCAGCCACGGTCCGGTCCTGGAACGGCCGGTACTAGCGCGCCACGGGAGTTCCAACTCGAGCCCGCTCCTGCCGCTTCCAGGGCCTCCACGAAGCATAGCCGACCGGTGCATCGGTCCCCGCCTGGTAGGTCCAGGTAGCCACATCCCGGCGCTCTGGCTCCTCTGTCGGTGGGGCCGGTTGTTGACCCGTCGAGGATGCCGGAATGCGGTTGAAAGGCACCGCCGCGGACGATGATGACGTCGAGTGATGGCGCTTCGGGGCGTTCTTCTGTCCGTTCATCATGCTTGTCACTGCAGGCAGGTTCGAAGAAAGGCTGCGAGCGACACGTGTCCCCGACCGCAGGTTGAAGTTAAGCACATTGGCAATAGCACATGAGTTGGGGCTACCAGCGCGGAGTTTACGTTTACCGAGACCAAAATACATACAAACACTAAAAGCCTGAGTACCCGTTCGCTTAGTGCACTACCAAACCGTCGGAAGCTATTTCCGTCGGATTCGCAAACTCTGGCGTGTCCCGGGGCTTGGTGGTTGGCCCCGATTACGCGTTAGCTTTGCCCGGGGCACGGCGAGAGATTCGTCCGCTCCCCACTCTCCGCCTCGCGCTGTGTAGCGCTTGAGGTCACACACATGTACTGGCCCTCCGGCGGGTTTTGACCTCATGTCCGCCAGCTTGTACACGAGTGAAGACAACTTTTCTTTCACTCGGTACGGACCGGACCACTTTGGCGCCAGCGAAGCTGAGAATTTCTTGCTGGCGTCACTCAGTACATGGTTCCTTCGCAGCACCAGGTCACCCACTTCATAGTGAATATCCCGATGCGAGCGGTCATACTGCGCCTTCTGCTGTGCTCTAGCAGTCTTGAGATTTTGGCGAGCTTTGCGTAAAGCCTCCGTCATCTTTGAGCGCAGCTCAGCCGCGTACTCAGCGCGTGCTGATGGTGCGATCGCCGCTCCGCTGCGGCCCGTCAGAATTCGGTCCATCGGACTCGGCAGCTCTCTCCCAAGGTTGAGAAACGTTGATGTATATCCAGTAGAGCGGTTCACTGTAGTTCGTACATCAAATCCTAGCTCCGGGAGATAGGCGTCCCAATCTTTGTGCCTCGCCGAATACGCCACAAGCATGTGCTTGACATTGCGATTAACCCTTTCTGTAGGGTTTGACTGGGCATGGTAGGTGGTTGTTTTCCTGTGCTTGATGCCGAGGGCAGCACAAGAATCCACGAAACACTTCGCAGTAAAATAGGACGCATTGTCCGTTATTAGCTGCTCAGGGAAGCCGAACCTCGTGAATACCTCCATCAGTTTCTCCATGATCACCCGTGCCGTCAGCTTTCTGAGAGGATACAGTTCCACCCATTTGCTGAAGTGATCCGTGACTACCAACAGGAACCTGTTCCTACCTGGTGTTGTGGGATAGGGTCCCATGATGTCACACGCCACGATTTGCCAGGGGTTCTGGCTCTCGATTGGCTGCATGAGGCCGGGCAGTCGTCCGCCACGGGGTTTCACACTTTGGCACACATGGCAAGAGCGGGCGTACCGAATCACGTCCCGTTTCATGCCAAGCCAGGTTGCAAAACGACACAACTTCAAATAAGTCTTAGGGCCGCTTGCGTGTCCAGCAATGCACGTGTCATGAAAATAGCGTAGAATCGCTCCTCTCAACGTGCGTGGTATCACTACCTTGAACGACTCATGTGTATCGTTCTCGGAAGGAATATACCTCAGCAGAACGCCGTCAGAGTCCACCAGGTAAGAATCCAGCGCGCTTACAGCAGTACCAGCTGAGCGCTCCGCACCGACAGCAATACCAGCTGTCTCCATGTGCGCGGCGGCCGCGCCGCCCGGCTCCCGGAGCCGTCGAACACTTCTCGACAAAACGAATCTTCCTGCTGAGCTTCGAACAGCTCTTTTCTGCTGAACACGATCCCCACTGCATTGATAGCTTCCAAGTGGTTCACGCTTTCACCCGGGATCGGCAGTCCTGCCGCGTCCCTCCCGTGGGCAGAGGCTCGGAGCCCCTCTCCCCTGCTCTCAGCCTCCTCGCTCGTTCCGGGGGAGGGCGTCGTTTCGCTCCTCTCGCCCTGAGCCGGCGCTCGTGACAGTGCATCCGCCACGACATTGTTCTTTCCCTTCCTGTAGCGCACGGTGAAGTCGTAGCGCTGCAGCAGCAAAGCCCAGCGCGCTAAGCGGCCGCTTGGCTCACTCAATCGCTTCAGCCAGGTTAGTGCCATGTGAACCGTCTCCATCACAAATGGCACTCCATCGACATAGTAGTCGAACTTTCGCAGAGCAAACACAATCGCGAGACACTCTTTTTCGGTCACCGAATAGTTTTTCTCTGCGGGCGTCAACGAACGGCTCGCGAACGCTACCGGACGAAGTACGCCTCCGTGCTCTTGAAGCAGCACTGCTCCAAGGCCCAGGTCGCTTGCATCGGTTTGAATTACAAACTCCCTGTTCAGATCGGGTAGCTGCAGCTCAGCCGCGTCCGCGAGCACGCTAACCAGCCTGCGCAGGGCAGTCTCCTGCTCGGGACCCCAACTCCAACGTTGCCCTTTCTTTAGCAACTTAGTTAGAGGGGCTTGCAGCTCAGCACAATCTGGTATGAATTGGCGATAAAAGTTCACCATTCCCAACAACCTTCTCAGACCGCTGACATCTGTTGGCGATGGATATTCTAGCAGTGCTCGAACCTTATCCTCGCATGGCAGAATACGGCCTTCATCGATCGTGAACCCCAACAACGTTATCCGGGTTGCAGCGATCTGCGCCTTCTTTGGGTTCAGGGTAATTTCCGCCAACCTCAATCTCCCAAGCACATCCTTCAGGTGCTCTACATGCTCCTCAAACGTCTTGGAGTACACTACAATGTCATCGAGGTAAGCAAGGGCGTGTTGCCATTTTGCATCCCCCAAGACACGGTCCATTAGACGCTGATAGGTCGCAGGCGCTCCGACCAAACCAAAGGACATTCGGGTGAATTCGAACAGTCCTCTGTGACAGGTGAAGGCTGTTTTCTGCCTGTCACATTCATCCATTTCCACCTGAAAGTATCCGCGACTCGCGTCGAGCGTCGTGAAGTACTTCGCTCCACCAAGGTTGGAAACTAACGAGGAAATGTTAGGCAGAGGGTACGCATCTTTTTTCGTCACCTCGTTCAGCCGTCTGTAGTCAACACAAAGGCGGTATGTCCCATCCTTTTTTTCCACAAGCACAACAGGAAAACCCCATGGGCTATCTGACGGTCGCGCAACGCCCGTGTCGAGGAGTTCGTCTAAAGCGTTGTCTAGACCCTATCTCTTAGCCTGACTAATTGGCCGGGGATTGCATTTCCACGGCAGGGCGTCCCCCGTGTCAATTTTGTGCTTGACGAGCGTTGTTCGGCCCGGACAATCAGTGAACATCGCGTCGTACTTGTGCAACAGTGCCGACAAACGCTCTTTTTCCCTCCCAGAAAGACCGTTCGTATCCGCCAACAAAGGGTGTAAGCTCGCCCCCTGCAGCACGGCAGCGCAATGGTCCTCTGCGGCTGGGCGCCCATCCGATTGTCTCTCCCCCGTCCCGGCTGCGCGCCTCCTCGGAGCAGCCTCGGGCGGTTGGGGAGGCCCGAGCGGCTTCTCATCCTCCGCTCTCGTTTTCTCGGCCCTCGGCAACTGCTCTGTCAGCGCCGAAGCTCCCGGCGGCTTTGCAAAAGGTTTAAGGGCACCAGTTGCTCGCTCTCGATATCCGCCACTGCTGATGTCTATCACAATGCCTGTCTTTAAAAGCAGAAAATCCCGCCCCAAGATGACAGGCACTGACAGACCCGGGAGATGGACTAGGCGTTGTCGCCTTACGCGTCTCTCCCAACGCACCACTAGCCTTGACGCGCCACTTGACTGCGCCGTGCCGCTCGCAAGCCGGAAACTCGTGTCGCACATTCTCAGCCTGATATTTTTCCTGCGGAGGTGCTCCAATACCTCATCGCCGAACAACGAAGCGCTTGCTCCTGTGTCCAGCAATGCGGTAAATTTCTTTCCAGCTATCGTCAGCTCAATGAAAGGTGCTGGCGAGTCGGCAGGTTGTCCCGCACGGCAAGCCAGCGGCGCAAGTAACTCGGTACAGCTCGTAGCCGCCGTCAGCTGTTCGGTGTTTGTTAACGGCGGCCTTGGCCGTTTCCCGCTCTCGACTGCTGTTGGACAGGTGGGCGCCTGCACTCACGGGCGAAGTGCCCTTGTTGGCCACAACGGTAGCACTGCCTGCCGAAGTTCTGACGAACCTGGCGCTGGCTATCTCCGGCCTCGTGCCCACTATTCCGTCCCACCGAGCTTCCTGCGGCCGGCTGATTTCTCCTATCCGGCCTTTTTCCATCACTGCGTTCTTTCTGCACTTGGCTACTCTCCGCGCCAGATTGTGCAGTCCGCCAAGCGTAGGAATATGGGTCTAGAGCCCTGTCTGAGAGTTCAAACCCGACTCGGGGCTGCTCGTCCGCATACGAAGCGGTAGCATCTGGTCTGCTCCGATGCGACAAAGGCAGCCCTCCGTTCCACGCGCAGCGGGGCTTTAATGAGTGTGCCGCGGGCGGTGGGGGCCGGTACGCACGCGCGGCGAGGATGTCGCCCTGAATGCGCTTCGCCTCTGCGGCGAGCTCCTCGAGATCCCTGAACCTCCCTCCTCGCAAGTACGCCATAAATGTCGGGTGCGCCTGTCGCGTCACGCGATCGACTTTCTCTGCGTTTGTTGCTCGGGGGTCAGCGAGGCGATAAAGATCTTCCATCGCTCTCACGTACTCCAGTAGGGATTCATCTGGATGCTGGGTACGCAGCTCAAGCTCCCGGCGCAGCCGCCACTCGTAGTTTGCGGGGAGAAACTCGTCGCGGAATTTCGCTCGGAAGCCCTCCATTGTGCGCTCTCGCTCTCCCACCAACTTGAACCATCGAGCCGCCTGGTCCGTCAGGGAAACGGGGACTATGCGGCTGAGAAGTTCGGCCTCCGTCAGCCCCGTCGCCTGCTGGTAGTGTTGCAATTGGTCCAGATAATCGTTCGCGCTGGCTCTGTCATGGTAGCCACTGTACTTGGGGATGTCCACCTTTACGCGTGGCTTCCCCGCCTGCGCCGGGCTCTGGAGGCTATTCATCACTACGGACGCCATATTCTCAACCAGGCGCATCGCGTCCTGAAGGAGTGCCCCTGTCGTTGGCTGACTAGCGCCAACCGGAACGGTAGAGGCAGGGGGCGGCGTTGAGAACCGGCGCTGGCTTGCCTCCGGGCTCAACCCATTTCCCGCCAAAACGTTCGCGGCAGCGTCTTCCGTACCGGGCGGGAAAAGTCTGTAATCCTCGTTGCCGGTGTCAACCGCGAAAATGCCTGACCAATTGGCGCCGTCCAGAAAACGACGCTGAGCCGATAGCTCCGACAACACTCGCGCGGCCTGGAGGTCAGGCTCGCCCGCCATTGTCCTTTGTTCTCGCGCCCGGGTTCGTACGCTCTAACAAACAGAGTCCAGGCCTGCCGATTTCGCCCCACGTTGATGCGCCAAGATATGGGATCGCCTTATTCGCTCAGCCTGGCAAGCGGGCTTCGCCTAGCGGCTCCCGCGCGAGAAACTTAGCGATCCCAACCCGCGGCGCGCTGGACAGCGGCCACGGCGGGTTCGGGCGAAAACGGAGACCTGAACTCTATGAAACACATTTATTAAACTAAAAAGTACAAAAAAACACACTGGCTAATCTTATTATGCTAATATAAAAAGGAGAGAAAAGGTCGGTCAGGCTTACCCGGGCTGGGGGCGCTCCAACAGAGAACAAAGGGACCCTGGTCGACGGAGCGGGGGTGGCCTACGTCCGCTTTCCTCCGTGGTCAGTACCCGAGAGGTCGTCCCCTCGGGTTTTTTGGCGGAAAACAGAAGACGACACCACCCCCCACTTCCTCCGCTCCCTCGACGGACAGCAGCGCACCCCGCGGGCTACGCGGCGCACGGGAAAACGAAACAGCCGTGTCTCGCCTCCCGCCGCTCAGGCGCGCCGCGACACCCGTCGCGAGAGCGGGACCTCCTTGGAGGAATGCGGGAATAATTCAGCATTCCCACACTGTAAATGTGTTCCAGTTAGCTCGTGCTTCATTGAACCTATTATGGAAAGGTGAACTGCTTGGCTCTTTACCTATATATTTTAGTGAAGTGGGGAAGTGGTCACTGCCATATGGGTCAGTGCCCACACCCCATTCAATACATGGAAAGAGAATTGCCGAACCAATAGCCAAGTCAAGATTTGAGTATGTATTGTGTCCTATGTTATGGTATGTAGGCTGTTTCTTGTTGAAAAGGCATGCTCCAGAGGATGTTAAAAACTTCTCTATCAGGCGACCTCGGGCATCCGTGCGAGAAGAGCCCCAAAGAGAATTGTGTGCATTGAAGTCGCCTGTTAGGATGTATGGTTCAGGCAGCTGGTCGACCAGCGCCTCAAAGTCAAAGCTCAGAAGTGCAAGATCAGGAGAGATGTAGATGGAGCATACCGTTATCAACCTATTAAATAATATTGTGTGGACGGTTACAGCCTCAAGGACGGTGTTCAAGGTGACAGGGTGGCATGCTAAGGATTTGCGGGCGATTATGGCCACACCGCCAGAAGAGTGTGTACAGCCAACCCTGTCCTTTCTGTATACCAGGTAACTATTCAAGAAATTCGTGTGCTAAGAATTCAGATGTGTTTCCTGGGCACACATTAAACTTGGCTGATTGGCATGCAGAATCTCATGCACGTCGTCAAGATTATTCAGAAGGCCTCTGCAGTTCCATTGAACTATGTTTTCTCTTCCCATTATGATGTGTTAGAGCTACTGGAGCGTGACTATTTACGTAAGGTCTTTTGGGGCATGCACTCTTGGAAGGGGCTTTTTTGCCTTTTCTGGAGGTTTAGATGGAGGGACCCGCCCCTTGCTCTGCAATGCAGGAAGGAAAGGTCCCACATCCATCTCATCATCAGATTTGGAAGGGGTACCCGGCGTACCGGACCCCCCCGACTTGGCACCCTTTCTGGTGCCCTTCGTTTGAGCCTCGACCACCGAGGGCGTCAGGAGCGCCCCGGGTGGCACAGGCGGTGCGGCGGATGTGGAAATTGCTGCAGCTTCCTCCGTCTCCATCTTCTGTGGGAATGAATGAATGAATTTATTGTAAACAAGGAAAGGATTTGATTGATTGTGGGGATTTAACGCGCCGACGCAACGCAGGCGATGAGGCGCGCCGTAGTGGAGGGCTCCGGATTAATTTTGACCACCTGGGGATCTTTAACGTGCGCCGAAATCTCGTACACACGGGCGTTTTTGCTTTGCGCCTCCATCAGAAAAGCGGCCGCCGCGGCCGGGAATCGAACCGGCGACCTCGTGCTCAGCAGCGCAACGCCTTAGCCACTGAGCCACCGCGGCGGGTAAACAAGGAAAGGAAAGACCACCAGCAGGCGTAGTTTGTCTCTCCTAAGGGTGGACACCGGAACACCTTCTGGTCGCGTCTGCTTTGGGCCGGTGGAGAGGAGGAAACGGTGGGTGCAGCAGCATCCCCACCGGACGTGAATGCCACCACAGCCGCTTCTGGCTCAGCGAGCTGTGCGGAGGTGGGTTGGGCTGCAAGAGGCAGCCCAGGGGGGGGGGGACCAAGTTGGACTCTCGGTTCTGGATTCCCGCTGAAACAAGACGCCGCTCCGTCCCCCGCCGAGCTGCGTCGGCGTACCTCCCCAGGGGGAAAGAGGCGAACCTCTTTCGCGCCTCTGGTAAGGTGATGTTTTCGGTTACCTTCACGTTAATGATTTTTTTCTCAAGATGAAACTTTTCACAAGCGCGAGAGTATGCTGCGTGTGGACCCTGGCAATTCGGGCAGGTGAAGTTGGTTGCAGTGCAGTTGTCGGAGAGTTGATCACATGTTGTTATTCCGCGGCAGGAGTTGGTACCATGCCCGAAACTCTGGCACTTGAAACAGCGCCGCGGGTTCGAGATGCACAGCCGGACAGTACAACGAATGAAACCTGCGTTGACATGCTCGGGCAGTGTGCAGCGGTCGAAAGTCAGAATCAGATGTTTGGTGGGTATTTCTTTGTTGTCTCTCCTAATGACGATGCGCCTTACTGCTGTCACGGCTTGGTCTTTTAGGCCTTCGAGCAGATCGGTCTCTGTCTCGGTTAGCAGGTCTGACTGAGATATCACACCCTGGGAGCTGTTGAGGCTGCGGTGGGGTGTGACTCTGATATCAAGGTCTGCCATGTGGGTTTGGCTGATGAGAGTTGTGGCTTGCTGCTGCGTGTTGACCTCAACTAAGACCTCACCGGTTCTTAGTTTTTTAGCATTGTACCTCTTGCCATGGATGGCTTCAAGAAACTTCGATACAAGGAATACGGATTGTGAAGAAAGAGGCTTGGATTTGTCAACAGATTCAACTATCAAAAAGCGGGGGTAGTTGTCGGGTTTCGGGGAGGAAGAGGTGGGAAAGATGCTTCGGTGCGGACCCCTTTCAGGGTCCGATCATGTTTGGAGGGGTTTTTTCGATTTACCATATGGCATAGGAAAAAGGAGGGGACGGGGGTACTTCCTTCGCTCGGGTACCGAGAGAGGTCCCGGAGCTCCCTGCCTGGTAAACAGACAGGGAGCCCATCCGCCGGAGCTTGACCTGGGCTCCGAGGGCCACCGTTTCAGGTTTCTACCCTTCACCTTAAAAACACATCACCACGGTAGGTCACAGCTTATGTTGGGGGGCTCGGGGTCCGCGGTATCGCCAGTATTGTCCCCATGATTACTCAAGGTACCCCGTGCGGGATCGTTGAGTCTCTTTAAGGTGTCTTGTGCTGAGTAGCCCAATAAACAGTTCCACAGCACTGACTAATTTGGGACGAGCGGTATCGGAGGGACATTGTGCCAGCAGCTTTCCCGGCCTTGAAACAGGTGCGCATGCGCTGCCTGCCTCGCAATTCCGCGTGCTCACGAACACGTGCTAGAGTGGCTAGTGTTGAGTAAGCCTGTTGAGTAAACCTACAGGGGCCATCATGCGGTATACACCCCATACAGAACCTATACGGGCTAGAATTAGAAGTACTAGTTTGGAGGCAAAATTTGAAACAACGCGTGAGACATGGAAGCAGCATATGAGGAGAACTTCTTGCTGGGCTAGTTTGTGAATAGTTGCCATGATTTGAAACGCAACACAAAACATGGGCGAAGGCAATGTCTCGTCTACTCTGTTTTTTCGTCCGTGTTTTTTATTGCGCTTTAAATCATGGCAAGCAGCATGTGCCAGATATTACACACAACTATTCTTCCGTCCATGCAACCGTTTGCTTTCATGGCCCGTAGATTCCTGTGTAATATCACATACAAAAATAATCGACAGAAAGACAAAAATGCGAATTTGAACCTCAGCCACCTTTGGCAACTTTCATGCACATTACTTGACGGACACGTCGCCAATATCCGGTTACCCATGTTCTGCGCAGAATTTTACTCCCACTTTGGCAGGGTGATGTAATGTACACAGGACCGCGATGTTGTGGGAACGTCGTCAACAGAAAAAATAGCCGTTGACACTCCCCAAAGTGTGAAGTTGAGCGTAAGAAACATGGAACGGGATACTGCTAAAACCGGCAAACAAGCCAGGAGCGAGGAAGCCTTCAACGTAGGCCACCCGTCGCTGCTTGGCCTCTCCGTTTATGTGCCTACATGCACATACCACTTAGGAATGTAGGACATACAAATCTAGCACATGTTTTCACCCATCTTAAGGAGCCTGTGTCGCTTACTTTGATTCGCCTCTTAGTTGCGCGTTTGTGCTGCAAGCGCAAACATTCTATGATCTCCCCTCCAAAACTAGCCATGCATATGTAGTGTGCCCGCAGGTATGTCCTTTGGCATACTGTCACTCTAAGGAGCCAGTGAGAATCCATGACTGCGTTTGAGTTGCGTCGTGTAAAAAGGGTACTACAAGAAAGTGAATTCAAGCAGTACGGTTATTACGAATTTCTATTTCTACGCTCTAAACTTGTACCCCTTTTTTCGCATTCTCTTTCAGTGGCGTAAGTAGTTGCAAAGCAAAATTGCGTATTTTGACTGTCTGTTGTAAATTTCTTGGTTTGGGAAAGGTCCTTTGTAGATTGCGTAAAAATGACTGGGGGTGAAATGGTAACCCATGATTCGTGCAGGCGCAGTGACGTGTGTATCTCCGTCCCTTTTTGAGCAAATGAGTGACAAAGCAAAACATTGACCGGCTGCGCTCACTACCTCCGAAGCGAGACTAGGCTACGCGCATTGAACACATGGCACAAAGAAGGAAGTTATTCGTGGGAGAATGCTTTTCGTTGCGTGACTGCGCTTTTGTGACGTTGGACGAAATACACAGTCTGTCGCCAACGTTTCGCATTTGTCTTCGAATAGCTTGTCACTGAAATGCTTGATGCAAGGGTCCTATCATTGCAGCAGGGTTTGTAGCGGCGCTAGTTGCTTCATTGCATGAATCGAGCAGAAAGTGAAGGCGAAAGCACAGGCGCTGGTTTGTTACTCTTGTCAGCGCCTGGGCGTATCACTCTGTCCCGACTTAGCGCTGTTCAATTCATGAACTTACGAAGGGTGTCGTCGCGTTGCTGACGGTAGCATTCTGCGAGGAAGCTTGGACCAGCCAGCGAGTAAGTTGTCCTTTCTTTGAGTAGTGTCCTGGTTTTTTTTTGCTGGTTCTCCTAAACGACAGAATGCACCTGCTGGCCGAGCAAGCTACACTTCTTCAGTCAGTAGAGCCTGTCGAAAAATGATGCCGGTTATCGCATGAAAAACTGCGCTAAGAAAAAAAAAAAACTATCGGGGTCCACAACATACAGAAGAACGCACCAACGTAATCGTACGCCGGAGGAAGGAGGAAAACAGGTGAAAGAGCTAAAAAACGACAATGACCTGAACAGTATAACGGAAATATCTAGAGAACACCAACGTTCCAGGGGCCTTGTGACGATAACAGCTGTTTTCATAAGTTCTTGACCGCTTCATTAATTCCGACATCGCAGTGTCGTCAACAGACCCACCCACTCAAGCGCTTCAAGACCCCACGAGAAGTGATGCTCACTCATTCTGAGATGTTGATTTGACCAATTTTGGGTTCAACGCGCTGTAGTGGAGGACTGCGGATTAATTTTGACCACCTGAAAGGGATATCTGACGTGCGCCTAACTCTAGGAACATGGGCTTTTCCGCTTTTCGTGTCCATCAAAAGAAGCCGGGACAGAACCCGGGCGTACCAGCACAATTCCCTAGCCACTGTGCCACCTCGGCCGGTCATTCTGAGATATCAAGAGAAAGCTTAGGTGCCACTAAAACTTATTTTTACAGCTGACCATAAAGACTGCCTGTGTAATACCTGATGAACCAGCCCTTTATCTCCTGCGTGAGTTGAACCACAGTTGACATGTTTTTTCTCTCTTTTTGCCCATTAGGATTGAAACGAGATATGGATTGGTAGCAATTATGTTAGAGGGGATATCGTGCCAAAAAGCAATATTATGGCCAGCGAGAAAGAAGTACAGCCACCGTAGAAATGAATAATGTTGTTTATTTCCTCAGCCAGAGGCGAAGGCTTCCCAGCACAACCAGGTACAAGGCCGCTGCCGCCGCGACGTACGGCCTGCCCATCCTACTCTTCATCGTCATCGTCATCATTTCCTACATTTTCATTGGTGAGTGTGCTTTCCGATTCCCACCTCAAACGGCCGAGCAAGCGTGCAGGAGCAGGCTACTGCGCGATTTCATGGGAGAGTTTACCGATTCCGCCTCTCTCTGAGCAAAATCTGTTATAAGTCCCTTAAGACGTCGCTTTTTAGCGTACGCATATGCGGCCCGCGCGTGACGGTGTGAAGGCACCCGTTTCTTACAATGCATAACTCGTTTGCGCAAAAATGTTGATGCGCAGGAGGACATGGCACAGCCAGACACTATGCCTTTCACTTCAAGTGATTTACTTCCTCGAGGGGAATTTCCACTGTGCAAATAACACCCCTACAACCTAGCGAAAAATCCCGGACCGGGAGGGGGGGCAGATCCTGCTGTGTATAAGTGTATTCTCGGCGCCTTGGCGTTTTTGCCCGCAGAGATAAAACCGTTGGGGGTAGAGGTATTGGAGGTAAGTGCGACCATGGGCGGCGCTGCAAAGCGCGTCTTCGTGAAGTCGGCTAAGGGGTTCTCGCATTTGTCGTATGCTTCACTCGGGCTCGCTCTACCAGCTGTTTCCTGGCGCGCGGTTTACTTTTGATGCTTGTCCGCACGAGATTTTGCGTATGCGCAACTTTTTATCACAACAAAGGACCTAACATTGCATTTACTAGCTGAAGGCGTGATTTAAAGTATAGTTTTTGATACCGTTCCGGAAGAAGTATTGCCGGCGTTGCCCAATTCCTGTCCTGTATGGAGCGCGAAGAGCCGGAGCTGGGCGTCAGTTTCTGTATCGAGCAATCTTTCCAACGCCATTCCGCGTCATCGTGTCCGAAAGGGGCTCTTGGCAACCCGTTCTGGGCAAGTTCTTGCAAAAGTCGCTTTCCCAGCTGAAAATCGACGACCCTTTCCTTGTCAGGAGCCTTACGAAAGTTTCTGACTACCTCCAACGGCAGTCCCCCGCTCATGTGTATGGATTCTCCCTGGACATTAAGGACCTCTAGTATTCCTTGCCGCACTCCGAGCTCATGGAGGTCGTTTCTGAGGGAATAGACCACTACGGATTCGTCCGCTTCCAGAATGCCAGTGGTGTGGACGCCAACACCTTCTTGGACCTGTTGGGCCTCTACTTGCGCTCTTCTCTTGTGGAGTTCAAGAGCGAATTCTTCGTTCAGAGGAAAGGTGTATGCATAGGGTCGTGCTTGGCGCCTATGCTTAGCGACCTCCTGCTGGCGCGACATTGCCGGCTTCGTGCCGCCAAAACCGTGCGCGTTTTCCGCTACGTGGATGACTTCTTGGTGCTTTTCGAGTGCATGACTGGTGACGGGGACGAGCATGTGCAGCGCATCACGGACATTTTCGAGACCACCCTAGCTGGTCTCACGCTTAAAACGGAACTTCCTTCGGACAATGAGCTGCGGTTTTTGGACCTCCTCTTGCATTTCAGGCCAAGCCATGTTTGTTGGAGGTATGCACCCCTCTCCAGGAAAAACCTTCTTCCGTTCTCGTCCGCCCATTCCAAAGTCGTGAAACGGAGCATTGCCTTAGATGCATTAAGGGGCTCCCTTAAGAGATCTTGCCAGCATGAAGTAGACGCCAGTAGACACCAGACGCCAGTAGACGCCAGCATGAAGTAGACGCCAGTTTTGATTCGCAGGTTGTGAGGCTCCTGTTGGCAGGCTTCCCACCGGCCTTGCTACGTGACTTAGCTGAAGTGTTGCTAGGGCGATTTCACAAACGCAGCGAAGCTGGATCGTTGAAGGACAGGCCGGCAAAAATCGCTGTTGTTCCCTATGTGCATAGAGTTTCACACATGTTGGAAAAGGTAGCGGGTCGCACTGGTGTAGGAGTAGTGTTTTCCGCAACACACAAACTGGGTGGCCTTTGTAGGCGAGTGAACATAAATAAGCAAAGGGGCACCTTTTGCGAAATAAATCACACAAAACCGTACGTAGAATGTAGGCGCTCCGTTGTGTATGAAGTTCCCTTGTCTTGCGGGAAGACCTATATCGGTCAGACCGGGCGCTGTCTGAACGATCGTCTCTGCGAGCATGCAAACACACTGAAAACGGGTACTGGCAGCAATCTTGCCACACATTGTAAAGACCACGGCTTCTCGCCGAGATTCCACGATACCCGTGTTGCAAGAACGTATGAGGGTCAGCGTGAGCGTGAGATCTATGAAGCCTACCTCATTCATAAGGCAGGCAGCGATTGTGTGAGCAAGCCGCCCATTGAATTACTAAAAAAGGGAATCCGCTATCTGGACTCATAAAAAGCCTAACTGTTCAGAATGTCTTGCTTGCCTCGCGCCTCTGGCCACTTCTCATATCAGCGTTTCTACCATTTAATCAATGCACGTGTATGTCTTGTATTTTATGTGCAATGTTCAATGCACTTCTTTTTTTCGTGCTCTTTTTTGTGCTTCCTTTTTTTATCGTGTTCCTTCTCGCCTTCTTTTCTGGGTATATTTAGCAACCCGCGCAATAAACCAACCAGTTGTTACTCAACGCCTTGTGTCGTCGTTTCCTTATCCCGTCTTTTTGCGCTGTTTCGAATTTCAGTATGCACCAACTAGCGTGCACCGTTCTAACGCTGTTTTCGGTATCATCCATCTGTGGAGCAAGACGGACGATGTGGTTAGCCATTTCAGTGGTATCTGTTTTTATAGTGTCCAGGTCGGTTCAGATGGTTGAAATAGCTTGATAATGTCCTTCTAAATCAGTCTAAAATATTAGGAACAGAAGCGGTCCGAGTACAATGACTTGTGGTACTTCAAAGTGCACTTTGGCAATATTGGAAGCAGTGTTGTTTACGACTACATATTGTTTTCTATTAGTAAGGAAGTTACATATATCCAGTCTAATACAACTGAGTCAAGGTCAAGCTGTTTTAATTTACTCATCCAAGGACGATGAGGGACTTTGTCGAATACGTTTTGGAAGTCAAGAAATATTGCGTCGATTTGAATGTTATTATCAAGGTTAGTGTGCAAATACTGAAGGAATGTCACGAGCTGTATTTCACACGACAATGTTTTCCGGACGCCGTGCTGTGACTGATCTATGAAGTTGTTGTTTTCCAGATGATTTATCA
Source organism: Haemaphysalis longicornis (assembly GCF_048455015.1). Lineage (NCBI taxonomy): Eukaryota > Metazoa > Arthropoda > Arachnida > Ixodida > Ixodidae > Haemaphysalis > Haemaphysalis longicornis. The sequence continues at coordinate 207,763,210 of NW_027526407.1, read as the reverse complement.
CATTTGTGAAAATGATATGTTCCATAATGTTTGAGGCAAATGCTGGTTAGTGATATTGGACGATTGTTACATGTCGATGATTTGTTACCACTTTTAAAGACTGGGACAATTTCCCGAAGTTTCCATTCCCAGGGTATATGGCCAGAAGACAGTGATTGGGAGAGCAGCATTGTCAATACTGCGCTTGCCACATCTGTTGTGTTTTTAAGTATTTTTGATACTATGCTATCGGGCCCCGCAGCTGAAGAATTCTTCAAGTTTTTGATTAGGCAGGTGATTCTGCTGGTGTCAATTGTAATCGGGGGCACATTATTCAAAATGGCAGTATGGTCTGCTGGGAAGGTAGTGGTGCGCTCTTACGTAAACACGGAAGAGAATGCGCCCTTAAGTACGTTTGCGCAATCCTTATCGCCTAGCGTTTCGTCTGAGTTGCCGGATAACATTATTGAAGAAGAAGTGGGAGGAATTACGGTTCACCAAAACTGCTTGGGATTAGTCCTCAGCATGTCAGGTAAGCCGACGTGAAAAAACTGATATTTGGCAGGGCTAATGGCTTTCTTTAGTTCTATATCCGCCGTGTGGTAAGCTTCCCATGATGACTTCCGGTTTTTCTTCTCTGCTGTTTGAAACAGGCGTCTTTTCTTGCACATCAGTCTTTTATTTGTTTGAGTAAACCAAGGGGCTGATGGTTTTTCTTTAATTGTGATTGTTTGTATAAATGGTTCACTCAGTTCGGGTATTTTAGATGAAAAAAGGCGCCGGTTCTCCTGTACAGATCGGTCTTCGACTCCTTCTTTGAAAGAGGGCTAGAACTCATCCAATTCCGTGTTAATAGCTTCATAGAATAGCCCCGGTCACAGAGTTTGAGATGTTTGTTTCTGGACTTCTCACTATAAGGTGCGTTGTAAATGTTGCTAGAATAACTTTGTGGCCGCTTAACTCCTGCAGGTATAAGACAGATTGCAGGCGGCTTGGGTCCGACAACAATATTAGGTCCAGAATGTTGGATGCGGTTGCTGTTTCTCTGGTAGCCTGTGTGATTACTTGAGTTAGCTGACCGTTTTCTAAGCAGTTTAGAAATTCATTACATTCTTATTGTGGATATATGGTGCAGTTATCTCTCCAATTAATGTTTGGATAGTTGAAATCGCGGACGAGAATAAAGCTAGATTTTGGAACTTTTTTTGTGTAGGACGTCAAGGACGTCGTTAAAGGCCAACTGCAACGAAAATTTACATGCCCTAAATTGTGCTTCAATGTGTGGTATGCACCTCTAAAGTCCCATGTGACCCAATTTGAGACTCCGCAAACGCGCAGTTTTTTTTATTAAAACCGTTCAAAAACACGCCACTTCAGCCGACGCAGCACCTAGCGGTGTGTCGCCGCAACTAGTCGCCACTGCGGCGGACTTCGGAATGTGACGTGCCAGTCAGGACTCCCGTACGGCCGTCGCCTCTCCTCTGTAGCCCTTTTACGTGCGGCCTCATGCGAGTGAGCAGTGTAATTCGTGCCTCTTGCATGAATAATTGGTTGCCGTAATGCGAGAAGCTGAAGAAACTCTGGGTTGCCGATACATACACAAACGGCAGTAGCACAGCGACCGATTTCGTGGTGGCGACGGCGGCAGCAGGCACTCGGTCGACTCGATGAGCACGCGAAATGCGTGTACGGCCCACGTGAGGCGATACGCTGTTGGCGCGGCTGGTCGGTGCGGCGGCGGTCGAACGACTACGGCAGCTGTGCGGCGCTCTTGCAAGCTCGCGGCCGGGCATCTCTACGAGTGCGCAATACGTAGAACGGCCGACGCGAGACGCTACGCTGTTGTCGCGGCCGCTCGGTGCGTTGGCGCGCGAACGACTACGGCGGCTGTGCGGCGCGCTGTAAGCTCGCGGCCGAGCGTCTCTACGAGCAGAACGGTCGGCGCGAGACGATACGCTGTTGTCGCGGCCGGTCGGGGCGTGAACGAGTACGGCAGCTAGCTGTGCGGCCCACTGCGCCATCGCCCGGTCGACTTTTCGAGAGCGCGAGTACGCCAACGGCATCGAAGAGCTCTGCACCGACGCGAGGTGATACGCTGTTGTCACTTCATCGCGCCGGTCGGGGCGCGGACGAGTACAGCACGCGGCGCACTACACGGAACCGATTCAGCTCAAACTACTTCGTCAAAAAACAAATAAATACTAGCCGCTGTTGGAAACATTTCTCTCGCCAGTTAGAAAAACAAAAAACGAGGCCACATTTCGCAGTACTAGTACTGAGCCTCGGGGAAGGTCACTGCTTCACGAGTGAAGACATTGCAGTGCTTTCGTCACTGCATGGCATCATTATTTAAAGATTTGGCGCGGGCACCCTGCTAACAGGAACAAAACTGCTAGCGTAAACAAAAATAATAAAATTCTGGATTTGAACTTTCAGAACATGCGCTGAAACCTGCACCCTAGCCGGCATGTTTCTACACTTCCCTCCCACGGTAGCTATTTTTTTTTTTTTCATTTCTCCCACAAACACAGGATGGTTCGATCGGCACAGGGCATATTAGCTGTGGCGGCGCCCATCTAACGCTAAAGCACTGCCTTTTGTGCACCCAGCTTCGCCACGACGTCTCGCGGTGCCTGTGTTTTCGTTTTACCGAACTACTACAGCCACGTCTCAGCAGCTCACAACGAAGTAATAATGGTTGCACGAACTTCCCAACCCCTTTTCGCGCATGTTTTAAATGTCTAAAGCAACAGACGACCCGAAACACATCGAATGCGCGCTGTCTTCTCACGGGCAGCTGTGGGAAAATCCACCGTATGGAGGCTGCGCCCACTCGATTCCTCAGTGTAACGTCACTTCCGGTCGTCCGTAATGGCCGCCCTTTTTTTTCCAGTTTCGGTTTGAAAAGAGCGTTTTTGATCTTCGTTTACGATGCAGCGAAGCACATTTGGGCCTCCAAATTTTGCACGTAGCAACTTTTAAGGTTGTACTACCGGAAAATAGTGCATTTACGGAGCCTAAAATTTCTTTGCAGTTGGCCTTTAAGGTGGGTGGGGAAATTGTAATCCGGCTTAGGGGGGCGATAACACACACCAAATATCGTAGTGCCTCGTGGGCTTTCGCACGCTATCCAGAGTGCTTCAAGGGGGCAGTTTATTTCAACTTTAGAGTGGCGGGCAGAAAAATTCACCCCTACTAACACACCCTACCACACTGCAGTAATCGGTCATGTCGGTAGACCAGAAAGTTCGGGAGCGTTTAGAAAGATTTCGAAGTCAATGATAGCGGGGTTTAACCAAGTCTCGGTCAGCATGACGGTTCGCATTCCCAAGTCTTTATTAGGTCAATTATTTCATCGCATGTGGGCATTATGCTTCGAATATCAGTGTTGAGAATAGAAAAGCATGAACAAGAATTTGAATGAGCTGGCGGGTGGAGCTTGGGATTTGGTTGCGTTTGAGGTGACTTTTTCCTTTCGGCTGATTCGGTGATGGCTGATGTGTAGACAATACGGTCTCCTTTACTTAGCTGGTACTCATGTCATAGTAGAATGTTTTTGTCCGAATCAGTAGTTTCTTGTGACGCAGTTTGAAAGGGGCGTTGTTCTGGCCCGCAAATCGGAGCAATAGACCTTATGCGAAATTGCTTGGTGATCTAGCAACACTGATGTAAACGAGACCGTCGGCCATATTGGTACAGGCGCCGTTCGGGAAGTCTCGTATTGTTTACTGTGGAAGAGTAGGTGACAGTAACGCGGTATGGCTCAAACTGGACGGCGTTTTCTGGCTCCCGACCGTGGATTGTGGACGAAGTCTGCGCTGCCGACTGTGTCTGAAGACTCATACCACTCGGGGTGCCGCGCCAAAGACTCATCCGAGCGGCAGCGGAGCAGGGCATGCCGCCTAGCCACCGAGGCGCATTGCTCGCCTTCATCGGTGCGGACAAACACGTGCGACTCGCAGTAAGTAAATCCTTCTTTGTTTTTTACTTGACGTGAGTTAACCCGTGTGAGCATTTGTATAGCACTTTGTTCACCTGTTTACCATGCAAATGCGTAGCAGCGACCCTGTTGCAGTAACCCTGAAAGAGGAAAGCGACAATCGCCAGACCGTACCGCTAGTGGGTGGATTAGGTATTTTCAAATGTTGTACATCGAATTTGCGGGATGATTTTTGGCGAAGATGTTTACGGAAAGGTTGCGGCCGTTTTCCGTGACGGTCGTCCGCCCGCGCGTTTGCCGCAAAGCAATGGCGCTTTGCGGCGAAGTCAACTACAAAAGCGCACATACGCCTTGAATTTTCTTTTTTGTGTGTGTTTTCATTATTTATTGCGCATGCTCCGCCACAAAAATCTGTTTGTGTGTCTTTTTTCTCTTTTTTTGGCGGTGGGGCGGTTGTGTTTGTTTCTAAAGCGCATGTTTTTGGTGTGCACGAATTGATAAAACCTCGTTAGCTCGAACTCACTGAACTAGAAGATTTTTTTTAATTCGATGGGTCATCGGTATAGCCCGAATGTTTACCTATTTATCTCGAAAGGTTCTGGAAGTGAGTTCCAGATAATCATATTGCTTGCTTAAGTTATGACGAACACGATTATGCGGGTACTGGTATCATTACCCACGGTGAGGTTTATAAATGTTAAAGGAGCCATGAAGAGAAAATGCAAGTTGGTTTTATTCGAAGGATTTCGTGTTTTATAGTGCCCCTAGCGCTTGTCCGGATACAAACGGTGCTTTATTCACTGAGAAATTAAACAATTTAGGTTAAAATTTTGATTTTCCCGCTCAATCGTGCGTTTTCGTGGTCCCAAGTGACATCACTGAAACCGACCGCTCTGCAGCCTAGAGTACCTTCATTCACGCATCCGCCGTACAGGGTAGAGACACGTATACGCTGGCGCCGCCATTTTCAGTTGCTCGCTCGCCGCCGAAGCAAGTCATTGTGTCAAAACCGCGCTAAAATTATCGCCGCAACGCGGTTTACTGAAGAAGTTTGAATCATATTGTCTGTTTCGCGTTGCTAGGTCTCGTGGGAAACGAAAAGAATAACGCGTTGAGCCCGTTGGCCCAATTGCGGCGGCACGGGACCGTTCAAAGGTTGTCTCCACTCTGTACAGCGGTGTTGGTTTGTTCCCGCGTTTCTTTACGTTCCGTAACCTAGATGGCGCCACCATACCGTGGCAAGCGTTTGGTTTGTTTTTGCCCGCATTTAAACCTGGCTTGTTTTTGTTCTGGGAGAAAATATTCGTTCCCTGAAACAGTGCTCGCTCGACAAATGGGGTCACGTAAGACACCGTTGCTTGCGTCAATCGGCCAGTGTCGTCTGAGACAACCCCAAGCCTCGTAGTGCTGTGCAGCGAAACCAAACATGCTGTGCGCAGTATGAACAGCAGAACGCATCAGTACTTCTATGTTTACATGTGCTTTCGTAACTTCCACTGTTTGTCCCATCATTCTTATTGCTTTGTAAAGAATGTGCCCTAAATTTAAGCGCAAATCGCTCGTTCGTCTAGTTTGTAAGTTCTACCTAATTTGCGTCTGCTTCTGCCAGCCTCCGCCAATCGCAGAGCTTAGCCCATGTGACGACATAGGTTCTGTTGCGGGAAATGAGCTGGTGGGTCGCATGACCATTCCCGTTTTTCCTAATTATGTAGCTTATTTGAGCGAAGTTTACGTTAAAAGTGGTGTCAGTATGATTCTAACGAGGCAATCTTTTGAAAGAACCAAACTTGTGTTTTCTCTTCATGGCTCCTTTAAACTTCCTTCTCTTGAAAATGCATTAACAAAGCATGCAGAGATACTTGCACGCTTGAACTTGACAAACAATTTTGACATCATTGCTGTTTGAGGTGTAGATTATTGCCCTTGCAATAGTGTTAAGCAAGACACAAAATCTGGTCATTTTGAGTCTGTTCCTTGCGGCCACTTCTTTCTGCTCTGTCCCTTTACCATAAACTGTAGCGGACTAGTCCTGTTCTTCCCTGAGTGCTATTTACTGTTTCTCTCTCTGTTCTTGCAGGTTGGGCCTCATCCATGTGCTCAGCAGCTGCTTTCGCTCCCAGAAGAAAAGTGGCCGGCCCTATGTTGTGTGCCTCACGTTTGAGACGGACAGTGGGGCGATGGTGAGGCAGCGTGTGATTGCCCGGCGGATTGCAGTGGAGCATGGAGTCACATCCTGGCTGCTGTGCACCTACTCGCCCTCTTGCAAGCCGAAGGTTTTAAGAGGTGCCACCGGAGCTTGCGTGCATTGAGCTGCCACAACAGTGGGGCAGCGAGTGTCCAAGACATTGACTGGAGAAGCCCGCGAGAAAATGGCCCCTTTCTTCCCTTGCCAATGCGTCTGTTCGATGCACGTCGAGTACAGGAGCAATGCGAGCAGCAACAAAGTGCCGTGCAGGCGCTTGGGAGAAAACTTGGTCGCCTTGGGAATGGGTTTTTTGCCCCAGTTGTGCTGCACTCTAAACTTTTTTTCCTCCCATATACTCCCTAGAGGTTCTTTTTCGCCTGTCCTCTAGTGGTCCTCCTTGTAGGAGTTTTTTTACTACATGGAACAGGGAGGTTTTGTTTACCTCCTCAAAACAGGGCGTTTTTAGGTCATAGAAAGGAGGTATTTAGGGAGTGTTAGGAAATGTTAGGGAGAATTTGAGGTCAAAATGGAGTATTCTTTACTTCCTGAAGGGCGTTTTTAAGTGATGTTTATGGAATTTTTAGGCGGTTGAATAGGAGCCTATTATGGCTCCCTTTGGAAGTACTTATGTTAGTTTAGGGGCGTTTTTAGGAGGTTCAAGGGAAGCATTTACTTCTTTTGAATGGAGTTTGACGAAAGCTTGGGGAGTTTTGTAGGCCTTTCGAAAGGAGGTTTTCAAGGCCACAAGGGAGAATTTCTAGTTCCCTGCGGGAGTACTGATTTCACACGGTTTTTCTCGATTTCAGGTTTATTTCAAACCAACTTTCGCAGACAAGTTTACATGGTACATGGTGTACACAAGGAGGTTCCGAAATAAATACTTATGGCGACCTCATATTGGAAATCACAAATGGTACATTGCTAAATAACACGCCAGTTAGGAATTGAAGACACCAATACGATGCTAGTTGAACAAACCGTAGAAACAATGTTACTACAAGAACTGGAAATACGCGAAAAACAAAGATAGGCACAAACACAACCGCATGGTAAGTGAAATCATTATAGAATACTATCGGATCGAGAACGCGTCACTACTTATCAGAACTTATCAGTACGCATCAGCGCTCAGTACACAGTGAAAAAAATGGTTGCAGTGGTATACAACAACAACAAAAAAATTCAGTAGGTGGTGAAATGAGCGAGAGCTGTGTGCTAGTTGAACAAATTGTAGAAACAATAATAATACCAAGAACTGGAAATACTTGAAAAACAGATAGGCACAAACACAACCGCATGGTAAGTGAAATCATTATATAATACTAGAGGATCGAGAACGCGTCAGTATTTATCAGAACTTATCAGTACGCATTAGTACTAAGTACACAAAGTGAAGAAAAAATGGTTCCAGTGGTTTACAACAACAAAACAATTTTTCAATTTGTGGTGAAATGAGCGAGAGCTGTGCAACGATTTGATATTCAAAGGTAACAAGCATTTTGCAGGTGGTAAAGGCACAAGAGATAAATGATGTAGGAGACAGACTGCAGTTAGATGGCTATGGATAAATGAGTAATATAAAGAACGAAAAATATGCTGCGGAAAATACCAGTGCGTTTTGATAAAGACACAAATGCGCCAAGAAAAGTGACCGAGTCTGACGGGTTAATTGAAATGATATAGAACAGAATGGGTGGTATCGCGACAGCTTCTTTAGAGTGAGAACAAAAAGCCATGAAATTCGTGTTTTTTGGATAATTTTTAGTTGATTCATTTCGCACCAGTTGCCAACATTATTTAGATAATTGTTTCAAGTTAAATTAGTTTGTTAATATGATTGCTTCACTGAACGATAGCTGTATTATCAGCATACAGAAAGGTCCATCAAATATCCCCTTTTCAGTAAAAAAAAGAAAAAAGAAAAAGTCAGAAATATAATACGGAATTCTTTTTGGCTACTATCCAATGATTACAGGATTGAAAACAAATATTAGTGAGCGATATTGATGCGATTAAAGTTAATTAGTTCTAAATCCTTCACACGTGGTTTGGTGCTTGCAAGCTCCAAAAAGGCATGTTAACAAATGTTAGAGCTCTGTGTGCCTTCTTGGGATATTGAATGTTGAAAACCCAGGACAATGCAAACAGAGTACACAGTCCTCCCAGTAAAGATGATGCAGTCAAGACACGCTGGCCATCGATGTGGAGGCTAACTTCCCCGTTCACAGAATGCAGGCAGGGAGTCAGAGGAACATCTGCCTGAAAAAGCAAAAAAGAAAAAAAATGCCCCACAAGTAAAATTCAAAACAGACACTATGGTTAAATGAACTTAATAATTCGGTACAGTAATAAAATTGTAAGGCCAGGTTCCCTGCGAATTCCAGTACCTAAATTAGGAATGCAAAGGCTTCATAAAACCAAGTGCCAGTACATTAACCGTCGTGGCTTTGGCAGCAATAAAAAAAGATATTACTTCCGCTCAATATACTCGGCACAACTTTAAATGACAGTGAAGATAAAAGGCAAGTCTCTGTAGGTTGATAGATTAGTTTTTGTTTTTGACTGAAAAACACTTTGGTATTGCATGATTTTGGTAACTGCTGTCTCTTGCTTTAAGATGCCAGCTTGCATCTATTCAAGTGAATGGGCACGAGTTAAAGATGCAAACCCTTACACTGCCTCTCTCCTACCATGGTGGCTCACTTTCATAGAAAAAGTGCAGCTTTTGCGAGCTGGACGGCTGTTGCAAGCCTGTCAGCAAAGAATGAATTCATGCCGGACAGGCACCCACTGTTTCAGTTATACTTGCAGATACCTGCACCTATTTCCCTCCTGGTGTTACATCCAAAGCTAATTTGTTACGGCTTGTCTCATCAAGTATGGTCATCCGTCATAACACAGCTAGTCATACAGGAAAGTTCTTCACTGGGTCAGAAAACACTTTCTTTTTTTACAGTAGTGATGAACTAGGCGACTCAGTCATTCGTATTCTGACAACTTAATATTCTGTGTCACCGAGCTGACAAACATGATTGGTGCATAAGGTCATTTGTAGCCGCAACCTTTACTACAGCCTTGTTAGCTAACGTAAACCTCGTTCATGGCACCAAATTACTTGTGATTGCATGGCAACCAAAAAAAAACAAACAGCTGAAACGGAAACGCTATTCTCGCAAACTTACCAACGCTGCATGCCACACACACCTGCCTTAGTTAATTTACCGTGATTGTAGAAGTTTCCGTCACGCAAAACCACAGTGCACTTTTTGGAGCTGATGAATCGAGTAATGAATCGAGTAATTTTTGTGTATGGTCGTACTATTGATTATGACAAAGTTATTACCAACAAAAGAAGAGTGTTTGCATTGTTCTTCTAAAAAATGATATCCTTTTTTATGCCCGGCAGACTTGTGTCATGCTACGGCAAACCCGGTTCTCTTCCATAAGGCCATGAATTTGTGTTTTTAATTACGTGGCCTTAGCTGGCGACTGACGGGCCCCGATTGTATACAGACCCCTCATTATCATCCGAAAGGGAATAAAAACATTTCGGTTTCGAACCACGTCGCCGTCGTGGTCCACACTATAAGTCTTTAATCGTTCGATAGGCTCATAGCATCTTTTACGCATGTCACCGTTTCCTTAATAGGGTACGCTGTTAGATGTGAAGAGTCGACTCAAGCGAGCAAACAACCCCACCGAATCTACAGGGCACAGTTTTCGAAGGGGGTGGCCGTCTGATCTGCGGCTTTCGCCGACCAGAGCGCTAATAATGAGTCTGAGCCTTGAACGAAAACAACACAAAGACTTATATTTGGACAGGCAAGCCATCAGGAGCGTTAACAAATAGATATTATAAAGTAGAGCAGTTAACTAAAAAGAACACGAGCAGTTCGATGCATACGAGAGCCAGAGTCCCACAATATTCACCGACCGGGCCCGACGATGCACCGCTGTCGGAGGCGATTCGGCTACCTGAGTAACCGTCACGTTGCTTTGAAACGACTCCGCGCGCGACAAACGATTTCATCTCAAATGCCCTGTTACAAACCGGCCTACAAAAAAAATGCGAATGCATACCCCAAAAGCCACAAACAAGTACAATAAAACGAGTGTGCGCTTTTTTTTGCCCGTGCGTGTACGTGCTGTGTGCGGCACGGGTACTTCGCAGTTAACCCTATCCAAACGTTTGACAAACGCATCGACTGATAACAGACCACTTACCAGCGAGCTGTCCACAGCTGTCGCCGTATCCAAATGATGTTAGCGGCCGTTCCTCGTGTGACAGGGGTACATAAAAATCTTTCCACCAAATGGCACTACTAGTCCTTCTCAAATAAGAAAAAACGATGGCCCAAGGCGAGGCTTGAAGCTCCGGCCGCACCGAGTCACCGGCCGCGCTGCGTTGATAGCACAGAGGTTGTTTACATCCGGGCAGCAAGTCGTGCCGCCAGGGCAAGTTGAGTTGCTGCAGTCGGGTGCGTTGGCGCGCTGGCACAAGAATTTCAATCGTCTATATATGCGCAAGCAAGCGAAGCAGATGAGCATTGCAATTGTTTGCAACGGCGAGAACTGTCTCTTTGTTATAAGCAGAGTTTGACAACACCTATCGCCAAAATAAACAGATTGAAACAACACGGCCGCGCTGTCTGCCTGTGATCGCGCTAGCTGAAGCATCTATACGGGTATACGTACGGTATGGGGTTTGTAGCTGCATGCAACCGTCGCGTCCTGCTTACTCGTTCTAATTAGCATTAGGCCATGGTTGAAGTGCTGATACACGGAAACAACAGAAGACTAACATGGCGACCGCCCGCTTGAGATGATTATCCCAGATGGGGAGTTTATTTTGGACGTGGTACTATACAAGGAACCGAACGCCATCTCACAAATGGTGTTATGTGGTTCTAAATCCTCCCTTTTGCTACACGGATGGGCAACGGTACTACCATGGAGGTTCGTCCACATTTTTAGACCATGCCTAGGGAGTACATTTTTTGCTATAAGTACTTTTCAGGGCACATTACTAGATTAAAACTCCATTTCCGGCTTGTTTGCGTTTACAGTGTGGCCTTAACCTCACCCCCCCCACCCCCCCCCCCCCCAGTGACAGAAACAAGGATCGACTGGCATGGCACCTGAAGGGTCACCTATGAGCTACCAGCAAGCATTCATGCCACATTTCGCCGTGGTCATCTCGCGAGCACGCAGAGGCTGGGCACCGTCGTGTTTACTAGACCGCTGCATGCAGGGGTGCGCGAATGCTTCCCTTTGTTCCATTTATATCCACAGTTTGCTATAGTGCACGCGCTATAAATCAGCGAAGTAGTTTAATTTACTGGGATTTTCACTGTGGATACAAAAATTGCAAAAGCACTGAAGCTGATGCGTGGCGGCCTGATGCAACTCTGGCCGTTTTTTATTTGAATAAAACATCAATGGCTACTATCATTACGTCGGAGGTATGCATGCAGCATGTGACAAACTAGAGGAGTGAGTGTGGATTTTAGTCGCAAAATATTCGACAGTAAATACATCGTGGCTGAAATGACAATAGGCACCAAGTTAACTTGACGTAACAACAAACCTTTCAGCCCGGCAAATCGGGAACCAAGTGCAAAAACACGAATTTTCCACCGTTAGATCATCATAAAACAGTTTACGCCACTTCTACAAAGACACGCGGCTAAATGCAACGTAAAAGAAAACCAACAACACACTCCCATACCGCGCGCCCGCCACAGAGGAAATTTCCAACAGTGCCGTGACGGCGTAGTGCGGCAAGAAAAGTTTGTTTACAGCCCTAGGTAAGATAAAGGCTCGTGTAGGGGCTAAGCGGTATCATTTAACAATGAAATGAAGCGGGCGAAGAGCCACAGGGACGAGCAAAGAAACAGCCTAATTTTGGCAACGTGTCGTACTGTTTTCCCGGTCGAGCGCCGCTGTCAGTCGCATGAATAGGTGGCGCACGCTCAGGCTTCATTTAGAATACAAAGGCTGGACCACAGAACTCCAACGTAGCTGTATTTTTCATCCGGATAGCAACTACGGAATCCCGAGCTTAGCGAACCAACGACAAATATTCGCTCCCAGCGCACGGCGCGCAGCGTGTCACAAAGATTGCTCGCGCCGGCATAGTTCGCGTCAGAAAGTTCGTTCAAAAGCGTGGAACTTCACATACCTTTCCTCCATTTGGACCGGTATTCCCGCATTGCGTGCACTGCGGCACGAAGCAATGCTCCGGCATTGTAGCCCATCACCAAGAGCGGTCAATGCCCGCCTTCGATGTTTTGCCAATTGGTTTCGTTTTCAAACGACCGTACGAAAATGGCGGACCTAGTTACCGGAGTCGACGTGAGATGGCAAGGCGCATTTTGCATAGGGTTTATTGGTTATGTATCAAACATGTAGCACTGAGAAAGTCCTCACCAACGCTGTAGGGCGTATCTTTTAATTTGACACCTTTTGGAATTTGTGAATTTAACAATTATTGGCCGTTTTTTGTTACCATGAGGCTTTTCGATCTGGTGCGCTCTGTCTGTTTCGTGAGGCTCGAGTTACTTCGAGATGCTGGCTACAAATATCGGTGATAGGTTTTTCCCGTGGCTCCACGTTTGGGAGTCGCTTTCTGCCACGCCAAAGAAAATTAGGTTATTGGGGCGGGAGCTATCTTCTGCATCGTTTAGTCTGTCATTATGTTACAGAACGCTTTTGCTGATTCGTTTGCTGTAGATTGTAAATTTTAATGTCTGTATGGATAGAAGGCAAGTTAGAACACTCCGATCCCGTTTTGGAAATGCGAGCTACTAGGTTGGCTATGGTTTGTTCAGTTGTGAGTCTGGAGGTTATATTTTTCAGTTGAGTCAAAATAGAGGCTTCGAGTTTCTTCGAGCTTGGTTAGTATGGAGTGTACGTCGTCGTCAGGTTCGGTGTGTGCATCTTGTCGCGTTTTAGTAGGCCCTGGGTTTGTTTCCACGTCTCCTAAGAGTAATAATCGTTAGTCAACAACATCAGTATACGCCTCGAGCGCGGCCTGTAGGGGCGCCACTGAAATCCCCCTAGCGGCCCGTTTCGAAAGCAGCCGCGGGTGTCCGCGCCCCCCTTCCCATGTCCCGCCACTGCTTTTGCGGCACGTTCACGACTGAGATTTACCGTTTGCGGGCGCTTGAAATTCATGGTTATGTGGAGCAGTCACTGTTCGCAAATGGGGTGTGTTTACGAGAGTGTAAATGTTTCTGACGCGATCTTGGTGTGGTATATTCGGTCTGTATAAGCGCCAGGTGTGTCACAGGCCAGCGTTGCGGAACCGGCATATGATGGAGCCGATTGTAGTTACCATGACCTGAATTTACTAACCGTGTCTCCGTAACCTCCGGTTCCCCAGATGTTCATGCTTAAATCGGTTTTGTGCGCTTACATAATCAGCGGAGCATTTTTATCTGACAGTACGCCAGGTACGTTTGCCAATACTATACCTCAGATATTGATCACCACAATTTACAAGCCAGTCTGCGTTAATTTCGGGAATTTTCAACAAAAGTACGATGGACAATGCATAATTATACTCGGGGATCAGCACACGACAGAGTCGTCTTGTTGTGAGGGGAGCGCCCGCAAGCATTCATCTGCTACATTTATCCTCTGCGAGCAGCACGGAGACGGGCTTAGAATATAATCCGCGTCCGCGACTAAATGCTTCTTCGAAATATCGTTATATGGCACAGGGGGCCTTCAGAATAGAGCATAAACTGAAATCAGAGGGCTTTATCACATACCACACTCTTCCGACGACACCTTTCATCGCTTGTTGAACAGCCTACCTTGTAATCTTCCAAAAATGCGCCCGCCGTACGATCAGCCCTTTCTTGAAGTAGAAAAACAAAAGTGAACGCGAGATTTGTGTGTGGGATTACTCAAACGTTAATTGCTTGAATCCGCTCCGCATTTGTACACAGTGTCCCCCTCCGCTCCCCCCCACCGATATCTCGCGAAATAGCAACTAGTAGTGAACCCTACCTGGCTTAAGTTTCGGTGAACGTCTTGGGCATGTCAGAATTAAGCTGCACTGCTTTTTTTTTCATTTCCTTTAGAGCTATTATGTTTCTTAATTCCGCACTTGCACAGCATTTGTTTTTCCGTGGTTTCATTAACTTGCCTTGGTTCTTGCTATATGGCGTGTATGGGCATATATTTAACGACGCACAGGCTTGGAATATACTTAACATTTTCGCATGGTTCATATTCTTATAAAAGGCATAAGTTATTGTCCGGGATTGGGTAATCACATCCCCGAAACATATTTTTCTGCGATGTAATATTCGAAACGAAACCGCATTCGTTGTCCATGCCGCAAAATGAAGCGAACCTCTCATTGTGCCAGTATCAGGTCTAAACGAAGCGACAGTGGAATTCATTTGTGCCTGATGTTTTCGAGGTGACATGGGTGATATGTTGCTGCCGTCGGACGCCCAGAAGAGCGGCGATGAAGCACGCAGAACCGCGTCCCCGGGTAGCTCTTGCAGGCGATCGCGTGCTCTACGAAGACACAGCTGCATTTTAAGTGACCTGAACATACTCTTTGCCTATAGACGTCACCATAACAAGTGTTTTAATGGCGCGGAAAGGCGGAAAGAAGCGAAACAGAACCAAAACACTGCATGAGCCCCTATCAGCCACGCAGCAAATCCCGTCAACGCCGCGGAGAAGCGGCGGCAGGCGGCGCAGCGATCGCGAAGCTCGAGGCGTATACTGGTAAAACAGGGTAACAATGCACTGAGAGCTCGGCAACTGCACCAAAAAAAACAATTGATGGTTTTCTTTGCTAGGAGGGGTACGTATGGACGCACCTGCGTGAGGAAGACGAAGGGCGTCAAACGACGCATCATGTCAGAGACACAACCGCCGAGTCCACAGAGCGCCGCTCGCGATGCTCGCGCTTTTGTGTCCACGTGCACTGTCATTGTTGATGAGGGTGGCACTTTCAGATTGTAGGGTAGGGGTAAAGCAACGCAGAGGGTTGCTCTATCTAGTGGCGCGGTGGTGAACACTTGTTACTGCCGGAAATCTGCTCCAGGAAGGGGTACTTGCTTCTTCGGGGATCGGGCCGGATGCTAATAGGCATGCATCGGCTAATACCTGCGTGAGGAAGACAATGGGCGTCAAACGATGCATCGTATCAGAGGCACAGCCGCCGAACATTCACCCACAATTTCTGAGAGTAAATCGGGACCAATGCGTGTGTTTATTATCACCTTACAATATGTCCTTGCGACTTCCCGTGCAAGCTAATACTGGATTTTTATGTCGCCTCATTTCAGATCCCCACGATCTGTTCTCATCGAAAGAACAAGGTAAGACACTTTGTCTGTTCTGTGCGACGACTAGAATTCCGGAGCATTGGAAGGTGGATTGACCAGCGAAGCCTTGGTCCAAACTATACGCGGCGTCTCCATTGAGACGACAGAAGGGAAGGGAAATTCAACAGGGAGAACGGCAACCTCTATTGACGATGGGTATGCTGCCTTGAAGGGAGGGAGGGGCTTTGTAACGAGAGGGCGGTGCGAACGCAGACATGGCAGACGCGGCTCGCTTGCTGGCACACCTTTACTTACTCAAGCCTTACTCATGCCGTCGACGTCCGAGTGAAACACCCTTCAGAAAAACCAGATTTGCACAATATGTTTCACATGGGGCACATAAATCATACGCCAAATAACGCAACGATAGGGTGTGTTTGCACACCAAAACGACCTCTCCTAATTCACTCAAATAGATTGACAGTACACACGGTGAGCGATGAAGATGATGATGATTTATTTATTTATTTATTTATTTACTTATGTATTTATTTATTTATTTTCACATACTGCAGCCCTTTAAGGGGTATAGCAGGAGTGGTTGAAATACAGAGCAGTGATTACATATGCAACACTTCAGGGAAGAAAAAAAATAAACTATACACACCTACACACATGCCAGAACAAAATCCCGATATCAATGTACACACAAAAAAAAACCCCAAGCTATTAGACCATTGCTCCTTCGTTTTGAAGAGAAATGCCAAGAACTTAGTATGTTGGACACATTACCTGGGACTACCCAAAGAACAAAACAACTACCACCTTGGTATACATTCCATGCTGTGTCCAATTTTAGACTGACACGCTTTCAAAAAAAAAAGAAAAGAAAACACCGTGCGAACACATACTACACGCGTTTTTGGCACTAAACAAAAAATACAAAGGCTACACCTCATTTTACACAGATGGTTCCAAAACGTCATGTTATGCTGGGAGTTCAATAATACAGGGTAAATGGGAGAAGGCGATCACGCTACCTCAGTGCGCCTCGGTTTTCACAGCGGATTCTTATGCCATTGTTGTGGCTGTAAAAGAATAAGCAAGGAAAGGATTCTGAAAAGTGATACAACGAGGAATAAAAACACCGACCAAAAATACATTTCGTAAAATAAAAGATGTTTCGGCTCCCACACGGGAGCCTTGTTCACAAGGCTCCCGTGTTCTTACTATGCAGATCAACCCATACTAGCTAACATAATACACAATATAGTGACAGCAAAAACACAGGGACAGGAAATTAAGTTGTGCTAGGTTCCTAGCCATGTTGCCATCAATTGAAATGAGAGATCCGATGGATGTGCTACACAGGCTGGTAGTAAAACAGTAAAACAAGTACAGATTCATCATAGCGACTGTATAAAATTCATACGGAGTAAAGTGAGAGAAACATGGCAGTCCTCTTGAAATAACGAAACGAACAACAAACTTCACATAGTTAAACCCACTATAGCAGAGTGGGAATCAAGCAGACATGAAGAAAGCTTCACAGAAGTTATTTTATGTCGTCTCCGCATTGGACATACACATCTGACACACAACTTTCTTCTTATGAAAGAGGATAAACCGATATGTGAGGAATGCGACCAAGAGCTAACAGTAAACCACATGTTACTCTCATGTACGAAATTTGAGGTCGTGAGAAAAAAGCATTTTAGGCTGTTCTACGACGAGCACATTTCATTTCACCCCAGTCTACTTTGAGGAGAAAACGCTCTTGTTGAAATTTCCCCCGTTTTTATTTTTATAAAAGAAGCTGCGCTTCTAAACAAGCTATAATCCTGTAACGTGCTCTAACAATCAGTTATTATCCACAAAACACACAAAACCTTCTGCTTGGCGCACGATAGCCTAAGTTGCTTATGTGCCATAAAACAAAACACAACAACAATCTTCTGTACCCATGACTGCTCAATCTGTACGCATGAGTACTGAATTTGTATTACACATGAATACTCAACTTATCTTTACTGTTAGCTAGGTCGTGATTCGAATGAAAGACTACATAAAGGTTTACTTTATTAGAAAAAAATTTAGTGCCCTTACACTCTGTGAAGGATGATCGGAAAAGGATGAAACACAGTTTGTAACTTACCACTGGTCATACTTCCTAGCTAATTATTTGAATAATATTTGTAAAGAAACGACCTTTATCTGAGTGGACAAACGTAGGCCTGCCTCTTTTTCTTCGGCGTCATAGGCACCTTTCTGTTTGTGTAATACGCCAACGCAATCCGCTCTACCACTTCGGACACCGAATGGGTTCATTGGGCTGTTTGACGGCCCCATTTAAACTTCACGCCAACATAACGGGCAGGTCATCCGCAACGGCATTGAACCGTTAGCTGCGCATGCCCCCCCCCCCCCCGCCCTCTCCCTAAACCGGCAAACGCATAAACCGGCAACCGGTCATCAGCGGGTGCTTAGAAGTGAACGGCACTGTCGAACATGAAAGCCCTTTACGCTGAACAAGTGACAGTGGCTAACATCGGCGTTTCAAGCGGGCCAGTTGCTGGTCATCCGGGAGGGATTCGCAGCTACTAGACCAGCTGAAACTTGAGGCGGCAACGGTGGTGACAACGGCTTTCTGTTGCTTTCGCGCCCGTTTACGCTTCTGTTGGGGCTGGCGCATCTTCAGTCTCCGCTGTTCTTCCTCTAAGCGAGTGGCAAGCGTTCGCCCCAAAGCTATAGGTAAAACCTCGAGGGCTTCGACTTCTTTACTAGTGGACACTTTGGGGTGTCCCTTTCGCTGCCCAGTCGTACGCATCTCATAGTCTGTGCAACACACCAACCCAGATCCAAACCGCTCGATTGCGCTAGACAGCTGACACGGCGCTTTGAGTCATGAGACTCCCACGTTTAAATCTGCCATTACAACAACGGGTATATCATGGGTAGCCGCATGAGGGCCTACTGTGCGTGCATACCCCTCCCTCCACCCCGAACCCGTGCATGCCTAAGCGGCAACCACGGCTGGGCGTGAAATACCCCGGCGAAGAGAAAGAGAAATACTTTTTATGCGGCCAGACTACGATCTATTATTATTCTTCCTCTTGAAGAACTATGACGAGCTGGTCAACGAGGGCCGCCCACGCAAGAATGTCGCTCGCAATGGCTTTCGAGCTGAAGTAGAATCATGTGCTCAGGCCAACTTGCAGCTGGTGGGCGAGGTGGTATTAGTGGAAGCAACGGCCGTGGCTATGTTCTCGACGGCGGCGGTGATGGCGGCGACTTTAGGTGTTTTTACACCAATTCGCGCTGCTGTTATTCTCCGCAATCATCTGAAAACGGCGCTACGGCCGCTGCCAGCCGACTGCAAGTTACGAAAGAGGCATTGGTGGTGGCGAGGCGAATAACTGTTGTGATAACCGTTGTGAAAGAGGAGTCGGCGGTGGCGGGGAGGAGCCCCGGAGCAGCACCGAGTAAATCCACTTCACTGGAATGAAAACTCGGGAGGGGTGAGACATATGCTGTTTTGCAGTAAAAACTGAGGTTACATATAGATTAGGACAGAGGAGCACGGGAAGAGAATGTCTGACGCGGTGCACTGTCGTAGAGCGAGCCACTACGCGAAGGCGAAACGGAACGTAAGCACTTGCATTGCGTCTGGCGTCTCCTCTTGCTCTCAGGAATGAAACAATGAAGCCTGGGCTGCGTCGGGCTCACGGGGAGCTCGGAGCTTCTCGGTAAGGCCGTGGCCGTAAATTGCGGTTTTCTGCGTGTCTTCGGGTGACATCTTTTGTCGTCCGTTTTCGTTTCCGGGCATTCTGATATTCTCCTAATCGTACTCCGAATCCGAGTTGTGCCTGCCCCCAGGCACAATTAAGTGTATGCGTAGATTGACGTCCGTTCGTATCGAGATCACTGTACGCTTATTCACAGATGCTCGATGCTGGCGTTTGTTTTTTGTTGTTGCGTATACTAGAAACCTCGTAAGAGGGCGTTCGTCTCGATGAGGTTAGGCGAATTTCAAATCGGCTTGATTTTTGTGTGTGTGCCGTGAGATTCACTTCGTCGGACCTGAACTTGACACCATTTACGGCGTTGCGTTAGTCGCGCCGCTTCCGTCGGCGATTGTGTTCGTGTAGCTCGTTGCGTGCTTGATGCATGTGGGAGCATAGACGTCTGCTTTATCCGGTGGCGAGCTGCGGTGTGCAGGGACGGCACAGTTTGGCGCGTTGAGGACGTTGCTTCAATCGCGGTATGCGTTGCGTATGGTGCGGCAGCTGTTTGGCTTTTCGTTTAGCGTGCGGTAGCGTGGCGTTGTCCTAGGGTGGCGTGGCTGATGGGTCAAAGTGGTTAACGCTCCGTGGTCGCTGTCACCTTGCTTTCTTCCGAAGTGAAACCGTGGTGGTTTAGACGCGGGTGTAGTTCGTCTCGTCCGTTCGGTCCCACATTCCTTGGCGTCGCAAGCGTGACTTCATCGCTAGGGCATTCAATGCTTCCGCCTGTATCGGGTTCATTTGTTGCCACTCTTACCGTGTCCGTGTCGTCGCTCAAGCTCTCGTCTTTTGCCCGTTGTTTCGAGAATGCCAAAATTGGTACCTCTCCCGTACAAGCAGGCTCGAAAGCGTCCCGTTCGTCCCGAGTACGCTTGCTCGTGGTTGCATCCTCTTGTGTGGTTGCATCCTCTTGTACGAAATGGTGTTTGTCGGGTGTGTCTCAATCGGAGCAGTGGGTGCCGGGATCTTGTTCGTTCCGGCTCGGACGTTCCGCGTGCACCCATGCCCCTTAGGCAAGTTGCGAAGTCGGCAGCTAACAGCGGTATGCGGTTATCAGATGATTGCGAACAATAAACAGAAGCACGGATGGGCGTAAAAAATGAACTGACGATTACTACACTCACCAATGTGAAATTCGTGCGCAGCGCGAGCTGCAGTCTTCTCGGTCACGGCGCATTTCTGCTGCGTCTAAGGAAGTGTTCGCCTGATCAGCGAGCGTACGGCTGCGTGCGCTACTCTGCAGCGGCCTCGCAGTGCGCCGCCGCCGCCGGCCAGCATGTTGCCGATCGGGTTTAAACCTCGAGCCATGATTCTTCTTGCGGAAGAGTACGACGCATAGATCGTAATCTGACCAGAAATAAAGTTTTTTCTCTCTCTCTCTCTCTCCTGCGCAAATGTCACGTGTTTCGGATTAGCCACGCACAAGGGAGCAGCGAGCATGTTGTTGCATATCGTGTTCGAACCTCCCGCGCAAATGTCACGTGGTTTGGATTAGCGGATAATGAAAAAGCACCCCGTGAAAGTGTCAGGGGGAGGGCGCTCCTTGGTGGTGACACATAAAACATGTGTGACGGAAAGGCAGTGAGAGATGACGCCGTCCCCGCTCGTGTCGTACTCCCCTTCACCCTTCGCAAGACGCTCCTCTCTGTTTTCTTTCTTTTGTCGCTTCTGCGTTCGCTCACTCGGTTACGCGGACATAAACATACGCCACTCCCGCGAAGCCAAGGTAACGGCTGCCAAATGAATGCCTCTAAGACGACCGACACCCGCCATCACCGTTTCCACTCAAATTCACTTCGCCAGGTAGCTGTTAATCCCTCCCAGTAGAAGGGAAACTTCCCCAGTTGGAACGCCAGTTTGAGCCAATATTTTTTTTTTCCAGATTGGACGGACTTCCGAGCGACATTTTTGCTCGGGTCTTTCACGCCTAAGTATGCGCTATCACCGGTTGACGGTTTATGCCTGCACGGTTTGAGGGTAGAAAAATGGGGGCGTGCACGCACAGCTAGGCTTCATGCTGCTATCGATGAAATGCCGGTTGTGCTGGTTTTGAAATGTTGAAATTACATGGCTGAATGCCTTTAGTCGGCTGTCCTACTCAATCGAGTGGTTAGGGTGTGGGTTGATGTTTTAGACATCTTACACACACAGTAAGATAAATACGAGGGGGAAGGAAAACGGACAGCCACATGTTTGTACGCGAGAATAGAGCTCAAGGGCCTTCAGGTTTTAAATCGTTATGGGACGGATGCATGCCGTTCGTTTGGAGGAAGAAGAGCAAGAATCGAAGCGTTGGCCCGAACACAAGCGCCAATGGATGTAAAAACAACGAAAAGCTGCTGGAACCGCTGCTACCGGCTCACTTCAGCTCGTGGAGTAGCGGCGAATCCCTCCCGGATGAACAGCAAATTTCCCGCTTGTAACACCATCGTGAGCCAATATCATTTCTTCAGAGGGCTTTCAGGGGATATTTTCGACGGCCTCTGTCACTTCTAAGCGCGTGCACATGACCGGTTGCCGGTTTATGCGTGCGCAGGTTTGTAGGGGACAGTAGTGGGAGGGAGGAGGGGAGGCGTGAGCGCGCAGCTATAGGTTTCATGCCCGTACTGGTGGATGACATGTCAGTTGTGCTGGTGCGAGATTCAAACGCGGACGTAAACGGTCCAATGGGACCTGTCTGGAGTCCTTAGTGGTAGAGCGGATTAGGTTTGTGTGTTAGGCTGTGTTTAGACTACCAACGTAAAAGCCGTATCGTGATCTATTGACGTAGAAAACGCCCTGTCACCCAGTGCGGTTGGCGGAGATGTGAAATGACGTCCTTCTTTAAAGTTATTGGGACAGTTGCGGCAAGTCTAAACCCGGCCTTACGTGTGTACTTACGACGCGGGAGGGACACAGGCACTTCCACGTTTATCTGCAAGAACAAAGCTTGGATCCGTCAGAAGTTCCTTCATCTAATTGGCTTTGAAATATGCTCAATAGCAGATTACAATAAACGCGTTTTGTTTCGCGCACTCCGTGGACTGCGTCCAACATTGCAGGTCATCCTTCTTCACAGAGTGGAATGGCACTAATTTTTTTGCTCGTGGCAAGGCTGATTTCTGCGGTTCTGACATTCGCTGGCCAAGTTCTGATAGCGAAGCGGGAGCGGAGGTTGTCGCGAATAGCGGTTTTGTCCACGTGTGTTGGCGTGGTCGCATACCGTGCGCTGTGCATTTAGTTCGCCGTGGTCAGCTCTACCGATCCACTTTGGATGTCGTTCGTCACCTTTGCTTCGTTTCGTGCGCTGTGAGTCTCGTTTGTCCTGGGAAATTATCCTAACCTTGCTGTCATTTGCCACGTATGGTGCGTTTCGTGCGCCGGGTGCCTCTCTCGTCGTGGCCATGCCCACCAATCCGGATGCGATGTCGTTGGTTGCGTTTACCGCGGCCGGGACAGCACGTGGGGAAAATGTACGTACTGTTTCCATTCGTACCGCGCTCTCAGCGTTTCATTCGTGTATGTCTGGACCGGAAGAGCGGGTGCCAGGCACGTGGTGTCTTCTGGCTCGTGCGTGTTGCACACTTTGCGCGTCTCGTTGCTCGTTGCTGGAATGACCTGCGTGTGGGCAATGCAGCTCATCGATTGGCTCGGTGGGTGTCAGAGCAGCGTGTGTTTGTGACATCGCCAAAAGTGCACTGAGCTTCGCTTGAGCTTCCGTAATCATGGCGAATACCTGGGAGATGTCCGGTGAGCAGGCAATTGCAGTTTTGCATGCGTCGTCTCGGTCCTGTGCGTGCCATCGTGCATGCTGCCTGTGTCCAGGTCTCGTGCAGTTCATGCACCGTGCTCGTTAGGACACTGAAGTGCAAACAAAGCGTTACCTTGCATGTAGCCGCCGAGCGTCGGGGGTAAAAATGCAAGAATAAAATTCGGGTCAAGGAAATAAACACGCCTACTTTAGAAAACTGGTAAGGAAATGTACATTGCTTGCCCTGTGCTCTGCTCTGTTGGAATATTGACTGGGAACAAAACTCTGCAGGAGCGAAATTTCGTGTTTAGGCACTAGCGAATCAAGTACGAGTTTCCACGCAAACGAAAACACTGCAAGTGCACTCTGGTCTAGCCGCGCTTAACATCATATTGAGCTTTGTATTAGAGTGTCTTTGAATGCAGCGAAATCAACCATTTTGCACTCTAGAACATCCGCCCGCCACAATATTGTGGTGTGCCTCCAAAATGGAAACAACAGAGACGTGTTTCGAAGCGTAGTTTATGTCATATATAGTCCCAGTGGTTCTGGAGTTCAAGAACAGATATCTGAAACCACGCACGGAAATGCACGAAACTTTTAAATGCGTGCACCCAATGCAAATATTATGTGTATGTTAAATAGCCTTTAGAGGATCAACGAAGATGGTCTACTGAGAACGATATTAGCCACGACGGTGAGCAAGACGAGTGCTTCCGCGCTCTAAATCTGCGTTACCGCAAAAATGCCAAAAGAACGAAGGAGAAATGTGGCGTTGACACTACTGAGACGGGGCACCGCAGAAGTGCGCGCGACCCCTGTGTCCTCGTGGTTCCAACTTCCAAAATACCACTCTCAACCGCAACAGCCTACAGCGTACTACTTTGCGCAGGCTTTACTATAGCGGCGTCCCCAAACATCGCCTTTTTACTCGGCAGCAGACCAAAATTTCGGCCAGCACCCTAAATGCATAGTTTCATTTCTGGCGTATCGTGGGCAATATTCCGTAAGAACTGGTCGAGTGTGCCATTACATAAACTTGTGAAAAAAAAATCATTTGTATAACGACAGCGTATGAAAGAACGGCCGAGCAAAGGGGAAGCTTGTTTAACGCCCGTACGTTTTATTCGCAGCGCCCTACAAGCAAACGAAGCGGGTGTAGGATTCAGGCGTATACGTGCCGTATATTTACGTTGATTCTTTTGCGCGTACAGGATACAATGAAATGCACGGAACGATTCTTGGAGCAGTTTACGTGCGAAAAACAGCAGCTTTCTGTCCGGTGGTTCTCTGCGGTCGCAACGAGTTGAACAGCCTTTATCCCACCCCAGGTCCATTGCACAAGTTTATCCTTAAGCGTCACACTGTTCCCCTTGGCTGAGAACGATGAAATTACAGGGAAACAGATGAGCCACAGCGCGACGAAAGCCATGCGCAGGTTCCAGATATGTGATTGATTGATTGTAGGGTTCAACGCACCGACAAGACACAGCCGATGTGGCGCGCCGTAGTGGGGGCTTCCGGATTAATTTTGACCACCTAGGGATATTTAGCGTGCTCCGAAATCTCGTTAAAACGGGCGTTTTTGCTTTTCACCTCCACAGGGTGGGGGGATGGAACGCGTCAGTATGTTTATTTCCGTTAGGAGCCCGGGCAAAACCTACACGCGTCTGACTTTAACCACTCATTTTGGTATGCGTGTGTGTTGTGCAAGGGCGCCCGATACAAATTCGCTGCACTTTGCGGCGGGCCGATGACGGTGCTGATTCGCTCCTCGGTCAAAACGCCAACGGGAGATGCGCCGCAACTTGGCGTGAAGTGCGCCGCCGATTCTAATCGCGACAGCTGGACTGAATCATGCCTGGGACGAACGGCCCGCGGCAGACATGCAGCGAGTCCCGCCTAGATACGGCGCCGCTGAGTCTCCTTCCATTTCCCTGTCGCGGCGGCTCGGCTGACGCAATCGCTTCGCCTCCATTCGCCGGATTCAAACTACAGCCAGTGGAAGGATCGCGTTCCCAGGCTGGGTATTTGTCAACACGTGCCATAGGAGCAGAAGAACTCCGACCGCATTGCGCACCCGGCTGTCACCCCCTCGTTTTTTTCCTCTCCACCGTAACCCCTTCGTGAGCGACCGTCGAAAAACGCTACCAGCACCAAACAGGGACCGGAAAAGGAGAGAGAGGCGCAATTTTCTCTGTCTGATTTTACCATCTTTCACAGTTAAGCTGCACAGCGGCACCGCTAAATGTTTGCCACTCGTACACACTCGTGCGGACTCGAGTTTGTGATAAGGGACATCTTGAAGGTAGCGCACTTAAACACGGACACTAGCGAAAGAAACGACAAACCACAGCTCTGATTCACAACTGATTTTTATTAGAACAGACACACACTTAAATACTACAACCTAAACCCGTGTGACCAGACATCATACACACGTCACAATCCAGCGTATCATTTCCAAAACATAACAGGCATGAAACAGACTGTGTGGATGAAGGCGCGTGTTATATTTACGTTGCAGAGCGATTTAGAAATTGAAACCCACTCTCATGTAAATATATTCACAGATTGTCCCACGGTTTGAAAAATGTTGCGGGTCGCTTCGGTGTGCGGGTTGTATTTTCGGCGCCTAGTAAAGTTAGCAAAATTTGTGGATCTGTTGACAGAAAGCTTAAAGGCATGTCGCGCGGCACTGGAAAGGGTTGCGGGGTGAAGCATGTGTCTCCTTTTGTTCCATCTAAAAAGTGTGTAGTCTACCTTATACAATTTCTTTGTGGTTATGTGTATATTGGTCAGACAAGTCGATGTATCAATGTAAGGTTGCTGGAATACAAAAGGTCTTTAGGAGGAGACACCTACTCGCATGTGGCTCAACACGCATCCAAGTGCGAGCCTGCGTTCCAGGAAACGGTTATATTATCTGTGCACAGGGATAAGTTAACACGCGAGATTATTGAGGCATATAATATAAGAAAAAAGGGGGTGTGCTGCTTTAGTGTGCCGTCGATTCATTTACAAGAGAGTGAGTTTGAATTTCTAAATCGCTCTGTAACGTAAATATAACACGCGCCTTCATCCACACAGTCGTTTTCATGCCTGTCATGTTATAGAAATAATACACTGGATTGTGACGTATGTATGATGTCTGGTCACATGGGCTTAGGTTGTAGTATTTAAGTGTGTGTCTGTTCTAATAAAAGTCAGTTGTGAGTCAGCGCTGTGGTTTGCCGTTTCTTTCGCTAGTGTCCGTTTTTAAGTGCGCTACCTTCAAGATGTCTCATATGCATTACCAACTAGCCCAGTTGTCACTTCTACAGTTCATGATAAAACTTGTTTGCACTACTGTACTCACGAGTGCAAGCACGCGCAAATACAGTATTCATGAGTATTGCACTCATGAGTACTCATTCTCATGAGTACTGTGCACTCATGAGTGCCGTACTTATGAGTACTATGTACTCATGAGTACTGTGTACTCATGAGTACTGTGTACTCATGAGTGTGATGTTATGAGGTTTCGGAGACTGAAGACTAGGTACTCAGAGGTAGATATCAGAGGCTGCAACACGGGTTTTAGTTGTTATACATGAAAAGCATGTGTGCAAGAGGATGAAGAATGAGACAGGCACAAGGAAAACGGACATACAAGACAGTTGAAACGTTCGGGTCGTGGCAGTGTTGTGGATAACTACTAAATATAGAACCGTCCAAGTTAAATATATTATTGCGAGTGAAAGCTGGTTCAATCTTACGGGATAGAAGTCTGGCTCTGGTCGAAGAAGCAGACGAGGGCATGCCATTGAAGGCATGATGGAGGCATCAACGCAGTCAGGTCAAACAGTGCAGTAAAGAACGGTTGCACGGTAGTCATATTTCGGTCCGTTGTACATGAGGGCGTGGTGCGTGGCTGTCCGGACGACATCCGCAGGACACCGTGGTTCTGGCCGTCCGGTCGATAGGCCGCAGAACCAGTGGACTCACCAGGAAAGCGGGAGTGCACTGGGCCGCCCTATACCAACCTTCTTCCTCCTCTACTCCTTCCTCGCCATCCTGATGATGATGCTCAACTTGCATTATCGTCGTTTTCCTAGGGCACAGTTTCCTCTGGAGATTGGCAAACTTTCTTTTGATTCTACCCTCCCATCACAATGAATACTGTGTACTCATGAGTACTCATACTCATGAGTACATTGTTTAGCGCAAGTCGTGTTTGAACCTCCCGCGCAAATGGCACGTGGTTCGTATTAGCGGCGAGCGGAACAGCGTCTGGGGAAAGTGTCAAGGGGAGGGTGCTCCTTGGCGGCGACACGTGGAGAAAGGGTGAGGTTAAGAAGTGAGAGAGACGACACCGTAGCCGCACGTGGCGCCCTCCTTCTCACTCTTCGCGAGACGCTCAGCTACGTTTTCTTTCTCGCTTCGGTGCTGCGTTCACTCACTCTGTTACACAAACAGACGCCGCACCCACGAAACCCAAGTAACGAATGCCAAAGGGCTGCACCCTAAAACTGGCAGGAGTGTCTGCTCCACGAGCAAATCCCGCTATGCTGCTCACTGCGTAATTAGCTTTCACAGTGCTTCCAGACGCGAAGGAAAAAGAAAGCATTTGTCTGCGGTATTTCAGGGTGTCCTTGACACATCGGGGAACGCTCCACTATGATTATTCAATAGGAGTAGGCAAATTCAGCTACTGATTCTTGAGTGGAACCAGCGTGACGGAAACGGAGACGACACGAATAAACAGAGGGATGGCGCTGTTTCTTCGGCTCTTCCCCGTTTCCGTCACGCAAGTTCCACTTGAGAATGTCATTCAAAATTACTGAGCTTAAACATTTTCTGCAACTATTGAATTGTGCACATTTTGAGTCCTCTTACTCTATGTATAAATATTCCCTATAATAAAAAATGTGTACACGTGAGGAAAACCAACCCTCGTAGCTCAGCGGCAAAGACGTCGTGCTGCTGAGGCAGGTGCTGCCTCAGCAGCACAACGCAGGGGCCGGCATTTTTATGATGATGGAGAATAACCAGCAATAATGCTTTTGAATTCTGAGGGCAGCTTTTTTCTCGGCGGAAAGCATTACGTGCTATTTTACGCGAAAAGTCTGGCGTTGTGAGCAGTGCATGGTACTACTGAGAACACTCATGCCATCATCTAACTGCAAAAAAGGGCAGAAATTCAGAGAATTGTGTACTCATGCTTAGCATTCTTCCATGGCTTGTCCTTATTGGGAGCTTTTGTGATTTGGCTATGAGTTACAGCGGTGGGTTGTTTAAACGTTTTAAAATTTTCTTTTCTTTCCTCTGGCCAATGAAGTACGTTCACCCCATTGTAGCGATTATTTGCCTTAACTTCGGCAGTTATGTAGTTTTGCGCACATACAATGCGCTAAGTCAGATTGCGCAATCGTAACTCGGTGGTTACCAAGAAAACAGAATCAGTGCTGCATTTCGTCGCGAGCGAAGTTGCAGAAAAAGCGGAGCTTGAGTGCAAGTGTAATTGTTGGTTCTCACGTCCATATACATAGCGTGAGATACCACGATTATGCTACGCCATCCACCATATTTTGAAAGCGTTTTAAGACTCTTTTTATACCTAGTAACCGTACGTAATTACATTACGACCTGTTTAATCTTTATGATGTAATAACCAGTAAGGATTTCTTCAAAACAAAGGTAAGCGAGTGTTGCAATGTCTGCAAAGGAATGTGGTGTTTGCACTTTGCGCTGTAGATTATCGGATGAATTCACTTACCATGGTGCATTAGTTACTTACGCTTGTGCAACTGAACAAGATTCTGTACCATTTAAAGGATAAATTCAGAAGTGATAAAACAGAAAGGATCAAAAGGATAATTCACAAAGTATAAAACAAGTGACAGCAGTAAAGAACATAACAAAGAGGGTCAGGTAGACAGTGAACGCGTAACCTTTCTGACGGCTCGTCTCAAAACCGGTCTCTTTTTCAGGAATCTCTAAATTATCGTGTAAGTAGCCAGCGTTCTTCAGCGACTACGATGGGAAAACATGTCATGCATCTGTCCTCCCCTTTAAATGCGACTGAACCATGAAACCGGTCGGTCCGTCTGCTGCGCCATGGTGCGACACACTTTCGCTTCATAGCAAGATGCTACCCTTAAATGGCCCGGGCATTCACGTTTTCCTATATGATCCCTTATATTGCCCCCAAGAATACCTTCTCAGCAATGCACTCGTGCAAAGCAGTGAAGTCGGCTTTGAAGGATCGCAATGTACGATAATACTCCGTGGGATAGAATGTCTGTGGGAATATGTAAAAGTGCTAGGAACTTCATACTATCGGGGGGATGGGAAAAGGGAAGAGCGCACATGTGGTAGGGCGCCAGTGGAGGGGAACGGAAAAGGGGGATTGTATGAAGGATGGAATAGGAAGAGATAGAGAAGGGGAAAAGGGTAGAGTTCTTTGAAGCGAGGAAAGCAGATGTGGGCTCATTTATAGAAATCGGGATTCTAAAACCCGAAAATTTTGTTCTGTCTCTGTGTTCGTCATCTGTCCACCCAAAAGTTACAGGAATACATAAATGATTGGTCTATATATGCCGGATCAATAAATCTAGGAACACACTTCATTCCTGACGACATTGTTGGGGAATGACAAAACATTACGCACATTTGAGACAAAACATCTGTGCATACAAAACTGATACCTGATATTTCCCTAATATTCAAAATAGATGGTGGCTTAATTTTTGTGATAGCAGATTAAGACATTGCGTAGAAAACGATGCTTAAACGAAAAACCCAGAAAAATGGCTAACGCTCTAGCCTGGACCTTGTGGCGGCATTCAAGAACTCCAAAAGTAATGAAAAGTGCCAATAAGCACTGGAAGGCCGAAAGACTGAATTGTCTAGCGGGAAACCTTCATCGTGTTTATCTCGAGAGGAGCAAGACGGCGGGGTAAAAAGGGCCTTTTTTACGCGGCAGCAGAAGACTACCGTCTTTCGCCGACATGTGCAGCGAAGTAAGCAGATACGCGGCCAATAGTTTTTTTCGAGCGTCTTTTCACATAGAGTTCCCAGGCATCATGCACCAAGGTTTTAAAAAGAGCAATGGCGGAACTCGAATAAAACCTAGCGCATAATGTTTCCAGCACAGTAAAGTAGCGGCCAGTATTTATTTCTTTCTGAGGTTGAACTAGGCAATTTTAATTAATCATACAACTCGAGAAGTACTGTCCCAATCACTAAAGTGTCAATGAGCCACTTGTAGGTACCCACGACAGGTATCTAACTGCGGTATTTTCAGCGACGAACTAATTGCGCACTGATTATTCTGACGCAAATAAACGCAGCGAAATATGAAATATACCTCCCCCCCCTTACGGGGCACCTTGAGTAATCTTGGTGGTCCCCGCACGGGGAACCTTGAGTATTCATGGTGACTGTGAGCAGCGACACCGCGGACCCCGAGCTCCCATACATAAGCCATGTCCAACCATGGCGAGGTGTTTAAACGTGAAGGGTAGAAGCCGTAAACGGTGGCCGTCGGAGCCTTGGTCAAGCTCCGGCCGATGGGCTCCCTGCCTGTCTACCAGGCAGGGTGCTCCGGGACCTCTTTGACTACCAGGGTAAGGTTAAAGGAGAAAGTACCCCGTCTCCCTGCTTTTTCCTATGCCATATGATTAATTCAAAACCCCCTCCCAAACGTGATCGGCCCCCGAAAAGGGGCCGCACCGTAGTTTCCTTCCCATCCCCACCGACCATCAACATTCCGAAACCTGACAACTATCCCCGTTTTTCGGTCCTCGAATCAGTAGATAAATCGAAACCCGTCTCCTCCAAATCTGTATTCCTCGTCTCCAAGTTCCTTGAAGGAATCATTGGCAAATCTTTCCAGGCAAAAAAAAACTACGAGAAGGAGAAGTACTAGTTGAAGTAAAAACTCAGCAGCAATCCGGAATCCTCCTGAAACAAACCCGCATGGCAGATCTGGAGATCAGGGTCACACCCCACCGAAGCCTCAACAGCTCTCAGGGTGTAATCTCTGAGGCAGATCTCATTTTCGAAACTGATGCCGGCCTTTTGGAAGGCTTAAGGGATCAGGGCGTCACGGCTGTAAAGCGCATATCCATACGCCGCGATGACAAACAAATAGCCACTCAACACATTACCTGACCTTCGATAGATCCACCCTTGCAGAATCTATAAATGTCGGGTATATACATTGCAAAGTCCGCCCGTACATCCCGAACCCACGGCGCTGTTTCAAGTGCCAACGGTTCGGGCATGGCACAAACTCTTGCCGTGGCCGACTTACCTGCGGTAAGTGCGGTCAGCATGATCATCCCTCAGAAAATTGTGAATGCGATACCTTCACCTGCGCCAACTTCCAGGGACCCCATGCAGCGTACTCGCGAAAATGTGAAAAGTTCAAGAAGGAAAAGCAGATAATTAATGTCAACGTAACGGAAAGCATCACTTTCCCGGAGGCGCGGGAGAGGTTCGCCCCTTTTCCTCTGGGGAGGTACGCCGACACAGCTCGCGGGGGGGCGGAGCGGCGTCTTGTTTCGGCGGGGACCCAGTACCGTGAGTCAAACTTGGTCCCGCCGCCTCCCCACCCCCCCCTGGGTTGCCTCCGGCAGCTCAACCCACCACCGCGCCGCTTGCTCAGCCAGCAGCGGCTGTGGTGGCACCACGTCCGTTGGGGGTGCTGCACCCTCTGTTTCCTCCTCTCCACCTGCCCAAAGCACACGCGAGGGCCCTGAGGAGAAGGAGATGGAGACGGAGGAAACCGCAGTAGTTCGCACCTCCGCCGCACCACCTGTGCCACCCGGGGCGCTCCTGACGCCCTCGGCGGTCGCGGCCAAAACGAAGGGCACCGCAAAGGGTGCCAAGTCCGGGGGGACCGGTACGCCGGGTACCCCTTCCACATCTGATGATAAGGTGGATGTGGGACCCATCCTGTCTGCTTTGCAGTGGAATGAGCGGGTCCCTTCATCTAAACCTCCAGAGGAGGTGAAGAAACCCCGTCCAAGAGTCCAAGCCCCGAAAGACCCTACATAAATAGCCACACTCCAGTAGCTCTGATACATCATAATGGGAAGAGAAAACATAGTTCAATAGAACTGCAGAGGCCTTCTGAGTATTCTTGACGACGTGTATGACATTCTGCATGCCAATCAGCCATGTGTAATGTTTGTCCAGGAAACACATCTGAATTCCAAACACACAAATTTCTTGAATAGTTACCTGGTATACAGAAAGGACAGGGATGGCTGCACACACTCTTCTGGCGGTGTGGCCATAATCGCCCGAAAATCCTTAGCATGCCACCCTGTCACCTTGAACACCGTCCTTAAGGCTGTAGCCATCCGCACAATAATTTTTAATAGGTTGATAACGGTATGCTCCATTTACATTCGTCCTGATTATGCACTTTCGCGCTCTGACTTCGAGGCGCTGGTCGACCAGCTGCCCGAACCGTACATCTTAACAGGCGACCTTAATGCGCACAACTCTCTTTCGGGCTCTCCTCGCACAGATGCCCGAGGTCGCCTGATAGAGAAATTCCTTACAGCTTCAGGAGCATGCCTTTTCAACAATAAACAGCCTACATACGATAACATAGGTCACAACACATACTCATATCTTGACCTGGCTATTGGTTCTGCAATTCTCTTTCCATGTCTTGAGTGGGGTGTGGGCACGGACCCATATGGTAGTGACCATTTCCCCACTTCATTAACGTATATAGGTTCAGGCCCGAGCAGTCCATCTTCCCATAAAAGGTTCAATGAAGCAAGAGCTAACTGGAATACATTTACAGAGACATCCAAACTAAACCACACATCCATAGGACACCTACACGTTGAAGAAGCTACCCAACTGCTCACGGCGCACATCCTCGACGCCGCCGAAAAGTCCATTCCCCACGGCTCTGGTGCGCCGCGCAACCAGCGGAGGCCGTGGTGGATTGAGGACTGTAGGCGGGTGCGAGAGGCCAGAACAAGGCGTGGTCGGTACCCCACGTCGGAAAAGCTCCTCTTGTTCAAACGGGTCAGAGCATACGGAAACTGTGTGCGCCGTGAGGCAAAAAGAGATAGTTGGCGCTCATTCATAACATCTACAAACTCATAAACAGACACACGCAAGGTACCGACACGTATACGGAAACTTAAAGGACAACAGACACAAAGCCTGCCCCTGGTAAGTACAACAGGGCACACACTGGAAGACCAGGCTGATACACTCGCACAACACTTCCAACACGTGTCCAGTTCAGCACACTACACGAACACTTTCCTCAAGTATAAAGACTCTAGTGAAAAGAAGTCCCTACACGACAACAACAAATCACAGACTTCTTACAACTTCCTGTTTTCACTTACATGAGCTGAGGGCTGCTCTGAGCACGTGTAAACCCTCAGCTCCAGGCCCCGACAACATTACATATACAATGATACAACACCTACGCGCAGACACACTTGAAGCACTTCTACATCCATATAATAAAATCTGGGTTTCGGGGCATATTCCACACTCTTCAAGGGAGGTCATTGTAGTGGCTTTCTTAAAGGAGGGAAAGGACCCGTCGTCCCCCTCAAGTTACCGTCCAATAGCCCTGACGAGCTGCCTGTGCAAGCTTTTCAAGAAGATGATCAATCGCAGGCTCGTATACTTCCTCGAGTACAATGGTCTTCTCGAGAGCTACCAGGCAGGCTTTAGGGTGGGGCGATCGACGAACGATCAACTGGTTGCACTTGACTCATACATCAAGGATGCCTTCGTGCATAAGCAGTACTGTTTAACTGTCTTTTTCGACCTAGAGAAGGCCTACGACACCGCTTGGCGTTATGGGATCCTTAGTGACCTCAAGTCATTCGGTGTTTCGGGTAACATAATGAACACCCTTGTTAGTTATTTGTCAGAGAGAACGTTCAAAGTAAGAGTTGGTTGTGCACTTTCAAAGGTTCGCGTCCAAGAAAATGGCGTGCCGCAAGGTGGCGTGTTGAGTTGCACTCTCTTCATAGTAAAGATGAACTCTCTTGGAAAGGCACTGCCACCAACAATCTCTTATTCTATGTATGTAGACGACATACAAATATCTTTTAAATCATGTAATGTGTCAATATGCGAACGTCAAGTCCAGCTTGGTGTTAAGAAGCTTGCCGGCTGGGCAGACAAGAATGGGTTTAAATTGAATCCTGCAAAAAGCTCCTCCGTTGTGTTCTCCAGGATGCGCGGGATCCTTCCTGACACACACATTACTGTGAATGGCGTGTCGCTTCCTGTGAACAAGCAGCACAAGTATTTAGGTCTTGTGTTTGACCAGAAACTCACATTCATTCCACACATCAAGGAACTTAAACATAAATGTCTGAAAACAATGAATATTCTGAAGGTTCTCTCCCACCAGTCGCATGGTTACGACAAAAAACTCCTACTACGGCTCTATACTGCTTTGGTTGGGTCTCGTTTAGACTATGGCTGTGTGGTATATGGGTCGGCGACTAAAACAGCGTTGCGAATGCTTGACCCAGTGCTACACTTGGGGCTACGGCTTGCGTCGGATGCTTTTCGCACTAGCCCTGTCGAGAGTCTGTATGTCGAGTGTAATAAGTGGAGCCTTGAGAACCAACGGACGTACATGGACTTACTTTATGCTTTTAAAATTTCATCGCTGAATAACCATCCTTTTTATCCTGTCTTTAACGACACATCCACATCTGTGCTTTTTTTGAATCGCCCATCCGTTCCTCTGCCCTTTTCACTTAGAGTGAGAGAGCGATCCTCAGATCTGAGCGCTTCGTTTTTAGACGTGTACAGATCAACCTTTTCAGAAATTTTACCTCCTTGGAAAGTTCGTCTTGTGTCCTCAGACCTTTCTGACAAAAATCGGGTACCGCGAGCTGCAATACTGCAGCACTTTCTGTTTCTGCAGTTTAAATACCCACTTGCAGAATTTTACAGTGACGCGTCTAAAACCTCCACTATGGTCTCCTGCGCTGCTCATGGTACGAATTTCAGTGCAGCCAGAACCATGAGCGTCCACACAACAATTTTTTCAGCAGAAGCATGTGGAATTTTACTGATCGTACGACACATACTTGAAAATCAAATTCCGAAGTCTATTATCTACACAGATTCCTTGAGTGTTGTTCGCGCACTGTCATTGCATACACCCCCCCAAAAACCACATAGTTAATCTTGTATTAACACTATCATGTCTGTGTATGCGCAGAAGCATCAGCTGCTCCTCTGCTGGGTCCCAGGGCACGCTGGGATCGCTGGGAACGAGTTGTCAGACGAGAGGGCCGCTGCTGCTGCACTCAGGAACGCTGTAGACATAACAACCGTACCATCTACAGACCTCAAGCCACACATAAGACAACACTTGCGTAGAACATGGAAAACACACTGGAGTGAACCGACAGATAACAAGTTACACGTTATAAAACCACGCTTGGGACCATACACCTCTGACACACGCAGACACACAGAAGTCGCCTTGGTAGGCTGCGGATAGGGCACACCCATGCAACGCACTCGTATCTGCTGACGGGATCTTCTAGTCCCCAGTGCAGCAGGTGCGGAGAGGCCATATCCGTAGTGCACATAATAATCACATGCAAGACACTTCACACAACACGACACAAACACTTCAGAGAACTCTACAGACAACATATTCCCCTACATCCATCGC
This sequence comes from Haemaphysalis longicornis, assembly GCF_048455015.1. NCBI lineage: Eukaryota > Metazoa > Arthropoda > Arachnida > Ixodida > Ixodidae > Haemaphysalis > Haemaphysalis longicornis. The sequence goes on along the minus strand of NW_027526407.1, from coordinate 207,727,613 downwards.
TGTTTCTGGGTGACGGTGCCATGTTTTCCGTGAAACGTGTGTTTGAGTACTTGTCATACTTTAAGTTTTTAAACCTCATTTCCTATCACGCATAATCAAATCTGGCCCTATCCTCCAGCCATCACCATTGCCGGTAATTGATTTTATGGTTATTCTGGCTTTAGTAGCCACTAATTTCTTTTAGATACTTTTGTTTGGCGCTCTTTGCTCCAGCTGGCCTTGCGCCAAAAAACTCCAACCATCATCATCATCAGAGTAATCTTGGCGACAGTATTGGCGACACCGCGGACCCTGAGCCTCCATACTCACGCTGTAATCTACCGTGGCTATGAGTTATGAGGTTTTAAGGCAGAAACCACAAACGGTGGCTGTCCGAGCCCAGGTCAAGCTCTGGTGGATGGGCTCCCTGTCTGTTTACCAGACAGGGAGCACCGGGACCTCTTTCGGTATCAGGGTAACCTGAAAAAAATTACCCTCGTGCTCTTCTTCTATACATGATGTATGGCTTTTTATAAATTCCCCAAACCGAAGGATCGGTCCCCTAAAAGAGGCCGCACGGAAGTATCGTTTGCACTTCTTCCGACCTTGCCAATCCCAATATCTGATAATTACCCACTTCTTGGTTATTGAATCTCTTGAACAAGCCAGTCCTATTGCTTCACAGTCTGTGTTCTTGATTTCGAAGTTTGTGGAAAGTATTGTAGGTGAATCCTATAAAGCTAAGAAACAAAGAAGCCGCGAGATCTTGGTCGAGGTACACAGTCAACGGCAGGCATCAAAACTCCTGAAGCACAGCTGAAGTGCCGATTTTGACATCAAGGTCACGCCCCACCGCAGCCTCAACAGCTCGCAGGGCGTGATCTCGGGGCCACACCTAGCAAACGAGACAGACCGATCTTCTTGAAGGCCTGAAAAGTCAAGGTGTAACGGCTGTCAGGCGGATAACCACAGGAAGAGATGATAAGGTAATACCCACAAGACATATCATCCTGACAATTGAATGTTCTGTCCTTCCAGATCACATCAATGCTGGTTTCATCCGGTGCTCCGTCCGAGCGTACATCCCGAACCCGCGGGGCTGTTTCATGTGCCAGTGGTTCCGGCATGGTACTAACTCGTGTCGGGGCCAAATAACCTGTGCCAAGTGTGCCCATCATGGCCACCCCACAGATAATTGTAGTTCACAACAACTCTTCTGCATTAACTGTCAGGGCCCACACGCGGCGCACTCCAGAAAATGCGAGAAGTTTCAACATGAGAAGAAAATAATTACATAAAGGTCACCGGAAACATCACTTTCTCAGAGGCATGAAAAAGGTTCGCCTCTTTCCTCCTGGGGAGGTACACCGACGCGGCTCGCCGGGGGGCGAAGTGGCGTCTGGTTTCGGCGGGAACCCAGTACCGCGAGTCGGACCTGGTCCCGCCCCCAACCCCCAGCAGGTTGCCTCAGGCAGCCTACGCCGTCACCACACGCGCTTGCTGAGCCAGCACTGGCCGGGGTGACAACGGTCACCGTCGGAACCGATGCCTCTCCGGCCCCTCCTTCCTCACTGTGAGGAAGTAGCGGTAACTCTGCGTTTTTGAAGAACATTTTGTCGAAGAAGACGGCCAATCCCTGTGGTGGGGCTATGTGCCACGAAGAGGACGAAGGGGTGTGCTAGATGATTCCGGCGAAGGGGAAGGCGTGTTCCTGATTGCCTGGCGGTGATCGTGAGCAAGAGGACAGCCTCCGGACTAGGCGCCGCTCTTCTACTACCGGGTGCGCGACCGTGGTTCCCCTGCGACGGCCTAGAAGGCAACGGCCAGGGAACGACAGCATGGACCAGCGGCCAAAGACCTGCCCGCGTTCGAGGAACTTCCGCCGGCGCGCCGACGAAGCTCCAGAAAACCTGCACCCCCCCGAGCAGCTCATCCAACCCGTGAGACTGTGTGAAGTTTTCAACTTGACTTCCGTTACAACGGAATCGTGTTTTTTAAGTTAGCAGCCCTAGTTAGTTTTTTTCCCGTCGCCTCTCCCCTCCGCGTGTTCTGCCATAACCCAACCCTATAAAGTGTGACGCTTCCAGTTCTTCCCCATGTTGCGGTCGCCTGTCTCGTTATTCTCCCGTCCGTGATGCTGGGGATCGTTAGGAGCCTGTATGACATCACATCTGGCGTCCGCGACAGGACTCTTTATTAACTTAACCCGAAGAGCTAACGTCACCGGCAAGAGGATTGGAGAGTGTGAGACGAAACAGGGATCTGGAAAAACTAGTCACGCTTGGTACCCAACTGGGTATCAGGAACTCTGAGCTCCGGGAATGGTGAGGGCAGAGCAAGATCGCATGAGAGCTGAGCAAGATCGCATGAGAGCTCAAAGGGCAGCAGAACGCGAGGCTAACAAGGCAGCTGCTGAGATGGAGCATGCGCACCTTCAGCTAAAGTTAAGACTGCAGGAAGGTGCCAGGAAAAATCCGCAGGGCAACGAAGCGAGCGCATCAGCGGCAGCACCGGCGCCTATCTCCATAAGCCCACACAATTTCATTCCCCCGTTTGACAATCGTCGGGAAGATCTGGACGCTTACCTCATGAGGTTTGAGAGAATAGCGCTGGTGCAACAGTGGCCGGAAAATAAATGGGCTGTTAGCCTGAGCATGTGTCTGAATGGAGACGCTCTCCCAGTTATCGGGAGAATGACGCCGGAGGACTCTCTGAATTACCAGAAAGTCAAGTTGGCTCTTCTCCAGCGATTTCTATTCACTGCTCAGGGGTACAATGACAAGTTGCGCCATGCCAAGGCTGAAGATGGAGAAACTGGAGTACAGTTCGCGTCCCGCCTGTCAGGATATTTTGATCGGTTGCTCGAGACGTCGGGCGTACCAAACACATTTGAGAGCCTACGCGAGAAAGTGATCGCCGAGCAGTTCCTGAAGCGCTGCAGCTAGGAACTTGTCTTCATTAAGGAAAGAGACTACCAGACCATTAACCAAATGACCGAGGATTCCGATTGTTTCCTGGAAGCTCAGTCTCTGAAGAACTTGGGGAAGTTCAAGGAAGGCACTCATGAACCCAGGCTCGAGTCAAACTGATGGGGCTGCAAAGAAAGGACCGACTTGCTTTATTTGTGGTAGAGTTGGACATCGCGCTCCTGATTGCCGTATGACGGGACAAGCTGCAACCTGCTCGAAGTGTCACAAACCAGGCCACAAGAGTGAGACCTGTAAATCGAGAGAACCTCATCCCAATCAAGTTTCCGCATGTACAGTAGCGAAATTCCAGAAAAGGAGACGAGCTACTCGTCCCTACACGCATATTTCTGTCCCAAATCCGCGGAAGAAGCTTAGCGGAGGTGCACCTCAAGCAGAATGCTCCGTTTACAACTTACCTGTCGTTACCGGTCAGATGTAAGGTGTCATGTCGCGCTCGCGCCGCGTTATCATTATTTATGTTGGCTGGAAGCGCCGACGTACTGGTGCTGATGCGCATGCGTCACTGATGCCTCAGGTGTAGATAAGCGCATGCATTGTACGCGTCTGGGGGTTGCTGCGTTGAGGCTGCCAGTGTGCGCCTCGGAATAAAGGCTGTTCCTGAAAGAAACCGGCTCGGCTGATGCTACAACATACGGGAAATCCGTAGCTGTGGTACGGGATTCCGAAGTAACACAGTAATTGTACGCAGAGAACTCGTGCCGGATACGTGCTTGACAGGCCAAGCGAACACCGTGTTGTTCCTTGACAAGACAACACAGCGCCTTCAAGAGGCGTACATCAAGGTTCACACTCCCTACTTTTCGGGCCACGTCCTGGCGAAGTGCATGACCGACCCACTTTATGACTTGGTCCTAGGTAACATCCCCGGAATTAGAGACCCAAATAATCCCGATCCTAATTGGGAGCCCCTACCGCAAGAGGAAGGGACAGAGTTCAAGTTACTTTTGCATCCCACACTGACAGGAACCCCGGACGGCAGGAAGCCATGAATGAAGTCGCCGTCATCAAAACCGGTAGCTTACCAACAAGTAACATCGCAGTCGCCGAGGTAACGAGACAAGAAATGCAGGCGAAACAACTCGGGGATCGTTCTTTAAGGGATTGCTTTAAGAAGGGAGGGACCGACTACACGTCATGAAGTGGCAATACCTACCGTTTCATTCAAGAAAACTATTTGCTGTATCGACGATACTGTCTTCCATCAGGTCAAGTTTACAAACAGCTGGTCGTTCCAAAACCTCTAAGAGAAACACTAATAAAGGTGGCCCAAGAAGGCATAATGTCCGGTCATCAAGGCATTCGGAAGACCACAGAAAGAATTCTCGATGAATTCTATTGGCCGAGTATCCACGCTGATATCAAAAGGTTTGGGAACTCCTGCGATATGTGCCAGCGAACGACTCCAAGGGGTAAAGTCGGAGTCGTGCCCTTGGGAAAGACATCTATTATTGGCACCCCTTTCCAAAGAGTTGCGGTGGATCTGATAGGACCCTTAAAACCACCCTCAGAAAAAGGCAACAAATTTATTCTGACCATGATTGACGTCACTACTCGTTACTCTTACGCTGTGGCCTTACCTAGCATGGACAGCATCCATGTTGCTGAAGGTCTGCTGGGAATGTGTTCGAAAGTCGGTATCCCTCAAGAAATCCTCACAGACAGAAAAACGTGCTTCACGTCTTCGCTAATGCAAGAGGTGAATCGGCTACTGAGTATGAAGTCTCTGAAAACCACCCCGTATCATGCTATGAGCAATGGATTGGTTGAAAAGTATAACGGCACATTGAAAATGATGCTCAAAAGGATGTGCCAAGAAATACCGAGGTCGTGGGACCGATACTTGGCGCCATTGCTTTTTGCTTATCGAGAGGTTCCACAGGCAAGTTTGGGATTTTCGCCATTTGAGTTAATCTATTGGAGGCATGTCCGCGGACCCCTACTAGAGCTTTGGACCAAGGACAAGCTTGAAGAGCAAGTATGAACCATATACACGTACCTATTCGAGCTTCGCATTCGTCTGGAGGAAACGTGCAAGACTGCTCACGAAGAACTGCGGAAGGCGAAGATCAAGCAAAAGGCGTACTACGACCGCAAAGCAGTCGTGCAACAGCTTAAGCCTGGAGAGCGTGTGCTAGTATTGCTACCGAGCAACCCTAACAAGTTGATCATGCAATGGAAAGGGCCATTTGTTGTACTACAAAAGAGGAACGACGTCGACTATGAAGTTGATGTGAACAACAAGACCAAGCTCTTCCACATCAACATGCGTAAGAAGTACGAGGAGCGCGAGACAGCCACGGCTAGCGTAGCTGCGGTTAGCAGCCTCGAAGATGAGGTTGAAGTAGAAGAGATACCCTATATACCCATGAAACAAAATCAGGCCTTTGAAGACATCTCCATATCACCCTAGCCTGTCTACGGAACAGAGTCAGGCGGCTCGCCTACTCTGAGAAGAATACCAAGACATATTCAGTGATTTGCCGGGCAAGACGAATCTGGTGGAATGTCAACTTAAACTGACCAGCACCACTTCAGTCCAGGTACGGCAGTACCCTATTCCTTTTGCCCTCCAGTAATCGATCGAAGAAGAGGTGAAAGACATGCTTCGGTTGGATGTATTCGAGCGATCTACATCCCCGTACAATGCTCCACTGGTTCCGGTCCGTAAGCCAGATAACACTATCCGGCTATGCGTTGATTACAGGGAGTTAAACAAACTTCTTGTTGCTGACAGTGAACCGAATCCTCGGATCGACGTCATTCTGGCACAAGTCGGACCTAAGAAGTACTACGCAAAGTTTGATTTCACCAAAGGGTACTGGCAGATACCCATGGCCCCAGATTGCCGTGCAAAGACCGCATTTTCATGCCAGTATTGGTTATACCAATTCAAGTTCATGCCCTTTGAGATAAAACTCATGCGGAAGGTTTTCGAAGGTATCCCAAATGTGTATCACTACTTTGACGATCTCCTCATCGCAACTGAAACCTGGAAGGAGCATTTGGACACATTACGAATAGTTTTCCGATGAATTCGAGAAGCGAAGCTCACCATCAAACCGAAAAAAATCTGAAATCGGTCAACCGAGTGTCTTCTTTTTGGGCCACAAGATAGGTGATGGTCGAGTGGAGCCCATGGACAAGACGATGAAAAAGATCCTTGGTTCCAAATGGCCTCAGACCAAGAAGCAAGTTAGGTCATTCCTGGGACTCACAGGGTACTACCGTCAGTTTATTCCCCATTACGCTGAACTAGCCACGCCCCTTACAGATCTAACCCGTAAGAGCGTAGGAAACCAAATTCAATGGAATGAAAACCATGAGCAAGCTTTCTCCGTCCTGAAGGAAGAGAGCTTTCGTCGCTCGTAGCCTGCGAACAGCCAATCTTCAGGGAAGCTTCGTCTTGCGGACTGACGCATCCGACCAGAGTCTGGGCGCCGTACTTCTGCAGGAGGTGGAGGGGACGCTTCATCCGGTATCGTATGCTAGCCGAGCTCTCTCCCCTCGAGAAAGCAAGTATTCAACTGTAGAACGCGAATGCTTAGCGCTGATCTGGGCTGTGAGGAAGTACCACTTGTATCTATGCGGCAAGGACTTTGTTTTGCAAACCGATCACCAACCTTTAGGATATTTGCAAAGCGCGAAACATTTGAACAACCGTGTCCCTCCGTGGAGCCTATTCCTCCTAGAATAGTCATTCATTGTGCAGTACATTAAGGGCAGTGACAATGTTGGTGCCGATTTCCTCAGTAGAGTGTGAGCATTGGCGTGTGTTATTCCCTCCCCCCCCACCTCCAGTGCGTTTTTCTTCTTGGTGGAGTAGTGAGGACGTGAAAGTGTGTGTCTTCGCCAACAACGTTCTAAAGTGGGAAGACATGTGAGGAAGTAGCGGTAACTTTGCGTTTTTTAACAACATTTTGTCGAAGAAGACGGCCAATCCCTATGGTGGGGCCGTCTTCTTCACCTTCTTTGAAAATCACCTTCTTGGAAAAGAAGGTGATTTTCAATGGTTGCGACTGATGCGGGAAGGCGGTTCCACTCCTCAGAGGTGCGTGGTAAGAATAGACTGAGAGTCATCCTTAGTGTCCTGAAGTCAATGGGTGTTTCGGGCAACACATTGAATATCGTTTTAGTTATAGGTCGGAGAGAACCTTTAGTGTGAGAGCTGGTTCTGCACTGTTAGAGGTTCATGTGGAAGAAAATGGCATGCCACAAGGTAAAGTGTTGAGCTGCACTCTTTTTATAGTTAAGATGAACTCTCTTGGAAAGGCATTACCAGCGACAATCTCTTATTCTATATATGTAGATGACGTCCACATTTCCTTTAAATCATGTAATATGTCAATCTGCGAGCGTCAAGTCCAGCTTGGCGTCAAGAATCTCGGCGGCTGGGCAGACAAAAATGGTTTAATCTTGGGAAGCGCTCTTGTGTTGTGTTCTCCAGTAAGCGTGGGGTCCACCTAGACCCAGACATCACTCTTAACGGCGTGTCGATCCCTGTGAACAAGGAGCACAATTTTTAGGTGCTTTATTTTATTCGACGAAAAGCTGACATTCATTCCGCATATCAAAGAGCTTAAATGCGAATGCTTATAAACAATGAACATTCTTAAGGTCCGCTCACATCAATCTTATGGGGCTGACAAACAACTCCTGCTGCCCCCTTTTTACACTGCATTGATAGAGTGTCGGGTTGACTATGGCAGTGTCGTGTATGGGTCAGCGACAAAGACAGCACTGAAAATGCTCGACCCAGTGCAGCATCTTGGTCTTCGCCTTTCATGCGGCGCTTTCCGCACTAGTCCTGTAGAGAGTCTGTTGAGTGCGACAAATGGTGCCTAGGGCATCAGCGGGAATATTTTAACTTGCTGTATGCATCTAAGATCGTGTCTCTTACCAACCATCCTTTTAATCCTGTCATGAACGATACATCAAACTTGCAACTGTTTTTAAACAGGTCATCTTTTTCTTTAGATTTCTCTCTCAGAGTTAGGGAGAAGGTTTCTGCACTCAAGGTCCTTTTGTCAGACACGCACAAGACACCCATCCATAGTTTCATTCCACCATTTCATCTTCGTCGTGTATCATGCGACCTGTCATTCACACTAGTAGAAAAAAAGGGTATCCAGGAACGCCATTTTGCAGCATTTCTTGTTCCTGCAGGACAACTACAGGTGCGCAGAATTCTTCAGCGACGTGTCGAAAACTGATTATACTGTCTCTTGTGCAGCGCACGGACCAAAGTTTAGCGTTACTAAAACAAGAAATTTTCATAGGAGTATTTACACGGCAGAAGCATATGACATCTTACTCGTTTCAAATCACATCATCAAACATAAAATTCCCAACTCCATCGTGTACACAGATTGTCTAAGCTTTGTACAGGCACTGTCATCAGGAAAGTCGTGTAAAAACTATGTGATACATGTTCTTTCGAAGGTTATAATGACTGCATATGCTTCAGATTTATAAATGACAATTTTCTGGGTACCAGGACACTGTGGGATCTCTGGAAATGAGACCCCTAATCAAATGGCAGGTGCTGCTGCTCACATGACCACAGTTGACATAACAACAGTACCTTACAGTGACCTAAAGACACACATCACACGACACCTTCGTAACACATGGCACCTACATTGAAGTGGAGACAATAAACAGACAACAAACTACACGTGATGAAACCAAAATTGGGACGCTACACAACTGACTCACCCAAGAGATACACTGAAGTCACCCTGGATATGCTGCGGATAGGCCACACACATGTAACGCACTCCCACCTGTTCACTGGATCTTCGCGACCCATGTGTAGCAGGTGTGGAAGGGACCTATCGGTAGTGCACATACTAATCACATGCAAGGCACTTGATACAACATGGCAGAAACATTTCCCTGAATTATACAGACGACACATTCCACTCCACGCGTCATAGTTTTTAGCCGACGAACCAACGTTTTCTAGTCAACGTCTTCTTAAGTTTTTAGCTGCGGTAAAATTTCCGCAGCTTTTGTAGTATCACGTGTAATCATCCTGGCTCCATAAACCAGCCATCTCGATTGTCTTTTGTTTTGCGTCACTTTTACTTCTACTCACAAGTTTTAGTATTTACTGTCTCATCAACCATTAAATAACTTCTCTGGCACTCTTTGCCCTTGTTGGCCTTGGGCCATTAAACGCCAACCGTCATCATCATAAAAAATACCACGGGACGGTGCTCCCGCCGCAACTCCGCTGTATTGTAAACATTTTGCAATCGGTTTCCTTCGAGTAACGCCATTGCTCATTTTCAAAATCTTAGTGCGTGATAGCTGGAGCACCCTGAATAGGATCCACCACCAAGGCAGTTTCTGAAGATTTGAGTAGATTAATGCCAATTATCGGGCGTAGTCGATAAGCTTAGCAGTGCTATAGTTAACTAAGGGCTTCGGGCGCCTACTGCTTGCTTTGTTCCTCTAATGAATGACCGTTGTCTCTGTTGGGATCTTCCAGTCGAACCTGTGACAGAGCGTAAGTGATTATTCCCGTATTCCGAAATCAAATACTCCTGATATCAATAAGGCTGAGACCCCTAAACGACTTTATATTTGCCAAGTAAATTCGTGTCCGATTACACTTCTCGATTCTTTTCGTACAACGCTGACAGAATTGACCGGTTTCGAAGACTGGTAGTATCTGGGATCCCCAAAAGTAATTGTATGCGAAATATCACATTGGTCAAATTGCTAAAAAATAACTTCTATTTTATTGAATTACGTTTCCTTACAAAATGATCAACCAACAAGATAAGGTGGTTAGTATAATTATCTGCAAACTATCGTTTCTCGGCCTTTTGCTAAGATCAAAGTGTAGAGAATAATTGATGAAATCGTTGTTTACTTCCTTTGATTTATCAGAAAAACTACTAGCCAGCAAGATTCCCTGCCAAATATATTTGTTCCTTACTTTACTTTCTACAAGTTATGGCAGAGTTTGCACTTTTGCCTGCTACAAATTAGAATACCCCTGAGGGTGTACTGAATCTGAATCTGTCGTAATAAACAGTGAGGTAGGCCTAATATTTATTGCTGTACTACATTTTTGCGTACACAACAGACTCAAATTTTTGTTTTGGTGGATATTTTTTGCGCATACCGATCTTTCGTAGAGATTACCGTAGTTAAATTATCAAGACTTGTAGAGTCACAGCGGCGCATTGCAGGCAGGATAAGAAAATCTGCAACTTCTCAGTTTCAGCTGCATTCCATGTATTCATTTGAAATGCTGCATCAAATAAGCCAGCGTCTCTACTTTACTTTTCGTTCAGGTTGCGCAAGTCCATTCAATTTGTCTACTTGTCTTGCTAAAAGTTATTTTGTGTTCTACTCCACCAAAAAGTTTAAGACGTTTCACACGAAACTATAGACGACAAAAAGAAGCCCGTATAATGTGTACATAGCCCTAATCGGCGAAGCCACCGGTGAAAAATCGTCGAACAACGAAGCGATTCACCCGGCGGGGCGTTTATACAGTTAAAATATGTTAAGAAACCATTCTGCTGCCTCTAACAGCCCTTAGATACAAGGAAATGTCGAATAATCACAGGGCTCGTGCAAGCGCTAGGGGAATAAACGACAGTAGCCGTATGCCTAACCGGCTCAGGCGCCAGAAATAAATTTGCAGAAAAAAAAACTTGGGCCCGTTTACTCTGTGGATGGCACGAACGAAAACACATCTGTTCGTAATTTGCGATTGAGCGTACTTCCTAGCAAATAGCTGAATGAAACTTGCGAGGTCACCAGCTTTATTCTAGCGCAGGGGTTCAGTCATGTTGCTCCCAGGGAACCCTGCTAAGCTCCGTTAAGTGCCAAGGAATCCCCCCCTTGCCATTTTGCATTCCGTTCACGCTACATTCACGTGCAATAAATTCAAAAGGACGCAAGCTTGCTTGCTTTTGAATTTATTGTACGTGAATGCCGACTTTACGCGAGCCCGTAGACTCGCGGCACCTACACCAACTACGCCCATCTCGCATATTCTCCGATTGTAAGACAGCCGTACGAAATTCGCACAGGGACACATCCCCTTCCCTGCTCTCCAAGTTCTGCTATCGCGCCCTCCTCCCAACAAAGTCATAATCCTGCACTAGACCCCCCGCCACGTGGGCTTTTGCGTTGCGGAAACGGCCCACCTGGCCGCTCGAGGGCTCATTTACCGAGCAGCAGATGTCGACGGCTCACAGCACGGCGCACGAAACGCTCGCGAACCCTTGCTTACTTTTATCGACATTACCACACACTACCGCCTACAGCGGCTGGAACTACCGCCCCCTCACACGTCTCTTCCTTCGCCCTTGGACAGACTATGGCGACAATTACAGACCCATTCCATCCCCACCAGACACGTCCTCCACCACATCTATCCCACATTATATCGCCACCCAAACTGCCCGTCATGTGGCGCTTAAGATACCACGCCACACGCCATTTGGGAATGCCCCTGTTTACACCCGCTCCGTTTACCCAACCTTCTCACTACCTGTGACTTCTTCGTCGTTTGCCTCGGGGGTTTTGGCCCCAGGCAAACGACGAAGTAGTCACGAATTTCGTGCTCTGTGCCGATACGACCATTCCTGGATATTATACCGGTTCTCTGTTTTCTCCGACCATGGCACCGGGAATGTTAACGTCTGCAGTCAAGCGGGTGAGTGACTGCTGGTGTAGATTGTCGGCTGCTAGGTTTTAATGACTGAAATCGCCAGTTAGGCTTAGCAGCCCTTGACTGCAATAGCCTCAGCTACACCGCCACCGCTATATAGTTGGCCAGAGATGGAGCCCTACAATCGGGCAACAAGGTCCCTGCGCCAGGAAACGCTTCGATCTGCGTTATCCCAAATTTCTGCTCACGCTGAGGAAAGTAAAGAGACACCAGCAGATGGAATCATCAGCCATAGCTCGGATCATTCCCCCATAACCATGCGCAATATCCCTCATAATCCGCATCAAGACGACGTGGAAAATCTCCCGGGTAGCTCTAAACACCACCTACTACGGACAAATGAAGAGTTGATGGCCTCAGACGCTCGGGACACCGCGCAAATTGGGAAGGAGCTTTTGAGTTGCCTCTCGGACAATCATTACAAGGTGCCGGTAGTTGTGCGAGAGAAGGTGATGGGCTTGTTTTTTGCTATGCAAGCCACGGTTGTTGGTTTGCAGACTGATCTTGCTCAGGTGGAAGGGTGCATTGAAGAACTACGCGAGCAAGTGTCCGCTGTTAGGCGCCACCAATATTCCTATTCCGCTCCTGATGGCGTGGCGGCACCTCAGGCCAGCCAGCCAACGTTTGTGGAAATCCTACAGGGTCCTGGCCGGGCAACGCAGACTACCTCTGCCCACTTCACAGCTCCAGAGTCCACTCCCACCGCAACTCAATGTTCCAGCTCTTATGGTGCACAGCCGTACATGTCCTATGCAAACAACCCCAACCATGTCCTTTTCCTGACCCCGATTCATCCTTCAGCAAATCCAGGTCCTGACACCATAACATTGCTGAAATTAACATTCGGCAACCACCCCTCAGGGATAATCGTTAAACAGGTGAAGCTCATTTTATCTCGCTCGGGTCTCACTGTTGTTTCTGCCGACCGCGAGTCGATTGACAATCTAGAAGAGGCGATTTCTTCAAATGCACAAACTAAAACTCCACTTAGGGTTACCCGGCCTCCGCGACACCTTCCGCAATTCAAGGTTTATGGCGTTGACCCCAGCATTGTTCCTGGAATTTTGCGGGCTAACATAAAACGCGCGCAACAACCTGGACGTTCCTGAGGAGGGCTTCCGTCATCAGACCCACTTCAGGGATCGTGCTGGCAACAATGTGCACATAATTGAGGTCTCACCATCGGTATACAATGTACTCAAAGACCAGGACCGACTCTTGATAGGCTGGACATCCTGCAGCATTAAGGAGAATTTCTACGTCGCGGCCTGCCAGAAATGCTGCTCTTACGGCCATGTGGCAACCCGTTGCCCAAGTGAACATGTGAGCTGTCCGTATTGCGCAGAGGTGCACACGGCAGATGCTTGCAACCTAGAAAATAAGAATAACGTGGTGTGCCGGGAGTGTCGTGCCTCTGGAAAAGAGCGTTTCAACCACACCTTTAATCAGCCGTGCTGCCAGGTCTTGACAGCTCATGTAGCAAGACTTCGCGCCAAAACCATTTACGAGGACACTCTGCACGCTTCCCAAATTACCGGCTCAACTTAGTTTCACCTCACAACTGGCGTCACTACGTTTTCTTCAAGCAAACCTTGACCACACTCGTGCTGCAACTGAACATTTCGTCTCTTATATGGAAGCCACAACCATTGACTTCGCGGTGGTTTGCGACCCGTATGTTAGGGGTGGGACTGTGCCAGGCATTCCGCCTTGGTGGTTTAAATTTCACCATGACCAAACACCGCGTTGCATGGTTGTTTCCCGAAATGTATCTTTGGACCGGTTTCCCATTCACGTGTCATCTTTCGTGATCGCCCTCACTTTAAACGCACCTAACCTGTCAATACTCTTTATAGGAGTGTATGCTGCGCCATCTGTCACTCTAGACCATATTCTTTCTTCAGCTGGTTCCCTTTTGGACAGCAGCAACGCTGAAAATGTGGTCATTGCTGGTGAGTTTAATGCTAGAAACCCCCTTTGGGGGGTGGGTGATTTATTGAATGCGAGAGCACAGCAGCTGTCGCAGTTTGTTCATTCTCGTCAACTTAAAATTTTAAATAACCCGGACTCCCTTCCGACTTTTGCCACCGATTGGTGGACGGTGGGTGGATGTCACTTTGGCGAGTGGCACGGCCTGGTCTTTCAGGGTTTTCTGCGAAGTTCGGGACACTCCGACGCTTTCGGACCATCGTTACGTTGTCTTTGCCATGGAAGATGCCCCCGTTGCACGAAGGAAGCGGCTGGCTAAGGCTTCTGAGTCGCGTCTGGTCGAGGAGCTTGCCCTGGATCCCTGGTTTGAAACAGTGCCTTTCAACAGCATCGAATCTCCACAGAAGTTGGAAGACACCGTCAGCACGTTTTGTGACAAAATGGCCCGGCTGCGGAAGAGGTTCGAAAGTGTTCCTAAACCACACAAGGGCAATGCGTGGTGGTCGGATGATCCGGCGAGTGAACGGTCGTTCGTGAGATCCTTGCGCCGCAAGTATCAAGCGTGTCGTCATCCGCTACTTCGTGTCGACCTCAGATTCTGCCATTACAGATCTCTAGGCCAGTACAGGCGTCACATTGAGGAAGCCAAGAATGAAGTTAATTGTTAGAAGAAAATTCACCACAACATCCCAGAAGAACTTATTTTGCATCCCTTTCAAAATTGCGTTTCAAAAGTTAACTTCTCTTTCCGTGTTGCCCCCTCTCCGCTCTGCCGACGATTTAACTACGTCCTCCACCTTGGAATCTGCAGCCCTGCTATTTCGAACTCTGGTGCCGGCTGACGACCACCGACATGACACTCTCGCTCATCGAGCTTTGAGGACACTGATTGTACAAGTTCGATACGTTCAAACATCTCAAAACTGTGCTTTCACCTTGCATGAACTTCGATCAGCTGCTCGAAATATAAACCTCAAATCAGCTCCTGGACCCGATGCTATAACCGATAATATGCTCATGGTCGGACGAACTTCTTCATTTCTGCTTACCTTGTTCAATGCGTGCCTCAGTCTTGGTCATTTTCCTTCAGTGTGAAAGCAGGCAAGGCTGACGTTTCTGCTAAACCCAAACCGGCCTTCAGACGATCCTTCGTCATTCAGGACCATCTGTATTTCGTCCTTGCTTGGAAAGCTTCTATCGGGCATGCTCAATGGACTCCTTCACGTCTTTCTACACGAGTCGGGTCTGCTACACGTGAACCAGTACGGCTTTAAGCAAGGCCAAGGTCTCGGCAAGGCCTCGGCGCTGCACTCTTGACGCTCGCGTCTTCAGTCTGGGCGTGACGAAGGATCATTGGTCCTCCTTATAGCTTTAGATTTCGATGGGGATAGCGTATAGCTTTGGACTTCCTTGCAGCTCCACTACGTGCAGCTGCAAGGGCGCATTGCGCCATGAAGCTCCCATGTTTAAATCTCTCACCAGCACAGCGGGTGGCTGCATGAAGGCCAACTGTGAGTTCGCGCCCCCCTCCTTCCGCCCCCAACACGGGCACGCGTGAAACGGCAACGGCGCATGCTTAGGTGGGAAATACACTGACGAAGATGTCGGCCGGAAAGCCTTTCAAGCTAAAGAAGGATTGGTGCACGCCATTGCTCCAAACGGGCACGTTGCCCTTCAACCGGGAGTGTTTCCAGCTACTGTACCATGTGGAATTTAAGGCGGTAACGCGGCGGCGGCTTTGGTCGTTTCAACGCCCATTCGCGCTTCTGTCCATTCTCCGCAATCATAACGGCGCTACCGCTGTTGTCAACCGATTGCGCAAATTGTGAGAGCCGCATCAGTAGTGGTGAGGGAAATAACAGTTGTGGAGGAGGGGTCGGCGGTGGTGAGGAGGAGCGCGTGAATGGCGCCGAGTAAATCGGTTTCACCGGAATGAAAACTGGGGGGTTAAACGTACACTGCTTCTCAGTAAAAAAGAACTTATTCGCTAGGCAGGGATCAAAAGTAGTCGGAAAAGCTCAAGAAGGCCTCCCGCAGCATCGGACCGTGAGTTACGAAGGGGAAAAGTTTAAGTTCAGCGCTACGTGAGAGACGCTGTGCCTATACTGGGTTAGGAATACGAAGGAGACCTAGGGATGGAGCTACAAGTAGCATCGCTAAAATTTGAAATCGACAACTCGCGGGCGAAGAGAAAACTAGAAACACTTTCTGTAACCGCCCGAGCAAGGGCTACCAGATATGTAACCGGTTTTTGTGGCGCAAGCTACACTACCCTACCTGGGGCAGTATTCGCGGGGGACCAGTTTTGCCCTCGAGCGCTAGAGGTCAAACCGCACCCCCTTCCACAAGCGCCCTGGCACGTAGCAGCGGCCCGATAACGGGGAGACATAGGCGGGAGGGAGAGATAGGCGAGGAGGGAAACCAGGCATGCGCAGGACCCGTGCGCGGGACGTGGCGAAAAAAGGCGAGGGCGCCGCATTGGCGTTAAGCGCGCGCCGCGCATCAGCAGAGACGCCCGGTCGCTCCTACTTCGCCTGCGGCTAATTGTTGCAACGTGGGAGACCGCCTGCACCACCAGGGCCGCCGGGCATCCCCCACCTGCGCCGACTGCTCCGAGCCCGAGACGCTCGAGAACTTACTGTGCTCTTGCCACCAGCATGACGCCGCGAGGGAGGAACTCCGGGCTGCCCTCCAGCAACTCGGTGCACCAAGCCACAATCTGGAAGTCTGGACGCCTTCCGAAGGGAGCACCTTCCACCTCCTCAACTTCCTGGTTGTGACAGGACTAGTGCATCGTTTGTAGCCGTGGAGCCTTGGACGAGCCCTCACATTATAACACTATGTGCCGCATAATTTGTTTCTTTTCCGCGGACCCCGCATACCCCATCATTTTGTGAACACTTCCCAACAAGGCTCTTAGTTCGCAAGCAGTTGCTTTAACCTGAAAAAGCAAAGCACTCCCCTAGGAGTTATTGTAGAAATGTTTCTTTCCATGTTCAATTTCTCTGCCCTGTACAACTCCAACGACGTTCTAGCTTCCATTTTTTGTCTCCATTTATTCGTTTCAATAGCGGACACGGCGCTTAGCAAAAAACGAAAGTTGGACAAGGTTTATATTGTCAATAAACTCTTACACAGACTCTCGCAAAGTATGGACTAGGATAAAGAAACTAAAAGGCTACAATACCAACCCTACTCCCCTTGTAAATAGTGTCGGTAACACAATAAAAGACCAAGCAGATGCTCTCGGCAAACATTTTGAAAACGTATTCAGTTCCTCTCATTACACACAAACATTCTTACAGCACAAGAAAGCAGCTGAGCGCCAGCCCCTTTGTGTGAACAAACGCTCAAATGAAGGATACAATGCACCATTTACGATGCCCGAACTAATTACTGCATTGTCCACATGTGGTAAGTCAGCCCCTGGAGCTGACAGAATCAGCTATGAGATGATCAGGCACTTACACATTGACACACTTTACACAATACTCTCTCTCTTTAACAAAATATGGCAGAAAGGCCGCTTTCCAAAAGCATGGAAAGAGGCAATCGTTGTACCTCTTCTAAAAGAGGGGAAAGAACCGTCCTTTGCTGCTAGTTACAGGCCTATTGCCCTGACCAGCTGTTTGTGTAAGCTCCTTGAAAAAATGATAAACCGGCGACTTTTTTACTTTCTGGAGTTTCATGGTGTTCTAGACAAAAATCAGGCAGGGTTTAGGTCTGGGAGATCAACTACAGACAATCTGGTTGCGTTTGAATCGTATGTTAAAGACGCTTTTGTCCATAAACAGCACTGCTTCTCTGTATTCTTTGATATGGAGAAAGCCTACGATAGAACGTGGCGATATGGCATTCCATTGGACTTGCAGTCGTTTGGCCTTAGTGGCAATATACTCAATGTTATTCAAGACTATTTGTCTGATCGCACATTTCGTGTCCGTGTGGGGACTGCCCTGTCTAGAACATTTGTTCAAGAAAATGGCGTACCCCAGGGAGGAGTGCTGAGCTGTGCACTGTTCATTGTTAAAATGAGTTCTCTTAAAACTGTGCTGCCTCGTACTGTTTCATACTCTGCCTACGTTGACGATATCCAAGTTAGCTTTAAATCCTGTAATCTGTCGATATGTGAACGTCAAATCCAATTAAGTGTCAACAGGCTGGTTACATGGGCTGAAAGAAATGGTTTTAAGTTTAACGCTGATAAAAGTGCTGTTGTTGTCTTTTCTAGGATACGCGGTGTACAGCCTCTTCCTTGTATCACGTTAGGAGGTCAGCCCATACCAGTGAAAAAGGAACACAGGTTTCTAGGTATTTTGCTCGACCACAAGCTGACATTCATACCACACATTAAATTACTAAAAGTAAAATGCCTGAAAACAATGAACATTTTAAAGATACTATCTCATCACTCCTGGGGTATGGATACAAAATGTCTGCTAGCACTTCTTAATAGTGTCGTTAGGTCAAGAATAGACTACGCCTGCATTGTATACCAGTCTGCAACCAAAACAGCACTCAAAATGTTGGACCCAGTATACAACTTGGGGCTTCGCTTGGCCACAGGGGCATATCGAACAAGTCCTATTCCATCCCTTCATGTCGAATCAAACCAGTGGTCTCTAGGGTACCAGCGCGCCTACACTGCTCTGATGTATGCCGCAAAGATGACTTCTTTGAAGGAACACCCTCTGAATTCCATAATGAAAAATAACACAACTGATCATCTCTTTGAAAACCGACCATCCATAGCTCCACCTTTCCCGCTGGCAGTTTCACACCTCGTCAGCGAGTTCCAAGTTCCTCTCACTGATGTCTACTGTACCTCAGTTTATGATTTGGTCGCTCCGTGGGACACTTTCCCAATTCACTGTGACATGTCCTTTAGAGAAATACATAAGAAAAATGTACCAAACTTTGTCATCACTCAGCATTTTCTGTTCCTCCAAGACAAATACAAGACAGCTGAATTTTACACAGATGCCTCAAAAACTACCACAGCCGTATCCTGTGCTGCAAATGGCCCCCTACTTAATGTGTCCAAAACAATGAACACGAACACAAGTATATTCACTGCAGAGGCGTACGGTATACTACTGGCTTTAAACCACATTCTTCAAAACAAAATTAAGAACTCAGTTATATACACGGACTCTCTGAGTGTCGTCTCAAATCTTTCATCTCGGAAGGTCAGTAGAAACCCCACTTTTAATTGTGTTTTAAGAGCTCTCTACTCGGCTTATGGCCTGAAACTCGTTGTCACAGTCTGCTGGGTTCCTGGCCACTGCGGCATTGCTGGAAATGAAGCTGCTGACCGTAGTGCTGCAGCTGCCGCCCTTCGAAGCAGCATAGACGTAAACGAGGTCCCATATCAAGATCTGAAACCTTTTGTAAGAAGGAAGCTGCGGGACCACTGGCAGCAGCAATGGGACAGAGAAGTAGAGAATAAACTACATATCGTTAAGCCCAAAATAGAAAAGCCCCCTGCTGAAAAACATGACAGATTTGTAGAGGTAGCATTATGCAGATTAAGAATTGGCCACACACACATCACACACTCATACCTTTTAACAGACGCAAACAAGCCACAGTGCCATCGATGTGGGGGTCAGCTTTCTGTCCTTCATATACTTATTGAGTGTGACATGTGCATCACTGAAAGGAAACGTCATTTTAATGAAGCTTACACATATAACATTCCCTTGCACCCTTCACTATTTTTATCAGACCATCCAATGTTCCCATACAAAAGAGTTTTTAGTTACCTAGCAGATGTAGACTTTTTAAAATACATATCATATAGACCATAACCTCACCTGTGTTCATTATGTGTATTAAAACAGTGGTGGAACCTGAGACTTTGCACCTTAGGTGCTTGCACTCACTGTTTTAATATGACCCTATACACTATTTATCTTAGTATACTCACTATGCTTTAATTATGGCCCTATACACCAACCCCCTGAGTAAAGCTTTTTAACTAGTGCCTCCTTTACAAATCTTTCTAATCTCTTTCATCATTGTCATGGCACTCTTTGCCTTTGTCGGCCTTGCGCCATTAAACCCGAAATCATCATCATCTTTTTTGGTTACCTTGGCTATTTTGGATTCTCCACTGTTCTTTCCGTATTTCATCGTTAGCTTTCTAGTCTTCTTTAACCACTGCGTGTCCACGCTTTTCAAGTATACGTACCGAAAAACCTTAGCTGCCCACCTTCGTTGATTCATTGCTCTCAACCTCATCTCAAAACATAGCCATCTCGTAACGCCGAGTGGAACGTGCACATCACGCGTCACCATAGACGGCACGATGTACCCTGCTGCGTTCGTTATTTTGCCTAACTGCTCCCGTGACGTAATTCTTCGAATGGACTTTTTGACGGACAATGGTGAAATTATCGATATGCAGACCAAGACGATAACTTTTTCCCCCGATCACTGCATGACGCCGGAACCGAACTCCGAACACTGTGCTGCCGTAAGGATCACGGATGATCATGTCACCCTGCCACGGTCTACTATGAAGATGCTGCTCCTGACGCCGACGCTATCGTAGAGAGTGACCAAAGGTTGCTTCTCGACCGCGATTTCTCCGTCGCAAGAGGCATTGCGCACTTTAAGAAACGCCAATTCAAGGTTTTGGTCACAAATTTCACCGAGGAGTACCCGCATTTAAACAAGTAAGCTGCAATTGCGTTCCTCAAAGAAACGCAAGAAGAAAGTGACGTGACCGCGGTCGTCGACTTTCAACGCGCATCCGAAGATACCTTAAAGCTTCCGAAACCCTTCGACGTGAATCCGGCGCTACCACAAGAAAAACAGAACAAATTATTGGCTTTGCTGCATGGCTACAGCGAGTGTGTTTCGTCGTACTCCAAATTACGTCAGACACCTCTAGTGAAGCACCGAATACTAACGGAAGACGGAGCCCGACCTACCCGGCAGTCACCGCACCGCGTGTCTTCACACGAGCGCGAAGCCATCCGGGCACAAGTGGAAGACATGCTAAGTGACGACGCTATACAGCCATGAAAAAGCCCCTTAACTACGCCGGTCGTACTGGTGAAGAAAAAAGACGGCACATTAAGGTTTTGCGTTGACTTACCGGCGTCTGAACAAAATCACCAAAAAGGACGTGTGGCCCCCTGCCCCGAATTGACGACGCCCTCGACCACCTCTGCCACGCGAAGTACTTCTCATCGATTAATCTAAAGACAGGCTACAGGCAACTTGAAGTGGACGAGAGAGACTGAGAGAAGAGTGCATTCATTACCCCGGATGGCCTTTACGAGTTCAAGGTGATGCCGTTTGGGCTGTGCATGGCACCAGCAACCTTTTAAACAGTCATGGACACCGTGCTAGCTGGCTTGAAGTGGTACACCTGTCTCGTATACCTCGACGACGTTGTGGTATTCGCCCGAAATTTCGACGAACACCTTGCAAGGTTGGAGTCTGTACTCGAGGCCATTCGTACGCCGGGGTTAACGCTGAAGCCTGAAAGTGCCGCTTTGCGTACGAGGAACTCAAGTTTTTGGGCACGTCGCCAACGCCGCGGGAGTCCTGCCTGACCCAGCGAAGACTTCAGCCATAGCGAACTTCGCAAGACCGACAAACAAGAAGGGCGTGCGAAGATTTCTCGGACTGTGCGCATACTACCGCCGCTTCGTCGCCAATTTCGCACGCATTGCAGAGCCACTAACGAGTTTGACGACAGATAGCACCCCTTTCAGCTGGGAAAACGCCCAAGAAAAAGCATTCGCGAGCTTCAACAACGACCGAAAAACCCTCCCGTGCTCGCTCATTTGGACGCAGCCGCGGAAACGGAGTTGTACACGGACGCCAGTGATGTAGGGTTGGGTGCTGTCCTCGTCCAAAAGCAAAGCCGTTGCGAAAAAGTAATTCCCTTTGCCAGCCGTGGTCTGTCGAAGGAGGAGAAAAACAGCCTCCGAGAAAGAATGCGTCGCAATTATATGGGCGATTTCAAAATTTCGCCCCTACGTGTATGGTAGACCGTTCAAGGTTGTGACAGACCACCACGTGCCGTGTTGGCTCGCCATTTTGAAGGACCCCTCTAGCTGTCTTCGGCGGTGGAGCTTGCGCCTGCAGTAGTTGGACGTTACAATCGTCTATAAATCCGGCAGGAAACTCTGACGCCGACTGCCTGTACCGCGCCACCGTCGACCCACCACCACAAGACTCCGATGAAGACAGCGCGTTCTTCGGAGTCGTAACGGAGAGCGACCTTGCCGCCCAGCAGCGTGCCGACCCCGACTTAGGCGTCTTGATCGAACGCAACGTCGCCGTGCCTAAAGCGTTCAAACGCAACTTACCAGCATTCAGCTTGAAAAACTCCGTCCTGGTGAAGAAGAATTTCAACCCCGGAACGAAAACGAATTACCTTCTTGTCATCCCCAAGGACCCTCGTAACGAAATTTTGGAAGCGTGCCACGACGACCTGTCTTCCGGACATCTCGGCACAGCTCGCACTATTGGAAAAATCAAGGCGATGTACTACTGGCCCCGCCTTACCTCTGACGTCAACCACTACGTCCGGAGCTGCCGTGACTGCCAGCGACAAAAAGCGCCGACGATGAGACCAGCCGGACTTCTGCAGCCGATTGCAGCCCCATCGACGCCCTTCCCACAGATTGGAATGGACCTTCTGGGCCCGTTCTCTAAGTCACACCAGAAAACAAGTGGATTGTCATAGCGACAGACTACATGACGCGCTACGCAGAGACCGCAGCTCTTCCAAGGGGTCTCCACAAAAAGTCGCGAAGTTCTTCATAAACCAAGTTGTGCTGTGACATGGAACCCCTGAAGTCCTAATCGCGGACCGCGGAACGGCCTTCACTGCTGATCTTATGCAATTAATCTTACGGTGAAGCAACACTGATCACCGAAGAACGACGGCGTACCACCCCCAAACGAACGGTCTAACAGAACGTCTGACAGAAGTTTTGCTAGTCTGGGCTCGGCGAAGAATTGCCGCCTCTTTCCTTCGAAGAGTGCTGGGTTGTCGCCGATATATTTCTTCGGGGTTGACCAAGTGCTGGAGAATGCTGTGGCGATAGCATTGAGTACGATGCCGTGTCTCGGCCGTGTCCATTAAGGCCTATAAACGGTACCTCCATCAAGGTCGTTCCCTTCCGGCCAAAATCATCCCGGCGGCCGGAACGCGCCGCCTTCCGGTAGAAAATTGCGTTCCGCCAGAAGTTGGTGTACTTCAACTTTTCCGGCCCGCGAGGATGATGCGTTCCGCCAGCCATCATCCGACGCTCTGATTGGTTTCTACCGATTTCCTACTAGCCAATCAGGGCTATTAGAAGGTTTCAGGCTAAACAACACGGCGGCGTTGCTCAAGCGAAGCGATGCGGAGGAAAATAGTCGCACCGGCTTATATTACGTCGCGACTATTTTTTGACTGTTTGAATGGAGGTGTAAATCCACGAAGCATTTGTTTGTGCCGACGGAACATACCTGCCTGGCGCTTAGTTTAAGATCCACAGTGCCGCGATATTAAGGCAGCAAGCATACCCCGATGTTTATGTTGGTGACGGCTGGCCTGTCGTTGGTTTTGAGTGTGCGTGAGTGTGCTTGAAGAAACTGACGCTTTGATTTGTGCGCGCCAGCTTCCAAAATGGGCATAGGAGTGACAAACCATCAAGCGGACAGCTCTGTGTGCGTCCGTATGAGTTCGCGGTGCGGCAACGACTACGGTTAGGGTCTCGCGCGAATGGGCTGTGTACGCCCGACTTTTGTGTTCCACTGGTTTCTAAAACTTCTGACCGTGATACACCGTTAAGCGAGCCAAAGGAAAAATTGCGGCGGGACGTGGTATGTGGTGTGTTGCCGTGATGCTGTTCACCGCAATGACCGCGACAATTCGTGTAAGCACGCGCGCGATTTTAGATTTTATTGCAGTAAGCTAGACATCCAGGAAGATTGCTGCCCACAGCAGCCAGCTGCATTTATTTACGCCGTCAGCGCCATGTACACTGCGCAACAGTGCTCAACAGCACGCTTTCGTTGAAGTCTGTTTTTGACGCTACCAGGGGTTCTATTTTTCGTGCGGGCGCTGGTGGTATCCTACAGGCAGTGCTTTCCATAGGCAGGGATATGCTTTCTAGCAACACCATGCAGTTGTATAAGCACACGCAAAACCTCTCAACAGCTGACAATAGCAGTTTCGATAGCCGTGTATTGAAACACTAGTGAGTGACCCAGTCTACTGATTTGTCTGGTTTGGTTGTGTGCTAGGCTGATTGCGTGTGCTCTTGTTTGTGTCTGGAGTGTACAAGCAGTCAGAGTGCACGCTCGTTGGGGTAAAGCAGATATACGTTTCTGTGGAGTACACCCACTGTATGCAATAGGCTCGCCACCTGCTGAGTATACTGGTGTTTGTGTGAAACTGACTCATTTTTTGAAATCAATCGATACCCATTCCACATGGCCGAATGTGTACAGTCGCGAGCTAAAGTCTGCATTCCACGCAAGCAGCAACCAAAACATACTGCAGGGCAACCTTGCGGAAGGGCGACTGCTGCCGAGAGATAAAGGCTGTGTTTCATATTTTAACTGCACGCATCATGGCTTGCACCTATGAGTTGATGCAGTGTTGGTAAGCAGAGTGACTGAACAGTGTTGCTTAAGCTGCACATGTTGTGCCTCTGTACAAAGGTGGTCCCTGTGAGTGGCTGAATTTGCAGTTGCTATATATGTTGGCAGCGAATGGGCGTTTTGTAGGCTTTCCATTTAAGGAAGCACACTGGTCTCAAACTTTTTTTTTGCTTTACTACCAATTTTGATGAAACTTCATACTCTCGTTCAGTTTTTTTAGCTGATTTCAAATATGTTATTAGTTTTGAAGCAACTAGTTTTTTGTTACTTTAAAAAAAAAATCTTGATTGTTTTCGAGAACAGTAGGAAAGAAACAATTCAACAAAAGATTACCAGCAAGACATGAATACATACCAGAAGTTGTGGAGAATGAAACATGGGAAGCAGTTTTTTTGTTTTGCAATCACATACAAGTTTACTTAAAAAAAATGCTAATTAAACATAAAATGCAAAATCTGCTTCCCATATCGCATGGTTTACGCATTCAGCTTGTAAGTGCAAAGCAAATCATTTTCCTGGCTGCACTACATGCTGGGATGTACCTCTCAAGAATTTTGTATCACTTCGATACCACTCGAGGCGAGAAAGTGGGGAATTATGGGAAAATATTTATTTCTTTGTTAAAATCGGGCCTCTATGGTTTTCATAAGTACGTGACACTGTTCCAGACGGAATGTTTGGAGGAAAAACAGCGAAAATGAAGAGAAAAGTGATACCTAAAAAATGCTTTTTTTGGCAATTTTTTGGTCCCAAAGACCCATGTGCCCGCTTAACATCAAATTTTTTGAATTCAGGGCGTTCGACTGGAGTATAAGTCGTCCCGTAGGTGATTTGACCAAGCAGCGGGGCCTCTTTGAGCTTGCAAGATTCATCCTCTCTGAGTACTGCGTGTTGGTGTCTTAGACATTGAGTGAAAGAAGTAAGTTGCGAACAGGCTATGGGCAGCACTCGGGCCATCATAATGCAAAGGAACGCCAATATCACACAGAGCAGAAACTTGGGGAATAGTAGGGTTTTGAATCGCCAGAGTGGAATTTGATGGGGTTTCGGCAGTTCTATCTCGCGTGCGTAAGCGAAGTATCAGTAATGCAGACTTATCGGTTCTCTTGCATGAGCACCGCCCCTAACGCTTTCTCTGAGGCATCCGTCCTCAGCGTTAATTCCTCTCGTATATTGGGTGCCAGAACACTGGTGGCCATGCCAATAGTGCTTTAAGCGTCTCGAATGCGAGTTCATGCTCCTGCGTCCATTTTACTAGATTACTGGCGCCTTTTTTGGTAAGATCGACAAGGGGCTTGCTATATCTGCATAATTCGGTATATACTCCCTATAGAAGCCAGTGAGTCCCAGGAAAGACTGTACCTCTTTCTTTGTCTTGGGTTGTTGCACCGCTTGGATTCTATCTATTATATCTTCCTTGGTTGCTATTTTACCCATGCCTAACTTGTGCCCAAGGAACGTGACTGTTTCGAACCCTAGTTCACATTTCGTGGGCTTCACTGTAAGATTTGCTTCTTGAAGTCTCTCGAGGAGTCTCTCCAACGCTTCCATATGCTCTTCCCAGGTATCTGTCGCTACTAATATGTCGTCAATGTAGTGCTCGACATGGGGTAGCCCATGCAGCACTTGCCGCATCAACTTCGTAAACGTTGCCGCTGCGGTTTTTAACCCAAAAGGCATATATCTAAACTGGAAAAGGCCAGAAGAGCAGGAAAACGCTGTTTTATCCTTTGACTCTTCACTCAAGGGAATCTGCCAGTAACCTTTTGTTAGGTCCAACTTTGAGTAATACCTCTTTCTAGCTACTTTACCAAAAACCACATTCACTCTTGGTATTGGTTCTGCATCCCACACCAACACGTCATTCAACCTTCTAAAATCAACACACACTCTGGTGGAACCGTCCGCCTTTTTTACCGCCACCAAGGGCGCATTGTATGATGACTTTGACCGCTCAATCACGCCCTGCTCTAACATTGCATCCACCTCTTTCTCGATAGACTCTTGGACATCCAATGGTAGCGGATATTGTTTCACATGTATGGGCGTTTGCGAAGTCAACTCTAGTTTGCATTCTATGACATCTGTCCTCCCCGGCAAATCGGAAAACACCGCCTCATATTTTCTAAGCAGACCCCGCAGCTCTTCCACTTCCCTTCTGTGCAACCCCGGGCTAATAACCACACTCTCCACTCCCACGCTTCTCTTAGCAGAGTAGGTCGGCACATCAATGTCCTCTGCTTCCTCAGCCACTACCATGCACGCTACCTCTGGGGGTCGGGTTACTTCTCTTTCCTCATACTTCTTAAGCATGTTCACATGAAATACTCTTTTCCGCCCGTTGATTAATACTTCGTAGTCAACCTCATTCTTTTTAAGCGTAACAAGAAATGGTCCTTTCCATTGCATGAGGAGCTTGTTGCGATCACATGGCTGGAGTATCAACACCTTGTCTCCAACCTTTAACTTGCGCTCTACAGCCTTGCGGTCATAGGCATTCTTATATTTCTCCTTTGCCTTATCCAAGCTTTCGTGCGCTAATCGGCAAGTTTCTTCAAGCCTCTCCCTTAGCTGTAGGATGTAGGTATACGTAGTTTTCACTTTCTCGTCCAGTGCCGAACTTGACCACAATTCCTTAAGAATTGTCAACGGCCCTCGGACCGTCCTTCCATACAACAGTCCAAATGGGGAGAACGCCAAACAAGCTTGGGGCACTTCCCGATACGCGAACAGTAGGGCCGGTAAGTATCTGTCCCAGTCTTTCGGTCTCTCATGGTACATTTTCCGTATCATGTTTTTTATCGTGCCATTAAATCGTTCTACCAAGCCATTTGCCATTTCATGGTATGGTGTAGTAAGGAGCTGCTTGATGGACATCAACCGGTTAAGCTCTTTCATCAATTCTGACGTGAAGTTTGCTCCTCGATCACTTAATATTTCCTTGAGTACCCCATTTCGAGAGAACATCTCCAATAGAGCCTCAGCCACATGAACTGCATCAGGATATCTGGTGGCCATATCGACTAGCGTCAGCACGTACCGGTTGCCTTACCCTGATGCCGGCTTCATCGGTCCAACTATGTCTATTGCTACTCGTTGAAACGGTAGGTCGATGGTAGGCATGTTAGCTAGCGGAACAAGCCCTACCCGTCCTTTGGGAAAAGTCCTTTGGCATATGTCACAAGACCGCAAGTACCTCTTGACATCACTCTGAACCCCCGGCCAAAAGAACTCTCCTGTTATTTTAGCCATAGTTCGCTGCACTCCTTGGTGCCCTGTCATTATGCTGTCGTGTCCGAGGCTAAGCACAGAATCTCGTAGATTCTTAGGTACTACGACTTGCCTTACTTCCCGGCCCGAACTGAAAACACATCTGCGAAACAAGACTCCTTCCACCAGCTGAAACTCATGCACTGTGCGGCTTCGGTTTCGTCTGACTTCCTCTACTATTTTTTGGAAGCATTGTTTGAGAGACGGATCCTTTTTCTGCTGGTGCGCTAATTCAACTGGCGTAACTGCTAACACCTGCGATACTGGCGTCTTGAGAGCAATCACCCTTTTGTCCACTTTACATTTAGCTCTTGTTTGTACTACGGATATCATTCCCATCTTTTCCTCACCTTTATCCACACCCGCCGCGGTGGCTCAGTGGCTAAGGCGTTGCGCTGCTGAGCACGAGGTCGCGGGTTCGATTCCCTGCCGCGGCGGCCGCTTTTCTGATGGAGGCGAAAAGCAAAAACGCCCGTGTGTATGAGATTTCGGCGCACGATAAAGATCCCCAGGTGGTCAAAATTAATCCGGAGCCCTCCACTACGGCGCGCCTCATCGCCTGCGTTGCGTTGGCGCGTTAAACCCCACAATCAATCAACTCACCTTTATCCACGGGATGCCCGTGATTCTGCCTCATTTGCTCACATTCCCCCTTCCTCGCTTGGATCTTCCAATTGTGATCCGGGTCATCTACATTCCTTACCCCTGCAATATTTCCCAGTATAAGATCATACAATGGATCTTCCATACATTTGGCTCTCACCTTTCCCGAGTAATAAGGGGTAGAGACTTCTGATTGTGGGGTTTAACGCGCCGACGCAACGCAGGCGATGAGGCGCGCCGTAGTGAAGGGCTCCGGATTAATTTTGACCACCTGGGGATCTTTATCGTGCGCCGAAATCTCGTACACACGGGCGTTATCTCGTACACACGGTGTAGAGACTTCAATCACCGCCTCAGGAAGCCATTTCTCTGTACGGTCCACCAGGACGATAACGGAGTTTTTCCCCGTAAGTTCCTCATCTCTAACCAAGCTTCTCCGGACAAGTACCGTATCCGAACCGCTATCTCGCAGCACCGACACCTCTTGTCCCCTTATTTGTCTACGTACCACCGGCATTCTGGGCCCTATATCCCCGGCCAACCGTTCCCTAACCTCTGCCCGCTCTACCTGAACCTCATTTTCCTGCTTAGGAACCATTGGGAGGCCGGCTCGTGGGCATACCATGCACGCCACTTTGTCTTGGGTACGCACCCAGCAGTCCTCTGTGCGGTGTCCTTTCTTATTGCACGTTTGACATACAGTCGGCGGGGCGCCCCTGCATTCCGCGGCCTTATGCCCTACCCGACCACACAGAAAACGTTTCTGGGGTTCCCAGGACCCTGCCCCACGAGTTTGTCTCTGATCATCTAACTTGACTGGTTCTTGCTTCAGTTTGGCTAAGTTGTTTAGGCCCTGAGCCTCCATGAACCTGTCCGCAAGCTCCACGGTTTCCGCCAGCCCTCTCTGTTTCCTTTCTTTCAGGAACACCGTCAGCTCCGGGCTGCAGCGCTCGTAGAACTGCTCGGCAATCATAAGCTCTCTAAGTCCCTCGAACGATTTGGCCGTTCCAGCCAGCTCTATCCATCGGTCAAAATAGTTCGAGAGGCGCACGGCAAACTGCTTGGCTGTCTCAGCGTCTTCCGGTTTGGAAACACTAAACTTTTCGCGGAAGCCCTCCGTGGTAAGGCGGGACCTCTGCAGCAACGCTACTTTCACCTTATCATAGTCCATAGATTCATCCGCGGGCATCCTACCAAACACACTCAATGCTTCGCCAACCAAGCACATGCTCAGGGCTGTGGCCCACTCACTCCGTTTCCGCCCATGCCCTCAGGCGATTCTTTCAAAGCGGTGCAAATAAGCGCCCAAATCGTCACGCTTTTCATCAAACGGGGCAATCTGTTTCCCGGGACATATGCTCCCTGAACGCGGCGTCGCCTCCCCTGTCAAGGTAGTATCCAGCTCTACTCGAGAACTCTGTTCACTTGTTTCTGCCAAGTGTAACTTCATTTCAAGCACCTCCTTCTCCTTATCAAGCCTCGCGCTTTCCTTATCCAGCCTCGCGCTTTCGTCACGCGAGAATTTGTCCAACATCGCCATCGCCTGCTCCTTATTTAAGTCTAATGAGCTGCACAACGACACCAGCTTTCCCAGATCCATTCTCGCAGCTGGTAAGACACGTGACTGGGCCCGATGGAAATATCCTGTATCAGGATAAATCAATGCTGGCGGGCTCGCCAATTATTTGTCACGTGAACGGATGGTGGGGTGGTCTTTACCAGCTCAGAGCAATGGACACAGGGAAGCTGTTGACGTGTTTAACAACATACATTTAATGCACACACAAAAAACCCTCAGGCAAAGCACTCAATATTTAAACTACACACAACCGATAAACACTCAAACTTCTAAAATCCCAAAAAATACAACTCACATACAAACCCCTAACTTAACAGGTCAATATACAATTCAAATCACAACCCAAAAATCTACCATAAAGTCCTACAGTATCAGTTCAAATACACTCCTTAATCAAGTTCTAGTTCATTTCTCTCGTATCACAACTCCCTAGTTATGTCCCTTACAACTACGTCCCTACTGGACTGGCCTACCCCGCTGTCATCGGCGCTGACGAGTCGCACCCGTTGCGTGGCCGCGACCCGGTGGTAGCCGTCCTCCTCTCGCTTCGGTGCCGGCGTTCGATGCGCGCGGTCATCCCTTCGGCGGCGCGCTTCCTCGGTGGCTACCCCCTGGTAGCCGCTGCCGCTGGAGGTCTCAGGTAGGCTTGGCACGAACGTTGCCTTTCGGGGCCGTCGAGACGAACGTCGACGGAGCGTGGACGCTGGCCGCTGGTGCCCGACCGATGCCGCTGGGGCCACGAAGACACAGGTTCGTGGTGCACCTAGGATGACGGTGCCGATGCGAAGTCGGCCCGCTCCCGCCCAGGCTCGGATGGCGTGGTCGATGGCCTGGCCGTGTCTCCTTGGCTCGTTCGTTGAAGCTCACGCGCTCCGGCCGCCTCCTGGTTCCTTCGCTTTCTTGCCTCTCCCTTCTCTTTGTGCGCCCCGTTTTTATACCCTCTGGGCTCTCTCGTGGCGCACTCCCATTGGCTTCTTGCTTCCTCCCTGTCCTTATATGGCCATCTCGCCACTTGTCACCTGCGTGGCCTTCCCTGATTGGCCGACCAGTGTGCTGCCACCTTTTCCCAGGATTCCTTGGTGCGTCGGTGCTGGCGCTTGCTGATTGGCGCGCTCCTGGCGCGCACTTCAAAATTCTCGTTCCTTTGTTCTTTTCTTCTACTTTTCGGGGGGTTTCATGCATCCCCTCTCGGGGGGTGGCCTGACACATGACAGGGGTGTTTATATTTCCTTTTACATTTTACCGTATTTGTGTTTAAAGATACCACCCTTGGAAATAACGACGAAAACTGCTGCAGAGCGTCTTTAGAATCACACAGAGAATCAACTGTCGACCAGTTAGTTTCTGCTATCGCTTTTACAAACTCGTCAGAATAATATAGGGATGTGTAGTACATAGCGTTTCTACATGGCGCTTAAGTGTCAAAGGCAAGAAAAATGGGAAAATGATCAGTTACGTCAACGTCCACCTCGTGAAAGAGGGGAGGAGGCTTTATATAACGTAATGCG
This sequence comes from Haemaphysalis longicornis, assembly GCF_048455015.1. NCBI lineage: Eukaryota > Metazoa > Arthropoda > Arachnida > Ixodida > Ixodidae > Haemaphysalis > Haemaphysalis longicornis. Next base: position 207,696,437 of record NW_027526407.1, on the reverse strand, counting down.
TGATCTATGAGCGCCCGCAATTCCTGTGTCGTGCATCTAGTGGGGGCATTAATCACGGTTTCAAGACCAAACCATGAAAAGCAATCGGTGTAAGCTCACGATCAGTGTAAGTGCACGAAAAGGATTAGGCATAGAGTTTAGTTTAAACTACGGCAAAAAGCTTCCACTAATACCCCGCACGTGGCACCTTCAGTATTCATGGTGACGGTGAGCAGCGACACCGCGGACCCCGAGCTCCCAACATAAGCTATGTCCAACTGTGGCGAGGTGTTTAAAGGTGAAGGGTAGAAGCCGTAAACGGTGGCCGTCGGAGCCTTGGTCAAGCTCCGGCCGATGGGCTCCCTGCCTGTCTACCAGGTAGGGAGCTCCGGGACCTCTTTGACTACCAGGGTAAGGTCAAAGGAGAAAGTACCCCCGTCTCCCTGCTTTTATACCATGCTTTATGGTATTGTCTAAAGTCTAAACCCCCCCACCGTGATCGGCCCCCTAAAAGGGGCCGCACCGAAGTATCGTTTCCCCATTGCCATCTTTGACATTTCTTGAACCAGATCATTACTCTCGATTTCTTGTCATGGAGTCCCTCAATGCAACCCACCCTCTTGCATCTCAGTCAGTCTTCTTGATCGCCAAGTATCTTGAAGCCATAATAGGAAAATCGTATAAGTGCAAAAAACAAAGGTCTGGTGAACTCCTAATCGAAATAAATGACAAGCAGCAGTCTGCAAAGCTTCTAGTTCAGACTAGACTGGCTGATCTCGACATCAGGGTCACACCCCATCGGAGCCTCAACAGCTCGCAGGGTGTGATATCCGAGACAGATCTCTTAAACGAAACGGATGCGGATCACCTTGCCGGCTTGAAGGATCAGGGCGTCACTGCCGTGAGACGCATCACTATGCGCAGAGACGACAAGGAGATTCCCACCAAGCACATTATCTTGACTTCTGACCGCGCAGTACTCGCACAACACATAAATGCAGGTTTTATCCGTTGCTCCATCCGTCCGTACATCCCGAACCCACGGCGCTGTTTTAAGTGCCAGCGGTTCGGGCATGGTACAAACTCTTGCCGTGGCCGAACGACGTGTGCGAAATGCGCGGCGCACGATCATCCAAGCGAGAATTGTCCATCCCATACCCTGTCTTGTGTGAACTGCGGCGGGCCGCATGCAGCGTACTCCCGCAAGTGTGAAAAGTTCCAACTGGAGAAAAAGATAATCAACATCAAGGTAACTGAGAACATCACCTTCCCGGAGACGCGAAAGAGGTTTGCCTCTTTCCCCCTGGGGAGGTACGCTGACGCGGCTCGCCGGGGGGCGGAGCGGCGTCTGGTGTCCACAGCGAGTCTGACCTGCGAGTCTGACCTGGTCCCTCCCCCGCCCCCCGCTAGGTGTCCTCACGCAGCCCAACCCGGCACCACGCCGCTTGCTGAGGCAGCAGCGCTTGTGGTGCAAACCACTTCTGTTGGGACCTGTGCCGCTCCCGCCTCCGCCTCCCCGTCCTCCAGTGCGTTGGAGGGTACCGAGGTGATGGACACCACGGGCCCCGCATCGGCTCCCACCGCCACCGCACCGCCCGTGCAACTTTTGGCGTCCCCGACGCCCGCGGCGGTGGCGGCTCAAACGAAGGGCTCCCGAAGGGGGGCCATGTCTGGGGGGCCCGGTCCGCCGGGCACCCCTCGGACATCCGACGACGAGATGGATGTCTTGCCGTTCCTGCCTGCACCACAGCGGAAGCAGCGGCCTCCCACGCCCAAGCCAGCAGCAGATATGCCCAAAAAGCCAAATCCTAGAGTAACAGCCCCGAAAGACACATGAACACACATGCACACAGACTTCAGTAGCTTCTAAATCTCCATAATGGGAAGAGAAAATATTACTCAATGGAACTGTAGAGGCCTCATTAAAAATATTGATGATGTCCATGAGATATTGCATTCGAACCAGCCAAGTGTGATGGGTCTTCAGGAGACGCATTTGAATCCCAATCACGCAAATTTCTTAAATAGGTACATGGTATTCTGAAAGGATAGGGTTGGCTGCACACACTCTTTGGGCGGTGTAGCCATAATAGCCCGGAAATCCCTAGCATGCCACCCTATCGCTCTCAACACCGCCCTTGAGGCTGTAGCAATACGCACAATAATTTTTAATAGGTTGATAACGGTATGCTCAATTTACATTCGTCCTGATTATGCACTTTCCAGCTCTGACTTCGAGGCGCTGGTCGACCAGCTGCCCGAACCGTACATCCTAACAGGCGACCTTAATGGGCACAACTCTCTTTGGGGCTCCTCCAGAACGGATGCCCCAGGTCGCCTGATAGAGAAATTTCTTACATCTTCAGGAGAACGCCTTTTCAACAAAAAGCAGCCTACATACCATAACTTAAAACATAATACATACTCACATCTCGACTTGGTATTGGTTCTGCAATTCTCTTTCCATGTGTTGAGTGGGGCGTGGGCACTGACCCATATGGTAGTGACCATTTCCCCACTTCCCTAACATATATAGGTAAAGGCCCATGCAGTCCATCTTCCCATAACAGGTTTAATGAATCAAAAGCAAACTGGAGTATATTCACAGAAACATCTAAACTACACCACACAACCATAGAACGCCTACACGTGGAGGAAGCATCCCAACTCATCACGGCACACATCCGCGACGCCGCCGAAAAGTCCATTCCCCACGCCTCCAGCGCTCCGCGCAACCAAAGGAGGCCGTGGTGGAATGAGGACTGTAGGCGGGCGCGAGAGGCCCAGAACAAGGCGTGGGGTGTCCTTCGCCGGTACCCCACGTCAGATAACCTCATTTCTTTTAAACGGGCAAAGGCTTTTGGAAGCGAGTGCATCGGGAGGCGAAAAGGGAGATTTGGCGCGCCTTCCTCACTTCCATCAACTCATACACTGACACGCGAAAAGTATGGACACGAATACGTAAACTAAAAGGACAACAGACACACAGCCTGCCCCTGGTTAGTACAACAGGGAACACACTGGAAGACCAGGCTAACACACTCGCACAACACTTCCAACATGTGTCCAGTTCAGCGCAGTACACCAACACTTTCATAAAACACAAAACATCCTGGGAAAAGAAGTCCTTGCGAGACAGTAATAAGTCGACGTAATCTTATAACACCCCCTTCTCACTGCACTTAGTACATGTAAACCTTCAGCTCCAGGCGCAGACAACATTACATACACTATGATTCAACACTTGCACACAGACACACTTGAAACCCTCCTTCACCTCTACACTAATATATTTCTTTCGTGGCACCTCCCAAGGTCATGGAGGGAAGCCATCGTAGTGGCCTTTCTGAAAGAGGGGAAGGACCCTTCCTCTCCCGCAAGTTATCATCCCATCGCCCTCACAAGCTGCCTGTGTAAGCTGTCCGAGAAGGTGATCAATAGGAGACTCATGTACTTCTAGAGTTCAATGGTCTTCTCGACGGCTGTCAGGCTGGCTTCAGGGCTGGGAGATCCACCAACGATCAACTGGTTGCGTTAGAATCGTATGTAAACGATGCATTTATCCATAATCAGTTTTGCATAACAGTCTTCTTCGATATGGAAAAGGCTTATGACACTGCCTGGCGGTACGGCATCTTGAGTGGCCTCAAGTCGTTTGGTGTCTCCGGCAACATGCTGAATCTAGCTACATGTCGGAAAGGACTTTTCGAGTGAGGGTTGGCAGTGAACTTTCCAATGTATACGTGCAGGATAATGGCGTTCCTCAAGGCGGTGTCCTGAGCTACACAGTATTCATTGTTAAGATGAACTCGCTCCGGAAGGCATTGCCACCAACTATTTCCTGTTCTGTATATGTAGGTGACGTCCAAATATCTTTTAAGTCCTATAACTTTTCAGTTTGTGAACCCCACGTCCAGCTTGGGGTGAACCAACTTGCTGGCTGGGCGGACGCAAACGGTTTTAAACTGAACCCTGTAAAAAGTACTTGTGTTGTGTTCTCCCGGAAGCGCGGGATTAAGGCAGACCCTGAGATTACCCTTCATCGCGCTTCTATCCCTGTAAAAAAGGAGCACAAGTTTTTAGGTGTCATATTTGATGAAAATCTCAAATTCATTCCACACATCAAACAACTTAAACATAAATGCCTGAAAAAACTAAACATTCTCAAAGTCCTCTCCCACCAGTCCTATGGTGCAGACAAAGAACTCCTTCTGCGCGTCTTTACCGCCTTAGTCGGGTCTCGGCTAGACTACGGTAGTGTTGTGTATGGGTCGGCATCAAAAACAGCACTAAAAATGCTTGACCCGGTTCTCCATTTGGGCCTGCGCCTTGCGTGTGGTGCGTTCCGCACTAGCCCGGCCCAGAGTCTGTACGCTGAAAGTAACAAATGGGCCTGGAACATCAACGAATGTACATAGATTTATTATATGCTTTTAAGGTCTCATCATTCAATAACCATCCTTTTAAACCTGTCCTCAACGATACATCTACAATCCAGCTATTCTCAAATCGTCCATGTGTTTATTTGCCCTACTCTCTGAGGATGAGAGAGGAAGCTTCAGGTATTTCCGTTGGGTTTTTAGATGTCTGTACATCATCATCATTTTCTGACGTTATACCACCATGGCAACTGCAGCCTGTTTGTTGTGATGTTTCTTTTATGAAAATAGATAAAAACAGGGATCCGAGAGCTGCGAATATGCAGCATTTCTTGGCGCTTCAGGATAAATATAAATGTGCCGAATTCTATAGCGATGCCTCGAAAACTTCAACTACAGTGTCGTGCGCCGCTCATGATCCTAATTTTATTGCTTCCAGAACCATGAGGGTACACACCACTATTTTCTCTGCAGAAGCATATGGCATTTTACTCATCGTTCAGCATATTCTTGAAAAACAAATTCCTAAGTCCGTCATCTTCACAGACTCTTTGAGCGTTGTGCGTGCATTGTCTTCACACAGACCCAAGAAAAACCACACTGTCAATCTTGTCTTTAATTTCATAATATCTATATATGCAAATTATTTTCAACTAATCCTGTGCTGGGTTCCAGGCCAATGAGACTGCAGATAAAATGGCCGCCACTGCTGCACTTGCAAACACAGTGGATATAACAACAATACCCTACACTGACCTCAAGCCACACATCCGACAACACCTTCGCAAAACATGGGAAGCCGACTGGAATACACAGACAGACAACAAGTTACACATAATAAAACCACACTTAGGACAATACACTAGTGACTCACACAACAGATTCATCGAAGTTGCCCTAGCTAGATTACGGATAGGCCACACACACGCGACACACTCCCATCTGCTCACTGGATCTCCAAGACCCCTGTGTAGCAGGTGTGGGGAGGGCCTATCCGTACTTCACATCCTCATTACATGCAAAGCACTCCAGACAACAAGACGCAAGCCCTTCTCTCAACTCTACAGACAACACATTCCACTACACCCAGCACTCTTCCTAGCGGATGATCCCGTGATTCCTGTGCAACGCATTTTTAAGTTTCTCAGTGACATCAAGTTTTTACACCTCATTTCCTATCACGCGTAGTTTTTTAAAGCCTTATTTCATGCCATGCACCATCACAACCTTGCCTTTTACACCAGCCATCCTCACTGTCTTTTATTGATTTTACTTTTGTTCTTGCTTACTCATTTTAGTGTCTACGTTCTCACCTCTCAAATTTAACCACTGTTTTGGCGCTCTTTGCCCCAGTTGGCCTTGCGCCATTAACATCCAACCATCATCATCATCAGCTTCCACTAATAACCACAAGACATTTTTCCTGTAGTCACACCTAAGCAAACACGAAATGTTGCAGTTGAAAATTGGATCCAGAGAGATGTCATCACTCATTTTTATGCACAATTTCGGCTTCTCCAAGGTCATGGATACTGCTTTGCGGAGCTTGGCTGGGTACTTGCTAGTATGTTTTTCACTCCTTTTTACTGCACATATATTACTGGATACATTGTCCCGTAGCCAAAGACGACGCACTTCTCTTCAAGGAAATAAGTTTATTGGAGCTAACTTGTGCTCAACAACTTCCGAGGCCGACATGCGAACCGCACACTTACGTCTGCTCTTTTTGCAGGCTGTGGTAGCGGTGTTCGGCGCCGGTTTTGAGTAATGGCCACAGGGACACAACAGCGATATCAAAGAAATGTGTTCAGCTACCAGCATCGGTGAAGTTTTCAACGAGTTCCTCTGGTGGACGACGAATCAACAGTTGCTCAGCACTACTGCGCAGTGTACGTGGACTGTTTTCAGCAGCACCAGGATAGGTGTGAAAGCTTGTCCCGCTGCTGTGATCTACACGTGCCTGCAGCTGCATCTCGATGCGTCATGGGTGCCTCATGTGACTGACGGAGGCGTCAACCACCACCAGGGGTGCTCGTCATACGACGCAATGTTTCTTAAGCTGCTGCTGCAACTGGGCCCTTCGGGTTCCGGTGCCGACATGCGAACCGCGCACTTACGGCTGCTCTTTTTGCAGGCTTTGGTAGCGGAGTTCGGCGCCGGTTTTGACTCATGGCCACAGGGACACAACAGCGATATCAAGGAAATGTGTTCAGCTGCCAGCATCGGTGAAGTTTTCAACGAGTTCCTGTGGTGGACGACGAATCAGCAGTTGCTCAGCATGACTGCACAGTGTACGTGGACTGTTTTCAGCAGCACTAGGATAGGTGTGAAAGCTTGTCCCGCTGCTGTGATCGACACGTGCGTACAGCTGCATCTCGATGCGTCATGGGTGCCTCATGTGACTGACGGAGCCGTCAACCTCCACCAGGGGTGCTCGTCATACGACGAAATCCTTAAGCTGCTGCTGCAACTGGGCCCTTCGGGTTCCGGTGCCGACATGCGAACCGCACACTTACGGCTGCTGTTTTTGCAGGCTGTGGTAGTTCGGCGCCGGTTTTGAGTCATGGCCACAGGGACACAACAGCGATATCAAGGAAATGTGTTCAGCTACCAGCATCGGTGAAGGTTTCAACGAGTTCCTCTGGTGGACGACGAATCAACAGTTGCTCGGCACGACTGCGCAGTGTACGAAGACTGTTTGCTGCAGCACTAGGATAGGTGTGAATGCTTGTCCCGCTGCTGTGATAGACACGTGCCTGCAGCTGCATCTCGAAGCGTCTCCTTATCTGAAACAGTCTCCTGATCTGAATGAGATTTCCCGTGCGACATAAAAATAAAGAATGAAACATGCGCTTCTCTAGGGACACAGATAACACAGGCTGGCGTGGCCGAACAGTGAAAACAAACAAAAAATAAACAAACCTGTGCATGGTTCACGGCAATATTGAATTTCTGGCTCTATTTCCCTGAATTACACGTATCCTCTCTTGTTTGTGCTGTCTTCTCAGTCTATGTACGAGACAAGCAATGGTGCCATTGGAAAGAGCACCCCTATGTTTTAACGGGCTCGAACGGATGCTCAATTTTGCCTCAACCTCATGCCTTTACGGTAGCAAGAGTGTTTCCTGGAGGCCCAGCCCTTTTGCAATCTCGTGATGCCGTTGCTGCCTCTTCGAAACTATGTGGTCTGAGATCTGGTGTCACGGAACATCGCGGCGTTTTCTGGCCGACGCTTCGACAGTACAATGTCAAGCAGAAACATTATAAGACCGTCAGACATAGTCTCGACAGGCTCGGGAACTTGCAGGTCTTATGTCACTATCTACGCTTTTGAAGACATTTTGGTATGTCGAAGCTGCGAATTTCGCTTCCCGAGTTCTGCTTGCGCCTTTCTGATATCGGCTTCTACCTCTAGGGCTCTTTCCTGCGAGCACCCACTCTGACAGCTCTTCTCTGCTTACGTTTACGCCTTCCCCAAGTTCTGTCGGTGCTGCTGTGTCCATAGTGGCTTTTAGCGGTAGACAAAACGAAGTAAACTAGTCCTGTCTGACTCTCATTAGAATCTCAATCTCCATGTCTGGAGTCTAGCGTTTTCCCCATTCTATATCGTAGAGAAGAGGTACTGTCGCGGTTGCCATTTGTGATGGTGTTAGTGGCTAGTCATCGGAAATGGTGTTGCAAATAAGACAGGCGTCTTAGAATTACGTGGAAGACGGAGATGAATATTTATCAAGACGGGGTTGCCCAACGCATTCGCACGGAGGTAGCCGTAGCACGTGAGCCGTTTTATATATCACACGGACGTTTCTGAACTGAACTGGGAACTGTTGCTATTTTTCTTGTGATCCCCACGTTATGTCTTGAGGATAGAGTTTATTATCGCATTCTGTTTGCCACTGTAGCGTTCATTTGGTTAGTTATCCCGTCTCCATAAATGATCATCTCCGTCTATTGCGTACTTCTCAAACGCCTGTCTCTATTTTGCAGCGCGGATTCGGATTACTAGCCACTAATACCACCGCGCCCATGATACGTCACTCCTGCCCATATCACGTCCCTGTAGAGCGAAATTGGAATGTTTTTAATACATGTCGTGTTTTTTGCGGCCAGAAAACATATTTCGTGACTAAATTGGGGCTGAGAGAGTTACCAAAAGGATGGTTATTTCGAAAATAAAAAAGAACTAAGTTGTATTTTGCCTTCGTAACCCATTTAAGGCTTGCCCTAACAGTAAGTTCATGCGGCGCCCTAAATGCAGCGTCCCCGTGCCAGGAGCGTGCCGGTTGGAAAGAGTGCGTGCCAGGCCTTCCGGCGAGCACGCACTACTACGACGGCGAGCGATCCGAGTGCCTGGCCAAGGAGCAGCTACCCAAAGGATGCCTCGACAGGCCCAACGCTTTCGCCTCGCAAGCAGACTGCCAGAACGTGTGCAAAACGCGTGCGTGCCTGCTCTTCTCGTGTGCTTGCTGCCGATGGGGAGCAGGGTCTCGTAACCACCGTTCACTTACGGCAACGCGCTCGCACTTTGAACGACGGAGTGTTAACGGTGTCCCCTTGGTAGAAGGCTGATGACGTGCGCCACCTCACCGAGAAGGGCGTGACCTGCCCCTTCTGAACAGGATTTTTGCACTGCACATTTCAAACGGGCCCCTGCCATACCTTATTTCACTATTTCTGTGCGGTCTGAGGCAAAGCTCAGAAGGGCCTGACCCAGAAGAAGCTTATCACGGAGAAATATCCAATAGACATGCCTGTTTCCAAAAGTGAGTTTGGACTCCAGGTGTTGGATTCGGTTCACTTGGGAGAGAGCGCGCGTGAGAGAGAAAACTTCAGTATCCAAAGCGTCCCAGCCCGGGCCGCCGTGCCATGGCACATTCCGTTCAGGGGGCTCCTGCGCTGCCCAGGGGGCGCTGCGAAACCGACTACCGGGCATTACAAAGCTGCTGGGGTCCCATAGAATCCCGTGTTGACAGAAGCAAAATGAGCTCGATACTCCCGATTGTTTTGCGACATGGGGCCCTATTCTCGACTGCACAAATTCTCGGGGAATTGGGCAATTTGCCGGAAGTCTTTTCTGATTGGCTCTCAATTTTGATCATGTGCTTCCGGTTGACAAAGCGGTTGTGTGTGCTGTCGTCATTTTGACGTTTCATGACGTTTACGGGCACCAGTTCTAAAGTTCGCCTTGTGTTTATTGAAAGCGCATAATTCATGCTAGACAATGAAAAACTAGACTAAATGCACCGGTATTGACTACGTAAGCCTGTCTTTGCTATTAAACTACAAGACTGCTTGTAAAACACATCCTCTCTGTGACTGGCTGAGAAGGCGTGACGTAATTGAAACAGTTGGCGAGAACGAATACGTCACACATTGGCAACTTCAGCCTGCGTAAAAGTGACGTATGCTACGCAAGAGCTGGAAAATGGCGGCTGTTTTTGCTGCGAAAGAGGGAAAAAATTTCCCCGGCCTTTGGTTGCGCGAAATTTCCGCGAATTTGCAACAGGCGCAGTTTGGTATGACGCGTGGTATAATAAAGCATGTTTTCCACCGAAACAAATAGTAGTTTCGGCGGTTTTCAAGTCAACGATCACGGAGCATAAAAATAACGTGCAGTATTTTTTTTTGTTTGGCAATAAAATAAAAATTATTTGTTTGGGTTAACCACAACATAACAGGGCAGTACAAGCCTCTCCACAACGAAGAGAACCCAATGCATGGTATTTGTCCAAGCTCCTCCTAGTAAGCTGGGTCACATGATCGAACTCAAGAGAAAAATAACAAAGAAAAGTGATAACAAAGGAAAGTGACTCTTTTGTTTATTACAGCGCTGTTTTAAGTTGAGTTTGACAAATGAGTGAATAGGCGACAACGGTACGCTCCGCGGTTATCAGGCGTAGCGCTTGGCTGCTCTTATGTGTCATACAAGCGATGGTCGCGGCTGTCTTTTTATGTGATCACGCGCAGACGATAGCGTGGCGGCGGTGGCGGCCCGGAAGGTGATAACACTACAAAGCTTGCATTGAAGCAGAGCGCTCAACTATGTTACTAAAAGCGATAGAAATAAATAAATAGATACGGTAAAAAAGATTGTGTGATGTTCTGTAGCTCACTTTTGGATCAACGTTACTCGATCGCCTTGTGGTGTTGATTCCAATTTTGTCCCGCGGAAATGTGTTTCCTTTGCCAACCTCAACTACCATATCAATTTTTGTAATACATGCCAATGGCTTTTATATCTTCATGTACAATATTTGATACCTTGGTTGGGATCTTTATGAGTGAAGCGTCAAATTACACTGAATGTCGTCATAGCTATACGTGCAATACGTCACTGATTGCTTACGTTGTGCTTACGTAAAAAAACATGGCGAATTACCTGGGAATTTGTGCAGTCGGGAATAGAGGCCACGGCATCCAACCCGTCCCCGACGTGTCAAATCTCTTCCGGCGATCAACTTGGCATTAGTGAGAGTGAAAACTTTATTGCATAACAGCCAGTAATTCTAGACGTCGGCCAAGAGCCCTTCGGCTCTAGCAGCGTCTTCGGCCATCTGAATGGCCCACACTTGATCCGCTGGGTCGGAGCGGAACAATATGGGCTCCTATTACTCTACAGTAGCGATGTTGCGATCTAACGTTGTCGCCTGTGGACAGGCCCACACCATGTTGGCTAACTCTGGCCTGTCCTTACTCCGGTTGCACTTGTCAGAATATTGCCCGGGGTAACAGTGACTGTACGCAACCGGGTTGGAATACGAGTTGGTCTGCAGAAGTCGCCAAGCCACGGATTGCCATTTACTGAGGGTAGGTTGAGCCGGGGGAAAGCGGGTCCGCTCTAGCCTGTAGTAATTAGTGATGTCCCTTTGGGACACGGGGCGATCCCTACGGGAACAGCGAAGTGAATGAGTGTTGTTGTCGACACCAGCTCGGTCAAAAAATCGTCGAGCGGCGTCGTGAGCGCATTCATTTCCAGCCAGGCCAGAGGGCGCAGGCGCCCGTATTAGACATATCTTGCCCGAACGCTGATTATAGTTGAGCCCAGTCCTTAGAATTGCAGACGCATCTGGGAAAATGCGCTCCTTGCGTTATTTATAATAGCGGATTTTGAGTCGCTCACCACGTATTTCATCGCTGACCATGTATTTAACGTATGGCCGCCTCTTCGCCCACCTCCGGTTCGCTCGTGCGGACCAACCAGGAGCTGATGGAATTGCCCTGGTGGTTGACTATTGCAATTGCCCTAGCATTGCGAACCCGACAGTCGGTCGCGTTCACGTAAACCACGTCCTCCGAATTTCCGAATCGTTTGTGCCGGGCTTTCGCCCTTGCCTGCCTGTGTTCCTGATTGTAAACCGGGTGCATATTTTTAGGGATCGGTGGGATGTGAATTTGATCGCGCACTACGGGAGGCAAGAGTACCTTGTGAGTGCCTGTAAGCAGATAGTTGATGCCCAGGGAGCCGAGAATATGCCGACCCGTCTGGCTGTAGCTAAGCCGTTCTCGTTGAGCCAGCCGTTGAGCCTCTATTAGTTCGCTGAGGGCATTGTGAAGCCCCAGAGCCTCAAAACGGTCGGTCGGAAAAGTGATCGGGATGCCGAGGGCCTCCTTGTAGGCCCATCTAATAAGGGCGTCAGTTTTGAGTCCTTCGTCGTTTCTGAGGTGTAGAAAAGGGGTGACGCAGGTTATCCTACTGAGGACGAAGGCTTCAACTAATCAAACAAGATTGTGCTCCTTCATACCGTGATGCCGGTTACCGATTTGCGATATGAGTCGAGTAGTCTGATGCACGGTTTTTTGAAGCGCGAGGACGGTTTCTGAGTTGTGTCCATTGGCCTGTATTCGGAGACCGAGAACCCGTATACTTGACACTGTGGGAATGGGCTGCGTTCCATTCGCGAAAATGTTCACGACCGTGGGGTTCGGGTCTGTACGTCTGTCCCCACTAGTGGGTCTGTAGAGCAACAACTCTGACTTTTTCGAGGAGAAACGGAGGCCCCTGGGACTTACGGACCACTCCACCGCCTCAATGACATGTTGCAAGATGTACTGAATTTGCCCGTGAGTGCCTCCGTTGACCCAAAGCGTGACTTTGTCAGCATAGAGGCTGTGTTGGAAACCATCGATCTTTTCCAGTATTTCGCGAAGCCCCATCATGACTACGTTTGAAAGAAACGGGGAAAGGACTGTGGAATCCCCCTGCTCCCAAGCTTGATCACATCTGACTGGAGTCCCTCACAGCTAGAGTATCTGTGCGTTCGCATAGAAAGTTACTTACGTAGTTGTGTACCCGTTTCCCAAGGCCCAGTCGGACGAGGTTGTCAAGAATTGCCGAGTGTTTGACGTTGTCGAACGCCTTGGTTAAATGTAATCCCAATATGGCTCTGGGATCTAAAGGTGAACAGCTTTCCCCGTCGATGACGTGATGTTTTAGACGGAGCGTGATATCCTACGTTGAGAGTTTTGGACGGACCCCATCATAGAGCGCCGAAAAAGTCTATTGTCTTCCTTATAGTTGGTGATTTGATTTAGAACAACGTGTTCCAATAGTTTGCCTACGCAGGAAGTGAAGGAAATAGGTCCAAGGTTTTCAATCTCGATTTTTTGCCCCGTTTAGGTATCATAACGACCTTAGCCGTCTTCCACTGAGGTGGTAGTTGCCCAGTCTCCCAGCATACGCTCATGTATCGTGTGAGGGCTTCAACGGACTTGTCATCTAACGGACTTGCCGTCCGGGGCAGGAGCAGAGCGAGTGCGCAATGCCAAGATAGCTCCCCTAACTTCACTTATAGTGATGGGCCGGTCAAGAAGAGCATTTCGTCGCCCACGTACGCAGGAATCTCCTCGCGGGGGCAGTCGCAAATGTATCTGTCCTGAATGGCTTTGAGCAATGCCGTGTTCCCTAAAATTTATGGAGAAGTATGCTGATGTTGTTTCTTTGAGTAGTTTTACTATTTTCGGGGTCAATTATCTGTAAATTGTAATCTGTAGTCTGTAATCTGTAAACCGGTAATCTGCAAATTATCTGTAAATAGGAATTGCCAAAATGATTCTCTTCTTTTTTTCCTAGTGTACACGCTAACGCTATAGATTGTTGGATATACCGCTTCTTGTTCTTGTGTGGGCATGCGCTGTTGAAATAAGGGCCTATTTTCCGCGTCTGTACATTTTTCTTCCATTTTTTATTCTCTTTACCCGCTGTTCGGTGGAAAGTCTAACCACTGGTTCGTGTTCTCGTTATTTGGAAGCGTTTACGTTGCTTCTATTTGACTGCCAAGGCTTTTTTTTGTTTGGTTTTGTTTATGTTTTAACTGTGCACTGAGTTGTAACCCAGTAAACATCCCATACAAACTTGATGTTCTTCACTAATGTTTTTTCGAAGTATTTTTGTGCATGCATAGTTTCTTACTTGATTATAGCCCCTCCCCTCTACAATGTATTTTTACCCTGAGGGTACAATAAATAAATAAATAAATAAATAAATAAATGAATAAATAAATAAATAAATAAATAGATAAATAAATAAATAAATCAGACAGCGGAGGATGTTCCAGGTTTGCGAAGGCCTATTTCGTAGTCCATGCGATCGCATGTGCTATGCCAATTTTGCCGAGTTATTTGCTGTGCGTACGTTTCTATATCAAGGTTGAGGGCTGACAGTCGTCGATGCAGGGTTCGGTTAGGTTTTTGCTCCTGGAGTCGTGTGTGTAAGCTGTGCTTGGCTTCCCACATATGCAGAAACTTTGCGTCGGCCTGTTGGAGTTGTGCCTTTTCCGGTATAACCTTAGAGGCACGTTTTGTGTCCACTTGAAGTTGTTCTGCCCAGCTGCGAATGTCTGTTATGTCGACTTCAGAAGTACCGTATCCCGCGGCCCGAGGGCCTCGTGGTTCGGCTCTAAGCGCGCGGAATGAATCCCAATCAATGAGCTGCAGTTTTTTACCGGAATATCCTTTCGCTGCCTCAGAATTGACCCAAATAGTGACGAGATAGTGGTTGCTGCCGAGGTTTTCCTGCGTGTTTAGCCAGGTTGCTTCCGTACGCGTGTTTTTGGCAAAGGTCAAGTAAGGGTAGTGTCCCCACTAACACTGTTTCCAATGGGCATCAAGCCATAAATTGCGCCCCATTATTGTGTCCCGCTTGTAGCCCCATTCCGTATGGTGTGCTTTAAGTCTCCGACAATCAACAGTGTGTTCCTTCGACAGCTCTCCAGAAGAGCTTTCTAAATTTGATTTTTTTGTGCAGCTATACAAATTAAGAATAAACGTGCTCTCCCAGGCAGCACAGGACTGTTCGGCCTAAAACAGGCCGGTGTACTTTTGCCGGTGATTTTCTGTCCGGCCGTTTTCCGGCAGCCATGTTCGGCCCATGTCCAAATGTGGGCCTTTTGGCCGTATACGGCCGTACTCCCATGGCTGTCCAACGGCCAGTGTCCGTCGGCCAGTCGACCGGCTTACGGTCATACGGCCAGATTCCAGCCGTAGGGCTCCGGCCATCCCAAAGCCACCCGTGTACGGCCGAAGTACGGCCGCCGGATTACAGCCGAGATGCGGTCGTCGGACTCCAGCCGGACTACAGCTACCGGAAATACGGCCGTGCTACGGGCATTGGAGTTCAGCCACAGTACGTTAACTGTACTGAGGCCGGTCACTGCATGTCGCGCAAGCAGATGACTCATTCGCGCAGTGCATGCAGAAGCAGCACAAACCCAGCATTTTGGGTCCAATACAGCCACATCAAAGTGAGCTCGCGCGCAACCACCAGCCGTCAAGCTTTCAGCGCACCCTTGCTTAATTACCAGCCTCAGTTGACAGCAAAATTCATTTATTAAACAGTGCTCACAAATTGTCGTTCCTTTAATTGCTGTGCCTCTTTTACTGCCGAAAACAGAAAATATTAGTTCTTTGTAGAGCTTGAATAGATGTATTGTCCAGGTCCCGATATCCTCTGTGGGGCAGCTTACCTGTAATAAACGGGGAAAGAGGAGAAGGGGGGGGGGGGGCGGCGGAGGGCGCATACTTTAGTGGGTTGAATTTCAGATAGATAAATTGCGCCGCTTTTAGCCAATTTCTTTTAGGGCAATATTCCGGAACACTTTCATGCTATGACTACATAAACTATTTTATACCAGTTGCTTGACCAATTTTGCTGTATATAAAACCGGCGTGAATGCCTTTACGAAGCGTTTTGGTTCTCAACAAAACACTCAGGCGCATTTAATATAACTCATTCACAAAAAAGTATGTCCAGGTTTTGCCCATTTTTCTTGCAAAGACATTTTCTACTCGATCAACTTTTCTGATGATCTTGCGCAGGGCTGATCCTAAGAAGGAGCGAACAGGTACTTTCATTTTCAATCTATTTTAATGTTGTTTTCATGAGTATACGTCCACACCACTTAATAGTCCAAAAGAACTTAATTTTCGTCTAATGTCACACTACGTTCAAAAAATTCTAGACGCGTTGCAAATGACGCCCTGCGTCAGGTGGCTGCAGTTGTATCCCTCTGTGTTCACGCAAGGAAAGGCGTAAAATTAGTTACATAATTTGTTTCAAACCAATAACATAGCAATGGTAGCATGCATACAGGAAACCTTGCATACGGCAACGAATAGGGCAATAAATATTTTATTGGTCAAGGTTGAATCCGTAGGGTTCTCAACCCGTCGGAGGCAAACTTGCGTCTCTGGAAGTTTATTTATTTATTTATTTATTTATTTATTTATTTATTTATTTATTTATTTATTTGATGCCTGCCTGCCTTTGCATGCATTACAGAAGGGAGATACATAACACTAAGCATTAAATATGACACAAAATAACAAAATATTTCTACAAAGCGCGCTGAAAATCGTCATTATAAACAGTTAATGCAATCATACGTGGAAGATAATTACACTGCAGTATTGATGTAAAATAAAATGAATCGCGCAAGGCGTCACCTTTAAAGGAAAGTTAATAATTTGCTTTAAGCTAGCGGTCCCACTTTGCGATATGTAGAATGGCGCTTGGACATACTTCTCCCCTTCTACTCCAGTTTTCGAATGATAGATATTACGAAAAAAGTTCAACCTGTGGTTTCGTCTGTGATCTTTCACGTACTGCCATTTCAGTTTACTTTTACTTTCTCTCATGCTAAGTTGAGCGTGACAATTACCTAATACGAATCGCACTGACATATTCTGTATGTTTTCGAGCGTATCAACCAGCTCTTTGGTGTGGGGATACACGAAAACACATGCGTACTCCAAGATTGAGCGCACATGAGTGAAATACGGTTGTTCTTTTCAGTTAGATGGAGGTTCACTGAAATTTCGTCTCAGAAAGCCAAAAACATATGCAGCCGTAACTTTTATGGTGTGAACCTGCCTATTTAACCTCTAACCACTCCCTAAATAAACTCCTAGGTATTTATATTCCTCGGCCGTTGTCACAGCAGCATAATTTACGGTATACGTATTCAATTGGAATGAAGGTTTTCTTGTAAAGGTGCCACGTTAACACACTGTTTAACATCCAAAAACTTTTCTGAATCAGCACACCAAGATGTTATTAAATTCGAATAAAGCTGCAGGTATACGGAATCACGTTCATTCGCTATAGTCCGGTAAACTACACAGTACTTTTGAACAAAGCTATAGGGCCAATAGTAATAACAATGCAAAAACCGATTCATTCAGTTCATAGGATGAAATGTACTACGCAGAAGGGGATATGGAACACCATCATTTGCTTTTTTGCAGTCCAAGAATATACAGTCAACCACTTTAAGCTTATCTATTGCAAGAGCCAAATCGTGCGTGAACTCAACAATCTGCGTTGAGCAAGAAAATCCTGACAAAATCCGTGTTTACTAGGATGCTGGCGATTATGTTTAACCAAATGAGTCATATCCCTAAGAGTAGCTAAGCTCACCTTCAAACATAAGAACTAAATTAACAGCTAGGCTTCGTCAGTGACAAGGCTCTGTTGTTATCGCAAATTTAAAATAGTTTTTTTTTTCTAAATAGGCAGTCGTAAAATCCCATGAAGTAACATAGTGCAGGGCATGAAGTTGATCCTACCAACGCACGAGCGAGTCTCATCTACGTTTATCACCAACAACATAGTGCAACATTGCTTGTCTAGGTTTAATTGTAAGCAGAATAACTTGCGCTTTTGCTCGCACTTGCCTTTCTTTGGTGGGGAGTCCTTGACATGGTCGCGGTTTAGCTCCTGTGTGGTGGCCGCTTGCTCGACGCCCTTGAAGGCCAGTTATTTTGGTGAACCATCTCCATCTCGGATCGGACATCTCTTCCGGGTCGATGTCTCCAATGCTCTCCATTTCTTGAGGGGGCGAATAGCCTCGAGCTGATGTGTCGACAAAGCCGGCGGCAGAGGCGTGGTAGCGGCGATGACTGGCGAGGCTTAGCTCACCCGCCGGTGTGGCACACTGCAGTCTTCTTGTGGCAATAAATGACATTTCGATGGCCTAAAAGGTTCCCTGCTAATGTCCAGTGAGTCCTTGCACCTTGCCCGTTCACCGAGAACACTCGTTACTGTTTGAAAAACGATGTTCGTTCATTTAAAACGTAGAAACACGGAGCGGATGAAAAACGCGTCCCCGTCGTTCGGCTCCCTAACGGCTTTTTCTGCCCCCAGAAAAAAACCGGTCGGTCTCCTTCCAAACACGTCTGTGCATGAATTCTCGGCGCCCAGGCGCGTGCCGTTGTTCGGCTGTATGCCGTTTGCCGAAAAAATGACGTATAACCAGATACCTTACGTAGGCCGGTCTCCTCTTGAACACCGGTTGCCAAATATTCGGTGGCCATTCGCTTGCCGTAATTCGGCCGAGGACAGCTAACCGAATGAAAAACGAATATTCTACCGCCGGACGCGCGGTTCACCGTTGAAACAACGAATGCACGGCAGCCGCGCTCCGGCCGGTCTCCTTTCGAACACCAGCTGCCGCAAGAATACGCATATTCTGTGGCCGGTCGCTAGCCGTGCTTCGGCCTGTTACCGATTCCCGAAGAAAAAACGGATGCCCTAAGGCCGTACTTCGGCCGTTCTCTTACTCAACATCGGCAGCCGTAAGAGAACTGAATATCTGGCAGCCGGTTAGCTGCCGTTCTGCGTCCGTACACAGGCGGACGGAAAAATACCGAAGTGCTGGTTGCCGAATGTTGGCCGTTCAACGCATGATCAGTGGCTGCCAGAACCTGGATGCTGGCCGGACATGCCAGAAAGCGGCCATAGACGGGCCGGTCTTGGGGCACACTTTCTGTTCCGCCTGGGCTGGGCATTGTTTTTCTGGTTTGGGATAATTTCTACAAAGATGTGAGCCGCGGACACCGCGTCTACCCCGGTATCGGGCCGCAGGGCTGAGAAGTTTCGCCTAATAAGGGTGCTGACTGCGGGTTTTTGTTTCTCTGTTATACCAGAGGCATCAACTTTTAGGTCATTAAAAGATTTGTAGTTTGACATTCGGGCAAAAACACCTGCCTCTTGGAGACAGACCACATCAGGTATTTCATCCGAATTCTTGCTTTTGATGAATAGTTCTAAATGAACACGTTTTCTTTTGAATCCTCGACAATTCCATTGCCACACCATCAAGGTGTTGGCTTTGCTTTTTCTGTTGGACGAGCTATTGGACATGATCATTTGCAGTTTTGGGGATGCGCGTCGGTGATTGGCGGGAATAGGGTTTAGCGGACTTGATGGGACCCGGTCCACTTCCCGTCCGGCTAGTAGGATTCTATTCTCTAGAGCTGTTACACGAGCTTTCAGGATGGCAATCTGGGCATCAACGTTTCCGCCAAACTTATTCAGCATCGCTCCGAATCTGGCGCTGAGAGTTTCAGTAAGAGTTTCGGTGAGGGTTTCTCAGAACTGACGGAGCATGCCGTCGTCAACGTTTTTATTCGGGCACGTGCCTGCGGCCTTACTAGAGCTCTCAGAGGCTATCGCTTGGGCTTTATGTTTTGAGGCAGGAGAGCCCACAGTGTCCATCCCTACGGCAGAGGCGCGCGTATGCGGGGTTTGGGAACTGACAGTAGCGAGCTGCGCTGCTGGGCTGACCGGGTCTGTCCGTTGGGTACCAGGGCATACACAACCGAGGCTTAGGAAAGGGGTTTTTGTTTCTTCCAATTTGGCGATTTTCGCATTTTCAGCCATTAGCTCTTCGAGCATCTGCTTAATTTTGGTGTCTCGGAGGAATGATCTGACTGGTGGGATTTTGAGGTGTTGAATGTGGAAGCATTACGTTTCTGAGTTTGTTTGCCTTTGGAGACCGTATCCGCCCAGCTCATCTTGTTTAATTGAGAATGGCCGGCTGATTGGCGTCTTTTTCGCGACTGCCGTCCTTGGTTGCTGGGCCTCAGGTGGCTGAGGGTCCCCCCCCCCCCCACAATGTGGACCGGAGCGGTGTCGACTACTGGAGGAGACGTCATGGGATGCTGCCCCGTCGCGGCTCCCACCCCCTCGGCTCTGATGCTCACGTTGCGAGAGTTCCGGAAACGAGTCGTCTCATCCGCGTTGATGCGCTGCGGTCCCGTTGTCCTTGAGTAGGAACGACGCAGGGCCGTTGGAGGGACACTGCTGTCCTCGGCGATGACAGGGTTCTTGTTCTTGCTGCAGTCGCTGTTTTAGTCTTTTCTGCCATTTCACTTCTACAGAAGGTATGGGGTTTGGAAACGCTGGCGGCACTTCTTATGTCCCGTAGGATGATCGCGGCCACACAGTGCACACTTTGGTTCACAATCGTGTTGGTCCACCGGAGCCTCGGTGCCGCAGATCTTGAACACTTTGTTGTCGGGTGCTGGGCAAACGTCCGAGCGATGCCCTAAATGGCCACAGCTGTCTCATATAGTTCGTGCCTCTTCTTGTGAATGAAGCAACGGTATTCCACACCTCTGTAGTACACATAGTGCGGTACCTTCTGTCCTTCGATGACGATGAGGACAGAGTTAGTACGGCCCACGCGTTTCGCCTGGAGAATCGTGGGATTCTTCTTTAGAGGAGGCTGCGCGTGATGCCGTCGGCACTATCATATTCGCAAATGTTGTGGATAACACCCTTGACAGTGTCCTCCGGTGGCGCTGCGTAAGCGCTCACTTTGCATGTGATGTCCCCGAAGCGGAGCTCTTGTATGGTCGTGTATTTTTTTGCCCGTGCCATACTTGGAGTGCTGTCGATAATGACGTTTTTTACGACGTTGGTGCGAAGTATATCGTCGGCTGCCTCGTCATAACTTATTCCGGCCGAGCGCAACACTCCGTCACGCAAGCCGGCTTGGCTTATCGTGGGGATGTTCAGCCCTTCCCGGGGACGCAGCATGATTTTAATGTCCTCGCTGGGTATAGCGGCGGCTGGCGGGACAGGCGCTGTTTAGACGTGACGTCTTGCTGCGTGGTTGGGAGGCAGTGACGGGCTTGCTGGAGCAGCCGTCCGAGGCGAGGCCTAGCTTGGCTATAGGGCGCGGGCGCTCCGTCGCCGGTGACTGGTAAGCCACCCAGCCGCTTCACTTAGGTCTTCTGGCGAGATAGACTCACCGTCCACCTCGATGCGCTCCATTTTGCTGCTCCGGGCGAAGGGGGAAGGTGCCGAGTGCCTCAAGGAGTGCCGAGGACCGCGTGCTAATGGTTAGGCCTAGGCCCAGGGTGGCCCCGCCTATGAAGGGTTTCTCGTCCGCTGCAGGCCGGGCGAGGATCCAGACTTCGAAAAAGAGGTGTCCACCGAAAAAGAGGCCCGTGGGTACTCGATGCCGTGGTTATTTCCGAGCAACTGTACAAAATTGCGCCACAAAAGCCGTGGAAAAACAGAGCTCACGTGAACACGTCCATTGAGCTCGGCCTCCTTAACTTGGCATTAGGAAAAAAAAGCTTGGCTGCGCTAAACACGTTTACAGCGTCGACAAAAGTGCTGGGACGATGACGGCGCTCTGCCACTTGCAGGCTCACCGATCGACGGTCGTATGAGGAGAAATTTGAAGGGAAAGCTTCTTTTTCAAACTAATACACTTGGTGACAAGGACGTTTCAACAGTAGGCGATCAAAAAAAGTAACGCAATCGGCGATTATCGTGCGTGAAAGTTTGCGAATACTGCGTACTGCAGGCTCGTCTGCAGCGGTGCCCCGCGCTTTTGCGTACGTGCATGCGCAATATGGGTGTACTTTATTAAACACTGCTGGTTTGCGTCGCCATTATGACTGCAAGGTGCAGCGCTAGCTTGCCATTTCTTTGCGTGGCTCAGTGAAAAAATGCAGCGAGCGTCAGAAGTGTGAAATCTGTTTTGTGATTCCGAAAGTAGTGGCCGTAAAACAAAGTGGTCGGGCGAACTGAGTGACCGTCCTGCTTCCTTGTTTGCTCCCACTTTATTTATTAACGCTCTTGCATCATATATCCCCAGTTAGCACTTAAGACTAGAATAAGGGTCGGCAATGCATTCAGGTGTAGTGCCGAGTTGCATGAAGTCGATACGGCAGAGGGCTTGATGGCAAATGAGGTGGGAGCGGGAGGGGGGCTTTGAAGGCGAAGACAAAAAAAATCAGCGTATTGCCAATAATATTTGACAATAATCTGGCAAAGTGTGAATATGGGGAACAATGCAGCTAGAAGCGATCAATTTTCTATCCTTGTCCCGCCGTCAAACACTATTCCAGTTAAAAACTGGCATGTCGGCGTTCA
Source organism: Haemaphysalis longicornis (assembly GCF_048455015.1). Taxonomy (NCBI): domain Eukaryota; kingdom Metazoa; phylum Arthropoda; class Arachnida; order Ixodida; family Ixodidae; genus Haemaphysalis; species Haemaphysalis longicornis. The sequence continues at coordinate 207,674,411 of NW_027526407.1, read as the reverse complement.
AATTGTTATGAGATGGGGTGGGGTGGGGGTTCTGACGACGTCTGGGGGCCGCGTAATACAGCACCACGGGCCACATTCGGCCCGCGGGCTGTAGGTTGCCGACCCCTGCGGTAGATATAACCAACACAGTCAGGGACAATCACATGTAAACATTTGGGCCGCGCACCGTGTATGTGGCGGTTATGTTATGTAATGTAAATATAAAATTACACATGTCTGCAAGTTGCTGCTTGTTTTGCGTCCTTAAATTGTGCTTAATTTGTTTATTTGACGCTATTCCCTCACCTACTCGCTCTATGTGTACCCTGCCGTTCGTAAATCGTATGGCGGGAAAGGTTAATAATCAATCAATCAATCAATCAATCAATCAATCAATCAATCAATCAATCAATCAATCAATCAATCAATCAATCAATCAATCAATCAATCAATCAATCAATCAATCAATCAATCAATCAACCAACCTTTATTTTCTGTGCCCAGGAACAACCCTAAGGTCTTGGTGCTGGCACACCATATACAACACATTATTAAAAGAAACGTAAGACAGCACGGCACAACACACAAAATCCCCGATGTGACAGAAAAGCAAAAAAAAAACAGCGATGCAAGCTAATAATAATCGATCAATCAATGTTTATTATAGTGCCCACACTCTAAGAAATCGGGGGAGTAGTTGAAGAGTCCAACAGTCATTGTACTCCTGCAAGCGTTGGCGCGCTCCCCTGGAAAGCTGCGGGGAGTTGGATGCAAGGTTCGCTCCCATGAGGAGGAAGAGCAAAACTGACAGCGTACTCTTCTCGTGCGCGGCGGAGTGCAGCCCCAGTTTCGCTCCCGCACCAGTGAAGAGTAAAGCTGCACATCGTCTCCTCTCTCCAGTACGAAGAGTAAAATTGCAATTTCATTCTTGTCAAGTGCGGGAGTAAGCATGGAGAGGCACTCCTACCATTTACGCACACCAACTCATCAGCGATGTTTTATTTGCATACGTATATATTATATAAAGCAGTTGTGTAAAAAGCGCCCGAGTACTTCCGCCGCGCATTCTAAACGTGCAAGAATATGAATTCATGTAACGATTGCTCGCAGCGTTCAGTGACATGAATGGAGCAAGCTTAACAAAACTAAAAAAACGCATGTCTCGATTTGGTTTTGTTTCTTTGTTTTGTTTTGTTTTTTCCTCTGTAATGGCTTAGTTATCGACATTTAAAAAGTTGTCAGACTATGCATCATAAAAGGTGCGCACCACGGAGGAAAGAATACTGCGCGCCGATTTCAGCGATTACGCCGATTACACTGAGGGCATCCCAGCGGCGGCGGCGCGGCGGTGGACGCCGCGTCTCCGCAGCTTAGCCCGACGAAGATACGGCGCACTACCACGGCGGATTTTCCGCCACGCGATCTCGCGTCTACGGTGAAAACCGACACAGGCGGTGCACCCGCAAGAACCGGGCGAGCGAGCGACGACTGATCGCGCCAGACCGTGATGTCCCGCCAGCGCGGAACACAGGGCTGCGCTTTGTAAACCATGTGCTACGCACGAAGTGGACTTTCAAACAGACGCTACATCCAACATGGAAAGTTCGACCTGCCCTTATCGTCATGCTTGCTTGAACACAGTACGACGCGTGCTCGCATCGAATAGGAGAAACTAGGTTTTGAGAATTAAAGGTATCATTATTGAGAAAACTGAGGTTACAGTGGATCAGGACAGAAGAGCACGGGGAGAAATCGTCTCACGCGGTGCGCAGGCGTGGGGCGACTCTCCTCGGCGAACAGCACACACACGTGACACGCCCCAGGCAAGACTCCAAAGCTCCAAAGCTCTCACTCGTTGGTATAAACATCCGGCCGCGTTCGCTGCGACGGTGGCGGTTTCAGGTGTTTCGTGCTCCGCGCTTGGCCCCTCGGTGTCTGTTTTCGTTTTCGCCTTCTCGGCGCCAGCATTCTCGGCACGAGAATTATCCGAAGCTTCGGAGACGGCTTGCTCAACATGCGAAGTTTGACCTGCCCTTATCGTCATACTTGCTTGAACGCAGTGTGACGCGTGCTCGCTAACTGCTTGCATGCCTGTGCGTCAGCGTTAGATCACGAACACGTCAGCAAGCCGTATATTAGTTCGTTCGTGCGTGCGTGCATGCATGGAACTAGTTTTTATTTCGGACGGACATCACAGCTGCGGCAGCGCAGAGGCCGATACCGGAACTATATGCATTGTGTAGCAATGCGCGCGCAAGCCGCCGGGCCAGCCGGTGTGCAGTCGCTGCCTTTGCAAGCTTCGCGCCTTAAGCTTGGGATCTTGGGATGACGACCATGGATTTATCTACCGGACGAAGAAATGCTGGCGGGAAGTGGAGGTAAGCCATTAGTTAACCTGGTATTCTTATCTTGTGTATTTAGCGAAGGAGAATTGCTGTCTAGCTTCGGTCCGCGGAAGCGGCTAACCCTAAAGTTTTCGTCACTCATTTTGACCGTTGCTTAGATTTGAAGGGCGGCTTTTGTACCCGTGTGCAAACAGCGTCGAGTCTTGCACCGTTTCAATCCCTTTGATTCGTGAAGTGTTGGTATCCTAGCCGAATGTTTTCGCAGGTAAGAAGCACGGTCGCGCGAGTAGTCGCAGCGATACCCTGTATTCTTAACTCGGCGGCTAGGGTTAGAGTGGCTGCCGTGCAGTAGCTGTGGCTACCTGCGCGGCTCCAAACAATTTCGTACAATAGGCTGAGTGATAGAAGCGCGTCTAGCGCGTAGAAGTCAGTAAAGTTACAATGATTTTAGTTACCGCCGCGAGTACTGCAGCAGACTGAAATCCTGTCCAGACAGGTTTTTTGCGTTTTTATTTGTACTCTTAGCTCGGCGGCTAGGGTTAGAGTGGCTGCCGTGCAGTAGCTGTGGCTACCTGCGCGGCTCCAAAGAATTTCGTACAATAGGCTGAGGGATAGGAGCGCGTCTAGCGCGTGGCAGTCACTAAAATTACAATAATTTTAGTGACCGCCGCGCGTACAGCAGCAGACTGAAATGCTGTCCTGACAGGGTTTAGGTTTTTTGCGTTTTGATTGAGGGCAGGATGGCCGGAGATGGGACTTTTCGGGGCGTACGCCCCGCACTGTTAAGGGGTAACTACATGCGTCTAAGCCGATGAGCGACGCGAGAAAACTCACTCATTGGGTACGGCAAACAGGTATTGTGGGCGACACAGACAAAATTTTTTTACACAGGCCGCTGACGGCGGCAACTGCGGCAGGCGACGGGCCGTCGCCGTCGCGGGCTTATACCGGCCAGAAGCAGCCCACGAGCGAGCGGCAGCAACGACGACGAATGGCATTGGCAGCAATGCATTATTTTTTTTTCGTTTGTCGCTGTCGCCCATAGTGTTTGTGTACCCATTACGGTACTTTTTTCGCGTCGGTTGTCGCCGTCGCTGCGTGTGGTTTAATGTTCGAGCGTTCTGATCGTTCAATAACGAGCCTATTGGTTCTCATCAGATGTTGCGATCTGCAGCGTGCATGCAACGAAGCGTACTCGAGAATGAAGAAAACAGTAGCTATATGACCTATAGCAACTTTTACACGCTGTACTTGTGAACGTATAATGGGCCGTACGTTGCAGTCGGCTGAGGGCAAAATCCTATGCAAATTAATCGGGGATTATAACGTTACAAAAAGAGTTCTCTTTACTTAAATTTTGTTAAATGTTTTTATACCGGGAACGATAGCTACTTAAATTTTGTTAAATGTTTTTATACCGGGAACGATAGCGGGGTAAACAATAGAAGCTACGGACACGTAAGCACTAATGGGTTTGGGGCGCATTGCGTAGGCAGACAGCTGTAGGGCGCGCTGTCTGACATGACATTGGCCAAGTGGCACAATGAGCGTGGCTGCATCCAAGGTCACCGCACATTCGCATGTAGACTTGTGAGTGCGCCAAGCAGTATTGCATTCCAATACGGGTTCAATGCGTTCTCTCGGAGCAAAAACTAATCTATCACGTCGTCAAACTCGTAAATTTTTTTTTCATTGTAGAACTTATCTTTGCTGTCCCCCTCTTTCTTCCTATGTAGGAACCACGGGAAGACGGTATTTGCCCGAAGATTTTTTTTTCCTGAGAGAGAACGAGATCCCCGAGGCGTCAGCAGGAGTGGCCGTCGCATTCAAGACACTTCTCCTCACATCCTTGGACATCGTGGATGAGTTCCCATTGTTGCTGTCTGTGTTTTCAAAGGGGAAGCGCACCTTCTTGCTTCTGTAGACGTTACTTCGGCTCAAGCACGGTGCCCTGGTCGGTACTGTTCTGAAGGCCGCCACCAACATTGTGAAGCATTCAGCTCGAACGTGTTTGTTTTTAATACCAAGTTATGCCTTTTTTAAATCTTACTAGCACATCCTCATTTGAGAACCACCCGCCTAAAAAACCCAGTGGGAATGTTTCCGGTGGTTTCCTATTGTCCCACCAACATGTATCTATTGCAAAGTTCCCGTGTCAGTGGCTTTGTATCTTTGTGTTGATTGCACCTTGTAATGCGCTAATAGTAATCCACGCTGAATAGATTTAGTCCAAGATTTTTGTGTCGCAAAATTTATTTGTAGATGTTTTTGATGTGTCCTAAATAAGAGCTGGCTTTCCAGTCCATGTGAAGCACTCACTGATGTACTAATGCCACTTTGTTTTATGTTAATACTGTTAACTATTTTCCCACTGCTGTATTTCTACTGACGTTTTCGTGCTAATGCCAGTACCTTTTTATTTGTAGGTGTTACTGTCATTTTTATTGTCTTAATTTAATGTTTTTATTTCAGTGTTATCAATTGCTTTGCTGCATTTTTATTTGTGAATTTTTCTTGGATGTATCCTCAATAGGCGTTACGTCTCCTGTGTGCATGTGGAGTAAGAACCGTTTTTATGCTGTGATATTTTAATTCAAAATAAATTGCTTTTTGTGTGAAATTGCAGAATGAACCGATTGTTGTGGTATTTTTTTGAAAAATAAAGTCTGACCTTGTTTTTTCTTCCCATGTTTCAAAATGGCTTGTCCTGTTTTGTTTGCTTGTAACTGCCTATAGTACCATCGTAGGGATGGAAGGGGGGGGGGCTAGTAGCAGGCGGAGCGAAAACACGCTGTCTCGCGGGGAATAGCAGAACGCTCTTGAGGCGTAACGAGATGCTTTACAAGAGAGAGTAGTAGTACCCGTCTGCAGTATCCGGGAACGCCGAAGCCAATAGAGCTTATTCACCCCTAATGGGAGTGACGGAACGCTGCCTTGTACATGGCATAGCAATTCCCACACAGGGTTCAAGTACTCCGCTTCGACAGCAGCAAGTAAATCCCACGAGGAGTGTTTCGCCTCTCGTTTGGCCGCCACGCGCTACTCCTCGGAAGAGTCGCCCAATGCTGCCAAAGGGAGTGAAATATGGGACAAAAGTTTTTACTCCTAGACAGAGTGCCCAGCACTCGTCGTCTTCTTAGAGTGCAGGAACAGCGGAGGCCTTCGTGCTGGAGCACTCAGAGGGGAAAATGCAGCACTGTAGTACATCAACAATCTGCTAATAAACACTCAGTGAGCAAAAAAAAAAGAAAGAAAGAAAGACCTACAAAAAACGGCAAAGAAGATTAGAAATAAAATAGTGCAATCCAGCCGACTTTACACAATCAAGTCGCGCTGGCGCACAGAAAAGGTATAAGACAGCAATGAAATGCATCAACAGCTGGCAAAAGAACAGTGAGTGAGCAAAAAATAATAAGAAACTACAACTTCAAAGAATAAAAATACCATAGTGTAATTTTAGGCAACATTACACAATGAATAGAAACTGTAATGTCTGGTCAATTGCAAGAAGACATCTTACAATAAGCGTAACTATACGGAGGTGTGAGTGAAAAGAAGGAAGTTTTTACAAGATTCGGGAAGAGTACATTTTCAGTTTCAAATGGACGCATGAAGTGAATATGGCAACTTTTAATGATAAAAACGGCAGAAAAAGAAAAATTCTACGATAATTACAGTCGCAGTATCAGCACAATACACGAATAACCAGGAACAAGAACAAGCTCGGTGAAGTCAATGCACACGTCAGGACGATAAGTGAAGAAAAAGAGCACTGCCAAGATGAACCTAGCGTGTCAGAGCTGACAACCCGGCCAAAAACTCCCGAAGAGGACGCTGAAAGATATCGAGCTTCTCGGAGTGAACATTATGCAGATGCTGCATCCTTTGAAGAGGAAAACGTGTGCTGAGAGCTCCAGCTGCTTTAAAAGGGTGGGCGAGCCTTGTAGCTTTTTGTGGAACGCGAAAACTGATTGATTCAAGTAGTTCCGGGCATAAAATAATACCATGAAGCAATTTGTACATGAAAAGAAGGTCTGAGTGGGTCCGCCGGGAACTTAGAGAAACAGTTATAGGGATAGGCTCCGAAGGAAAACGATGCCTAAATATTGATGAAAATTTGGTTTGTACACGCTCTATACGTTGACAGTTGGAACTACAGGTTCCATTCCAAACGACAGAAGCATATTCTAGTTGCGGAATACAAAGCGTTCTGAATAGTTTTAGGAATGAAGAAGGAAACAGGAATTCTCGAGAAAACCTGCATACAGCCCCAAGAGAGCGTGGCGCCCGCCTAGTAAGTTGAGTGACATGAGGTGAGAAAGTTAAGGCACTGTCGAAAAGCACGCCGAGGTCTCTGATCTCTTCAACTCTAGACAAGTAACCGCCGTTAATACTGTTGCAAAATAAAGGGCGGTTCGTTTTCCTGCTATACGACATGACCTTTGTTTTTGTAGAGTTAAGATTTAATCTATTGTCTGAGCACCACTTGGAAAATGAGGATATATCTTGCTCCAGGGCAATGCAGTCATTAATGGACTCAATCCGTCTGAATATTTTAATGTCGTCAGCGTAAAGAAGGAAAGAAGACATCTAAATTGCGGCTGACACATCATTAACAAAAATGGAGAACAAGAGAGGCCCCAGCACGGAGCCTTGAGGCACACCGCTTGTTGATCTGTACAGAGCAGACGTCTGCCCGTTAAAGCTAACGAAACTGAACCGGTTATCTAGATAACTACCCAACAATGCCACGAGTGGTGTATCAATTCCTACCTGTAAAAGCTTTTTAAGTAACAGCGTGTGGCAGACAACGTCAAATGCTTTGCTCAGATCACAGTAGACAACGTCGAGCTGGCCCCTCTCAGAAATGGCTGCCGAGGCCTGCTCCATGAAGCAGGAGAGATTAATAATAATAATAATAATAATAATAATAATAATAATAATAATAATAATCAATCAATGAATCAATCAATCAATCAATCAATCAATCATGTTTATTTACGTGCCCAGGAACAGCCAGAGGCCTGAGTGCTGGCGCACGGGTAGTTACATGAAAACAAAATACAAGAAACATATAGCAAGAAACAAACAAGCGACAAGACACACACAAATTGAAGTAGTGAAAATGACAGAAATAAAGCACAGGCGGAGCCTGGGTACAGGTAAAAAATAAAAAAGAAGATGCCTATGTTGCTCTCCCTGTCGTAAAGGCCACACGACAGGCAGAGCAACAAAGTTTGACAGTAATACAACAAAAACAACGGAAAGAGTGTAGAGACAAATGATAAGACGAACAAATGACAGTACACAGTTTCAAAAATAGGCAACTATCAGTTGGATAGACACAACCGCAGAGAAACAAAATTCCAGAAAATGAAAAGAACGACAGACATATCATAGGTGTTTAACATACTGTATTCAGCCGCACTGTACGGTAAATTGTAAAGGATTTCTGACAGATGTCAAGGCGTTCAAAGAAGCGGTTGTAACAATTCTGTATTCTGCGCACAGGAGAATGATTGGAGTTGGAGAATAATAATAAATATAACAATAATAATAATAATAATAATAATAATAATAATCAATCAATCAATCAATCAATCATGTTTATTTACGTGCCCAGGAACAGCCAGAGGCCTGAGTGCTGGCGCACGGATAGTTACATGAAAACAAAATACAAGAAACATATTGCAAGAAACAAACAAACGACAAGACACACACAAATTGAAGTAGCGAAAATTACAGAAATAAAGCACAGGCGGAGCCTGGGTACAGGTAAAAAAGAAAAAAGAAGATGCCTTCGTGGCTCAGCTTATTGTAATGAATACACAACAAGCAGAGAACAAAGTTTGACAGTAAGACGACAAAAACAATGACAAGAGTATAGAGACAAGTGATAAGACAAGCATGATAAGTAAACAGTTTCAAAAACCGGCAACTATGTTGGTTAAACAGAACCGCAGAGAAACCAAATTTCAGCAACAAAAAAAAAAGAAAAACGAACGACAGAGATATCATAGATGTTTAACATACTGTGTTCAACAGCGCAGAACGGTAAATTGTAAAGGAGCTTTGAAAGATGTCAAGGCGTTCAGAGAAGCGGTTGTAGCAATTTTGTATTCTGCGCACAGGAGAATGATTGGAGTTGCGCGCAGCGGTCAAGAAAGGGCGATGCGACCTGGTGGGCCTCTGTGGAACACTAAACTCTAAACAGTTAAGCAGGTCCGCGCAAGAAAGGTCACCATGAATAATTTTGTGAAAAAATGTAAGGTCTGCACGCATACGTCTGCAGGTCAACGAAGAGATGGAAGTAACTATGGGTAAGTCAGAATCAGGATGAAAACTGTGATTGTGATGACGGTGCTTAAATATGGATAAAAACTTCTTCTGCACACGTTCTATTAATTCACTACTAGATTTGGAGACGCCGTTCCAGGCAACAGAAGCATATTCTAACTGGGGGATACATATTGCATTGTATAGCATTAGAAATGGATCTGGAGAAGATAATTCCTTTGTAATCCGACACACATTTCCAAGACTTCGGAGCGCTCGCCGGGTGATGAGCCTAATATGAGAAGAAAAAGAGAGGGTACTGTCGAAAAGAACCCCGAGGTCCCTAATCTCCTCAACCCTTTGCAAGGGAGCTCCCTCTATACTGTAGGAAAACAGTAGACGATGGGTTTTCCGGCTGTACGTGACAACCTTTGTTTTAGCTGGATTTAAAATTAGACAGTTTTTGCTGCACTAGACCGATAATTCCGACACATCCCTCTGCAAGGCACAGCAGTCCTGAACACCGCTAATGTGCCTAAATAGTTTGACATCATCAGCATAGAGAAGAAAAGAAGAGTTTGTTAACACTGTTGACACATCATTGATAAAGACAGAAAACAATAATGGACCCAGCACGGAACCCTGTGGTACACCACTCGTTGCAGTGTAAACACTAGACCTTTCGAAGTTTACATCTACGTAAAAGGACCGGTCAAGGAGATAGTTGGACAAGGCAACAAGGCTTGCATCAACACCGGGCATAGTAAGCTTGTTAATTAATAATTTATGGTTCACTACATCAAACGCCTTACTGAGGTCAAAATAAATAACATCCAACTGGCCGTTTTCACAAACTGCAGCCGAAGCCTGAGTCATGAAGCTTGCAAGATTTGTAACCGTCGATCGACCCGAGAAAAAGCCGTCCTGATTTGGTATCACAAAGTTCTTGACGCAGGCAGCAAGAACTTTGTGCAGAGCTGACTCAAAGAGTTTTGAGGCGACACAAAGGAGTGAGATCGGGTGATAGTTAGAAACGGCTGACTTATAACCAGACTTAAATATTGGAAAAATTCGAGCGATCTTCCATGCACGAGGAAATTTACCTAAAAGTAAACAGTTATTATAAATGGAAGTTAAGACAGGCACAAAAATGTTGCCGTAAGCCTTCTTGAGGGCTGCTGGAATTCCGTCTGCACCACAGGAAAATGACGGTTTCGTACGTTTAAGGCTATCATTGACAAGTTTTTCATCGAACAGAAGTGTACTAAAATTAGACATATTATTAAACGATAGGCGTTCGTCGTGACCATCTGGCAGTTGAAAGACAGAATGAAAGTACTGAGCAAAGCTCGTGGCGACATCCTCAACCTGTTCCCCATCAGAATTAAGCAGGCTAATGTGTTCTTTAGACGCCTTAGAACGGCCGCGTACATACCTCCAGAAGTCAGCAGGTTTCTGAGACGCAGAAGCCTCTAACGACTCTATATAGAGCTGGTGGTGACGCCGGTAGAGGCTTTTACAAAGTGAGCGATACCGACTAAACTCCGCTTTCCACTTGTCAAGCCCAGAACGCTTGGCCTTTGTGAGGGCGCTGTCCTTAAGTTTAAGCGAACTTCGAAGTTCTTTAGAGAACCAGTGGGGAAATTTGGAATGAACAGGCTTATAACAAGGGATGTACTTTTCCATGCCACTCCTGACAATTTCGGTAAAACGTCGAACCTGTTCGTCAACATCATTGACATCAAAAACACTAGACCATTCAGCAGATGAATAAAAGTGATAGAGCCCAACATAATCTCCACGCTTGAAAGGATATCGCGGGACTTCACAATCGTCAACACTACCATAGCAATGCTGGGCAGCGACAGAGACAGAGACAATAAGAGGGGGGTGAAACTTGTCGGGGTGTACAAGAGATATTTCGGAGGCACACACTGGTACGCTTTTCAAGTTCTAGAAGCACACATCTAGGACATTACCACAGAAGTTTTCTATGTGGCAGAACTGCTGCAAGGAGGTGAATGACTGAAAATCTAATAACATGGTGCATTTCTGCGCTGCATAATGGTTTTTATGCTGAAATGAAAGACTGTTCCAGTGAATACCTGGGGTGTTGAAGTCCCCAAGTATAATTAGCTTATGGTTGGAGTGTGAATTGGAAACATTTTAAATAGATGTGAGCTTTAGATTATATTCAGCAGGTAAAATATCCGGGGTTATATAGAATGCACCGATGAGCAGCTTCTCGCCCCTCTTGAGGCCTACCTCAAGCCAGACTGATTCCTCAGTCTCGAGGTCTGCACGCCGCACGCATTGCACTGAGCGATCGATGGCAATGAGAACACCGCCACCCTTTTGCTTAGGCCCAGTTAACTTTCTGTCACTTCTAAAAATTTCATATGTCGGAGGAAAATAGTCGGAAGATGAGATATCATCGCAAAGCCAAGTTTCAGTAATAACAATAGTAGAAAATTTGGAGCACACAACATTTCTAAGAAATTCGGAGGACTTAGTACGTAGACCCCGAGCATTTTGATAATAGATGTCGAGAGTGTCGTTCTTACTGGTCATTCTCAGAAGTTTCACAGCTGTGCACCATGCCAGGGTGGAGCTTGCCTTGGAACGGCTTGAAGAGGCAGCCCTTTGGCCACATAGACGGGTCGCACAGACGCCTGAAACACTCTGCGCCAACAGTTACACAAAAAGAAGAATAGGAGTCATGCTTGGTTTTAAGGCGTTTGCACGACAATGGCGTGACTTGCACATTCGACAAGTGGGCCAACAGTTGCCCAGATGTCGTGTTAGCCGACAACTTCGAAACAAAGATGGCCCTGGAGCTCGGCGGTCGGCGCACCACAACCAACTCAGAAGCTTCCGATGCACCAACGCGAGGTGGGCTTCTTTTCTTCACTAAGTTCACCGGCGGAGGCAAAGGGCAGTCCGATGGGGAACTCAAATCACTCAACACCGCACCTGGTTGACCGCTGGAGCGTTCTAAGAATGCCGAAGCGTTCGTCGAGGACAGGAGGGGGCCGCCTTCACCCGCTGCACCGGCGGCAGCTGCGGCGAACCGCGACCTCATGGGGAGACCGGAGTACGGTGACGTCACCGGTAGCGTGGAACGGCTAGCAGGCTTCGGGGAAGCAGGCGGGGAAGGCGGCGGACGGGCGAGCTCCCCTCGCAGGCAGCGAACCTCCTCACGCAGGGACGCGACGATTGCAGCCTGATGGGCAAGCCCAGCCACATTGTCCCGTCGCAGAAGCCGGTTCTCCTCGCGTAGCTCGGTGACAACATCCCCAAGAAAAGAGAGGCTGGCGCAGGCTTCGGACAGGAGATTCTTCAAAGCAGCTACCTCTGCGCGTAGGTCCGCCGAAGGGTTGAAGCTTGCTCCGACAGGGGAGGCCACTCGTTTGGCTGGGATGTTCGCTGGCTCACCGTCTTCGCTGGTTTGGTCACCGGGGTCGCTAGGCCTAGCGGGTGACGCCGCGGCCACACACAGATTGCAGACGAACGGCTGCTCACCGGAGATCAAACGCTGCAGTGCCTCGTCCGGAAGAGCAATGCACTTTCCGTGGGCACGGCGTTTACACGCAGAACATCGAAAAAACTCCTGCCTGCCGAAGAAAGCGAGGCAGCAGAGGAGGCACTTGCCCTTACTGGGCGCCATCATGCGGCGAATGATGGCGCCCAGTAAGGACAAGTGCCTCCTCTGCTGCCTCGCTTTCTTCGGGAGGCAGGAGTTTTTTCGATGTTCTGCGTGTAAACGCCATCATGCGGCGAATAATAATAATAATAATAATAATAATCTGTTTATTGCCATTCACATGAGAAAATACATAGTGTTCGGACCCGTCAAAGCCAAAGGGAGGCTTGAGGGACTGGGCCCGGCAATCGGCGAGTCAAACAATGGCCGAAGAAAAAACAACAGAGACACAGACTAAGGAACATCAACGAACACTGTTAATGCTGCTTTTTAGCACTCTTAAAAAAAAACTTTAACGAAGGGATTGTAACAGTTTCTGCAGTTGTCGTTTTGAGGTCGCAGTAAAAAAATCTTCAGATAATTGATTAAAACAAACAGGCACATATACATTCCCTGTTGCTTTACCGTATCTGGTAGAGCACCGGAGTACTGAAAAACGAAACTCGTTTCTTAACACTCTCGAAACATTGGGTTGAATCTTGAAATCACAGCTCCAGAAATGCTTGAGAATGACAGTCTCAAGAAACAAAGAATGAAACGACGGCAGTTTAACAACTGTGAACAAATTATCAGAAACAGATACGGAAGAATTGTAAACGATGCTTTTTAACATGTTCTTTAGTAGGCTCTCAATTCGATCCTTTCAGTTGGGAGAACAATGTGCATAAACTGTGATACCATACCTGAGGACACTGTACGCCAGGGCATGCATAACCATTTTTTTCACCGGTAGTGGCACCAGAGATTTCATGTTAAACAGTGCGCACGCAGCCCCGCGCAGTCTACCGCAAACAAAAGCTAAGTGACTGTTCCATGATAAGTCACTGTCAAAATAGACACCCAAGTATTTTATCGAATTTACGTAATCCAACGGAACACATTGACACTGGAAGCAGTTCTGCTCATGCGAAAAAATTGGCACGTTTAGGTTTACCCTTTTCAACGGATTACGGAAGCATAACAGTTCAGTTTTTTTCATGTTAACTAACAAGCCATTTTCCGCGAACCACTTCATTGACCTGCAAACATTGCTTTGCAATAAACATGCTGCTGTCGTGAATGACAAATGTGAAGTCAGTAAAACTGTGTCGTCTGCATATTGCAAAAACGGAACATTTTGAAGTAACTGCAGGAAGTTCGTTCATATAAATATTAAATAATAACGGAGACAGTGTCGATCCTTGCGGAACACCAGCTTTTATGGGAAGTTTGCCGCTGAATATACCTGGACCATCGACAGAGACAACTTGAAAACGCTCACATAAAAAATTATGAAGTATAGCGTGGAAAGGTCCACGAAAACCCACAAGATACAACTTTTGGAGCAGAATATTATGGTCTAGCGTAATATTAATAATAATAATCAATCAATCAATCAATCAATCAATCAATCAATCAATCAATCAATCAATCAATCAATCAATCAATCAATCAATCAATCATGTTTATTTGCGTGCCCAGGAACAGCCAGAGGCCTGAGTGCTGGCGCACGGATAGTCACATAAAAACAAAATACAAGAAACATATAGCAAGAAACAAACAAACGACAAGACACATACAAATTGAAGTAGTGAAAATGACAGAAATAAAGCACAGGCGGAGCCTGGGTACAGGTAAAAAAATAAAAAAAGGAGATGCCTATGTTGCTCTGCCTGTCGTAAAGGCCACACAACAGGCAGAGCAACAAAGTTTGACAGTAATACAACAAAAACAACGGCAAGAGTGTAGAGACAAATGATCAGACGAACAAATGACAGCAAACAGTTTCAAAAATAGGCAAATATCAGTTGGATAGACACAACCGCAGAGAAACCAAATTAAAAAAAAAAGAAAAAAATTAGCGCCAATCCACACTGTGAATGTGGTTGCAAAGCAAAGCTGTAAACGACACCCACAATGATTACCCATGTGACATCACTTAAATTCACTCACGTTGCTCTACAAATAGTGAAACCAGACAGAAGTGAAGCACTTAACCACACCCTTTATTACTTCAGAGAGATATTCTTGGAAAGTTTAAATTAATGCACGATGCATGAACGGTGGTAGATTGAGTTGTATTGGTGTAGCAAATGAGTGAAAACTCTTTTTTTAAAAAATTAAAGCTCAAACCCAGTTAGACGACCTGACTTCTCCGTCTCTGCCGTCGCGGACGGAGGCGATGAGGTCGGCGGCAGAGACGGTGGAGGAGCAAGAGAAGGAGGGAGAGCATGAGGAAATACTTCTATTCAGATTTCTGAACGGCACAGAGTGCCGCCCAGGGGAGTGGTTACTTCTTCACTATAGCGCATATTCAGTCCGCGACGCCTGTGCTCTGCCCACCAGCTGAAACTGGGTAGGCAGAGAGGGGCTGGACCGCAGCATCTCCCATTGCTCTTGTTCGGTAGTTGACGGAAAGAGAGGAGGGTGCTCAGGGCTAAAGTCGCACACCCCGATTAATGGGCGGAGTGTTCCTACTTCTGAGCAAAATTTACATTCAGCGCCGTAGCGATTCGGGTGCATTAAGTGAAGACACGTCGGGTGTGGGAAGGAGCCGGATTGTATGAGCCGTAGGCTAGTTTGATGTTCTATGGAAAGGTCAGGGTAAGGCGAAGATAGGGTCTGTCTCAGAAGGCGAAATTGCTGAGTTATGTGCCTGAACGAGACAAGCGGGTGACGGTCCCCGTGCAGCTGCATAGCACGAGGGTGAAAGTACAGGCTTGGTGGGCGTATTCGTTGCCCTCCACGGAAGCGTGAGCTGGTGTCCAGATGAGCTGAATGAAACCATTTCGAGAGCGGTGTTTAGCACGCGCAGTGCAGGTCGGGACACCAAACCTGACTGGTTATTCCTGTAGGCTCGTTGGGAATCGGTTGCTACCTTACGAACCCCTGTTAGAGTGAGAGCCAAGGCGATGGCTGCCTTTTCTACTGCCGTCATTTCTTCGGCCTCTAGTGAAGCATACGCAAGAAGGTTGGTTCTGGAGGTTGCCACAATGATGGCGTACTGCTGCCCTCAGCGTTGGGAGGCGTCTGTGTAGATAACTGCATGATGCCCACCGAGGGTGGTGTTGAGCGCTTGAGCCCGTGCTTGTCGGCCATCCTCGTCGTGTGAGCGGTTTATATTTCAAAGCCAAGGGAGCATCTTTATTTCTTGTCGCCAGAAGTCCAGGAGTATATTAAGCGGATTGGCATTCTGTGCTGCCCAGCTCATCTGTAGAAGGATGCTGCGACCCGCCGCTGTTCTGCTCATTCGGTGCTTCTGGATAGAAAGATGGCTGTCTAACCGCTCTTCCACCGTGTTGTAGAGCCCCGTGCTAAGCAACCTTTCGGTGGACGCACTCATGGGAAGATAAATGGCTTGCTCAACTGCCTTTCTAATCATTATATAAAGCATCTTAAGTCCTCCTTTCTGAGAAGAAGGCATGGGGTTGACGTAAGTGATTCTCAAGAGGACAAAAGCTTGAACTAATCGAAAGGTATCAGATTCCTTGAGGCCTCGCTTCTTGGTGTAAACTCGCCTGATGATGTGTATGATTTTATTGATAGTGTGTTTGAGGCGCCACAAGGATCCGTTACTCTTGGTGTTGATCTGAAGATGTAGGCCCAGGATCTTGATGCTGTGGCTTGGAGTGATGGCCTGGCCATCAAGGAGTATTTGAATGTGTTCTTTGGGGTGTAGTTTGTCGCGAGGGCGGACGACAAGGAGGTGAGAATTTTTACGTGTGTACTGGAAGCCACAAGCTTTAGCACACTGGGGTACTAGAAGTGAGACGCCATGGGTTGGTGTGAGCTTCGTTTAATCGCTATCGCGTGGCATTCAGCGAGAATGCAGGGGTTAAACCCGTAGATGTGCTTGGTGAGTGCCCCACTTTTCTTCCCCGTCTCCGCGTGGGCTCGTAGCTCAATCGGTAAGATAACGGGCTCTTGCTTTGTTACTCTGTTAGTTCAAGGTTTGATTGCTAGAAGTGCAGTAAATTCTTTTATTTGTTCGCGGGAGTTTTCTGGTGACACCAACGGTCGCGAAAGAACCCTTGGGGGGTAGAGGTAAAAAGCTTTGCTTTAAAACACGACAGAGATATCATAGATGTTTAACATACTGTATTCAACAGCGCTGTACGGTAAATTGTAAAGGATTTCTGAAAGATGTCAAGGCGTTCAAAGAAGCGGTTGTAACAATTTTGTATTCTGCGCACCGGAGAATGATTGGAGTTGCGCGCAGCGGTCAAGAACGGGTGATGCGACCTGGTGGGCCTTTGTGGTACACTAAACTCTAAACAGTTAAGCAGGTCTGCGCAAGAAAGGTCACCATGAACAATTTTGTGAAGAAATGTAAGGTCTGCACGCATACGTCTGCAGTTCAAGGAAGGGAGGGAAGGAACTATGGGTAAGTCAGAATCAGGATGAAAACTGTGACTGTGATGACGGCGCTTAAATATGGATAAAAACTTCTTCTGCACACGTTCTATTAATTCACTACTAGATTTGGAGATGCATTTCCAGGCAACAGAAGCATATTCTAACTGTGGTATACATATTGCATTGTATAGCATTAGAAATGGATCTGGAGAAGAGAATTCCTTTGTAATCCGACACACATTTCCAAGACTTCGGAGCGTTCGCTGGGTGATGAGCCTAATATGAGGAGAAAAAGAGAGGGTACTGTCGAAAAGCACCCCTAGGTCCCTAATCTCCTCAACCCTTTGCAGAGGAGCTTCCTCAATACTGTAGGAAAACAGCAGACGGTGGGTTTTCCGGCTGTAGGTGACAACCTTTGTTTTAGCGGGGTTTAAAATTAGGCAGTTTTTCCTGCACCAGACCGATAATTCTGACACATCCCTCTGCAAGGCACAGCAGTCCTGAACACCGCTAATGTGCCTAAATAGTTTGACATCATTAGCATAGAGAAGAAAATAAGAGTTTGTTAACACTGTTGACACATCATTGATAAAGATAGAAAACAATAATGGACCCAGCACGGAACCCTGAGGTACACCACTTGTTGCAGGGTAAACACTAGACTTTTTGTAGTTTGCATCTACATAAAAGGACCGGTCAAGGAGATAGTTGGACACCAAGGCAACAAGGCTTGCGTCTACACCGGACGTAGCAAGCTTGTTAATTAATAACTGATGGTTCACCACATCAAACGCCTTACTGAGGTCAAAATAAATAACGTCCAACTGGCCGTTTTCCCAAACTGCAGCCGAAGCCTGTGTCATAAAGCTTGCAAGATTTGTGACCGTCGATCGACCCGAGAAAAAGCCGTGCTGATTTGGTATCACAACGTTCTTGACGCAGGCAGCAAGAACTTTGTGCAGAGCTGACTCAAAGAGTTTTGAGGCGACACAAAGGAGTGAGATCGGGTGATAGTTAGAAACGGCTGACTTATAACCAGACTTAAATATTGGAAAAATTCGAGCGATCTTCCATGCACGAGGAAATTTGCCGAAAAGTAAGCAGTTATTATAAATCGAAGTTAAGACAGGCACAAAAATGTTGCCGTAAGCCTTCACGAGGGCTGCTGGAATTCCATCTGCACCACAGGAAAATGACGGTTTCATTCGTTTAAGGCTATCATTGACAATTTTTTCATCGAACATAAGTGTATTAAAATTAGAGTTATTAAACGATAGGCGTTCGTCGTTGCCATCTGGCAGTTGAAAGACAGAATGAAAGTACTGAGCAAAACTGGTGGCAACATCCTCAACCTCTTCACCATCGGAATTAAGCAGGCTAACTTGTTCTTTAGACGCCTTAGAACGGCCGCGTACATACCTCCAGAATTCAGCCGGTTTCTGAGACGCAGCAGCCTCTAACGATTCTATATATAGCTGGTGGTCACGCCGGTAGAGGCTTTTACAAAGTGAGCGATGCCGACTAAACTCCGCTTTCCACTTGTCAAGCCCAGAGCACTTGGCCTTTTTGTGGGCGCTGTCCTTAAGTTTAAGCGAACTTCGAAGTTCTTTAGAGAACCAGTGGGGAAATTTGGAATGAACAGGCTTATAACAAGGGATGTACTTTTCCATGCCACTCCTGGCAATTCCGGTAATAATAATAATAATAATAATAATAATAATAATAATAATAATAATAATAATAATAATAATGTTCAAACAATTCAAACAGTACAGACTTTGTTTACGACTGCTTAGCGAAAAGATTTCATCGGGTAAGGTGTTTAGTAGCGAGGGGACATAGTGAATGCGAAGGCGTTCGCCATAATGTGCGTGCGTGTGTGTGTGTGTGTGCGTGTGTGCGTGTGCGTGCACGTGCGTGCGTGGTTGTGTATGTGTGTGCGTGTGTGCGTGCGCGTGCGTGCGTGGGTGTGTGTGTGTGTGCGTGTGTGCGTGCGTGTGTGTGTGCGCGTGCGTGCGTGCGTGCGTGTGTGCGTGTGTGTGTGTGTGTGTGTGTGTGTGTGAGTGCGCGTGCGCGTCCGCGTGTGCGCGTCTGCGTGTGTGTGTGTGCGTGTGCGCGTGTGCGTGTGTGTGCATGCGTGCTTGCGTGTCTTTCAGTTTTAGCATAGTGAATATGGGAAGAAAAAAACCCAGCAGCTAGTACGGAAATCATAGGAGAATAGGTGGAGTTATTTTGTTTCAGTGCGCTTTGCAATCTTTTTACTGAAGAATTGCCTATACTTTCCGTGTAATGCTAGACTGCTGGCTTTCCTCTTCGTAAACGAATATCGCGCAGGGAGTTATTACGCCAAAACAATCCCAGGTCAGCCCATGTGGCCATCGAAACAAGAATGATAAAAGCGCTCCGAAGTTGGGAACGACCGTCCTGGAATACTGTTACTGGTGGGGGGGGAGGGGGTTGTACCCCTGAAAGTGAAGGTATGAAGGGCATGTAGGCCACGTAGGGCAGGGCACATTTTCACCACCGTGGTAACAGAATGGCTACCCTGAAATGAGACTAGAAATATGCAGAAGACCGATAGCGCTGTAAACGACTGAAACACAGCAATTTTTCGAAAATAAGCTATTCGGACAGAGAAGTATAGGAGCAGTTAGACTCCCACGGTCCACGCCCTTGATATGCTTATTATGCATGTATGGATGCATGCATGCTTACATACATACATACATACATACATACATACATACATACATACATACATACATACACACATACATACATACATGCAGCGAATCAGAAATGGGAAATGAGGGGCTCGGTGAATTAATACAGAAAATAAGGGTTGGCAGTCAAGAAAACCTCGGAAAGCAAAGGGGAGGTTGTGGTGGGTCATAGAAACAGATGAAGAATTTTTTGAGTCAGAAAAAAAGTGGTGAAAAAATGCCCGCTGGGTCACCCGGCGGGCATTTTTTCCCCACTTTCTTTCTGACTCAAAAAATTCTTCATCTTTTTTCTGTACATTTCTGTATTTTCTGTACATACATACATACATACATACATACATACATACATACGCACGTACGTGCGTACACTAGTGAATTTACGAAGTGTTGATGTATTACTAAAAATTTAACAATAAAAATACACCGGAATCCAATGCTGTTCATCACATTTAGCTTAATGCATAGCATAACGTTTACCTAATGGTGACCAATGCATTGTACTTGTTACATGCGTTTTCGTCGTTTCATAATATTTATAGTAAAAATTATTTTTACACTTTTTACAAACAAACAATGCCACAAAAGCGCCTATATAACTGCATTGCTAGGATTCCCGGCAGTCTATATAGAATCTTTTGGTACACCAAACACTTTGCGCGGAAAAGAACAAAACGAGCACACTAAGAGAGAAATCACCATCGTTAAATAGGGCAAGATGAGGTCATAAAAGAGCGTTCTGAGCAGAGCCATGGCTGTTTCCCATCCGCAACACCCCATTTCCCGTTTTCCTTTGTATGCTAAAAACACCGGGCAGTTAGCCAAATTGCATTTTACAAGAGCTCACAAGTCGTTGCAGCAGTGACCACAAGGACTTCCGCTTGAACCACTGTGTGCCTAGCTTAGATCGCGCGCAACCGCATGCATAACAGTGTGATCTGGAAAGACAGTTATTTTTGTTCTGTGACTTTGTATGACGAAACGTTACTTGGTCGATACAATGTATAATCGTGTACTGTCAATTAAAATCCCATGCCGAAGTGTACAACTTTACAACAGCAATGCCCCGGTGATAAATTCCAACGAAGCTGTCGAGCTATTCGAGAAAGGTTATCTCTAATGTGGAAAATATTTAGCAAGAAATTTGTTCAGAGTACAAATATGTTTGCATATTAAAAGTGAGGCGGGTGACAACTTTAGGCACCCTGCTTCGCCTAGGAGCACTGATAAAGCTGTATATATCGCCAGCACAACGCCCCACAGCGCGTTTTGCTCGTCCGCAAAATATGTGTTTTCTAGTTCCTGGCCTGTCGTTGGTGCGATTTTCTTAATGCATAACACTCCCAATCGTTGTTGCTGGAAATTAACACACCTAAGTTGGAGTGAATTCTTCTTTGAGAAGTCACATGTTCACGTGGCTTCGATATCAGTACAGCGAACCAGGCTTCTATCACGTAAACGTCACGTAATCGGAAGGATTCATAAGAAATGCTGAGCAACATCTCTAGCACAGTAGGCTCACACGTGCTTCTTTGCCGCTGCAGAAGCTCGCTGCAATGCCCTACTGTTGCAGCCACGTAACCGCTGCTGTATATGCTGGCACGAAAGTGAACTGTGTATACGCGCTGTCGTATTTCTGTGATTTTACATTTGGGCGTAGAGTGGTACCAAAGGGTTAGGAAACAGGGAAATACATTTTTTTCGCTTTCTTAGACGCAGCAACCTTATCTGGGGGACGCGCGAAATGAATCTAGCGTTTCATTCAGAGCGCAAAAAGAACTCTTCTCTCCCTCTTTCCAAGTCGCCGACATCGTGTTCTCCAGAAAAAAAGACAGCATGCGAATAGGAAAAAATGAAACAATATCTGGGCGATGTCATGACAGTGTTCATTCCGTACTGTTATGTGCCATTCTTGGCTACGATCTTCGCTTCGGTCATATCAGAGAACGTTCGTGTCCAAGCACGGCTGAAGTATGCCATCATCGGAGCTAAATGTCCTCAAAAATGGCCACAAGCTTAAATATTCTGGCTTTCGCATTTCAGAAGAATTTTCTAAACGCATACGTTCAATCCTGAAAAAAATATGGAAGGCAGCTAAGCCCTTCCGTGATAATGGCTCGATGGTTCAATTAAGCTTCGACCACGCGTTTATTGATAAAGTTCGGTACAACTGGGACGATAATACTGACACCCTCGTCAGGGTTCCTTTTCGCCCTCCAAAAGCCGCATCCAACGCTGCTACTGTAACCCCTTGGCGCCCAAGTAACTTAGAAGAGCCATTGCGCCTCCTCAATGGTAATGCCCGAAGCTTAGTTAATAAATTTCCAAATTTTCTTTCACTTGTCGCCACCCATTCACCCCATATTGTTGGCGTGACTGAGTCATGGTTACACGATAACGTTTACGACAGCGAGGTAACACCACCAGGTTTCACGGTTCTTAGAACTGATCGGCGACATGGGAGAGGGGGAGGTGTTGCGTTATTTTTGCGGTCTGACCTTCAATTTTCAGTACTCCCCAGCCCGCCTGACACCGAATCCGTTTGGAGCAAGATCTTTTTCGGGAACTTTTTCATTACCTTTGGTCTTATCTATCTCCCGATGTCATCGAAAGTAGCTCAGTTGCTCACCTTAAATACGTTCATGCACGAGCGTATCTCGTCTTCAAGCTTGATTTGTCTCGGTGATTTCAACGCTCCCGGTATTCTGGGGCCTTCTTTATCTTTCACCGGTTATGACGTGAAAATAAGCAAAGTTCTTATAGATTTTTATTATCCTTTGGTTTGAAACAAATCGTCGAAGCCAACATAAGAGGTGCCGCAGTTTTGGATTTAGTATTTGTTAGTCCCCATCTAG
The DNA here is from genome assembly GCF_048455015.1 of Haemaphysalis longicornis. Lineage (NCBI taxonomy): Eukaryota > Metazoa > Arthropoda > Arachnida > Ixodida > Ixodidae > Haemaphysalis > Haemaphysalis longicornis. The sequence goes on along the minus strand of NW_027526407.1, from coordinate 207,652,198 downwards.
TTGATAACGGTTATGAATGCGAGGCTACTGATTGCATTTCAGATCACATGGCTGTTCTTGTTTCCATACCAGTTCCGGTTCGCAACAATTGCTTTGTTTACTCTACATTTTCTGATTTGTCACGCGCCGATGATTCCTCCATTATCGTATATTTAAGCGATTCTTTTGACGATTTCGAACAACTTAGTTTATCGAATGATGTGAATTCCTTGGTGGCTTCTTTCGAAAATATTGTTGAACCTGTCTACAGCGCTTTATACTCCTTAAAACAAAAAAGAAAAATGCTTGCTTCCCTTGGATCTCGCGTGATATACTTCACCTGTCGCGTCGTGTTGCGAGGTTAAGGCGTGCAAAACGAAAAGGTGATCCCCTTAAAAGCGCCGAATGTAACGACGCTAAAGAAGAGCTGCGCCTCAAAATCAAGTCATCGAAATATGTTTACTTTAAGATTACATTACGAGGTTTACATAAAACTAACCCTAGAAAATTTTGGATTTCAATTACACCCTCTTCAGCATCTACTAATACTATCCTAGTTAACAATGTCCCGTCTAGTGACCCTATAACTATCGCCACTGCCTTCAATGAGTACTTCCAGTCAGTATTCATAACAGACAACTTCGGAATACCCGATTTGCCAAACGACTCGTATTACTCAATTGGCGATATAACCGTATCTGTCGAGGGGGTTCTGAATTTAATTTTGCACCTGGACAATAAGAAATCCTGTGTTACTGATGGAATTAACAATGCTTTTATGGTTAGATATTGTGTTTGGACGAGCCGGTACTTAACTGTAATTTTTAATAAATCTTTGTCCACTGCGACTGTCCCGTTAGTATGTAAATTGGCACTAATACTTCCCATGTTTAAATCCGGCAACAAGCAGTCATCATTGAACTATCGTCCGATTTCATTAACGTCGCAATCATGTAAATTTCTCGAACATATAATCTTCAGTCATATTATGGATTTTCTTCAATGCAATAACATTTTGTGTAATGTCCAGCATGGTTTTCGTCGCGGCTTTAGTAGTATAACTGAGCTTGTTGAATTTTCCCATGACATTGCCCACGCTCTTGACAAAGGAAATCAAATTGACACAATTTTTATAGACTTACTAAAGCTTTCGACACCGTTACCCATTCAAAACTGCTTCATAAACTTCGCGTTGTACTTAAACACTTGGCCTTAGTTGATTGGATTGTTAGCTTTTTACATGATCGCTACCGGAATATTTCCTTTACCTCCACAAATTCGTCGGTAGTACATGTGTCATCCGGAGTTCCCCAGGGTTCGGTCCTGGGGCCACTTTTGTTCTTATTGTATATAAATGATCTGCCTAATTATATATCCGCAAACATCCGCCTCTATGATGACGATTGCGTATTGTACAATGTAATTAACACCAATGATGATGATATTTTACTAAATGATTCTTTTGCTCAATTTTGCAGGTGGTGCCACACATGGCAAATGAATATTAACTTTACAAAAACAGTCACTTTGTCTTTCAGTACACGCAGTTCCGTTTCTTTGTTTAATTATTCTTTCAACGGCCCTTCCCTGCAGCGGGTGAACGAATATAAGTACCTGGGCGTCATCTTCACACCTACCTTGTCTGGGTCAAGGCACATTGATTATACATGCAACAAAGCTCTAAAATAGTTTGCCTACCTAAACCGTACATTGCGGGAAGCTCCACTCGAAACGATATTGCTAACATATAAAACGCTTATCCGACCCATCTTATAACACGCCTGTACCATCTTGAACCCTTATAAAGTATCTGAAATTAACACACTTGAACCTGTTCAGAAAAAATCCATTCGTTTGATTTTTCGCCGTTTCGTTTGGAGCTTTTCGCTGTCATCCCACCTTGCTACACTAGAATTACAAACCCTGTCCGAGCGCCGCGAACGCGAATGTCTTAAACTTTTACATATTCTTACGAATACTCAGCGCTACTCATTACAGAACAGTTATTTGTCCCCCGATAAACTTAAATCTACTAGAAATAGCCACAAACTCAACCTTGCAACTTTTCATCCACGAACTAATCTATTTAAGTACAGCTTCTTCCCGCGAACAATTGAAAAATTGAACCTACTACCAGGTGTAATCAGGTCATTGCCTTTGGAAAGATTTTTGCAGAATTTAAATTGATTGTGTTATGTCAATTTTGCATATTTTCAATGTCTCGCTGTACTTATTATCTATTATGTCTAAACTTTATGAATAAGTGAGTTTAAATGTGTTGTATTTTATATGTGTTATTCTGTGCAGAAAAGTGTTTTGCATTCAATGTACCAACCCACTCTTGCGATAGCCTTATTGGGCTGCAGCATGTATAAATAAAAAAACAAACAAACAAATAAATAAATAAATAAATAAATAAATAAATAAATAGGTAAGTAAGTAAGTAAATAAATAAATAAATAAATAAATAAATAAATAAATAATATTTTCTTCCGTGCGGCAGAATAAAGCGTGCTTCGGTGTCCTGGTGGTTTTTACACTGCTAGATTGCTGCTACCTGACGCAGCTTTTTGAGGGCGGTACGTGTTGCCATCTGTTAAGCAAAAAAGTGCGAATCTGAGTTGCCGCTGAACTGCTGAACCCTGCTCTCAGTTGGAATTTTGTTGCTTCACGAGCAAGACACACCTTCACAACTTTCTCTAGATTTGGGTCCTCGAGCTTGAGTATGTCCGCACGCGCTTTTTCGTCATGTTCTCCACATGCGATTTGGTTGCGGGTCAAGCTGTCTCTTTGGGCCCCAAATCTGCAGTCGCGCGGTTTCCGTTTCAAGTCCGTCAGGAAACTGTCAGGAACTGTCAGGAAACTGTTCCTCTGGCTGCAGCATGTCGGGACGGAAAACGTAGCGCGAATAAAGTTCGTTGTGCTTCGGTAGGAGGTGTGTGTCGAGAAGGTTAATAACGTGAGCGAAGTCGAATTCTGGTTGCGGTCTGCTTTGGTGGGAAGGTACACTAAAGTCGAAAGTGTTGTATACATCAAGCAATGCTGGTCCTCCGACGGTCAAGAGAAGGGCTACTTTCCGTTCTGCCGAGGCGCTGGCTGTGTCCGTTGTTTTCAGGTACAGCGTGAAGACTTGCTTGAAGGCGCGCCATTGTTCCGCTGCGTTGCCCTCCGAATCAAATTTCGGTGGTGATGGGAGCTTGTCCATTTCTTAGCTCTCGGTGCAGCTGGTTCACAACTCTGACACCATGTTTCGTTGTGGGTTCTGATACAGAACACTGGACTTCGGTTATATTGAGTTAACTGGGTTTATTAAAAAGTAGGAAAAGAAAGCGTATACAAGCGACTATATGGCTGCAGCACAGAAAAGGAGGTGCTGCTGAAGGTTCACTGCGCTCCGCTGCAGGTAGGTACAGAGGAATCAAACTCGTGGGGCCTCGTGTTGGGGGCTATTCCCGCCGGCGGCTTTCCTACACCATGGGTTGCTTCCCGCCGTCTACTCTCCTGGCTTGACTGCGTGGCGCCATCTGTTACTTCCTCACGTAACAGTAATACCTGGAACTTTGTTAATAGGCGAAATTGGCGGTGATAAAGTTTTCCCGCCCCATTACAACGTGTTTTGCCAAGGCAGGGCCACCAGAAGTGGAGGCGTGGCCGTCCTAGTAAGGCCTCCATTAGAGGCTTACATTCAAGCCAATGTAAGCAATCTTCAATGTTTATGCCTACAGATTACGTGTGGGGACATAGCTTTCCGTTGTTCGGGTGCTACAGGCCTCCGGATTCGGCTCCAAATTGTCTAATCACGTTGCAAGGACATATGTCCCTGTATTTTAATAAAATATTTTTGATACGTGATTTCATTTTTCCCACCATCGACTGGGAGCGGTTGCAAACTTGTACACAGCCTAGCAAAAATGATAATACTATTTTCAACATCATGCTCACACAAGCCCTAATTTAGCTAGTTAAACAACCTTACCGTGTACAAGGTTAGTCGAGCTGTGTTTTAGACTTGGTTTTTGTTAGTCGTGACTTTTCTGATCATACTGTTTTGGTAGAACAAGGGCTATCTGTTCATAGCCTTGTCAGCGTTTCTATTCCGCTTGTTAAATCCGTTTGTTATTAAAAACGGTCCGTTCAAACTTTTAAACCTTATTCTACAGCAAACAATGCTAGCGTGATTGTACATATGGAAGCTGCTTTAGTTGATTTCAGCGATGATATGAAGGACGCATGCGCTCGATGGGATCGCTTTTTGTAAATATGCCGCTACTCTATCACCAACTTTGTACCGAACAAACGTAAAAAACGAACAAACGCACACCTTGGATGACGCGCAGTATGGTGCATCCAAAGTGGAGAATTAAACGATTGCAAAAGAGGCACGCCCAGCGAAATGTGATCCAAAAGCTACAAAAAAGTCTTGCAAGTGAAGTACAACAATCCAAAGACTATTACTTTAAAACGTTATGCTCAACCTTATAAAACGTGACCCAACAAAGTTATGGAGTTATCTATCCGAGAACAAAAAGCCAGTGATGTCAATTTCTGTCAAAGGGCGCACGGTTGCAAACCGCAGTGACACAGCATATCACTTCAACATTTATTTTCAGAGCGTGTTTACAAAATCAACAATATGTGTGCCTGAAACTTTTTCGTTTGAACTGTGTCAAGCAAATTTCATTTCTTATTCTGGTTTGGTCTCAATAATTTTAAAATTGAAAGCAAAAAAAAATGGTGTGGTCCTGATGACCTTCCGAATGCATTTATTCGGGGTTATGCGGAATGCATTGCCAAATTTATTGTTATCACCTTCCAAGCGTCTTTGTTAACTGCAACACTAGCAGGCGACTGGAGGATAGTTAGAGTCAACCCAATCTTTAGAAAAGGGGATCGATTAATTCCGGATAACTACCATCCTATACCGTTAACTTCCACATGCTGCAAATTATTTGAACATATCATAGACAACCGTATTATGGAATTCGTTGAAAGACACTCGATTCTAACAAGCTTACAACATGATTTTAAAAAAGGGTATTCGACTGTGACAACTGGTCACCGTTAGACACGAGTTTGCGAAGGCACTTGACAATAATGTTCAGGTAGACACCATTTTTCTTTATCTTAGCAAAGCATTTGATAAAGTTCCTTATAACAAAAATAATTCAAAATTAAAATATATAAATCTTCCTGAAAGTTTAGTGGCATGGGTGTGTAGGTACTTAATAAATAGAGAGCAGTATGTTTTGATTGTTGGGCATGCCTCGAGCCGTCTTCCCTTCGCATCCGGAGTGCCACAAGCTAGTGTTCTGGGCCATTGCTTTTTCTTTTATACATCAATTATATCGTCACTGTAGTTACACCCACCTCTCTGATTTGCAGATTACGGTTTGCAGGCTGTTTGCAGATAACTGCATATTATTCCAGGAAACCTCAAGCCTGCACGATCAAATAGAACGTAACACAAACGTGGACAATATATGCAGTTGGTGCAAGGAAAGGGGCATCGTTGTCAACGCAGAGAAAACGGTTTCCCTCCGTATAACGCGCAAAAAATCTCCATTTGAATTTCAGTACAAACTCGGATCGTGTGTTGTGAACCAAGTCAACTGTTTTAAATATTTAGGCGTAACGTTAATAATAATGTTTCCTGGGTCTTGCAAATCGACAACATCTGCTCCTCCGCTTTTTGAAGAGTGTGTTTCTTGAGGCACAAACTTGGTAATTCGCCTCCAAGTGTTATATTTCTTTGCTACCATTCATACGTTAGACCAAAACGTGAGTATGCTGCAGTAATATTGGACGCGTACACCAAAAATAACGTCGACAAATAGGAAAAGATTCAGCGAAAAGCTGTTAAGGTCATTTTTCAAAATTTGGTCGCACGGATTCCCCTCTGAATTATTATCGCGAATAACATTCCGGGCTAAGAAGACAGAAACTTCGTCTTGATTTTTTCTACTTATTTACTGACCATGAATTGGCTATCGACCCCTCCCTGTATATATCCGCCCTGACTACAAGACACACGCAGCACCACCACCCTAGATGGCTATACACCATACCGTGAGAATACTGTTACTTACAAGTTTTCTTCTTCCCACGTACCGTGGCTCAGTGAAATTCTATTACTGATTTTCTATTACTGATTACATGGTTTTTTTTACTGGTTAGATTCTGTATAACCGTTTTTTTGTTGTTTTTGTTTGTTGTTATGGCAATTTCAATGCAATGTCCGATTTTCATTTTTTATTCCTTTTGCTTTTTTTAGTGCTCGTCCAGACTACACAACTGTAGTCTGCAGTGTGTATTAAAAATAAAATAAAAATAAACATTTACACTTATACACTGCATGCTTCGCACCTTCCCAGGTTTCACGTTAGGGGAGATGGCCCGGGATTTTTTTTCGCGTGGCGTTGCGCAAGCCCGTTGCTGCATAGCAGCACGGTTTAATTGCTGTGTTTTTATTTTATTCCGAATAAAGACTCCGCTTGGCACGCTTCCCAGCCTTGTATGAGATGTTTCAGAGCTTCCGATTCCAACAGCGGGTTTCCCGCTCAATGGGCGTCTCGCATTAAAACCTTGACGCCGCTTTACTCCCCGCCGCGGTTGTTTCACCGGCTTCACCCTGGGTCTCTCGCAGCGGCTGCTGGGTGCAAGAAAGTCAATTTCACCACCTGCGATGTGAGCAGCAGCTTCCTCACTGCGTACGTCTACGACCCGGACAGGGACACGTGTTCGCAGTGGGACTTCGCGACTGGCTGCTTCCGGAGTCCCTCGTCAGTATTCAACACAGAAAACCAGTGCCGATCGCAGTGCGTTGGTAGGTGCCGCTCTTTGTGCAGCCTGAAATGCTGTCTACCGCTTGTACGTGAAAGGCGAGCTCTTTCTCTTACGCACTTGTAGAAAGCATTAGCGTATGTAGAGAAACTTGAGCTTTATGTTCTTTTTATCAACTATTGTTGATAATGATCTGGCGCCAACTTTCAGTGATTAATTTAGTGCATGAGTATATTCATCCAGGGCCAATCTGCTTTTGGCGTTTGGTATTGAAACTGGGATAAGCTTTTGTGGGACTGACGGAGCTGGTCATGTTCCTTGTTGGTACGACGACTTTATCCGCAGCGCAGGCAGAATTCTGGTGAAAATATCAACCAATTCGTAAACAAGAAGTTTATATAGGCAAACATTTCCAAAGTACTAAATTGACGCCATATTGTTCATGCTTTTCAACATTCTTAAACGAAAAAAAAACATTAAATATATTTCACGCAATACATGAATACATACTGACATTTGCTGTGTTTTTTCAATTAAAAATGCAGGGATGGTTGCTCCTTGCGGTTTTCTCAACAGCAGAAATCTCACTCTACTTGCTGAGTATAAAAAATATCGAAATAAACTCATGAAAGACCTAAAAAACGCGAAATTGGACTACTATGTAAGAAATTTCTCCCGCATTCAAAATGATAGTCGTAAAGTTTGGCGAGAAGTCAACAACCTGACTAATAAAACCAAATCTATGCAGCTTGATGAAATAATCACAGAAAATGGTAAAATAACTAGTCGGGAGCTATCAAATGCCCTGAATGACTACTTTATTAATGTCGCTTCTCCAAATTCTGTCACGCAAACTGCTGTAAATAGCTCACTGAGCCTCACCCCTCCCTTACTCAATTCTATAGTACTCGCGCCCACAACTCCTCAAGAAGTAGCTACATTGATCCTTTCTTTAAAAAATGACGTATCTGCAGGGTACGATGATGTAAAAGTGATCCCGTTAAAGCACGTTTGCGCCGTTATATGCGATGTCTTGTCACACATTGCAAATCAAAAGCTGTCAACTGGTGTTTTCACTGAAGATCTCAAATTGGCCCGAGTCGTTCCAGTACATAAAGGAGGCAATATAAATGAACTGTCGAATTACCGACCAATTTCTGTTCTGCCTGTGTTGTCAAAATTTTTTGAAGGTATTATCAATTCTAGGATAGCCGATTTGCTGCACAAATATAATGTGATTGTTGATTTACAATATGGGTTCACGAAAAATAAGACCACAGAGCAAGCACTGTAGTTGTTAAAGACAAAATAATAGATAATATTGAAAACAAAAAAATGTACCCTTGGCCTATTTTTAGATTTTCGCAAGGTATTTGATTGCGTACACCATTAGACCCTTCTTAAGAAACTTTGTAACTATGGGGTTAGAGGTATTGCGTTGAACCTATTGCGGAGTTATCTGAGCAATAGGTCCCAATATGTTCGAACAAATAACATATCCTCTGATATACAGGCGGTTAAGCATGGTGTCCCACAGGGATCAGTACTAGGGCCGTTATTATTCATTACATATATCAATGACCTAGCCGGCATGCATAACTCTCCCGATATGGTGATGTACGCTGAGGACACTAATATTTTCTTCTCGTCCTGTTCATTACCGGCGCTTCAAAATATCGTCAATGCATATTTAATGAACCTTCGTGCTTGGTTACACAAGAATAAGCTTACTTTAAATATAAGCAAAACGAAATATAATATTTTCAAGCCCATCAACACCGTGGAAACTAATTGTATACATATTCATTGTGACAGTATAACAATCAATCAAGTTTCTTCCCAAACATTGCTTGGTGTGTGGTTTAATGAAAATCTTTCGTGGTCTGTTCATATTTCCAAACTTACTTCTGAACTAAGTAAAATTGTTGGCCTATTTTATAGGATTTCTAATCTACTGCCTGTTTGGTTAAAAGTGTCTATGTATAATGCCCTGTTTTTTTCAAGACTTTCTTATTGTAATCTTGTTTGGGGTACGACATGTCTTCCAATTACGAAAAATTACTTGTCCTGCAAAAAAGAGCCTTGCGGGCTATTGAGGGATATTATGGTGCACCACGGAACTTACGCACGCAACCATTGTTTGTAAAACACTCCATATTAAAAGCCGACCTAGTGTATTATCTACGGCTTCTTCAATACATTCACCAGAATCGCTTGTACTCTGTTCCTGATAGCAACATAGGTTACAATTTTCGCGTAGTAAAACTAACAGTTCCGCGAACGCGAACAAATTACGGTGAACAAAAACTGAGTTGTCAAGTACCCAATGCGCTAAACAAATTCCTCTTTCCTGATGAGTTTTTTCTATCAGGAAACATGTTCAAAAAACAGACCAAACAGCATCTGTTTGAAGATGAAATTCTAATGTAAAAATGCAGCTTACCTTCTTTGATATATATGCGCATGTGTATGTATGTGTGTACATGGATGTAAGTGTATATATCTATTGTTCTATCTTTTTCACACAAGTACTTAAGTCGAATGATTTACTTTATTTCATCCGTATGTACGAAATTGAACTCGTACAAGTATCAATTTGTGTTTGCCTATGAATGTGCACATGTTTTGTATTCTAGTAAGTGTTACTGCTTATATATTACTCTTGTATTTTGATTGCTGCCCATTCTACGTATTAGGTGTTTTTGCGTTTGCATCTGTACTACTTACAGGCTTAGGGTACCGAAGCCTCGTCAGGCTTAACCGCCTTTTGCCTCGGTCCCCTCTTTTCTATGAAAAGGAAATAAACTTCACTTCACTTAGCTTCACTTCAAATAAAGTAAACACTCATAGCAAAAAAAAGTTTGCCCCGTAAATACAAAAACCCTTGCGCACTCCAAGAACTTCAACAGTAACGAAAGGTTTCAGTAGGCGGCGGGAGAGCCGTAGAATGAGATTGACTTGAGCCAACCTCCGCCGTGTTTATCGCGGGAGAAGCGAGACGGGAGGGGATGAGCGTGACTGGTGGGCGTGGAGGCAAACGATTGTCATCTTGAGACATTCGCAGCTGTGTGAGCAGATACTGAACCACTTAGCATAGTCATATGTTATATAACATGAGGCATAACATAACATATGCCGTGTATAACGTATAACATCAGCACTGCACAATATATAAGTGCGGAGGTAACGCGCATGCCTGCTTTTAGAGATCAGTACAAAAACGCCACGTTACGATACACGGTGAAGTTTGCTGTCTGTATAAACGGCAGGACGATTCAAAAACTTGAAAAAATACAGACTACACAACCAGGGGGTAAATGAGCATTCTGTGAGAATATTAGAGAATATCTACAATGGGTCCACAGCTACCATCATCCTCCATAAGGAGAGCAGTAAAATACCTATAAGGAATTGAGTGAGACAAGGAGACAATGTGCCCAATGTTATTCACAGCATGTTTACAAAAAGTATTCAGAACGTTGGCTTGGGAACAAGTGGGAGGGAGGGTTAATGGAGAATACCTCAGTAACCTCAGATTTGCTGATGACGTTGCCTTGCTAAGTAACTCGGGGGACGAATGGCAAAGCATGCTTTCCGCACTGGAGAAACAGTGTTAAACTTTGGGCCTGAAAACTAATATGCAGAAAACCAAAGTAATGATCAATAACCTCGGGACAGCACAGCGGTTCGAGATAGGTGGCGAGGCAGGGGAAGTAGTAAGCGAATATGTCTACTTAGGTCAAGCTGTGATCCCGGATCCCAACCATGAGCCAGAGATAATTACAAGGATAAGAATGGCGTGTAGTGCATACGGCAGACGTTCTCATAGAATGAATGGCAGCCCAGCATTGTCCCTGAAGAAGAAAGTGTATGACAGCTGCATCTTACCGGTACTCACTTACGGCGCAGAAACTTGGAGGCTAACTAAGAGGGTTCAACCTAAATTGAGAACGACTCAGCGGGCAATGGAGCGGAATATGATAGGTGTAACATTAAGGGACAAGAAGAAAGCGGAGTGGGCCAGGGAACAAACGCGTGTTAAGGACATATTAGTAGAAATTAAGAAGAAAAAATTGACGTGGGCAGGGCGTGTAATGCGAAGACAAGATAACCGTTGGTCATTAAGGGTAACAGGGTAACAGAGTGGATCCCTAGAGAAGGCAAGCGTTGCAGGGGGCGCCAGAAAGTTAGATGGGCGGATGAGATCAAGAAGTTTGCGGGGATAAATTGGTCACAGTTAGCACAGGACCGGGGTAATTGGAGGATAATGGGAGAGGCATTTGCCCATGAGTGGGCGCAGATAGGCCTATCATGATGATGATGTTTACACAAGAGTAGCGAGGATGAATTGAGTACAGGATTCCCTATATCGCCGGGAAGTTTTTGTAGAGTCGCTTCCAAACACCGCTGATAGCTTGTATTAGATGAGCCTTGGTAAAGCCAATGCGCCAGGGTTGGTAGGCTAATAATTTGTGCTTCTTGAAGTTTTCTGGTCGTTGTTTCAAAAAAAATGATAGCAGCTCTACAATATATTTAGGCTGGTAATACTTAACAAGTAACGCGCACACGAAGAATCATCTGGAGCAAGGTATCTACGGCACGAAAACTGGTGGGCTTGCCGAACCACTCCGAGTCTTAAGGTAGATAGTGACACTTGCTTGGCCAAGTCGGATATGAACTTTATGGGATTTATTTATTTGCCTAATAAACTGAAACTGAATAAAATAAATCAAACTGACAAGAAATGGCGGACAGTTTCCCTCGTGTGAGTGCACTTAGCCGAGAGTTGTTTCCGTCTTGAGGCGGGCATTGTTGGCACAAATGATTGACTACTTTCTACTACCAGGAAGACTGCTGCTTCGTCGTTTCGTGCATGATGGTACGTAGGCCCGGTTTCCAGTGGGCCTCCCCCACATGAAATAATGCCAGCGCCAACAGTGCTCCACCAATACCTGCGAAAATTGCCCAGAATCTATGCTAGTCCCAGAAAAACAAATGTCTTACATTAAGATCATTAAGATCAGGGATGTAATGAAGGGTGTCCTAAGTGTGTCCTAAGGCTTATACACATTAACTAGCGTTGATTACACACATTTTTGACAAAGAATTTGTCGAGGCACTCAAGTCTGCTTAAGTGCTTTTTAGATGAAAGCGTTATAGATATTTATTGACTTCTTTTCAGCTGCATCGTGTTCGCGTCTCTTGCTTCGCATGTGTTTGGCGCGAATTACGCCACCCGGCGTGAATTCCCTCACCAAACATACAGGTACACCCTACAGCCTCCCTAGAATCATAGCTCTGCGCGGTGGGTGTCCGCCTGTTCCACCAGGTTCACGTTCCACCAGGTTCCACGTTCCATCACGTTCCACCAGGTTCAGGTGTCACGCGGCATGCATTACCATACTACTTTACCTCTCCTAATGCAGATATTTGTCCACTTTGTGAAGTGGGCAGTGTAGCACCTTCCCTGTCCAGGTGAATATGCTCAGTGGGCATTTGCCACAAACAAGGGACAAAGACAGCAAAGACCACTTCTCTCTTATCGGTGGCAACTTGCGGATACAGCGCAGTGGTGCCGGGTGAGGGCTGCTTCTTGGAAACCCGGGCTTATAGCCCATCATTATCACGCATGTGGTTGGTTTTTACTCTTTAAAATGGCCGCCATTTTCCTTACCTGACAACTACAGCAATGGTTTCTTTCCGAAAGAGGAAAGAGGAAAGAGGAAGTGACTGCTCGAATTTTGTGGCGCGCAAGCTCTCGTTCAAACAATAAATGATGCGACGTCACCCCGTGTTGGGCACCACCAAGATGCGCACAGAACGATCATTCCGAAACGCTTAAGCTCACATTCATACTATTACTCAGCAACACTTTGCGGCATGAGCCTATGTCTCGAAAGTTCATTTAAAAAAATAACAACTGCGCGCAAATTACGAACACATAAGGAACACAGGAACACATGATGACAACACAAGCGCAGTGTTCCTGTCCATGTTAGGCTGTGCCAAGTTATTTTTAAGATGACCCATTACCAACTCACCCAAATTTCAGCCCTTTTCCATTGACTCAAGCCAAATGCTGGTATACAGAGTAGCCTTACAATTTTTGCGTCCGCGGACGCGGTCGTGTCGACAAAAAATTTGAAATCTTGCGGTGCAGCCTACATGCTTGTAAATGCTCAGTTGCTTAACTTGCCAAACGGTAACTTGCCAAAAAACATACTGAAAGTTGACCGCTAAGATGACCCCCAGTTTTCTTTTCTTGTCAGGATTGGCTAGCTTTGAACCTTTAAGCGTTAGGAAAGTACCGTCTGCTGTGAATACCTGGCCATTCTGCTGTGAATACCTGGCCATTTACGGAGGGTGCATGTTCACAGAAAACGGCTGTAACTCTTGGTTTATTGAAACTATTGCGCGAAATTAGCGGCAAAGAGGACTGGAAATTTTTTCAGGGCATTTTTGTGCACGTTTGAATCGTAGTTGGTGGGCATCAGCATGTCCAGCTTTCCGCGGTTCATGTCCAGTTGTGCAGGCGGTGGGATTCTAGGCTTAGGGACAATGACCTCCATGCGGAGAGGGGCGACCGTGAAGATCGCCAGGTTTACTGGCGATTATGCGGGAGATAAAGCATGATTGGTATCGATGATGATACTGCGATCGGTGCAGCAGCAATGATGATACCAAGGTTTCTACATCTTCCCTGGCCACTTAAAAGACGGGTCAGTCCTTTTCCCGTAGGCAGAGGCGCGTCAATTTTAGGTTTATGATCTGTCCAGGCTGAAACCCACGGAGTGCTATACGAGCCAAGTTTGATTTCGCGGCCTCGTGGCGAGCTGGAGCCCAAAACACGCGTGCATTTGTATCATTGTTGCGGAGCACAATTGGTAGGGTTTTTAGCTCATCCGATGCTTTTTGACGGTTCTTGCTTTCAGGGAGGAGTTCGTGCGAGAATTCTCTTCGCCGTCAGGGCCACATTTACTGTAAAGTTCCTTTTCGCTTTCTCCATAATTTTGTCGGTCTCTTCACCGTCGATCCGCTTGTAGGGTCACAGACATGGTGGAGCGTCTTCTCGGAAACTGGAAGGTTGTCGGGAAGGTCTGCATTCATTTTCCACGGAAGGGTAAAGGCGTGTTGGTCCTCCTGGTTCGCGATGAGCCCATTAAGCTCACGCGTAACCGAGGCACCTCGATGATTCGAAGCATGGTTTTTGTTTTGAATACTTTTCGTCTCCGAAACTTGTTCAAGAGGTTTTATCAATTCGGGCTGTTTGGGGCACGTATGGAGTGCTACGACGTTTGAGCAATGAACTTTACTTGAAAGGTGGTGTCCTTGACCTCGCACTGTCCATCCAAGTCGAGTCTCAACTGCTTTAAGTCTGGGTCCTAAATGTTCAATATTTCCAGTCACAACAACCCAATAACTCTGATCCAATTAGAACACTGACGTCGCAGTGGTCGGCATGCTCACGCTCGAGACTTCTAGTGTCGGTGATGTTTTCGCGCAAAGCTCCAATCAGAGTTCCATCTGGAAACAGAATCAGCTGGTTGAAAATCGATTTCACCTGAAGCGCCTCTATTATTAATGCCGTAGATTTGCTTGGCAAGCTATGCAAGTGTAGTCGCACTCTACTGAACATTTCTTCGATTTATTTTCCGCCAAATACTCCTACCGTGAGGGTTTCTTTTCCTCTCTTGGCACTTTGGAAGTTAGCGTTTGGAGGAACACACCAGACCTCCTGCGCCTGGTGAGCAGATCAGTTGGAGTTATGGCGACGCCTTTGCTAACTTTCAACCGTTGGTCTTCGTTACACATCGAAGAAGCATGTCGCCGCGAGCACTGCTTGCAGGTGGCTTTTCTCCTGCATTGCCTGGAAAGATGCCCTTGCGTAAAATAACGAAAGCAGCGTCGCTCTCTCGAGAGAGGTGCGCCTTCTTCTCTTCTAAAGTTATCGATACAGAGGAGCAAGACGCTGGGTCGCGCTTGGAAGAACAAAACAGGCATTTTCTAGTCCGAGATGTACCACTGTGCAGGGATGCTACGAACGACAGTTGGGAACATGTATGCTGCTGATGTGAATTGGTATCTCCTAACTCATAGTTCGACGTAGTCGGTGCCATTTCCTCCCAGCATTCAAGTCCTTGCCCCCAAAAAGCCATGAGCTGCTCAAAGGTCTTCTCGTGTACGTGAGTTTGTTGCGAAGGATAATCATTCATGGTGGTTGTCATGGCCATCTTTGGCCACTAATATCTAAGCACTAGATATGCAGGTAGCGTCCGGAGCAGAATCTCTCTAAACATGGAGAAGTACGTACTAGGGCTCATCCCGAGGGGTTTTAGGCTTTTGCAATGAACTTGAACGTGGTCATGGAGGTTTCGCCATCCCTCTACATCGGAGGTTAAAGCAACCGGTTTCAATTCAATGAGGGCTTGCAATTGATCCCACAGAATCCACGCCGGCTCTACGAATCTGTTCTTCAGCAGTGCTATCACGTCATTGTAACCTTCCTCTGTCGGAGCCATACCAGATATTGCGGGAGCGGCTTTTGCAGTTAAAACTTTCGCTAAATACTGAAATTTCTCCGCAGGTCGAAGTTCGGGGTATCCTAGTCTCAAACTTGTTCCAGAATTGAAGCCGGTTTCGTCGTTCTCCATCAACTCGAGGACTGGTAGTTTTGTTTACGTTTCTGCGGTCAGGGGAGGTGGTGGGATTGTCTCATGAGGTAGAACATCAGACTCAGCGCTCCAAGGTTTTCGTGACCGAAAACGAAACTCTGCCATAACTTGCATAACTCCGTCGTTGACCGTCGCTGGGACGAGGTCATCGGAGGTGTCCATATAAATTCTCTCGTCTAGTTTCTAAATCTGTCGGAATAGAAACTCGATCCGGTCGAGAGAAATAGACATGTACATTTGAGTGGTAGGATTTCTATTCCTAAGGCCCTCTTCGACGTTCCGTGCGATGGCTTCAAGCTTCTCTCGCAGTGTGCTTCGCCGCCGCAGTTTTCTTGCAATGGAGGTCATCGTGGGTTCCAAGAGTCTGGTCCGCAGGAGCAGGAGTCGTCGTAATCAGGTAGCGGTCCTGCTGCTCGTCGTCTCCAGCGTCAATTCCCGGGTTTCGGCACCAATTTGCGGATTCTAGGCTCAGGAAAAATGACCTCCATGCAGAGAGGGATGACCGTAGAGATCGCTAGCTTTAATGGCGATTATGAGGAAGACAAAGCAGCTCGAGCGAGCCGTCTACGTGACGATCGGTATGGATGATGATAGTGCAATCGGTGCAGCAGCAATGATGATACCAAGGTTTCTACACAGGCTTTGGCCACCACATGCCGCATGCAGTTCAGTTTTTGAAATTTCCCGGCTTCCGCTTCAGCGTTTGTTCATCAAGCATAAATCTGCAACGCAAACAGCCGACTTTTCTGTGGCAACGTTGACGGCCGGGACTTTATCTGCTAACAACGAATAATAAGGCAGCGCACGAGTTGCATGCAATAGCCGTACGCTGCGCTTTGATAGAGAAGTGGGAGGAATTGGTGGCCGCAAGAAGAACGTTGATTTGGCCGTGGATTTTGGCTATTGAATTTGGCATGCTTTTTTTTTTCTCACGAGTTGAAGCAATAGGGCCCAAGGCTAGGCTTGCACAGAAAATGCATTGGAGTGTCAAGGAGCCCTAGGTTACCTGAGTCTAGTTGAGTTAGGTTGAACACTCTTGCTCTCGAAGGGCCAACCATAATGTTTGACGCTTAGAGATTAATAAGGGTTGTTTGCTCTCAAACTTGCTGCATATCGCGGGTAGAGTCCCGGAGTGCCGGTTAGACCTCAGCAATAAGCCCCACTGCCAGCTATCTCAGTGGTCTTGTCTTGGTGTGGATCGAGGTGTGCTTGGGAGGATTTCAATGTACGGTGGCTGGAAAAGACTGGGCACCACCAAACAAGGTGTTCGAGGTACGGCGGAGTGGGGATATGGCAGCAACCACTTGGTGATGAGGGGTGCAGTGTGAGGTATACAACTTGCGAAGCGTTTCGGTTTCGTAGGCTGCATATATATATATTGACACGGTCTTGATGGATGGAATGGGTTTATTTACAGTTGTGTGGACCGGGAAGGGCCAAGCGAACAGATCGGGAAGCGGCCGGCACAGTCACCACCTCAACATCCTCTTCTACCAAACCACATGGGGCTTCGTCAATCTCTTTTCATTAGAAACCCCAAAGACAATGTCCTTCGTAGAAACTGTGCTGTAACACTTCCCCGGGGCGAGACGAAGCTCACTGAGCGAGTTGCAGTTGTCGGGGTTGGCAAGGCTTCAGGCGGGTGACGTGAACAACTTGAGTTTTGCGGGACCGACGATCTTGGGACATCACTTTAGCGATTTCATAATTCAGGTCGCTTAATTTTCGCACAACTACAAACGGGCCGGTATAGGTTGATAAAAACTTCTGACACAAACCACGTTTGCGTAGCGGCGTCCAGAGCCAGACAAGGTCACCAGTAAAGTACGAAGCTGGTGCGTGTCGTCGGTCATATCACGCCTTAGTCTTCGCCTGGGACGTCAAAGTCCGTAGTGGGGCAAGGCGGCGCGCCTCTTCAGCACGACAGAGAGTCTGCGCTATAGAAACATCTTCATGGTAACAAAAAGGCAGGATACTGTCGAGGAAGCTGCTGGGCAGTCGCATGTATAAAAGAAAGAAAGGTGCGTATCCCGTGACCTCGTGCTTAGCGGTATTGTAAGCGTATGTGATAAAAGGTAACACATCGTCCCAGTTTTTGTGATCTGAGGATACGTACATGGCCAGCATGTTTGTCAGTGTACGATTTGTGCGCTCAGTAAGGCCATTGGTTTGTGGGTGATATGGCGTGCTGTGTCGGTACTGTGACCCACAAAGACGAAGGAGCTCTTCGACGATATCCGCTGTGAATTGTTGTCCGCGATCACTTATAACCACCCGGGGGGCACCATGGCGCAGTATGATGAAGCGCAGAAAAAAGTGTGCGACTTCGGAAGCTGTAGCGGATGGCAGAGCAGTCGTTTCCACATATCTTGTCAGGTAATCGATACAGACAAGTATCCATCGATTCCCGGCCACCGACTTGGGAAACGGGCCGAGCAAGTCAATTCCTACTTTTTCAAAAGCTGACGTTGGTGGACGCACCGGATGCAAAGGCCCGGAAGGAGGGACTGTGGGATGCTTGTAGCGCTGGCACACCTGACATCCGGCGACGTACTGCTTCGACATCTTTCGGAGGCGAGGCCAGTAGAAACGTTGACGGAGTCGGTAAAGCGTGCGGGCAAAACCAAGATGTCCTGAGGTGACGTCGTCGTGCATAGCATGCAGGACGACAGGCCGGAGGCTCTCAGGCACGACAAGCAGAAAGCGAGCACCATCGGACGAATAATTCCGTCTCCAGAGCAAGCCATCTCGGACGACGAACGGTGAAGTCGACGCTTGAGACGCCGCGTGCGGAGACAAAAAATGGCTGCAAGCTGCTATCTTTTTGTTGCTCTTCCTGAAACACGAGTGCATCGGGGAGCGTGGTCGAGATGGAAGCTGAGGAATCGGCATGGTGTTCTTCCTCAAATAGCTGCGCTTGTTGAGGCAGGCGTGACAAACAGTCAGCGTCGGTGTGGCGGCGCCCGCTCTTGTAAACAACAGCGAAATGGAATTCCTGAAGCCGTAAAAACCAGCGAGCAAGTCGACCCGAGGGGTCGCGTAGTCCGACAAGCCAGCACAGGGAGTGATGGTCGGTTACGATGGTAAAATGACGTCCTTAAATGTAGAGTCTGAACTTCTGAATGGCGAAAATCATCGCAAGGCATTCTAGTTCTGTCACCGTGTAGTTGCGCTCTGCTTTCGAGAGGGTACGACTTGCGTAGGCGACAACGCTATGCGCACCTCCATGCGGTTGGACCAGCACAGCCCCAACACCAATGGCGCTGGCGTCTGAGTGGATCTCAATGGGGGCCGAGGGGTCGAAGTGGCGCAACACAGGACCGGATGTCAACAAACACTTCAACTCCATAAAAGACGAGTCACATTCGGGAGTCCACACAAAGGGCGTGTCTTTACGAAGAAGAGCTTCAAAACAAGAAACACAGGTCACTGACCAAGTCAAAAAGAACAAATTGACGTTTCGTAGATTGTGAACAAGGGAGCCGTAGCGCTCCCGAAACGTCAATTTGTTGTTTTTGACTTGGTCAGTGACCTGTGTTCCTTGTTTTGAAGTATGCTACCTGACCAGACGGTATGCCGTCCAACCATCGACTTCACGAAGAAGAGCTGTGAGGGGACAGGCGATCTTGGCGAAGTCTTTGATAAACCGACGAAAGTAGGAGCACAGTCCAAGGAAGCTCCGCAGGTCCTTAAGTGATCGGGGTTTTTGAATGTCACGAACCGCAGCAATGTTTTGTGGGTCAGGCCTGATACCATCGCAGTCAACAAGGATGCCGAGCACAAGCGCCTGGCGCTCTCCGAAACGGCACTTCGAGTTCAGGACCAGGCCAGCCTGCGCGATGCGCTGGAGAACAACATCAAGCCGCTGGTTATGCTCGTTGAACGTCCGGCCGAAAATTATGACGTCATCTAGATAACACATGCAGACTTCCCACTTCAGGCCCCGAAGGACAGAGTCCATGAATCTTTCGAATGTTGCGGGCGCGTTGCACAGGCCGAACGGCATAACATTAAATTCGAACAAGCCATCTGGTGTGACGAATGCTGTCTTTTTCTTGTCGTCCGGGTGCATAGGAATCTGCCAGTAGCCCGATCGAAGATCAACCGACGAAAAGTAAGAGGCAGAATGCAGACAATCGATGGCGTCGTCAATTCGCGGAAGTGGGTAGACGTCGTCCTTCGTCACATTATTAAGACTACGGTAGTCAACGCAAAATCACCACGTGTTGTCCTTCTTTCTGACCAGTATTACAGGAGCGGCCCATGGGCTGGTAGATTCCTGAATTACACCGTTCCGGAGCATTTCCTCAGTCTGCTCATTTATAGCGCTGCGCTCAGCGGGAGACACGCGGTAAGGTTTCTGCCGGATGGGTGGTGCATCGCCGGTGTAAATTCGATGTTGCGTCCGAGACTCTGGCGGCGCAGGAGGGTATTTACCCTGCGCAAAATCAAACACCGAAGCGTGCCGAGCCAGCAATTTTTGCAATGCGTGTCGTTGCTCAGACGGCAACGATTTGTTAACCATTTTGATGAAATTGGCTGTATAGTCCGGTTCCACATTAGTCGCAGGGCCAGCCATAGAAATAGCGTCCAGTGAAGTATCTAAATGATTGTCATAACTGGCGAGCGTGAGGCCCTGAGGGAGAATTACGGATTCTGAGCTTGCGTTCACTGTCCACAGGTAAGTAAAGCCACCCTCCGCATGAACCAAAGCCCGAGGTACGAACAGATTTTTCTTCATTGTTGTGTTCAGTTGGGGCTCAACTAGCGCCACACAGGGGCTGCCCTTGCTCATTTGGCTGCACTGCACGGGAACGAACATGGCTGCCATAGGAGGCAATAGCGTATCATCGGCAACAGCGAACACTCCTCGGCCGGGTTCGGTGGCTTGCTCGATACAAACAGGCAATACACTTCCCAATGAAATCTCTCCAGCACCGCAATCTAACTTTGCCCCACATTCTTTCAAAAAGTCGATACCCAGAATGACATCGTGCGTTGCGTACTCCAATACGGTAAACTCAGTTCTGAAGGTGTCTCCGCCAAGCACAACGTCTGCCGAGATAATTCCAACTACCCGCAAAGGCTCACCACCAACCCCACGGAAATGTCTAGTTCCAGCCTACTCAAACATAACTTTATGTCCAAGGCGATCTTTAAATGACGAGCTCATCACTGACACACTAGCACCGGTATCCACCAAAGCAGTTGCGTTCACACCGTCGACACAAATACGCACCTTGTTTTCTACCATCACTACTGACAGGGGATTTGGTAAAACCGACCGTTCCGCGAACTCACCCCTGTCGGCAGCACCAGCTAGTTTCCCAGAGGCGGGGGCACGAACCGGCGGCGAGGCGACGGCGACCGGCCCTGGCAAAGCGGTGGTGTGATGCTACGGTCGGAGACGGCGGGAGACGCATTGCGGTTGGTGAGCGGAGCCGGGTAGTGGAAAAGGGGATCCTGGTAGATTGCGCCATCCCGTCGGCTGGGTGAAGAAGGAGCAAAGAGCCACGGAGCTTGCTGCTGACGACGGCGACAGAAGCGAGCGATGTGCCCACTGACGCCACAGAAATAGCAAACAGGTGGTTCCCGATAGCGGTCTTGGTTGCCTTGTTGCCGGTAGCGGACTGGTTCGACTTGTTGTCGTGGGTAGCCAGCGACTATTCTACGGGATTCGTTCTCGTAGCCGAGTCGCCGGGATGGCGCTCGGAAGCTCTGAACATTGACGCCATCTTGTAGAAACGTACCCCAGGCCTCTGTGTAGCGGAGTTGTGGTCTGGGTGCTGGTACTTGAAGGCAAGGCTCGTGAACGGCGCACTGGTGGAACACGCAATTTGCAGGAGGCCCCGAATAGGCAGGCAGACCGGCGGTGCACGCTTGAACTTGATACCCTAGTTCTTCCCGTATAATACGGCGAACCAAGGATGCGATATCCTCAGATGGACCAGTGTCCACGCTAGCGACAGTGGGAACGTTTGGAAGACGGCCAAATTTTGGGCAAATCCGCCGAAGCTTGAGAGCTTCAAATGTGCGGCAGTAGCTGGCCACGTCTGCTGCAGAGGCTAGGTTTTCCTTTTGCAATCAAGAAGTGGTATACGTCTTCCGCTATACCTTTTAGCAAATGGCCCACCTTGTCCTCCGCAGTAATGTTCGGGTTTACAAGAGAGCAGAGTTTAAGGACCTCTTGTATGTATGCCGTACAAGTCTCGCCCGGTACCTGTGCTCGCTGCGCGAGCGTCTGCTCGGCCTTTTTGCGGCGGGAAATGGGGTCGCCAAAAGATTTCCTCAGCTCCTCGACGAAGCTCGCCCATGTCGTGAGCTTTGATTCATTGTTTTCAAACCAGGTCAAAGCTGGTTCGACGAGATACACCACTACATAGGCTAGTTGCGCGGCTGTGTCCCAGCGATTGTATTTGCTCACCCTTTCGTAGTGTTTGAGCCAATCCTCGACATCGTCATCATCGTTCCCAGAGAACGAGCGTGGTTCCTTGTGGTGCCAACCGTTGACCACCACTGGGGAAGAGTGTTCACCATTCCGGGGCGGCGCCATGTCAGCCGGGTCCACGGGCAAGCCGGCGATTCGCCTACTCCGACGGAGAACGCAGGATTCCGCAGAGTCCGCAAGGTCCAGGACGTTGCTACCCCGCACCTCCACCACGTGACACGGTCTTGATGGATGGAATGGGTTTATTTACAGTTGTGTGGACCGGGAAGGGCCAAGCGAACAGATCGGGAAGCGGCCGGCACAGTCACCACCTCAACGTCCTCTTCTACCAAACCACATGGGGCTTGGTCAACCCCTTTTCATTAGAAACCCCAAAGACAATGTCCTTCGTAGAAACTGCGCTGTAACAATATATATATATATATATATATATATATATATATATATATATATATATATATACAGAAAGATAGGTCGGCAGTCTACAATGCCAAAGGAGGCATAGGGGTGTGGTTAGGCTCTTTTCTTTTTTACTACGGTTAATTAAGTAAACATTTTTTTAAATATACAGAAGAAAGAAAGAAAGAAAAACACGCGCCCAGAGTGGGGACCGAACCCACGCCTTTCGATTACATGTCGAATGCCTTACCAATTCGGCTATCTGGGCACTGTGTTCTCCTTCACTTTCTGGGCTATTTATATTTACTAGAAGTGTATCTGACGCTTGAGGGTGGTAGCCAGCGCCACTCTGACTACACGGGGAGAAGGGGACCTTCTTTTCAACCCCCGGGGCGTGACTCGAGCGTCTGCAGCCTGTCAAGAGCGGGTTACTGGCGGGAAGCCCTCTTATGCTACCTAGGCATCAAGGCTGCCAGAACCGAGACCCTCGCTAGGCTTTCGCAGTATAATATAGTAAGGAAATGAGGGGCTCGTTGAGGAAATACAGAAAGATAGATTTTTTTAAATAAAAAAAAACCACACCCCTATGCCTCCTTTGGCATTGTAGACTGCCGACCTATCTTTCTGTATTTCCTCAACGAGCCCCTCATTTCCTTACTATATTATACTGCGAAAGCCTAGCGAGGGTCTCGGTTCTGGCAGCCTTGATGCCTAGGTAGCATAAGAGGGCTTCCCGCCAGTAACCCGCTCTTGACAGGCTGTAGACGCTCGAGTCACGCCCCGGGGGTTGAAAAGAAGGTCCCCTTCTCCCCGTGTAGTCAGAGTGGCGCTGGCTACCACCCTCAAGCGTCAGATACACTTCTAGTAAATATAAATAGCCCAGAAAGTGAAGGAGAACACAGTCGCCCAGATAGCCGAATTGGTAAGGCATTCGACATGTAATCGAAAGGCGTGGGTTTGGTCCCCACTCTGGGCGCGTGTTTTTCTTTCTTTCTTTCTTCTGTATATTTAAAAAAAATGTTTACTTAATTAACCGTAGTAAAAAAGAAAAGAGCCTAACCACACCCCTATGCCTCCTTTGGCATTGCAGACTGCCGACCTATCTTTCTGTATTTCCTCAACGAGCCCCTCATTTCCTTACTATATATATATATATATATATATATATATATATATATATATATATATATATATATATATATATATATATATATATATATTGGAGAAGGGCTGTCTTTGGTTGCCGTAGCAAATAGTAAAAAATGGGTATAGCTTCTAACAAAACTGTTTATTGGTCGACGTTTCGATCGGATGCCGATCTTTCTCAAGACAACATTTCGTATTTCTATGCACGTATTTATAAGCTCGTCGTCCAACGACGCCGAAAAAGGAGAGAGGGGGGATTTGGGGAGAAAAGCAGCAACAAACGCACACTCCCGGCGAGGTGAGGTGAAGGTTTGCAAAAAAGAGAGAGAGAGAGAGAGAAGAGAAAAAAGAAAAGAAAAAAAGCAAACGAAAGAAAACACAAAACCAAAACAAACCTAAACATGCAGAAAAGAGAGAGGAGTACACAACTCTTTCAAAACGCGGTCCTCCATCGTTCGTCAGCTTGTAGAAAGAGTGACAGGTAGCGCCCACTTCAGAGGGGGCCGCTCTGCTCAAGAAGCGAAAGCGCAAAGCAGTAACAGGGACGCTCTCACACCATCACTGGGGGGCACAGAATTCCAATGGTCACTGACATTACGGGAAGAGTTGACAGTAAGCGGTCGCAGCCGCACACATGTTTCAGTGCCACCAACGCTACAAACAGATAGGACGGCTCGTTAAGAGTGTAGGTACGATCTCCGCACTGCGGCTCAAAGCATGCACGATTCCGCCTACCGGCAGGACGGGCGAGTGCCATTCATCATTCTTAGCTCTATTCTTCTGCCCGGTCCGGGCAGCCGACAGGGTCGTCCTCGACCATGAACCAGAAAAAAGGAGCTTAACTAATCCTCTAACCGCACGCGGGAGTCGCGCGGGTCCTTTATTGGAGTAAACGGCGGCGGGCGCCGCGATGTTGTTTGTGGCATATGCCGCCTGTGCGGAAACCCAAGGAAGGGAATAAATAAAATAAGAATAGCTTGATTACTTGTTTAAACAACACAGAGACTTACAATTTAGATAGGGGATTATTGTGCAGCGAGATCATCAACAGCATGTATAGACGACATAATGTCCGGGCTAACATTCATTCCTGCTTTTACTGTATTGAATTTGTAAATAATGCAACATTCACGTTGTTCGCGTTCTCTTGTAGTAGAAAATCCACTCTGTAAAAGTGTGACCCTGATGGAGTCGAACGGGTGGTTTTCGGAGTTAATATGTCGTGATAATGGTAGATCCGGGAGTGAACGAACATGTGCGCGATGGTTGTTGAAGCGCATGCGGAATGCCGTGTCCGTCTGGCCAATGTATTGGATGCCACAAACACCGCACTCCAGAAGGTACACCACACTAGAAGAGTAGAAGTCGAGTGTCGCGTGAATTAGATGCTTGAAATGGGAGTTGGTGCTTTCTGCCACCGTGGTTGTCTGCATGTGTTTACATACGCGGCACCGTGCCTTTCCGCATGCTTGACACCCACCCTTGGGTGCCCTCTCAGTTTTGGCGTGTACAAGGTAATCTTTAATATTTTTGGGGCGCCTGTATACGACCCGAGGAGGGGTGGGGAAGATTTTTGAAAGCCGATCACTCTGTTGTAGGATGTTGAAGTGCTTTTTCAAGATTTTGTTTATGTTTGGGGAATTGCCCCCGATCGTCAAAACTAGGTTGCCTCTCCCTTTCTGGTTTAGTTCTTTTTCATGGTGCAGCAACTCTTGGCGATCAAGGTTGACCGCTTTGCAAATAGCGTCGTTGACTATGGGTGGTGGGCATTGTTGCTTCGCGAGTACATTGCGGAAGTTTTCTACGTTTGCCTGGAAGTCCTCAGTGCGGGAACAAATTCTCCTAAATCGGTGGGCCTGCGAGTATGGGATACTCGTTTTGCAGTGGCGCGGATGACAACTGTCGAAGTGCAGATACTACTGCCTATCGGTAGGTTTTTTGTACACGGTAGTGATCAGTTCTCCTTTGTCTGTATTTATATGCACGTCAAGGAAATTGATTCCCGTGGTTGAATAGGTATAAGTGAATGCGATGCTGGGATGGGTCTTGTTGAAACATTCGATGAAGTCGATTAACTCTTCCTCCGTACCGGTCCAAATAAGGAATACATCGTCCAGAAAGCGTTTGTAAAAAAATAGCTTAATTTCACGGGTTGATAGGAATTTTGTTTCGAGATCGTTCATGAATATGTTAGCGTAGTTGGGTGCCATTCGAGTACCCATCGCAGTGCCGTTTATTTGTAGGTAATAGTGATTGTGGAATTCAAAGCTATTTAATTCCAGCACTAGCCTGGTCAAAGTTTCAATGACTTGTGGGCTTGGCGACTCATGATCCCGATGTATGCTATAGGATTCAACCAGGGCTTCAATCCCATCTCGGTGAGGTATATTAGTGTACAGAGAAGTTACATCTAGATTTACAAGGAAGGCGCCATCAGGGATTTTTATGTTGTCGATTTCCCGTAGGAAGTGGTTAGTATCACGAAGATATGCCGAATGGGCAGCGGGTATTTTCTTAATCAGGGAGTCTATGTAGCTTGATATTGGTTCGGTGAGAGTGCCTCTTCCCGAAATTATTGGTCTACCAGGGTTCCCTTCTTTATGAACTTTAGGAAGCATGTAAAACCTTCCTGGCGTTGCGTGTGCTGCTGTAAGTGCTTTACAGAGGCGTGGCTCTATTTCCCCAATTTTGACAAGATTATTTAGTGTTGTTGTTATTATTTCCTGATGTTCAACAGTTGGATCTGCGTCACGTTTTTGGTAGAAAAATTCATTATGTAACTGACGGTGGCCTTCTTGAATGTAGTCTGGTTTACTAAGTATTACAATACCTCCACCTTTATCTGCCGGTTTTATGACAATGTCTGTTCGATCACCCAGTGCCTTAAGTGCCTCGCGCTCCTCTTTAGAAAAGTTCTGGGCCCCTGGTTTGCGAGCGTTATAAACCCGCATGACGTCTCTTTGAACGGCCTCAATGTACGAGACCAAGTGTTTTTCCCGCTCTGATTTCGGTGTCCACTGCCGCCCTACATTGACGGAGGTTGCGGCAGTGCGCTCTTTGTCCGGCAAATCGAAAAAATATTCTTCGAGGCGTAAATTTCGTGAAAAATTGTCCAGATCTTTCAACAAGCTAAACTCATTGTATCGGCCGGTACTTGGGCAAAATGTCAGCCCGCGCGAGATTAACGACCGCTCATGAATAACCCCGGAGAGGTTAATTATGTTTTCATCTATGTTCTTTTGAGTTTTTGACCTTTATTCCTACTTACAGGGTCGGATTGGGGGTGTAATTTTAGGATTTGCAATGTCCGTGTGGTGTGTAGCTGAATTGATTTGAGAAAACTCGTTTGAGTATGGAACTTTATCCCTTGACAATTTTTTAATTTTGATTGTCATTATTTCATCTGTCTTCTTTTTCTCGAAAAGTTCCAGTTCGCTGGCTTCCAGCGAGGAAAGGACAATATTATTCCTAGCACGACGCTCCTCCGCCCTCAGAGACACGAGTGTATTCTCACAATGATCCGCTACGATTTTAGTTAGCTGAAGTGATGCGGATGTAAGAGTTTCGTTCCAATTTTGTGTTTCACGTTTGTTAAACGTATGCATCGATGGTGTTAATGATAGAAGAAGGCCCCGGGGGGCGATCCCAGCCTTTATGTATATTTTGACTGTACGCACATGTAGGTCATGGCGCAACCGCTTGTCAGTTGTTTTCCTTATCTTAAAAAAAATTAGGCGTCAGCAGCTGATCATGTGTGTCATCTGAGGGAGAGGAGGTCGGAACATTTGCGCCGCCAGGATGTCAATTCATGCAAATGCGACGTGCAGAGCCACAGTGTTTTCGGAGATCGTACCTTTTGACGGCGGGGGTGGCAGGGCTTTTCTCGTTTTCTGGACTGGATTCCAGAATCCCGCAGTCTCTCGCGCTCGGCTGGGGGTCAGAAGGTTGTGGGCTTGTTGAAGTCCGTGGGTTGAGTTCTGATTTCCCGGGCTTGGGCTCGATCGTCTGCAGGTTTTCCGACGTAGATGCGCTTGTGGCTGAGAGTCCTGGGTCCGGGCGTTGGGGATATTCAGGTGAACTGTTTGATCCGGCGATGGGTTTGGGTTGTTGCGGTGCTTCACGAGGCTTTTGGGGTTTTTTGTTGATAGCCCCAAAAAGAACGCTGCAAGTGTTTCGCTGGGTTTCCACGTGGAGTCCGCAGACCCTGCGTCACCTTTCTGGGGGGTCACAGTTGTACGCGCACTCCCAGCTTTAAGCCCTCGGTGGACGTTCGGACGAGCGACCGGGCTGGGTATCGGTTCTCTACTGTTAGCGGAGGGACTGTTCGAGCTGACCACCTGGGCGAAGGATGGTATCACTACTGCAGCGGGCTAGTTGCACTGGGGCATGTGGGGTAGGCCGTATCGTCCATGTGAAGGCTGTTCATGGAGGGGACGTTCGGGCTCGTCGGCGGTGGTTGGCTGGTGGCACGGGGGAGGGCGTGGTCTCTCCAATCTCCGATTTGGGGTTTCCGGGTTCGCAGCAACAGGTTGTACAAGTTCCAGGAGAGTAGGGATACTCCCGTGAAGTTCGGGTGCAACCCATCCGCCGCCAACACCATCCGAGGGGAGAAGTGCTGCATGGAGTGATCGAGGTAGAAAACGCCGGGCATTTCGTTGCACAAATCTACGAGCCGGCAGTTGAATGTGTGCGCCTCCTGGTTGATGATCCCTACTCTTCTCAAGTTTGGCTGGCGTAGTCTCTTGTTAGGGCCCCGGGGCAGCACCAATGGCACAAAAATGGTTCCAATGTCCGGTCTTTGGGCCTTGATGTGGTGAAGGAGGGTACGGTACCTTTGAATTGCTGTATCCGCGCTCGTCCTCGCGATGTCGTTAGTGCCCACGGGGAGGACGAGGAGAGACGCCCCTCGTGGCACGAAATCCAGCAGTCCCCCGACGTCGTCAATTCGGTCACCCGGCTGCGACATGAACGCTGGGGAGTCCGGGCTTGACGGGTCGAAGTGCGTGTGAAGGTGCTTCGTCTGGGAATCACCAACGACGGCACAGGTGGGTGCATGCTGGGGGAATTTACAGATGATCCGTTTCGTAGAAGCGTTGACGGCAGCCATTGCAAGTGATACTTTGGAGAAGGGCTGTCTTTGGTTGCCGTAGCAAATAGTAAAAAATGGGTATAGCTTCAAACAAAACTGTTTCTTGGTCGAAGTTTCGATCGGATGCCGATCTTTCTCAAGACAACATTTGGTATTTCTGTGCACGTATTTATAAGCTCGTCGTCCAACGACGCCGAAAAAAGAGAGAGGGGGGATTTGGGGAGAAAAGCAGCAACAAACGCACATTCCCGGCGAGGTGAGGTGAAGGTTTGCAAAAGAGAGAGAGAGAGAGAGAGAAGAGAAAAAAAAACGAAAGAAAACACAGAACCAACACAAACCTAAACATGCAGAAAAGAGAGAGGAGTACACAACTCTTTCAAAACGCTGTCCTCCATCGTTCGTCATCTTGTAGAAAGAGTGACAGGTAGCGCCCACTTCAGAGGGGGCCGCTCTGCTCAAGAATCGAAAGCGCAAAGCAGTAACAGGGACGCTCTCACACAATCACTGGGTGGCACAGAATTCCAATGGTCACTGACATTACGGGAAGAGTTGACAGGAAGCGGTCGCAGCCGCACACATGTTTCAGTGACACCAACGCTACAAACAGATAGGACGGCTCGTTAAGAGTGTTGGTACGATCTCCGCACTGTGGCTCAAAGCATGCACGATTCCGCCTACCGGCAGGACAGGCGAGCGCCATTCATCATTCTTAGCTCTATTCGTCTGCCCTGTCCGGGCAGCCGACAGGGTCGTCCCCGGCCATGAACCAGGGAAAAGGAGCTTAACTAATCCTCTAACCGCATGCGGGAGTCGCGCGGGTCCTTTGTTGGAGTAAACGGCGGCGGGCGCCTCGATGTTGTTTGTGGCATATGCCGCCTGTGCGGAAACCCCAGGAAGGGAATAAATAAAATAAGTATAGCTTGATTACTTGTTTAAAGAACACAGAGACTTACAATTTAGATAGGGGATTATTCTGCAGCCAGATTATCAACAGCATGTATAGACGACATAATGCCCGGGCTAACATTCATTCCTGCTTTTACTGTATTGTATTTGTAAATAATGTAAGATTCACGTTGTTCGCGTTCTCTTGTAGTAGAAAATCCACTCTGTAAAAGTGTGACCCTGATGGAGTCGAACGGGTGGTTTTCGGAGTTAATATGTCGTGATAATGGTAGATCCGGGAGTGAACGAACGAACCCACGACCTCCAGAATACCGGTCTGGCGTTCTGGAGGTCGTGGGCTCGGATCCCACCCGGCGGGCCTTTTTTCACCACTTTCTTTTCGACTCAAAAAATTCTTCATCTCTTTCTATGACCCACTACAACCTCCTCTTTGCTTTCCGAGGTTTTCTGGACTGCCAATCCTTATTTTCTGTCTCATTTCACGGAGCCCCTCATTTCCCATTTTCTGATTCGCTATATATATATATATATATATATATATATATATATATATATATATATATATATATATATATATATATATATATATATATATATATATACATATTGAAAGGGGGTTTATTGGCTGGTAGATGCAGACGTTCGCAGAGGTCCAGAACCACAGAGAGCGAGAGAGCCCACGAACGGTCACACCCAAAGCCGCGCAGACCGAGCTTCTTCTTCGTTCACACCAGCGGCTGGTTGTCTGCTAGCAACACGGCGATGACGGATGGCACATAGCCATTACAAGGGATTGTCCGCAGTTCCTAAATATTGCATCGCGCGTTACCTCATTACAACTACCCCCCGGGGAATAAAGCGCCATCCTGGCGTGTCACGGGGCACACGACACTATGGGATCATAATACGGCTTCAAGCGCTGGACATGAACAGTCTCCTTCCCGCGGCGACGGAGGTCTGAGGAAGTAGTCATGGGCTCTATGACGTAGTTCATTGGTGACATCTGTTCGAGGACACGGTAGGGTCCGTGAAACCGAGAAAGAAGCTTGCTACACAATCCTGGTGTGGTGGAGGGAATCCACAGCCACACCAGAGATCCTGGAGAATACGTCGGGTGGGCAGCTGTGTCGTCGTGCCGAGATTTTTGATGCAACTGATCTTCAGTCGTAAAGGACCTTGGAAGTTGGCGGCATTCTTCCGCGTACTTGGCAGCTTCAGAAGCTGGGGAGCACTCGGAGCGATCCGTTCGGTAGGGGAGAACCGTATCGTGGGTACATGACGGCTCGCGACCATACAGGAGGAAGAAGGGAGAGAGACCTGTTGGGGTCTGGATGGCTGTATTGTACGCATAGGTCACGTAGGGCAGCACAAGGTCCCAGTCGTCGTGATCCGCTGAGATGTACATCGACAGCATGTCGCCGAGGGTGCGGTTGAAGCGCTCAGTGAGGCCGTTTGTCTGCGGATGGTACGCTGTACTTGTTCGATGGACAACACGGCACTCAGCGAGGAGGGCACGAATGACGTCTGACAGAAACACACGTCCCCTGTCGCTGAGGAGCTCACAAGGCGCCCCATGCCGCAGAATGAAGCGCCGTATGATAAAAGAGGCGACGTCTCGTGCTGTGGCGGCAGGCAGAGCCGCAGTTTCGGCATAGCGCGTCAGATGATCGACGGCGACGATAACCCATCGGTTGCCGGAGACTGTGTTGGGCTAAGGTCCATACAGGTCTATACCAACACGGTCAAATGGTTTCTGCGGGCAAGGAAGCGGCTGCAGTGTCCTTTTCGTCGGCTCTACCTGATTTTCATGAATTTGGTGAGCGCGTTCCAGTTTTGCCAGCGGACCCACCGAGCTGGAAGGCGAAGACTTGCGACGCTGGCAGGTAGTGCATGACCGAACGTACTTGCCCACAAAGGTGTACATGCCGCGCCAGTAATAGCGGAGACGGACACGGTGGTACGTTTTTAACAAGCCAGCGTGGGCACACGTTGGGTCGGCATGAAGCGATGCGCAAATGTCGGTGCGAAGGTGTCGAGGAATTACGAGCAGCCACTTCCGCCCTTCGTTGATGTAATTCCGCCGGTAGAGCAACCCGTCACGAAGCATGAAATGCATAGCTTGTCTGCGCAGGGCCCGAGGTTGTTCAGTACGGGAGACGTCCGAGAGCAAGGAGATGAGCGAAGCAATCCATGGGTCCTTGCGTTGTTCAGAGGGCATGTCAGTTGAAGAGAGAGGGGACACAACAGCGTCGTCAGGCAGGATGCAGGCATTCTCTGGTGACACTGGAGAACGGGACAGACCCAAAGCCGCGCAGACCGAGCTTCTTCTTCGTTCACACGAGCGGCTGGTTGTCTGCTAGCAACACGGCGATGACGGATGGCACATAGCCATTACAAGGGATTGTCCGCAGTTCCTAATTATTGCAGCGCGCGTTACCTCATTACAATATATATATATATATAAATATATATATATAAATGCAGCCTACGCAACCGAAACGCTTCGCACGTTGTATACCTCACACTGCACCCCTCATCAACAAGTGGTTGCTGCCATATCCATATATATATATATATATATATATGGTCTGGTCCCCACTCTCGGCGCGTGTTTTTCTTTCTTTCTTTCTTCTGTATATTAAAAAAAATGTTTATTTCATTACCCGTAGTAAAAAAGAAAAGAGCCCAACCACACCCCTATGCCTCCTTTGGCGTTGTAGACTGCTGCCCTATCTTTCTGTATATATATATATATATACATATATATATATATATATATATATATATATATATATATATATATATATATATATATATATATACAAGAGAAGAAAAACTTCGAACAAGGTAAAAGCACGATTGTGGCCTACGTTTCAGCAAGGAGAACTTGCTTTCCTCAGGGCCTGAGGAAAGCAAGTTCTCTTTCGGAGAGTATTTTACGGTTACAGAGCAATGCTACGACCCACGTGATTTCATAACTACGGATGAAAAAGCCGTCTTGACAGAAACGTCGCTTACATCAGATTTCTTACCGCAAGCAGAACAGGAGAATGCGACTTCCTCATTGGCTGCGCTTGATTTTCAAACTGAAGATGCCTTACTGTCGTGATCGAGAGTTTGCTCATTAAGTTCCCTACCACCAGCACAGGCTACGTATCACGATCTTATCGAGCGGGAGACAACGAATGTATTACCTGGAGCACATCAAGGCCAAGACAAGACACTTAAAGGAAAAGCGATGCACGACACTGAGGAGCGGGATGCTGCTGTTTTCGAGAAATATCCCAAGAGGACTGCTGCCGAACCTACCAGGCAACCCGGCGTAAGAAAGAAAGTTGGCGGAAAGCATGCTTTAAAGAAACAGGAAACATCTGATAACTGCATCAGAATTGTCAGTGTACAGAGGGCCAGAAGGCAGCAGAAGTCCCTGGGAAACTTTTTTCGGATCTCGAAATGTGCATTTGAAGAACTAACATCTGAGTACAAAAGCGTCGAAGACGGCTTGCGAATTTCTACCTGGCTGCGTCGACTGCGCCGATATTCCCAGCGAGGATTCAAAAGACGGCACCTGCAGCAGCTTCCCCTTCGGACTTCCTACCGGATCGGATCGGAACGAACTTATGTTAGTTTATGGAAGCGGACTGACCACGGTTCGTTGTGGGCGGGGAAGATGTAGAAACTTTATAGGTGTCATCATTGCTGCACCGATGTGATCACCATCATCGGTGCCCCTATTCGCGTGAGCAGCTCTCGCTCGAGCTGCTTCGTCTTCATCATCCGCCATCTTGTAAATAGAAGCACCATCGAATCACCGGGACGTCTCGGCCCTTGGTCTTCTTATTCCACAATGGGTGTTTGCTCAAAGTTTCGCACAGTTGTTTCCACTCGTTTCGCACAGTTGTTTCCACTCGTACCATTCAAAAACCGCGTCATTCTTGATCAAGCTTCTGAGCAGCGTTGTTTTCTCAGTGAGCGACGGCAGGAACTTGGCAAAATAGTTTACAACAGCTGGCATTCGTTGGACTACGAGGTTATCGGCGCGTGGCGGCATTTCTATCATACCCTTTATTAGGGAAGGGCTGGGCCTGAGGCCTTCAGCACCGATAACGTCGCCCAGGAATTCGATCTATTCGACGCCGATTATGCACTTTGCTGATTGAACGTCAAGCCCGCCCGTTCTGCCTCCTGTAGTGCAAGGCGCAGGCGCTCTTCGTGCTCTATCCTTGATGTACTCCAGATTAGTATGTCCTCAACATATACTTTTACACCAGGGACTGCTTCAAAAATTTCATTAGGCGTCTGCTGAAAGACCTCTGGCGCCGACGAGATGCCAAATGGCAACCTCAAAAACCGGTAACGTCCAAACGGTGTTGAGAACGTAGAAATCCTCGAGGTTTCTTCACATAACGGGATTTGATGGAACCCAGAGTTCGCATCCAATCGTGTAAAGACTACGGCGCCTGCGAGGTCTGCTTCGATATCTTCACGTCTAGGCATTTCGTAGTGTTCCCGCTTTGGATTTTAGTTAATCTTTCGGGGATCTACGCAAGCCCGGAGCTTTCCGTCCTTCTTCCCGTACAAGAACAAGTGGGCTCACCCAGTCTGTAGGTTTCTTGACTTTGACGGCTATTCCGGCTCGCTCCATGCGCTGTAGGTCTTCCTCGAGTGGTTCCTGCAGAGCCAGTGGCACCCGGCGAGTTGTTTGGACGACTTGTTTTGCTCCCTCGCGAAGCACCAGCCGGTAGCGTCGCTGAACGCAGCCTGTTCCAGAAAACAAGTGTGGAAAGTCTTTAACCACTCTCTGGGAGCTATTTTCAGATACACTGTGAACTCGACGGGAAAGAAGTCCTGCTTGTTCACATGCTTGCAGGCCATCGCTTGACGTCCGTTGGGCACAATTAAGAAGTCCATTATGGTTTTGCGACTGTAAATTTCCACTTCTGCCCTGATAACACCCAAGTGTTTAATCAGACCCCCACCGTACGAACGCAAGACCGCACTGCTCGGTTGCAATGGTGGCTTCGGGTGCGTTTTTTTATAAGGTCCGAAGGGCAGCAAGTTGGCTTCGGATCCCGTATCCACTTTCAGTTGCACTGACGCATTGTTCACTCGTGCTTCTACAGTCCAGTCGCGTTCACTGTTGATCTTGTTAACCGAAATCTCGATGACGTCAAAGTCGTCTTCCGATTCTTCGAGTTCGTCGACATTAGCGCTCGCCCTACAGCAAACTGCGAAGTGGTTCTTTTTTTTTTGGACTTTCTCCATGCCTTTCCAAAGGCAGTGCAATTACGCAGCTCGTGTGTTCACGCGCATTTCCGACAGTTGTAGTCTCTGTGCCTTTCAGAACGTGCCACGGGGCTTTGTTTGCGCACCGGGTCAACCTGCTTTACGTGTTGGGGCCAAGCTTCTTGGTGCGCTGCGGATATTTCGGCCGCCTTGCAAGTTTTCTCTGCGTTTTCCAAGGTAAGCTTGTTATCTGCTAGCAGCTTCTCTCTTAATTTAGCATCCCTAGTTCCGAAGACAATTTGCTCTCCGACCATTGAATCAATCAATGCACCAAACATTGAATCAGTCAATGCACCAAAGTTGCATTCAAATCCCTCAGGAAATGTTCGAAAGGCTCACCCGGCTCTTAGACCCTTTCCTGGAAGACGTAGTGCTCGTAGTCTTCATTTTGTTGGGTGTCGCTGTACTCCTCGAACTTCTTGACCACCGTAGCGTAGTCAAGGTTGCTTTCGCGTTCCGCAAAGGTGAAGGTGTTGTAGACCTCGATGGCTTCTTCGCCTGCGATACTCAGAAGAAGGGCATTGGCAGATTCCGGGCGAGGCTTCTGGTCGGTGGTTTCGGACGACGCCAGGAACAGGTTGAATTTCTGTATGAACGACTTCCAGTTCCTACGTATGTCTTCTGTAAAGCGTAGCGGGTCCTGTGGCTTAAAAAAAATTCCCCGCATTTCCCCGAGGGGAAGAATTTGAAAGTGCGAATGCAGGAGTTGAATTTGCGCGGTTCGGTAATGTTCGCGAAAGAGAGATCACACACACACACACACACAAACAACTAAGAAAGAAAGATGCATTTATTCACAGACACCTATTTGTGTTGTCGTTGTACTTGATTGCTAGAGCGGATCTCAGCTTTGAAATTTCGTGTCAGTACTCCTTTAAGCGGGTGCATTAGCCCTTCTCACGCCCGATTCCTGGCTAATCCCCCACGTGGGTATGTGCCATGCACAGACACCTATTTGTGTTGTCGTTGTACTTGATTGCTAGAGCGGATCTCAGCTTTGAAATTTCGTGTCAGTACTCCTTTAAGCGGGTGCATTAACCCTTCTCACGCCCGATTCCTGGCCAATCCCCCACGTGGGTATGTGCAATGTCAGCGGCCAGGCAGCGCGCGCCCATCTCCCCCCGTTGCCAAGGAAGACGAGGAGATTCCTGGCCAATCCTCCACGTGGGTATGTGCCATCTCCCCCCGTTGCCAAGGAAGACGAGGAGCGCGCGCACCCGCAGCTGTTGCTATGTGGACGGACGGCGGTCAACGGAATTCAGGGTCGCTTATAAAGTGCATTCGCACTTTAAAAATTCTTACACTGTGCTTTAGTACGTTTGGTGTCATTGTTTCCTGGCCAATCCCCCACGTGGGTATGTGTCATGCCAGCGGCCAGGCAGCGCGCCCCCATCTCCCCCCGTTGCCAAGGAAGACGGGGAGATTCCTGGCCAATCCCCCACGTGGGTATGTGCCATCTCCCCCCGTTGCCAAGGAAGATGAGGAGCGCGCGCACCCGCAGCTGTTGCTATGTGGACGGACGGCAGTAAACGGAATTCAGGGTCGCTTATAAAGTGCATTCGCACTTAAAACCCCGACATGCCCCCGCGGGAGGGGCACGAGTAAATGCAGAGCATTAGCGGCGTTACGCGCGTGGCGGTGGCGATGGGTGTTGTAATGGTGGTGGTAGGGTTGTTGTTGTTGGTATGATTGGGGAGAGAGAGAACGAGATGAATATTAGGTAACGTCAAGAGTTATTATTATTATTTATTTGCGGTAAGATCGATGGGTGAATTAGATCTTTATTGTTATTGTTGCATTGTTGTTGTTGTTCTTCTTCTTGTTATTCTTTCTTCTCTTTTCTTCTTTCTTCCTCTTTCTTCTTGCGACGGGACGGTTGGGAGTTGCGTCGGACGCGGTAGATGCCTCTCGGTGCCGCCTCGCCGCCTAGTCTTCCGCCGACGATGCCGTTGATCCCGAAGATCATGATGACGATGGCACGATGTCTTGAACTGGTGCCGCGACGCTGAAGTTGGATTGCGTCGCGGTATTAGTTGAAGGTCTTGCTTCCATCGCTTAGCAGCTGCGACAACCGCGACGAGAAGAGAGCGAAGCAGAACTGGAGTGCGGCGGACGCGCCGACACCCGGGTTTATATTCCCAACGAACGCAGTAGAGGGAGAGTAGGCGGAGAGAGAGCGCGCTATCACGCCACCGTCACGCCACGACGCGCCCGCACCTGCTGTTGCTACGGTGCTTGCAACGCCGGAGCGCGCGCTG
Organism: Haemaphysalis longicornis; assembly: GCF_048455015.1. Taxonomy (NCBI): domain Eukaryota; kingdom Metazoa; phylum Arthropoda; class Arachnida; order Ixodida; family Ixodidae; genus Haemaphysalis; species Haemaphysalis longicornis. The sequence goes on along the minus strand of NW_027526407.1, from coordinate 207,615,235 downwards.
CACCTGTTGTTGCAAGCGTGTTGAGGGCAAGGAGGAGTGGGGGAGAGGGCGCAGCTGCCGTGGTGCGGACGCCGAGTTACGGACGCATAACATCGTGAGTTAAAGAAATGCTCTGCATTTAAAAGTTCCATCGCTTTTCTTTTCCCGGCCCTCCGGAACGCACATCAAAATCGGTGACTCGCCACTTCTGACATCATGTATCGCGTGATGCGATAAAGCAAGACAAAAGCCTCGGGTTGCTGGAGAACGAACAGCTGCTTTTAAATGCAGAGCATTTCTCTAACTCACGTTGTCACCCGGCGTTGGCGTGCCTCGGCGTCTGCAACAGCCGTTCCAGGTGCGCTCTCTCCCCCACCCCTCCTCGCCTGCTCTCCGCTGCTCCTCGCGTGTTTTAAATGCAGAGCATTTCTTTGACTCACATGTAGGGTCCGCCGTGCGTCCGCAACAGCTCAGCGCGCAGGCGCGCCCTCTCCCCCACTCCTCCTCTCCCGCATCACGCTACCCTCCTCGCTCTCAACAATGGGTCCGCACCCCTCCCGCTACAGTATATAAAAAATAATACTTACCGGCGCCTGGTTTCGATCCGACGACCCTGCGGGCGGAACGCAAGGTACATGGTGCTCTACCCACTGCGCCACAAAGCCGACACAGAATGGAAGGCTACGAACGCGCCTTATATCCTTGACTCATTCAAACTACGTCAAGAAGCTGCTGATACAACGCATTCACTACCTGTGGGCGGCACGCAAGGTACATGGTGCTCTTCCCACTGCGCCACAAAACCGACACAGAATGAAAGGCTACGAACGCGCCTTATATCCTTGACTCCTTCAAACTACGTCAAGAAGCTGCTGATACAACGCATTCACTACCACCAACTCCCCAAACACTAAACGTTAACGCAATACACCCACCCCCTATGCGACGCATTTACTCGAGTCCCCCTCGCGGGGAGATGGGCCCTTTTTGTTCGAGTGTGCTTATATACATGCCGGTGGCAAGGGTGACTGCCTACGCGGAACACAGTCTGCGCATAGCGAGTGCTCGGTTCAGACACACTCGATACACTCGTGACCTCCAGATCAGCGCGACCTGATAAAGAAGGCAAGGGAAGGAGCTGCTGCATCAGGGGCCGCACACGCAGGTTCGACCTTTGAGCTCTGCCGTCTCTTTAGTAAACCAGTCCCATTTTCGTAAACCCTAACTACTTCTTTCTGAACAAAGATCTTATCTCTCTCTCTGGCTCCCTTTAAAAAAAGCAAAATTGTTCAGCCCGGTCTAGACATCACGCAGTGTACATTTTCATACACTTACACTGAATCCTCCTCGCTCAAACGGACCAACACTTTGCATTTTCAACCTTACACGCTCACATTTTGAACCACCGAAGCACAGAGAGCTTGTCTCTCTTAGGACACGGCAATTAAAATTTTATGAAACATCCCCCTCGCGAGGGGCACGGTCAAATGCCGAGCATTTTCGGGGGGCGCACGACGTTAAGTAGGTTGGGTTACGTTAATGTTGTTGCAGCTGTTGCTGTTGGTTGTTATTGTTGTTGTTGTTATAATTATTATTGTAATTAATGAGGAGTCGTAATTAAGTGGTCACGTGACATCATTTATTATCTGGTTCGAAAGAAATTGACAGCGAGAGCGAACGCCGAGAACCACCCCATCACGGCACGACCGCGCCACGACCACGTCACGACTACGTCACGATCACGACACAACTGTTGTTGCTCCCGCGCCAAACTACGACGCATGCGTGCCCCACCTGTTGCTGAATGCGATCCGAGCACGCAGAGAACACGCGATGAGCAGCAGAGAACAGGCGAGGAGGAGTGGGGGAGAGGGCGCACCTGGAACGGCTGTTGCGGACGAGGCCGCGCGCTCCCGTTGGACTTCGGCTGCGGCGGAGAGAAAGCAGACGACGCAGGCGACGCGCCTCCGTTGTTATAGCACCGAGGCGCATGCGCAGAGAGCAGTGGGGGTGAGATCAAGTGCGAAACGCGAGGAGCAGAGGAGAGCAGGCGAGGAGGAGTGGGGGAGAGGGCGCACCTGCAACGGCTGTTGCGGACAACGACGCACGCCAACGCCGGGTGACATCGTGAGTTAAAGAAATGCTCTGCATTTAAAACCCTGGTTCCTACCCTTTCTCTTTTCGACAACCTTCCGAGCTTGTGAATCATAGGTCGAAATGCTGCAGCTGCGTAGCGATACGCTTCGCGGAAGTCAAAGTATCGCTATCGCGCCTTACATCTTAGGATACAAACGCACACGTCACTGCAACTTTTTTGTCATAACCTCATTCTTTTCCAAAAATTTTCTTTCACTTTCCAAACTCAAATCTACGTGTTGCTTTTGTTACTACTGATGCTTTGGTATGTTTTGAGTCGCTTTAGGTATGGGGCGCAGCAAATCAGAACGTTGAATTACCGTACTCCATCGCCCGAACAGATATGTCACGTGGGTGCTCTGTGCACGAAGAGTTTGGAAATACGCTACCGGTTCGATATCCCTAATGTTAGAGCGGATGGGGTTGACGGGTTTCTCAAACAGTAAGGTGCCTTCGACGGGGGATGGAGTGACAGCTCTGCGTTTGTCCGCTATGATAAAGCTGGGGTCTTCTCGAATTTTATTCGGGGAATCGTCTAGTAAGTATGAGCAGTGGTAAATGACAAACAAACGTGTTTTGTATCTTGCATTCCGTGGAAGGTGTTCAGAAGTAAGATGGCAAGTTGGGCTCGTTGGTGTAGATTAAGATTCATGGTGAAAAACAGCGCAAGGAACACTTGGACAAAAGAAGTGTAGTCCACTCTTTTTTTGTCCCTGTGTTCCTTTCGCTGTTTTGAGGCATCGAAACAAGACTAGGGAACGTGGAGGCAAAGGTTCAGACGCTATCAGTCAAGCATGAAAGACTGGCGGCGAAGGTCGCCAACCTAACAGTACGAAACCGTTTCGCGGCCATGTGGAAAAAGCGAATGGCTAAAATCGAGGAATCGATCGCGTACAGGCGCGGTCGCATCGAAACATCTGAAGATGATGAAAAAGACAAGTAACAAGAAACATAATCACGGGGGGGGGGGAAACCACGATCATTTATCAGTAGAACTCTAGAGGCATACGCAACAAGGACTGCGAATTGTTACTTCATATAGAGAGCCTGGACCAGAAGTCGGACGTGGTGGCGCTGCAAGGGACTCACGGCAAACCGCGCCTGCCGGGATACGTGACGTACACGGACCCGACGGAGCGCGGCACGGCGATTCTGGTGCGGAACAACGTCGCCGTAACGCAGCACGTCACCGCGCACCACGGCTGTGAGCACACGCTGGTCGAGTTTCACTCAAGAACGATCGGTAATGCAGGGAACCTGTTTGTAATGAGCGCCTACTGCAGGCCGTCACAGAGGCATTACGATTTTGACAAGACCGTGAGGCAGGCGGAGAGGTTGGCGAGCAGCCGGCCGCTCCTGATCCTCGGCGACTTCAACGCCCCTCACCGAACGTGGGGCTACAGTCATCAATCGTAGAGAGGAAAAAGCCTAGCCATGGCAATGGAGGACCACGACATGACCCTCCTGAACGAACCGGGCGTCGTCACCCGCAAGGGGAACAGCGCTAGCCGAGACACCACGCCGGACCTATCGTGGCTCGCAGGGACGGCGGCGGTAACCTGGCAGTGCGAAGACGTGGACTTGGACTCCGACCACAACATCATCAGCCTAACGATCAACGGACCAAGGTGTCGGGCAACCCTGGATAAGGCCAGAGTGACCGACTGGGACCGAATGCGCAAGCAGACGGACCTAGAGAACGAAGAGTCGTCCGAGGAATTGGAAGACTGCAGCAACGAAACGTACGCAGAATGGGCGCGGGCGCAGAAGAGCGCGCTTGACAAGTTCACCCAAGAGATCGTGACGACAGCGCAAACCCCTTTCGTGGACGCCCGACTCGCGCACATGTGGGCAGCACGCCACTCCCTAACGCGGAGGTGGAAGTGCCAACGTTACAACAAGAAGCTTGTGAAACGAATCGCGGTCCTGACAAGGAGATCGCAGAGTGCGCAAGCAAGCTCTGACGCGAAAACTGGCTCAGCATGTGCGACGGACTGCAGGGCAAGCTGACGGCGTGCAGGACCTGGTGCCTGCTGCGGCACCTGATCGACCCGCTGAGCAGCAAGACTGCGAGCAACCGTAACTTGGCCAAGGTCCTCAACGCTTACGACGGGGACGGACAGCGACTGCTGAAAGACCTGGAGAAGACTTACCTCAAGACGGAAAAAGGCCAATACCGGATACCCGAATATACGGCGGTCCCGAGAACCCAATTCTGGACGAGCCATTCACAATCTCGGAGCTCCTCTCAGCCATTGACGATAGCAATAAGAAGAGCGCGCCGGGAACGGACGGTATTACGTACAGGCTGCTCGGGAACATGAGCAACACGGCGGCGCACGGGCTCTTGGGTCACATAAACAAGGCCAATGGAAAGAGGCCGAGGTACATTTCATACCGAAGCCCGGAAAGCCACTGGCGATAGTGAACATGCGCCCGACCTCGCGCACGTCCTGCGTGGGCAAGGTCGTGGAGCGCATGGTTCTCAGGGGACTTCAAGCGTTCTTGGACGACACGGACCAGATGCCGGCGACCATGTACGGATTCCGGCAACACCTGAGCACCCAGGACGTCCTCGTCCAGTTGAATGAACTAGTAGTCAAGCGAGCCACGAAGAACGCACCGCGGGGGATACTGGCACTGGACCTCAAGGGGCCTTTCACAACGTGTCTCACGCGAGCGTCCTGGAGAACCTAAGGAAGACGGGATGCGGCCGCAAGACCTTCGGCTACATCAAGGACTTCCTCACAAAGAGGATGGCTACGATACGGATAGGCGAGGAACGGTCGGAACCCGTGGAGCTCGGAGAGAGGGGCACCCCTCAGGGGTCGGTACTGTCGCCTCTGCTCTTCAACCTGGCCCTCCTCCCCCTATCCGAACTACTCAAGCAGATTGAAGGCGTGGACCACGCGTTTTACGGCGACGACATTAGGGTGTGGACGAGTCGCGCGGGTTCAGACGCCTGGGCGGATGAGGTGCTGCAGAGAGCGGCAACGACCATCCACGAGTACGCTAAGTCCTGCGGCCTGAGCGGCGCTCCACAGAAATCGGAGCTGCTCATGGTGCAACCGGGCAGACCGAAGAAGGAGGCGCCTCCGAACATGACCATCTCCATCGACGGCACGCACATCAAGCCGACCGAGCAGACCCGCATTCTGAGCCTGTTGCTGCGAAGCGATGGCAGGGCGACGGCGGCTTTGACAAAAATCAAGAACACGTCAGAACAGATTACGAGCATGATCAGGAGAGTTGCCAACCGCACCAGAGGACTCAAGGAAGAAGACGCCTTGCGCCTGGTGCAGGCTTTCGTCCTGTCGCGAGTCACCTACTCTGCCCCGTACCTCCGGCTGACGAAGGCGGACAGGGAAGCGCTCAACGCGACCATACGAAAAGCAACAAAGACCGCCATGGGCATGCCGATGTACTCTTCGACTCAACGTCTGATGGACATGGGCACGCTCAACACCGCGGAAGAGCTGATCGAGGCTCACCTTTCGAACCAACGAATACGGCTGAGCAAGACCGAGCACGGCCAGGCCATCCTGAGAAAGATCGAAGAAAAACCACAGTCGATCGAGACTAAAGCCCTCCCCCGTAACATGCAAGCGGGAAGGCACGACGAGAGGTGATCGGCGCGGGCCAAAGTTCTGGCCCGGCCGCTGGAAGAGGACCCTCGGGTACTCTACGTCAACGCTTCGCTCCCGAAACACGGCACGAAGGCAACGGCGGTCGTCACCACCATCGACAAGTTGGTCACCAGTGCGTCGGTGCGCACAAAGTACCCGGCCGAAGCGGAAGAGGTGGCCGTGGCCCTCGCCCTGGCTACGCCGGAGGCGAAGACCGTGGTAACCGACTCCAAGACAGCATACGCGCGCTACCGGAGGGGGAGATTCTCCCCCGCGGCACTAGCCATTCTGAACAAACGAAGACCACCGGGACCAGCTATCAAGCTCGTGTGGGTCCCGGCTCACTCGCAGGTGGAAGGCAACCTCCTTGCCGACCACCACGCCCGAGAAATGTCAATCCGGGCCGATGACGAGCTACCGCACCCCGCCATGAGCTACAAAGACGTCCAAATGTACCCAAACGAGCGATGTAGGCTTCCCAGTCCGCATCCGCAGCTGGACAGACGACAGCAGACGATCGTTCGTCGCATGCAAGCGGGGTCGCTACCGCATCCTGTGCTGTACCAGGATGTACCCGGCCGAGCACGACCGCTCGTGCCCGTTCTGCAAGGAGAAGAGAGGCACTCTGGCACACATCATTAAGGAGTGCACGAAACTCAAGACCCCCCACCTTCCCTTCGACCCACCACCTCGAGCGATGGGAAACCTTGCTGTCCAGCCCCGACCTCGCCTCTCAGTACGGACTGGTGGCCAGCAGTGATGCCAATTTAGCGGATTTTCCGCTAAATCTGGCGGATTTCATTTTATTCTGACGGGGAAAAAATTAGTCTAGCGGCTGGTGGATTTTTTGAGGGGCCATTTTCATACATAGCGGATTTCTTGCGGATACGTCACGCAGTGCACCGATTCAAAATCGCCCTACAATAAACCATTTCCGTGTCCTCTAAAAATGCAGAAATTGCTTAACTTCAGAGGTTAGGAGGGTTCCTGTTCACTTGCTCCGCCTATCTCAGACAAACAAATCCGTGAGGTTTCAAAACGGCTCTGAGACAATTTAAAAAATTCAAAACCAGTGGAGCAAGATCACCCTCCTGGACTGGAGGCAAATATCGTCCACGCAGTCGTTCTGGTGTGAAGTTCACTCCTATAAGGACGCCTGCGGCGAAAACCCGTTCGCCGAGCTGGCCGGATTTGCCATGTCGATGCTCGTGCTGCCGTATTAAAATGCCGAAGTAGAGATGAGGTTTAGTCAGCTTAACATAGTAAAATACAAGCTGAGGAACAAGCTGAAGCCTGAAACAACAAACGCCATCCTCGTCGAAAGAGTGGGACTGAAGTTTCAGCAGAAAAGTTGTTTTGATTACGAATTTCCCGCAGCAGTTGCTACTGCAATCGGGACATCTGAACGTATGTGCAACCAAGTCACCTTTTTGATCCCTCAACAAGTACCAGCGGTCCTGTGGAGATGCTGTCAGACGACGACAGCGGCGACGCAGACCTTGATGTGTTTTTCGTTGACCTGTGAGTTCTTTTGTTTCATCAGTGTGAACATTTATATCTTTTAGCCTCATCTGTGATGAGGTTGACCAATGACGACCACCGCAGCACTGAAATCACAAGTGTTCTGTTAGACTCCTTGGAAGACTCTTTTATATGTTATTTCAGCTCTCGTAGTTTTGGGGAGCTTTTAAGAATGATAAAGGTATTTATCAAACGAAATTGCACTGTTATTTTAAATAAAATATGCCCTAGCGGGAAATTTAGCGCATATGTTTTAGAATCTAGCGGAATCTGGCGGATTTCTCATTGCTTTTGATTTCTCTCTCACTAGGGAACCACCCCATCTGGTACCTGCGCGAACACACCTTATTTAAAGGGCTCAGTAAAAGTTGATTCTCTCTCTCTCTCTCCATCCGCCGGCCAAGGAAGACGCCGGCAGTGCTGCCGCTAAGCGTGCTCGTCTCGTGCCGGCCCAGAAACACACCGGCAGCACTGTTGCTCCAGCATCTCATGGTCGGGGCTATGTCCCTCCCTTGTTGTGGCGCCGTCCACACCCCCAATGCGCATGCTCGGCTCATCTCGGGCCGGCCCAGGAAGACACCGGTAACACTGTCGCTCCAGGAACTATTAAAGGGTAAGACACCACCGGGCGTTCAGCAAGCCAAGCATGCGCAGTGGGGGCGTGGACGGCAAAACAAGGACAAGGGAGGGACATAGCCCCGTCACATCTAATAAAAGTACACCATCTGCCCGTAGGAAAACCCTGAGTAATCGGCGAAACAGTCATGGGTACAACGCAATTTCCCATTTCGTAGTTCCGGTAAGTGAAAAGTGTGGTAGTTACCATGGAAACCAAACTAAATATAACGGTAGCTACGTACCTCAACCTAACGGAAACGACGGACTGAAAACTAATGGGGACTTGAATCGACCCCATGGCTGCTATTGTAAATAAATGAGATGGGCGCAGGCAGAGGGCCATAGCTGGGGTGAAGAAGACGAAGCTGCGCCCACTGCCTCTCTCAGAGTATGTTCCATCGCCTTACGAGAACGGGTGTCTGGGTCGGCCTTGCCTCTTGGATCCTCCACATGCTGGTGCCATGAAACCCGGGATTCGAGGCACGAGTGGACCTGACTTTGGAAGCGCAGCGGCTGCGAGGCTCGCGAGGCCTGCAACCTTCGCGCCACTTGTTCCGGGAGGCCTTGCCCTCGACCGCAGCCCATCATGGCTCCTGCCCAAGCCGACCCTCGTTTTTCTACGCCACCCCTTCCATTGGAACGCCTGAAGCTACGCCGCAGGCTCCTGCGAGAGAAAATCACAGGGCTCATTATGGCAATCGACGCCCTTCTCCAGGACCCGGCTCCGCACGTGACCGATCTGACCACCAACATTTACCACTTCCACGACACGCCGAGCAAGATGCGGGCTCTCGACGCTGCAATTCAAGGAAACCTGACCGGCGACAAGCTGAAGGAACACATTGCCGTATCCCAGCATTTTGACGACAAAATGCGCTCGTGTCAAACACGCGGGCTGCTCCACCCGGTTGACAAAGCCGCTGTGAATTCAGCAGCCGGTGGCTACGTCCGAACCACCTGGAGGAGTGACAATCGACAGCCAATGGGTGTTCCCAACGTACCGCAACACACCCAAGTAAAGATGGTTATGGTTGGTCTCGCCGAAGTCCGTAGTCGATCAGGAACCCAATCGCCTGGGCTCCGGTTGATTTGGCAGGAGGCTGGTAGGGCGATGGTGTTGAAGTTCTTGAAGATGGCGGTCTAATTGACCAACTCGAGGCGTTGAAGGTTGGTTAAGTGAGACAAAAGTTTATATACAGTATACACAGTAGGATAACTGGGTACATCAGTAGTAAAAGGAAAAACTTCAAACTTCAGCTAGACGCTAGCTCCGAGTGCGCACAAATCACTCGAGCTCCTCGACTTCGTCTAATTCTCCTATTCTCGGAGCGTACACAAACCGCTCGAGAAACGACGGCCGAGACCCAGTCTCGCCGCAGGATCCGTCTTGTTGCCCGGTACGGTGCTGTACCCTAAACTTCGGACGCGATCCTAACCTCTAGCATAGGGGGCTCAGAAATCCCAACCTAGCTTCAACGGTCGAGACTCCTTGTCCCGCCGGGAAGTGCCCAGCTCGGCGCTCAGACAAGAACCATTTGTAACGGCCAAGTTCGGCCTTATAACCCCTCGAGCTCACGCTCTCTCGGGAACGCCCCTGTAGCATTCGTACACGCGGAAGGGAGTGCCCAAATTCACGTAGACAGCTGTCACTCAGTGCGCTACGGAATACTCAATGAGGCGCCACCATCTTTGGGTCAACGGCCGGCTCGCGGACGAGCAAGCATGCGCGACCCCGCGGGGTGAGGGCGAAAGGCGGCGACAGTGCACTATGCCGAAGGAGCGCATCAACAATGGAGGCTCGCGCGGCGCACGCTCCGACGTCGGCAATTCACCTCCCCGGCACTTCTCAGAACCCGGCGGCGCCGTCTGCGTTTTCAATGGGGGATTATCCGTGGTATTCGGTCGGCCAAACTACCCGTCTACCGTGCCCGCCGTGACTGCTCTGCAGCGTTGGCAGTGCTACGTCACCAGACAGAGTGGCGGGTTCTCACCCGCAGCCCGGGCGCTTGGCCCCTGACCTCATCAGTGGGTCTCACAACTCCTTCGACACCGACTGCGTTCTGAATAGGGGATCATCCCAGCGGAATTCTGTTAGCCGGACTATCCGGCGCCCATGCGTGCCGTGACGAATTGGCGACGGCTACCGCGTAGAGTCCACAGTGTTGAGCCACCAGACGTGAGTGACGGTTCTCACGCGCAGCCTGCGCGCCTGGCCACTAATGGGGACTTGAATCGACCCCATGGCTGCTATTGTAAATAAATGAGATGGGCGCAGGCAGAGGGCGATAGCTGGGGTGAAGACGACGAAGCTGCGCCCACTGCCTCGCTCAGAGTATGTTCCATCACCTTACGAGAACGGGTGTCTGGGTCGGCCTTGCCTGAGTCGGCCTTACACCATCTTCCCGTACGGGAAGATAGTTGTAATTTTTCACCATGAATCTTAAGGTGTTTAGCTTCGCAGATCATCCGGTTTCACAGAGTTGAAGGGCGCTTATTCTTTGGTGTTCCTAGATTGCATTGGTGTTCTCGGTAGCGAGCGGGGAGCAGGGGTGTTAGATGTGTTCCGGAAGTGGTTTCAATCGCTGACGTTAACGCACCAGTTACCGGCGGAAAACACTGAGGTTCCGATACTTGCGACGTCACGTTTCTGACAACCACATTTGTCGCAGTATGAGCCACTCAGTAATAGCCGCCTCCTACCATTTTTTCTGGTTTCGTACAGCTATAAAAAATGCCCATAGTGACCACGTCAAATGCACTAAAAGATTGTATCCATAGGGTGCAAGATAGCATCCAAGTACAAAGAGCATGCCTGAAAAGCTCTGGTATTTGAATTAACGTGGTATCGCCTGTGGCTGGGCGAAATTCTGAAGCAACTCAAGCAAAATCATCGCCAGCCCGTGGGCATGGCTTTATTAAAAAAACATAAAACGGTAGCGGTGATCCCCTAGATACATCATGTAGCCTATACGCGGACGTACAAGTAGTTTTTCAGCCCCTCGGAAACTAGTGGTCATTTGCTATCAGATGTGCCTCCCGAAAAAGGAACCACACAAGTGCTCTATTGAGCACAAAACGATGTTTATAGCGCGCACATCGTCGGCAGTCTACGAGATTCCGTTGTTATGCGGCCAAAAGTACGTGGGCCATACGGGCACATGTCTAAACACAAGCCTCAGAGAACATAACAGCAACGTCCAGAAAAGGGTGAAAGGTCACTTATATACTGCGAGGATTTCAGGGCACCGCCGGAAGGTACATTCCGAAATTTGGAGAATGCCACGTCAATCAGCGTCATTGCGACTGGATGACAAGGGCTGCGGAAATCGCAAGGCTAGACAAGGAATTCGTTAGGGTTCTTTGGGGAAAGCTCTACATCTCTGTTCACCAAGGAATTTGATTAGTTATATGAAGGAAGCGACGTAACATAGCTGTAGTCGTCTCAAAGGACACAACACGGACATAGTGCTTGGGGATAATCATTTCGCGTTTTTTGAATGCCGCTTGAATGCTATCTTGAATTTTATGGCGGCATGATCTTTTCGCGCATTAAACATCTTTACTATAGGCTACAAAAGTAAGACAAGTATATTCGTCATCTGTGGACTACTACAAGTAACCGACTCTGCCGATGTCGCGGTGTAGAATAAGAATTAGAATGCGCCAACACCTGCCATCTTTTCCTCTAATTTTGCAACACGACTGAGCAGCAGGTGCGGCATTGCAGGGAAGGGACACAACAAGGACTGCCTGCGGCCGATCCTCGGCGGCGCCTGCGACGAACGGCTCTACAGAGACCCGTGGTTTTTCAACCCGCTCAGCTTGGCCTGCGAGGAAATTTCCAATATGTGCCTGTCCGGCCGAAACAGGTACCCGAGTTACCCCGCCTGCAACAACGCCTGCCTTCGTCGAGATGAATCGCGCGCATGACGAAAAGTTCTTGAGTCGGCGCCCGAGAAAGCTCATTTAACTTGCATCAAAAGTTAAAAGCGTTGGTAGCATGCTGCACGGGTACATATTCGTTCTGGGGAACTGCAGAAAATTAACTACGAAAATAAAGTGCGCATGTTATTTGATGCAGTTGATGATGGCGATAATCACTAGTTTTAAAGCAATTCTGCACATGTACGACTTCTTTCTCGTATCTCGGCAGCCTCCGCCGACGCGCAGCCCTTTGCAATTTATGCACTGCAACCTTGGCGAAGGAGTCGCGGGTTTTATCTTACCCTAGATAAGCCTGGCGACACGCGTCGCTGCCGCAGTGACAGGGAAGCAACTTGTGGAATGTGCAGACAGAGCCTGGGGAAGTGGGACCAAACAACGGCGGCTTCCGGTGCTGCTATGGGGCGGGTGGCCACAAAGTTACTGGGGGAAAAACATGCAGGTCTATCTGTTCATAGTCTATCACGTTATCGGTCCTTAGGAGTGGGATCGTCTTTGTCAAGGAAGTAGAGTCCTTGAAGGTCTCTCGTTAAGTCTCGAATCTCTCGGTCCACTCTTCATCGATGAACGTTTTTAGAATTTTACCACCATATGCCAAGATAGTCATCATCATCATTATCATCATCATCAGTCTACCTACACTCACTGCCGGGCAGTGGGCGCAGGGAGATCACCCATGTATCTCTAATTATGCCTGTCCTGTGCTAACTGCGACCAATTTATTCCCGCAAACGTCTTGATCTCGTCTGCCCATCTAACCTTCTGCCACCCCCGGCCATGATTGTCTTCTTTAGGGATCCATTCTTTTACCCTTAATGACCAACGGTTATATTCCCTTCGCATTATTTGCCCCGCGCAGGTCCATTTCTTCTTCTAAACTTCTACTTAACACGCATTTGTGCCTTGACCTACTCCGCTCTCTTCTTGTCCATTAATGTTACACCTATCATCTTCCTTTCCATTGCACGTTGAGTCATCCTCAATGTATGTTGAACCCTTTTAGTGATCCTCCAAATTCCGGCCCTGTAGGTGCGTACCGGTGATATGCAGCTTTCTTCCTAGTAGTAGTGACATTTTATTAAACATTGGTTTTAGGGTAAGGGGGTGGTAGATCCGTATGGACCCCCGCGGCGTCTAGAACACGGTGGAAGAATAGACTAGGTGCCTGAATGGCGCCGCTTCTACAGCAGGCGATATTGTCGGCAGCCGGATCGTATTTCCTAGGGGTGCCATGAGATGGCGCTCGGCTTTGAGAGGGTCTAGAGTTCTTGTATATCGCATAGCGCAAGAGTTGCGCGTCTGATTGCCACATGCCGCTAGTTCCAGTTCGACAGAAAGCCCGCTTTCAGTGCTGCGCACAGTCAGTTCTACACAACTGGGCATCGGCGGTTGTGGAAGCGGCGGCATTGGCGGCCGATCATCTGATAAGCGGTCCAATATCGTACGCCAGTTTTTGCCCGGCCGCTCCTCGCCACTCCTGCTCACCGCTGCCACTAGCGCGGAGTCCCGGCGGCAGCTTTTTCACGCGAGAAGGGTGGCTTTCCCGCATGACCTGGAACTCAAGATGGCGGATGGACGCGCAACTCTGCTCCCCTAGGGGAGCTATACACAGGCTCCCCTAGGGGAGCTATATACAGGAACTCTAAGAGGGTCAGAGCGCGTCCCGCGCGCTCGGGTGGTGTGAGTTTCGCCCGCGGCGACTTGAGTCGGCGGCCACCGCGTAGCCAATTTTTTGATACCTGTTCTTGCTTCTAGCTCTTTGTCTTCTAGCTATTTTTTCTTAAGGAGCGGAAGAGGAAGAAACAAAATCACGGCTACAAAGAGTACGCTATGTGAGACCTGAGGGTTTTTTGTTGGGTTTGTTTCCTTTATGTTTCCGCTGTTTTGTCATTTCGGGCATTGTGTTCGCGCGAAACAGTTAATGGTATCGCTCCGAATGTGAGGCTGGCATGCCTGTTGGGAACCTTACTTTCTATCACATGGGGTAGTATTCAACTTTCCTTGCCTGCTCTTGCACTCTTTTGCGCGCCTGCAGGCTGCCGCTCTTGTTCCTAGCTAAGTGCTCGGCTCGGTGCTTTAGGTGTGGGGGCGCGGATGGACGCTCTCACATGTGATTGTTTACGTTTTGGAAAGAAAGCACTCACACTAAAATAAAGACAAAATTGTTTTTGGTCTTGTGTGGTCCTTTGGAGTTCTTCCCTGCCGAAGCGCGCACGTTCATTCGACCGAAAGTACACGGTTAGGTTAGGTTAGGTTAGGTTGGGTTAGGTTAGGTTAGGTTAAGTTTTAGGTTAGGTTAGATTTAGGTTTAGGTTAGGTTTCGGTTAGGTTAGGTTAGGTTTAGATTAGGTTTAGGTTAGGTTAAGGTTAGGTTTAGGCTAGGTTAGAATGGGTTAGTTTAGGTTTAGGTTTAGGTTAGGTGTAGGTTATGTTAGATTAGGCTAGGTGTGTTTTAAGTTAGGTTAGGTTAGGCTAGGTTTGTTTAAGGTTAGGTTAGCTTACGTTAGATTATGTTAGGTTTGGTTTGGTGAGGTTGCATTAAAATAGTTCGGGTTTGGTTAGGTTAGGTTGGTTTAAGTTAGGTAAGGATTAGACTCGGTTAGGTTAGGTTAGGTTAGGCTAGGTCAGGTTAGGATAGGTTGCGTTGGGTTAGGTTTGGTCGGTTTAGGTTAGGTTTGGTAGGGTAAGGTTAGGTTAGGATAGGTTAGGGTAGCCCAGGCAGCAAAGAAAACGTGGTCAGCCTTTAGGTTATTTTTGGCAGATGCTTGGCCTGTTTGGCCATTGGCGATTTTGGGCTGCCTGAGAACTTATGTTCTTTGGCATGCATTTTGTCACGGAATACTTTTTGTCTGTTTGGCCAGCCGAGGTCTTTGCAACAAAGGCAAGCGTCTGGCCACGGAGAACATGTTTGGTTTATTGGTCACCATACGTCCGACGACGAACAGCACACGTCCGGCCACAGATTACTTGTTTCCTTTTTGGCCAAGTGAGGTCGGAAGAAGAACTGCAAGCGTCTGGACACGGGGGCCGCGTTGTCTGTTTGGCCGGTCTAGGTCCCCAGATGAACGGCAATACACGCTTTCTCCATGGCCACCATACGTCTGATGACGAACAAAGAACGTCTGGCCACGTAGTCATCGTTTCCCATTTGGCCAGCGAAAGGCGGGACACGACCGGCAGCAGTCCGGCCACAAATTAGTTCTTTACTGTTTTGCCAACAAAGGTTCGAAGACAAACGACAAGAATCTGGCTTCGGAATACTCGTTTTCTCTGCGGCCACCCATCTAGAAAGGATCTCCGGCCAGAGAATTGCGCGTGTGTACGTGACGACCTCTAGAAGGAGGGGTTGCGGTGGGCGGGAAATACAATGGTGTGGGGGAACGAGCTGGTTGTCCGTGGGACACTAAGGCATGCTGTAGCATGGCATGTGCAACGAAAGAGGACCAGCGTCTGGCTTCCGATGTGGTGATCGGGTCGATAGCCAGGCAGTGCCCACCCCCGATCCTCCTCTTCCTCTTCTACTGTCGCCCACTGCCTGCGCGTCTTTATTTCTTAACATACTCCCGCCGCCGCCAAGTTGGTTGGGAGATAGCTGGCAGCTGCGCGGGATGTGGCGAAGTCCGGGCCTCACTACGACCAGTTGCTCGACTTCCGGAGGCGCATAATTCCACAGTAGCGATGCTTGTAGGCTGGCTGTGGGATTCAGTGGAGCGTTTGGCTGGATGTCTCGGTGCCGTCGATCTCGGTACATATGTATAGCCAGTGTCACGGGCAACGAGCGCTTCCGGAGTTACTGGATTAAAGTGACTTAGGGGATAAAGCGAAGATCGCGAACGTTCATATGGTCAACCGGGAAGAGAGACCATGCTCTTGGTTTTCGGTCGCAAGGCAGCCGCCAGGATAAAACGGGAACAGTTGAGGTAGACTGCCAAATTTCCAGAGAGCATCACGGTAGCGTGATGGCATTGCCGTCGCCTCCACGTCTGATACTGCTTCCATGAGGAAATATGTGTGTTCTATCGGCCTGTGTATTATCTCTGCGAACCATAGGACTTCACTCTCGCCGCTCCCAACAGGGTACAAAGGCTCGTCCCGAATCGAGTTGCGCTTCCTGAAGAAGGGGCCATCACCATAGAAGCATCTATTCTGCTTCGCCACGAGGATACCTCCCCACCGGGCCTCGACGAGCGCGGCCGAAGCTCTATTCTGGCGTCGAAGCTCGCTCATGGAGCGTCGGAGAAGCAGGCGCTTCGTTATCCCCCGAAGTGATTCCACCTTCTGCACGAATCGCGTTTTCGTTGCTGGACCCAATGAAAATATCTTCGACTCGAAACCTGGTTGCTGAACTGCCTGCGAAACGAGAGTTGCGTCACCGACGCAAAGGTCACAACGGGAAAGCTCGGTGGTCTCCAAAACAAGAGTCGCATCATCGACGCTAGGGCCGTGGCAGAACGGGTCAGACGTCTCCGGGGCGGAAGTCAAGTTGTCGAAGCGAGGGTTGCGAAAGGGTAGTAGTGACGTGTCCGAAGTTGGAATCGCGTCTGTGATGCCAGCATCCGTCTGGGGCCACTTAGTCATCTCTGAAGCAGAAGTCTCGTTGGCTAGGCTAGATTCACCGCAGGACCACTGGGCTCTCTCAAAAACGATAGCCGCGTCAGCGATGCCGAGATACCGGGAGTGTCCTTGAGAGGTCCCCTAGACAGCAGTCACGGAAGCAGCAGGGCTGCGCAGTTGCTGGAGCCTCTCTCCCTGTCTGAGCACCTCGGTGTCCTGCTTGGCGTCCTGAAATGCCGCAGCGCCTCCGTCCTCGTTGTCCTGTTCTACTATCCGCGCAGCTGCCATTTCCCGGATGGGCGGCACGTCAACCGGGGCCATTGTCCGCCGGGCCTCCTCAGGAAACGAGCACATTCTCGAGGTTGCGATTCGGGTAGTAAACAGCGCCGCCTGAGGTTTAAGGACGGGGCTTGCGGAAGAGTCATGGCTCGCGGAGAAGCGTGCGCGCGTTCGCAGGGCGGATACGCTCGTCATAATCGATCGCTTCCAAAATGTCGGCATCAAATTCTTCGCCCTTCAGGTTCTCCTGAACTTGAGCGTCGAGCTTCTGAAGGCTCACCTGGTCATGCAAAATAAGGTCTAGGACATTTTGTCTGTCAAGGACCGTTGCTGCCTGGCTCCACAGCAAGGCGTCGAGGACTGCGATGGTCCCGGAGATGGTCGCTCGCAGGACATCTCGGCGAATACGAAGTGCGTCCTTGGCACCAGTCGATGAAGCAAGACGCTGGGGTTGCGAATACCAAAGGGACAAGGGCGGGCTTGGGCACGAGCCGACAGGGGCGGCGGCCGAGGGCAAGGCTTCCAGGATAAAGCAGTACGAAGGTATCCAAGCTTCGCGTGCCTCGGAGCCGCTGTGAATACCCTCATAGTACGAAATCACGTGCTGGGCGCGTCTTAATTTGGAAATAATGTATTCCGTGGATGTGATGAAACGCGTAGGCGTGTTATAACAAGGAGATTTAAAGGAACATTAAGCGGTGTTTCCCTGCAACGTCATAGAATGCTTTCAATTTTCGATTTAATAATCTTGTATATGTCATTACCACAAACATATTCTCACCGAGGCAACGTATGTATCACGACTTTTTTTTCATTCAAAGTTGGGAAGCCAGCGCATTTGAACGCTTTCTTCACGATTTTGACTGCCGCCATTTTTACGCAACCCAGGTGATCAATCTGTCTCCAAAATGAATTATTACGACAGCATTACGAATAGTTACATCGGTACAACTTCCTTGTGAGGCTATGAGTTGGCCACGTACTTGAATAGGATATTTTATATCGTCCGTGACAAGCCATCTATGTAGTGAACGGCACACCAATGGAGGTTACGGGTGACACTGCTGATGGAAGATCCGGCATGAGGTCGCCTCTCGCCTAAGCACAAAAATGTTTGCCCCTACGCCGCCGTCACCCCCATCCGGTTTCTCCCACCTGCGCTCTACTTTTGCAGCGGTCGCGTCCAATTTTTTCACGAACATTTCCGGCCTAGCGGACCTTTGTGGTTTCTAAAACACGTTTCAGCTACTTCTATCGATTTTTTCTCCCTGGAAAGATAGAAATAATTAGCGTCACATCTGTGCGGGACGATATGCTTGTTTAAAAACTTAGGGCAAGAAGTGAAAGTCTACTGTCACCCGCGGCGGTGGTTTAGTGGCTAAGGCGTTGCGCTGCTGAGCACGACGTCCGAGGTTCGATTACCGGCCGCGGCGGCCGCTTTTCTCATGGGGACGAAAAACAAAATGCCCGTGTGTATGAGATTTCGGCGCACGTTAAAGATCCTCAGGTGGTCGAAATTATTCCGGAGCCCTCCACTACAGCGCGCCTCGTCGCCTGCGTTGCGTCGGCGCGTTAAACCCTACAATCAATCAATCGAAGGTCTACTGTCGGCTCAAACGTCGGGCTGAATGTAACTGAGGGAAGAGGAGGGGTGGGAGAGGAGGGATGAGGGGATAGGTGCTTTTTGAAGTTTATTGAAGGGTAAGCATATATATAAATGAACGGATAAGCGGAGTACATGAGGAGGTCCCAGAGTAAGAACTCTCGGGGGACTTCCTAACACATTGTGGATGAGATGATGCATAATATGAAGCATACAATGGCCGTCATGACAAAGTTTTAAATACAATGTGTAGCGTGAATTTTTCTCCGTATAAATATCATTGGCATTCCACTCTGTGGAGGTGGATTGTCAGTGACACTTTTTAGCTCTAGACATAGAAGTGACAGAATTGAGGTGAAAGGTATGACAAAATTTTATTTATTTTACTTGCTCGGAAATCTTTCCACAGAGCAAAGAAGATAAACTTCGGCATGCGGACGTCTATCCTTTTTTTTTTCTAATGGGAAAAAAAGAAAACCTCTCGCCGTGTTCGTGACGCATTTCATGACGCAGCGGTGAGCCGCACCACTTCTAACTTAAACTCCTTGTGTACGATGCGGCTGGTGGTCTAATAAAATTCAAAAATTTCCTCCAAGGCTACTCCCCCCTTACCCTCCTGTAACTGAAGGCACACACACGCCTGTTTCACGCGGTTGTGGATAAATACAAAGCTTGTTGCCCTAACGTACAAACAGGAGCCACGCCATCAGTGTTGGAGAGATCACCTATTTTAATTTTGCTGGATTTATCCTTCCCCCTCTCCCTCCAGCCACTTTTTTTCGACTTTTCCGGTTTCGCACTTTTTTTGCAAGTTGCTGCTTCGCGTACTGCACCCGCCTTTTTGAAATGTTGCACCTTTCACATTGCATATAATTCTAACAACTAAACTTCCTCAAGCCGCGCGTGAAACGTCTGAAAGCTCTTAATAACAAAACTGTCACTGCCTAAATTATGCCAAAACATCTTTAAAAATTGCTTTTGGTTAGGTGGCCAGACAACCCTAAATATATGTGTTGCAATAACATATAGGCGTACTGACAACCTAAGCAACGTCCTCATGCTATAAAGATGCCAATATTTAACTTCAATCTCGTTTTAAAGCAGCTGACAAGCTCAAGGTAGCACATTAAAAAATCTACGTTTCTCTTGAACTTGTGAAGTTCACTTGATATCTTTTAATGAGGTCATTAGGTATTCAAGCAGCGTCTGCACTCAGCAGTGGGGTGAAGGTTGGCAAGAATGGGTGAAACCAAAATCTATCTAGCAAATTGACGTCGACGTAGTACCCTCCCTAGTCTATGACAAAGTTCCTCAGGAGCTTTCAGGAACTCTATGGTGTGTGACTATGGGATCTCCTACAGTTATGTATTTAGTAAAACACCTCAACAGCAACAACAAACTGAAACCGAAAGTGAACATTCGGCCCAGCCAGCAGCAAGACGACAGGAGCCGAAGCCAAAGCAAAGCCAGTAAGCAATGGCCGGCGAAGGCGTTGGGCGGCTAGGCACGTTGGGATAATTTTCGATCGTTTCCACGCGTAAGTTCAGTTTATTTACCTTGTTCGATGACTTTCAATCTAAACTACCGCTCTCAACTTGAGAGCAGCATCCGACACGTGTATTATACGCGGCAGGAAGCCAGGACTTGCTTATTTCTACCATACTATGTACTCGGTGTTTGTTTTGGGGACGATTGTGTGTGGCCACTCGAATTTCGGGGCAACGAGGGGCCTCAACGAAGCGGCGTCGTGAGATTCGTCGTGAGTGCCCGCCAGTGCAGTGCATGGTGACGGTGTTTGAAGGTATGTTGGTCTTCCTTTAATCCATTTAATGCATTTGCAAGCGTCTCTTGCCCTGTTGTGCTGTGCATGTATTGACAGGGGTGTAGGAAAAAATGGTCCCGGAAAAAATGGTCCTAGAAAAAATGGTCCGGAGGAGATGTTCCAAAATCCAAGGTAGGAAAAAATGGTCCTGAAGCCACAGCAGGAAAAGTGTGGGCGGGGGCGGCCGTAACTTTCGTACGAAAGTTCAAGGCATATCAACAGAAAATTTTGCCTCCACATTCTCAGAGAGTTGTAAGCACCCCCTGCAATTTTTACGTTTTTTTTCTTAACTTTTTCATACTGTCTTTGTTGCTGTTTGTTGCTCCTGAATGCTTTTTTTTCCTTTGTTCGTTCATGTTTTGGCGTTAAAAATTGTATATTTTAAATGTAATTATATTTACATTTTGGTGGCGGGGCATTTCAGTGCACGGACATTTCGGTGCACGGGATGTCCCAGACAATATTTTAACGCTTTATCTTTAATATTTTAATTTCGTCGGATGATATGTCACTACATTCGAGGGTTGGGTTTGGGTCACACTGTGCGGGAAATAATGCTGAATAGAGGGGACACAACAGCATGTAAAGCCCCATTTCGATAGTAGATGGGAAAAATTAACGTTGGTAATTTACTTCCGTTAAACCTTCTTTTTATTTTAACATTCATGGGAAGGACCCTAATACTTCAATTCAAGTGTTACCGAAGCGCTGTGATTTCACTTCACCAAACGCTGCGAGGCGTTGCTGCTTCTAGTTCATTCCTATATCTGCTGGCTCACCCCCCCTACCCAGAGCAAAACTGCCGCGAAAAAAAGAAAGCAAACAAGGCAGCTTAAGCGCGTGTACATTTACTCATCCTTATTTTCTGTATTAATCTCGTCTTCGTTGCATCCGGTGTCGGTTACATTTATAAGCTTATCAACAATCGTGTTTATAGGGGCATCGCTAAAGGTTTGGGTTGTGGGGGAGGGGGGAGAGGCGGCTGAGCATCGCCGGGTACCAGCCACCTCGGTAGAGAGAGGGGGGTTTGTCACCTGTGCTTCTCGAAAGTGTAACCCCGACATCCAAAACTTAAACACGACTGTCGCGGCTCTCGCCAAACCAGCCAATTCAAAATTTTCCCCTCTTACAACGCAACAAAGGGAGCAATGTCTGGGGTGTCCGTGACATGCGCAACTCGAAGAGGTAGTTGCGGAAGGGACGACCGAAAGTAAAGAAAAAGCGATTCCTGGAGAGGGGTGCCTTCGGTGTGACCGCGACGCGCAGAAGAGTGCGGCCAGCAAGCTTATTCCTCGATAGGGGCGACAGGCGCCAACGATCCTGGTCATTGTGTCCTTAGCGGCATTTTGGAGGGCTTTTTGTTGTGCACTAGAGAGGTTGTGAGCTCATGCTGAATGTATCGCTTTTCTTGCATCAATGCGGTCGCGCTTCGGAGACCGCGATCTCTTCTATGCCTGCAAGAGTTTTACGGGAAAGTGAACATATTATGACTGAAAAAGAAACCGGGGGGATTAAAACTTAAAGACGGGGGGGGGGGGACAAAGAATTAAAATTAGATGAAATCAAGCATGTAAAGTTAAAACGAAGGTTGGTTTGACCGAACAGAATGGTTGGTATTCGTACGCACAACCCGTGCGCTTGATAAGCATTAAAGATAAATAGAGGCTGCAGCTTTTTTCAAAGGGCCAGTTCTTCCTCCGCAACAATATCCTATCATCATCACCAGCCTATCTACGCCCACTGCAGGGCAAAGGCCTCTCCCATTATTCTCCAATTACCTCTGTCCTGTGCCAACTGTGACCAATTTATCCCCGCAAACTTCTTGATCTCATCTGCCCATCTAACTTTCTGCCGCCCCCGCAACGCTTGCCTTCTCTAGGGATCAGGATCCACTCTGTTACTCTTAATGACCAGCGGTTATCTTGCCTTCGCATTACATGCCCTGCCCACGTCCATTTCTTCTTCTTAATTTCTACTAATATGTCTTTAACACCAGTTTGCTCTCTGACCCACTCCGCTCTCTTCTTGTCCCTTTTTTCCGCTCCATTGCCCGCTGAGTCGTTCTCAATTTAAGTTTAACCCTCTTAGTGAGCCTCCAAGTTTCTGCCCCGTAGGTGAGTACCGGTAAGATGCAGCTGTCATACACTTTCTTCTTCAGCAACAATGGTAGGCTGCTATTCATTATCTGAGAATGTCTGCCATATGCACCCCACCCCATTCTGATCCTTCTAATTATCTCTGCCTCATGGTTGGGATCTGGGGTCACAACTTGGCCTAAGTAGATATATTCGCTTACCACTTCCACTGCCTCGCCACCTATCCCAAACTGCTGTGCTATCCCGAGGTTATTGATCATTACTTTAGTTTTCTGCATATTAATTTTCACGCCCACGGTTCTACTCTGTTCGCCCAGTGCGGAAAGCATGCTTTGCAATTCGTCCCCCGAGTTACTTAGCAAGGCAACGTCATCAGCAAATCTGAGGTTACTGAGGTATTCTCCATTAACCCTTACTCCCACCTGTTCCCAATCCAACGTTCTGAATACTTCTTATAAGCATGCTGTGAATAACATTGGAGAGATTGTGTCTCCTTGTCTGACACCCTTCCTTATAGGTATTTTACTGCTCTCCCTATGGAGGATGATGGTAGCTGTAGACCCACTGTAGATATCCTCTAGTATTCTTACATAATGCTCATCTATCCCCTGGTTCCGTAATGCCTGAATGACTGCTAGGGTTTCGACCGAGTCAAATGCTTTCTCATAATCTATTAAGGCTATATATAGGGGTTCAGTATACTCAGCGCACTTCTCTATCACCTGATTGATCGTGTGAATATGGTCCATTGTTGAATAACCTTTACGGAACCCTGCTTGTTCTTTAGGTTGACTAAAATCTAAGGTTGCAGAGATTCGATTAGCGATTACCTTGGTAAATACCTTGTAGACGACTGGCAGTAAGCTGATCGGCCTGTAATTTTTCAAGTCCTTCATGTCGCCTTTCTTATGGATTAGGATGATGTTCGCGTTCTTCCAAGATTCCGGTACCATTGCGGTCATTAGGCATTGCGTATACAGGTTTTCCAGTTTTCAAGTACAATTTCTCCGCCATCCTTCAAGAGGTCTGCTGTTATCTGATCCTCACCAGGTGCTTTGCCCCCTTTCATTTCTTTCAAAGCCTTCCTTACTTCTTCGGTCGTTACTGTCCGTAAAAAAAAGCTGTCCGTACTTGTCCGTAAAAAAAAGCTGGGGAGAACAGTGTCTCGAAATTCATTTTAGCATGACAGCTAAGCCTAAATAAACTATTCATTTGATTGTCTGCATTTTTGGGGGCAGAGGAATGTTTGTAAAGTTTTGGATAGTGAGAGTGGGCGTTTTGTGTAGAAAAAAATTACATCAAATATGCGTTAGCCATTGTAGACACCCGGTAATTGTCTTAGCTGTTGTGCATTCCCCCAAAAAGAGCGAATATAAATAACGTCTCGTCGTAAATAAAAAAAAACATCTGCGAAAGAATTCAATCACCGGGCATAACATGTGTTACCTGAAGGAGCTATTAAAGAAAGATATACAAAAGTTCAGTTTATAAAAATACTTGGAAAAAATCCAACACTGCATCAATATAAAATGCAATCCCTGCCCTATATTGCTGTCTATAACCCATGTTAAGCGAAAATGAAAATTTTACGCTGTTTAATAGAAACCCCCAAACAAGCACCCCGTAGTTCGGTCGCCGAAATGTTCGCGCACGGAAACGTCCGTGCACCGAAAGGTAAGTGCACCTAAACTCCTGTTCACCGATATGTCCGTGCACTGACATGTCCGTACACTGAAATTTGCGTACACCGCAATGTCCGCACCGAAACGTCCTGCACCGAGGTTTCCTGCACCGAAATCTCCTAGACCCGGGAAGACTCTGTGCGCTTCTTTGGTGGAGCTCCCACGGCTTCTTGTGCGATTTTCACCGTCTGTGATAAAACCTTGCAGCGTAGATCTTCTACGACCTTCCAGACACTGAGATTGCTGTGTCCGACTGAGCTACTAAACCGACGGTTCCAGGCCTCGCAGTTGTTTGTTTAGGTTAGGTTAGGTTAGGTTAGGTGTGCATGAAGCAAAACTTCATGCACACTACAGTGCAACTGCTTAGGCTGTGCTTATTTAGACCTGCCACCTTAGCAACATGAAAATTGGGGAGACCGCAGTGATTGGGGGTAGGTTTTATTTTTAGTTTAGCATTTCAGAAATCACCAACACTGGAAACTAACATAAGAAAGCGGTAAAGGTGTTTATTTCAAGCTGATTTGTTCTTTAATCATGAGAAACTCTACTCCTGGTTCTTGTTGTGGAGAGCGCGAAACTATTTGAGGAGGTACCTACCAAAAAATTCAGCAACTCCCCCACCCATGCAAGCCCCCCAACCCCGCCCCCTAAATTTACTGTTATTTTAAATTTCTGCACCGTTCTGGCATAGGGCCCTTCCTCCTTCGGTCCACACTGTCCACACCATGAACTCCACCACACCCAGGAAACACTGGCGTGTCACAGCCAGTCCATAACCCAATTCAATCGTAGTTAGCAGCCTGATAGCCCAATACCTAGGTGCGATTTGTCATTTTTTCTTTGGTGGAGTGGGTTTATTTTGGCTGAATCATGTGCTTGAATTTGTTGTACCGTTGTACCCGAAGATGATCTTGTACGGTCCTTTTGTAGCTGTGGCATGAGGAATGCACGGGATGGTTCGGAGGAAGGCAGCCTGCATGGTTTACTGTCAGTGCATGAGACTGGGGCGGACTTGAAGCGGAATTCCGCGAATGTTTCTTTGAAACTAACTCGGTGAAACTGTCTCAGTAATTTTGAAAGCGATGACTAACATTGGTGAAATGCTAGGTGCATGTGCATCCTGAAGTTTTTTCCTGGTCGTTGCTGCCATCTTGAATTTTGGTGTTTCGGATAGCACTCCCACTTGGCAGGTGATCTCGACTTTACGGTAGCAATAGCGGGCTTCGCATGCTTTCAAAACTTCTCAGAATGCATGTGCTGAAGACAATGTCTGGTTGAGTGACTCTGCAACAAAGGTAAAGCACACATTTACCAGCACACGGCCGCCTCAATCGGCACTGCCATTATAGCGCATGTTTGCCCACACTCCCCACCGGACTTGCATCAGTGCTTCCTGCGGGTAATATGCGTTCAACGTTAGCTACAACAGATAGACCCAGTCGTTGTTGTACCTATTTTAACACTTTTAGGGAGTACTGTGGTGCGCGCGTCCCGTGGGAAGCTTTTCTTAGCCACAAACACCATTCGAGCAGCATCTAGTTGCACTTAGTTGTACTCTACTTTATGGTGGTGAGTGCTCATTCGCAGCACCACAACTGTCGCAGCAGCAAAAACTAACGTGCACGCGTGATTTAAAGAAAAACAACATTGGTTCTGTGGCTGGCCGCCAACGTGCACGCGTCATTAAAAAAAAACCTCTGTGCTGTGGCGGCCATTATTCGGGAAATTCGAGATATCATTCGTACAATGGTGATGGGGTGAATTTCAAGGGTCCCTCGAACAGTCCGGGAAAGTTGCCAGGTCTGCTTATTGCTTTGATTTCATTTGTTTGTTTCATAATTATTTGATTTTTCATTTCCGGACCATCAAAGCCAGACCAAGAAGCCGACAAGAGAATTGGGGCAGCCATTATGAAGAATTCATGGGCAAACAATGCAAGGAAAGACGAATACAGAGATAGAAAGGCAATATAAATAAGCACGAGCCTGGACGACGCTGATTATGAATGAATTGATATACTCTGCGAATGCCATCTAGGTGGTTCACTGAATGCCAACAAAAAAATTGCGTGCATTGCGGAAGGACAAATAAAGACATGAAACTGACTGGCTTGTGTTTCATCTAACACCTGTGATTAACAGGTTCAAGGTTAACGGCCTGCTGCAGGGCATGCATGGCAGCAGGCTTGGGCGGGCTTCCTCTGGCCTCCATAGAATAACCTGAATCTGGCCAATGGTAGGCCATACATGCTTTGCCAATATATGCTTGGCCAATAGTAGGCCATACTTCTCTGGCCGATTGTAGGCCATATGTAATCGGCCAATGGTCGGTGAGCCAATAGTATTAGCGGCTAAAGCAGATTGGCCAATGAATGACAGCCAAGCTCCAGCCTTACACGGCCAAGGACCATTTTGGACACTTTGGCCGAGGATTGGCCAAGGGGAAAAGGGCTGGCCAATGTTCTTTGGGTAAAGATTGGCGCACATGCTTGTGCTGCCTGGGAGGTTAGGTTATGTTTGGTTAGGTTCGGTTAGGTTAGCTTTGTTTAGGTTTAGGTTAGGTTAGGTTATGTTAGGGTTTTGTTTAGTTTTAGGTTAAGTTGAGGGTATGTTAGGTTAGGTTAGGTTATGTTGGGTTAGGTTAGGTTGTGTTGGGTTGGATTAGGTTAGGATAGGTTTAGGTTATGGTAGGTTAGGTTAGGTTGTGTTAGGTTAGCGAAGGTTGGGTTAGGTTAGGTTAGGTTAGGCTGTTAGGTTTAGTGTTAGGTTTAGGTTAGGTTAGGTAGGTTAGGTTAGGTTGGGTTACGTTGGATTCGATTAGTTTAGGATTGGTTCGGTTAGGTTAGGTTTAGTTTAGTTAGGTTCGGTTAGGGTTTGGTTGGGTTAGGTTTGGTTAGGTCGTGTTAGATTAGTGAAGGTTAGGTTAGGCTTGGCTAGGCTAGGTTACGTTAGGCTAGGTGTGTTTTAGGTTAGGTTAGGTTAGGCTACGTTAGGTTTTGGTTTGGTTGGGTTGCAGTAGAATAGTTCAGGTTTAGTTAGGTTAGGTTATCGCGATACCGTGGAATCGCGATACGGTATCGCGAGCAACGCACGAGGGAGATTCTCGAGGCTTTCGTCATGTACACATTGGGAGATAGGTGCGTGAGCACACCCTCTATCGAGTTGTACGACAGGGAAATAAGATACCTAGGATCATGATCAACGCATTACATTTCATTTCATTTCATTTCATTTCGTTGCTTTCATTTCCACAATCAACTTCCTTTTTTGTGTGTTTGGGTTATGGATTTCCTTCTCTCCTCCTTGTTTTTGATTCTAGTATATATTCATTGTTCTTCTAAATAAACCTCAGTTGGCAGTTCAGCGCAGTGTTTGTCTTTACTCCCTGTGGTATCGTTTTTTGGCGCTGTTTTTTCTATGTTGCTTGACCAGTTTTGTTGTGTATAAAACCGGCGCGAATGCCGTTACTAAGCGTTTTGGTACTCCACAAAAACTGAGGAGCATTCAATATAATTTCCTTCACAAAAAAAGTATGTCCAGTATTTGCTGATTTTTTTGCAAAGAAATTTTCTACTCGAACAACTTTTCTGATTATCTTTCACAGGGCTGATCCTAGGAGAGATCGAACAAGTTCTTTCATTTTCAATCTATTCTTTATGTTGTTTTCATGAGTTACGTGCACACCACTTAATAGCACAAAAGAACTTAATTTTCCACTAATGTCGTGGTACAGTAAAAAAATTCTACACGCGTTGCGAATGACGCCTTGCTTCGGGTGGTTGCCGTCGTATACCTCTGTGTTCACGCAAGGAAAGGCATAAGAGTAGAGTTTCATAATTTGTGTAAAACCAATAACATAGCAATGGTAGTATTATCAACCCGTCGGAGGCGAGCTTGCGGCTCCCAAACTTTATTTGTTTACTTATTTATTTATTCCCCACCACTGAAAAGTTCTGTATATACGGAATTATGAGAATATAGAGTTCGTACGAAGTGTTACGCCCCCAAGCGTAATGATGGCAGATATTTCCATAAACACGGGAATTATATCAGTTCGCACAATATAAACGTTTGGCACCGTTTTCGTGTTTTTATCTTGAATAATAAGCAAAATCACGGTCCGTATGATTTCCGTACACTCCGTATATACGGAATTCCTACGGACAATGATTTCGCGTTTGTAGTGATCATACGGACTTAAAACAGGTGCCAAATTTTTCTATAGGCATGCACCGTTTCATTTTCGCGTGGTTCTGAAAAATCTTTCTTGTTTTGTAGCGGCTTTGTCTCATGCTAAGAATGTACTCCGCATTCCCATAATTCCGCATGTACGGAACGTTTCAGGAGGGAAATTTGATACCTGCTTTCCTTTGCATGCATTACAGCAGGGAGATACATAACGCTAAGCATCAAACATGAGACAAATAACATAATATTTTCACAAAGCGTGGTGAAAATCGTCATTATGAACAGCTCGTACAATCATACGTGGAAGATAATTACACTCTCGTATTGATCTAAGATAAAATGAATCGCTCAAGGCATCACTTAAAGGAAAGTTAATAATTTGCTTTAAGCTAGCGGTCCCACTTTGGGATATGTAGAATAGCGCTTGGAGATACTTCTCCCTTCTATTCCAGTTTTCAAATGCTAGATATTACGAAAAAATTTCAACGTGAGGTTTCGTCTCTGATCTTTCCCGTCTTACCATACAAGTTAACCCTCATGCTAAGTTGACAGTGCCAATTACCTAATACGAATCGCACTGCCCTATTTTGCATGTTTTCGAACGTATCAACCAGCTCTTTGGTGTAGGGATCCCAGAAAACACATGCGTACTCCAACATTGAGCGCAAATGAGTAAAATACGGTTTTTCTTTTAAGGTATATGGAGGTTCGCTGAAATTTTATCTCACGAAGCCAAAAACACGTGCAGCCGTACCTTTTGTGTTGTGAACGTGCCTATTTAACCTCTAACCTCTCGTTAAATAAACTCCTAAGTATTTATATTCCCCGGTCATTCTTAAAGTAGTGTAATTTACGGTATACGTATTCAATTGGAATGAAGGTTTTCCTGCAAAGGTAACGTTAACACACTTTTTAACATTGAACAACTTTTCTGAATCAGCACACCAAGATGTTATTAAATTAGAATCGCAGGTATTCGCTATCACGTTCATTCGCTATAGTCTTGTAAATACACAGCCATTCGCGAACATTTTGAACAAAGATTTGAGGCCAATAGTAATAGCATTTATATATAACAGAAACAAAAGAGGGCCCGCAACTGACCCTAGGGGAATTTATGAGGTTACGGGAATATATCCGGACTAACAACCATTGAGAGCGACCGACTGCTGTTTTAGAGAGGTATACAGTGAAATCTCGATATAACGAACTTCTGGGGACCGCGGAAAATTGCTCGTTATTCGGAAAGGTCGTTGTAGCGAAAATCGCAAAATTTAAGGCAATAAATAATATTTCAATGCCTAAAACTGAAGTCATTTTTCACAAAAAACGCGCAAGTGATCATGAAACAATGCACATTTATATAACGTAATTGGCAATTTTCTTCTGGTGCGTGCAGCTCAAGCTTCCTAGCACGAACGACTCCAACTCTTACACATTTCTGTGGACTGACTCATTCGCCGGGCGACTTTTCTCCGGCAATGTGCGGAGTTTCCGTATGCTGCCCAGCACATTGCCCAGCACATCCGCAGTACCCACGTTCTCGTCGCGGTCATCGAGTGCTGCCGCGACACCCTCGGAGGCATCGTCGTTCATGCCGTCCTCACTGCCTTCTTCATCCTGAACGCTCACGCTCAAGAGAATGTCCTCTGTTGTGAGCTCCGCTGATGTCCGTGAAGATCCAGCAAGCCTCCCAAGCAGTGGCGGAACGTAGAAAAACGTGGGGTGAGGCGCGAATAGCGCGGCCGCGGCTTTCTGGACGGAGGAGGCCGTCCATGCTTCCTTTTTTTCTTCTCCTCACCTTTTTTCTATCTCTCGCATCGGCTCGCGCATTCGCGGAGCAAGTTGCAAGATGTCCTCTTCAGCGCTGCGCTTTGCCTCGTCGTCTGCTAGCATACGGCTCCGGTTGCCGCGATTGTTTAACGGAAATCTAAGAATATCCGGCCTTGGAAATATAGGTTCGTAGTACTGAGGCGTTCTTAGCATGGCACGGAACTAAATACAATGATCGTTATTTTGAAAAGTTTGCTATTCCGAAGTACGTAGTTGTGAAATAATTTTACAGTGAAACAATAAGCAGTCGGCGTGGGATTTCTTAAATGCTCGTTAATCTGAAAAGTTCGTTAATGTGGTGTTCGTTGTACCGAGATTTGACTCGGCTATCCATGCAATAACCGATTCATTCCGTTTATAGCCCGCAATGAACTAATAAGAAGCTGATATGGAACACCTCCAAATTTTTTTTTGTAGTACAAGAAAATACAGTCGACTAACTTTAAGCTTATCCTTTGCTAGATCCAAATCGTGCGTTAACTGAACAAGCTGCGTTGAGCAAGAAAAACCCGACGAAAGCCATGTTTGCTAGGAAGCTGGTGATTCTGTTTAAACAAATGAGTCATTTCCGAAGTGTAGCAAAGCTCACCTTCAAACACCGCTACTAAATTGACATCCAGGCTTCGTCATTCACAGGGCTGTGTTGTTATGGCAAATTAAAAAAAAAACACGTGTTTCTAAATAGGCAGTCATAAAATTTTATAAAGCAGGGCATGGAGTTGAGCCTACAAGTGCACGAGCTTAGCCTCTTCTACGTTTATCACCAACACAATAGTACAAATTGTTTTTCGCAGTAATATTGTAAGAAGAATAGCCGCAAACTTGCGCTTTTGCGCGCCCTGCCCTTTCTTAGGTGGGGAGTCCTTGACATGGCGCCGGTCGAGCTCCTGCGTGGCTGCCGCTTGCTCGACGCCCTTTAGGGCCACTTATTTTGGTGAACCAGCGTCACCTCGGGTCTAACATCTCCGCCTGGTCGACGTCTCCAATGGTCTCCATTTCTTGAGGGGGCGAATAGCCTCGAGCTGATGCGTCGACGAAGCCGGCGGGCGTGGCGTGGTAGCGGCTATTACTGGCGAGGCTTAGCTCACCCGCGGGTGTGGCACAATCTTCTTGTGGCAATAAATGGCTTTCCGATGGCCTTAAAGGTTCTCTGGTAATGTCCAGTGAGTCCTTGCTTTGCGCCTTGCCCGTTCACCTAGAACACTCATTACTGTTTGACAATGAAGTTCGTTCATTTAAAACGTAGAAACACCGAGCAGATAAAACTCGCGTCTGCGTTATTCGGCTCCCTAACGGTTCTTTTTTCACCAAGGGAAAAACCGGTCCTACACTGGCGGGTCTCCTTCCAAACCAGCCTGTGCATGAATTCTCGGCGCCCAGACCAGTGCCGTTGTTCGGCTGTACGCCGCTTACCGAAAGAATGACGTATAACCTGAGACCATACGTAGGCTGGTCTCCTCTTGAACACCGATTGCCAAATATTCTGTGGCCGTTTGTAATTCGGCCGAGGACCGCTAACCGAATGAAGAACGTACATTCTGGGGCCGTACGTCGGCGGGTCTCCTTTATAACACCGGTTGCCCGAAGAAAATGAATTTCTGCCACCCGACGCGTGGTTCACCGTTGAAAGAGCGAATGCGGGGCAGCCGCGCTCCGGCCGGTCTCCTTTCGAATACCAACTGCCACAAGAATATGGATATTCTGTAGCCGGTGGCATGCCGTCCTTCGGCTGAACACCGCTTCCCGAAGGAAAAACGGATGGCCTAAAGCCGTACTTCGGCCATTCTCTTTCTCAACATCGGCAGCCGGAAGTGAAGTGAATATCTGGCAGCCGGGTAGCTGCCGTTGTGCGTCCGAACACGGGAGGCCGGAGAAATACCGCAGAGCTCGTTGCCGAATATTGGCCGTTCATTGTATGATGAGTGGCTGCCAGAACCTGGATGCTGGCCGGGCATGCAAGAAAGCGGCCATAGACGGGCCGTTCTTGGGGCACACTTTCTGTGCCGCCTGGGGGGTACCCCAAACGTTTTATTAGGAAGAAAACTAATTACTTCATCCCTAACAAGCAGCCAAACAGTCAAGCCATGGATAACGCACCGTCAACATGCAAGCTAGCCGGGATTCCGTACATTCCAGGCGTAAGTGAAGCTGGTGTCTTCAGAAAACATGGTGTGCTGATCGGGCATGTGCCAGCAAGCAAGCTTAACGATGCGCGGTGGCTCAGCGGCTATGGCGTTGTGCTGCTAATCTCAAGGTCGGTGGTTCGATTCCCGGCCGCAGCGGCCGCTTTTCTGATAGAGGCAAAAAGCAGAGGCCGGAGCTCCCCACTACCGCAGGCCTCATCACCTGTTTAGCGTCGGCGCGTTAAACCATACAATCATCAATCAAATCGAGCTTAAGGGTGAGTTGCTAAATGGGAAGGATCTTGTCCCTCGGCAACGTTTCCGTGGTGTGATCTACAAGATCACATGCACCGCCTTCGAGTCAGTACGCTTAGGCGAAGGCGGAAATTTCCACCGCCGTCTTAAGCAGCCAAAGGATGACGAGATCAAGAGCCACAGGCACTTGCATCACATGCCGAGAAGATGGACCAATAGAAAAAATGGGCTAGCCCGCGTATCATAGCGACCGTAGCCCCGGGAAAGAATTTTGCAACGACGCTCAACTTCAAATCGAAAATAATTCAGACCACAAACAACACAATCAATAGTGTTGGACCTCTGGGTCCTCCTGCTGCGGCGCGATGTTCAGAAAGATAGGAGACACGTATTAATGCAATGAGGCTTTGAATGAACCTGCTAGAAAAAGCGGGTGCCAGCCGGCGAGGCCACGAGAGCATGTGACAGCTCTTGAGGAGCGTAATGAAAATGATGATGGTCGACGTCATCTGCTGCCGGCGAAAAAAAAACGTCCCAACATATAGATCATCTGGCAATCTAAACCGCGTGTATTCCCGAGCTTTGCGTCATCCGTTCAGCGCTACGTAAGAAACTACTTTTTAGCCGTCGTTCCGTTGTGAACAAGGAATCCGTACGAATACCGCAACGTCGATTTTGTTTTAACATTTACCAGTGTCCTGCCTTTTTTAGACAAATGCTTTTACCAGACCAGACAGTTTTCTGTTGAATTCTGGACTACGCTATACTTTATATTTCCATAGCCAACACCGCGGGGTCTAAAACACTCGGTGATGTGTATCGCATTGTTCTAATCCCGGCTTGCTTTTTTTAATGTGGTTTTTGTACCTAGATAATGCTTTCTTTACTGAGTTCAGCATTCTCCGCAGACACCTTCATTGCTCTGCGGGCGAGTGGCCAGACAACGTGCAGTATGCCGTATTTACTCGATTTTAAGCACCCCCTTTTTGCCATGATTGCGATGCCCAAAGTTAGGGGGTGTTTAGAATCGAAAAAACAAATTTCTTAGCCCCCCGCGCTACCTATTTTCGCGGCCGTATCTCGACCAGACGGGCAAAAGGAATAATGTTTTATTCGACAAATATTCAACCGGAAAATAGGTACTGTGAAGCCGCCGCTTTCAGATGGTTCCCAGCCTCTTTCACTACCTTTTGAATGAGTTCTGCCGCTAGGGCCGCCGCTTTCAGTATCTCCCAGCAAATCGTCTTCTGTTCCGTTGAAGTGGTTTGTAATTGAAAGCTTCTTAAATTAAATGATTTGGCCCCAACTTCAACTCGAGCCAGCTTCCACTCGCCTGAAATTCGCCTTGCATTGGCTACTTAGAAAAGGGGGTGCTATACAACGTGTGGGTTCGAGCTTGTTGGTAATCCATAGTGCAAATTTGAAGCGCGAAAAATTTAGACAGAAGATGAGCGAGACAAGGACAAGCGAGACAGGCGCTTGTCCTTGTTTCGTTCCTCTTCTGTCTAATTTTTTTGCGCTTGAAATTTGCACTAGGGGCTGCTTTGATTCGCATGCAATCCGAATTTTTCCCCGAAAGTAGGGTAGGGTGCTTAGAATTCGGATGTGCTTAGAATCATGTAAATATGGCATATTCCTCTTTTTATCAACACTTGGATGGCAGCTTGTGCTATCTCGTTACCTCAAGATAAACGCGAGCTGACTGAGAGGGCACAAAAAGCAGCTTTCGCATATTGTACCCTAGACTGAAGGTTCCACTTTGAGCTTTCTACCATCTGTTACCCCATTTTTCAATGCTCCAAGAACTCCCTCCACAACCAACATCTTCACTCTCTCCCTACGCAAAACTTCACCGTTTAGTCCAGCCTACACAATGTAGCATAACACTTTAGAACACTGACAATGTCGCTTTCTCGCTCAAACTGACGAATACCCTGCTTTGTTTCTTTATATTGACCCCAACCCGCAGTTACAACCATTCACGATCACACTTTAAGCCACATAACCGCAGAGGGCCTCTGTCTCTTGTCGGATGCGGTGAATAAAAATCCCGGGCCATCTCCACCAACAAGAAACCTGGTGAGGGGCGAAGCATGCAGCTTATATGTGTATTCTTCGTGCTTTGGCATTTTTGCGAATGGAGATGAGACAATTGGGGAAGAGGTATACAGCTTTGCTGTAAAGGTTTCTTGTCTTAGAAGCACAAAACTGAAAAGTGTAAAACTTAAACGAGGTGTAAACAAGTGTCCCGCTGTTTTCTAATACGCCTTACGTTCTAGCGCGAGGCGTAAACGAGTTTCCCGGTGTTTTAGTACCGTGACTACATGATACGACGATTAAAATGACGACAGTAGACGACAACAGCCCGAGCCCCTACAAGGCTTCACCCCTAAAGCCTTTGCTGCTAGTATTTCTCTCTTTGGTGACCCAATGCTCGTAAAGCCAAGTCCCAAATGCAGTAATAAATCTGTTCCAAAACGCTTCGTGGGCGTCAATAAAACGCTATCGCGTCACACATCTCAAAAAGCCAAATGTCATCTGCAGCTCTTCCTTGATATGTCCACATACACGTGCCTCCGCAGAATTTGCGGCTCTAGTAAGGCTTGATTATCGCGTGAGCTGTGCACATTCATTTCATAATACGGTCACAGACAAGCAGGTCGACACAATTGCGTTACAGCACTCGCCTAAAGTTTCTGAAAATAAATCATTGGCCTGGTTCACCATAGCTAGATTTCGGCATTTACCGTTATACGTACAAAGCGGGTATGCCGACTACTCACTACTACTTTCTAACAGTGGAGATGTAGAAGAATTGTTCTGTTCGTGCAGATGTGGCGAGGGGGCAAGTAGCCCACGAGCAGAACAAAAGTGCGGTTGGGGAGATCCGGGGAAGCGAACTCGGGACCTTCGCGCCCTCAAACCGGCAACATTACCACTGGGCCATCCCAGAGGCCCGATTGGCTCGGGGTTACTAGCGGCAGTAAAGAATCCCATGTGCAGCCAATGGAAAGAAAAAAAAAACGCCTCCTGTGGTTGTAATCGAATCAGGGACCCAGGTGCTATGAAACCGGCGTCTATCCGATTGCGCTACCATTGCTTTTCTTTTAGAGGCGAAGCTCCTCTTGCTCGGGCCCTATCCCGGCCGTACATGGCAGAATCATGATGATTGTGGCAGGTTCCCCCTAGGAATTGGCCAACCAAAAATTGGCCGAAGAGGTCAAAACGTTCAACGCATTCGTTGCTACTCAACAAGGAGGAGAGGAAGAAGAAGAGGTTGCCGTTCGTCGCCTGCGTGCTCAAGACACGTACCGGGGGTACGCGACACAAGACGCTCTGCAGAAGGCGACGGCCAAGGTGCCTGAAACACACTGAATTCGCCAACTTACCCATGTAGATTCTCAACGTCCCAAACAAGCCCTACAGAATCACCACAAACATCGACGTCGTCGACGGGCTTGTCAACGGAGCGGTGGAAAGCTTGACGTGTCGAGCCTTTATATGACGTGTGGGCGCATGTTTCACGGTTTTACCGATAAGCATTGTAGCCTCGCCCCCCTCATCATCATTCAGTTCGTGAGGATGGCGGGATTTTTTGCCTGCTTCGACATTTATACAGCACATCACACATCACGTCATATTGTAATGATCCGTCAACCCTACTTGGCTGACTCAGTGGCTGACTTTTAAAATTTTCAAAGACACACTAAATCGTCAAGCACAGGCACCCACTTAGGGGGATCATCATCAGCACGAAACACTTCCCGTATATACTGTACGCTTTCGATGAAATTTTTCCTGACAAGCTGGGCATTTATATCCGCATCCCTCACCGCCATTCTGGTCTTCCATATAATATGAAGGCTGAGGAGCATGATCATGATGTTGGGACCCATTGACAACATTGTTGGGTCCCTTTGTACCTTGTATGTGTATCTGTTTTGGTTTAAATAAATAACCCTCAAACCCTCACACCCTCAAATCGTACGGCACACGGCCCTCATTTTTCACGGGTAGGACCGAATGCCTTGCGGTGTTTTGGGTAAGCGTTTCTTTACCGTGCGTTGGAGGATGTCTCAGTGGGACACTGGGTCCCAACAGTCGATGAAGACGGGATTAATATTTTTCGGCTTTTTGCACAGACTGCAGTGTCTTGTCCACGGCACACCGATACCTCTTTCTGCTACCCAAGTATTTACGGGAAGGGTTTCACTGTTAAAAAAAGTACTAATTGCAGGCTTCACCGGCATATTTTTCACCCTCCTCAAAGCATCAAGCCCAGTGCCTGTACCGTAAAGGACCTGTACAGTGGCACGGGTAAACAAACATCCACAAAATCTTTGTACAGGCGCTTCCTGAAAACACTACACAGATAGTCGAAAGAAAACCGTACCTTCAAGAATTCAACAGACCTTCTCGCAAATACCTTTCACCTCCTACAAACAATATCACTTGAGTACACAACAAAGTCATGTAGCACATTTTTCAATCGCTCTTTAATTACAATGCACAAGAATGCGTCTTTTTGATCCCCCACAAAACAAAACCTTGCGACAACTTGTCGTAAAAATAAATTGCGAAGACCAAGTCCTCCCTTTTTGACTGGCGGAAACGTATTAGAGCGACTGGCTCTTTCCCAGCTGGAATACCAAATAAGGACAGCCGACACTCTGTGGATTTTTTGTACATTTGCAGGTGACATACAACACTTGCAGAACGTACCACACTTTGGCTAACAAAACAAAAGTTGCAGATAGTGGCCCGGGCAAACATAGAAAAATTGCGCCCTTTTTAGTTTCTGGTTTTGTGCCTGAACTTTTCGGTCTCGTTACCCCAGTAGTCTCGGCTATCCCTATAATGCTCCAAGGGCACCCCTAGATATTTTAGTGGTTCTGTGGTTCATTGTATGCATTAAAACGGCAGGGGTTGAGCACCAGTTCCCGTGCCATTATCCCGAACATTTATCCCAGCTAATTGCAGCCCCAAATTTTTTACAAACGGACTTAATCACCTTAACTGCTTCAATTATGCTCTTTTGATCGCGACAAAAAACCGCTATGTCATCTGCGTATGCGAGCTGTTTTACTTCAGTGTTCTGTAATTCGAACCTCCGTATTCAGTCATATGCTTGATTATTTTTAAACAGAAAGGCTCGAGATACACCGCAAAAAGAAGTGGCCATAACGGACAACATTGCCTGACCATTTATTCCTTCACTTAATATTTTGTTAACAATTATGCCCGCCTTGCATCAGGCATATGCCATCTTTATACCCTCCAAGATAACAGACCCAAGATTCGTGTATTCTAAGATTCTGAAATGCATGTCATGAGACACACGGTCGAAAGCCTTCTCAAGGTCGAGTTGCACCATCGCCACACGACCTGAGAAAGCATCAGAGCACTCTAACACACTTCTGGCGACGTGCATATTTATACTTATCGTGCGATGCTTAAAACCGCAAGTTTGATGCTTTCCTGCCAAAAACTGAATTACGTTTAGCAACCGTCCAGCTAAGACGTTCATGTAAACTTTGTAGTCGACGTTGGCTAGACTTATTTGTAAGGCTTGACGTTGGGTTAGTTGCGTACACATTATTCACACTAAAAACAACGCAGGGACGAGGACGGAAGAAGTGACAAACTAGAGCGCTGTATGGCACACCGCCGTACGGCACACCACTCTAGTTTGTCACTTCCGTCCTCGTCCCTGCGCTGTTTTTAGTGTGAATAGACTTATTTGCCTATACGCCTATACGGGCAGCAGTTTTACTGCATCTGCACACTTCGGTATCACGGTAATGTGCCTCTCCTTAAACGACTGCGGGAGAACATTTAGTTTGTGAGCCTCCACCAATACTTCATATAAAGATACCGCTACCTCCCTTTTGTAGGTCTTGTAAAATTCCCCGCTTAACCCTTCTAGCCCGGGTGACTTACGGGGTTTCAGGTCATCTATTGCGTTTTCTAATTCCCACACACTAATTGGTGCTTCCATGTTTTCACAAACATCTGGTTCTAACTTGGGCATAAGCGATAACATTTCATCAGCAAAGCCATCTTTCATTGGAATGGGCCTGTCTAACAGACGAACAGCCGCTAAATCGTTTCTTTTCTGGCAGTAACAGCATTTTTGTTCTGTATTTTTCTGATTTCGTTTTTCTGCGGGTAACGTTTTTCTTCAGACAATGCGTGCTTTGTAGGCACTTCCCCGAACCAAATCATATCTGTCCGTGCTCGCACAATAGCTCCCCTATAACGCTCAGTATCAATGACTTCTAGTTTATTTTTTGTGTCTCTTATTTCTTACTGCCACCTCACCATCTTAACAGACTCTCAGCAGGTCTACCGCTACTACCTTCCTGGCCGCATTCCCTACCAGGCTCTCAAGATACTTCAATCTCGCAAGACTCCCCCAACCATCCAGATAGTGTGGACACCTGGGCATGCCTTCGCACCAGGGAATGAGGCCGCACATGCCGCTGCCCGTGAACTCATTTTCCGGGATTCCCGTCGAAGGACAGATGACTTGGCATCCGAACCATCCCTCCACCCTCTGCCGCTCAGACACACCGACCTGCTTGCCCACTACCGCCACACTCGTTTCCACTACCCCCCCTCCCCACCCGTCGCTCACTACAGCAGAGGCCCGGACGTAGCGCCGGCTACAGACAGGCACATACTTCAACTGTACCGTACTGTCGCACATCTCCCCTACCACATTCTCCTACTTCTGACATTCCTGCAACCTCCCCGCCACAGCAGCCTATCTTGTATGGTTCTGCCCGCACCATCCCGATCCCCTCCCTTCCCCATCCCCTGAGCGGTGGGAACGCGCACTGACCAGCCTGCACCCGGAGGACCAGCAACTCCTGATCAACGGGGCCACTCGGGCTGCGGAAACGCGCGGCTTCCTGAACTGAGGACGCCACCAACCTTCTTTTTTTTTTGCTCAATAAAACGTTTTGCCTACTCCTCTTATTCCTTGCTTAAACTCGCCGGCGTTTGCGCTTTCTTCTCACAATAAATTCCTTAAAAGTTGGCGCAGTTATTTTTCATGCTCTCTTTTCTGTTTATTGATAATTGTGCTTCTTTCGACGGCACTATTTTAAGTTGTTCTTTGAAAAGATCCCGCTTGACTCCCCAGCTAGTCTGTGCATCAATGTGAAGAATAATAAACAGTTCTCTGACTAGGTGTATAAAGTCTATTTAATTTCCACACCTTCCAATTCCATTTCTGTTTGTTTCCCAGACAGAACGCCACAAGGCAATTACATAAATTTGCTGTAGGACAAGGCCTCGACCCTATAGCTGTCACACAGTGGCACCAGTTCACTTGATATTGCAGCAAACTATGCATTGTGTTTATTTGTGTTTTGCTTTTACTGCCTGGCTGCGCAGGTCTGTGTTATCTCTGTTCCAAGGGATGCGCGTGTTCCATTCTTTCTTTCTGTGCCGCATGTGTTATCTGTTATGATAAGGAGAGCAATCCGATCTAAGGTGAACAGCCCAGAATAATCTTCACTACATCTCGCGTTATCCAGGGACTGTCTCTACATCCCTGATACTCAATGCCTTCCAGGAGGTCGGCGTTCGTTTTAGTTACCAGATATGGCTCAGAGATCACCTGTTAGGCTTCCGTGGGGTGTGAACTTGATATGCATATGAACCAAGCGGGTTTCTTTGAGGAGTTCCCTGGTTTGCTGGCTGGTCTTAACCTTGACAAGAATATTTCAAAATCTGAGTTTTTAGCTCTGAATGTGTCAGGTATGAATATTTCAAGAAATTGTATATTCGGGAATTCGGAGAGTGAAGCAACAGTTGAAACTGACAGTTGAAACTGTTGAAACTGATGAAACTGAAACTGTTCAAACTGATGAAACTGATGAAACAGTTGAAACTGACTCGATCGTAAGAAAACGAGAGTAGTCGTCTTGCCTAGGAAAGATTGTCGTGGAAAGGGGTGTAAAGTAAACATTGGTGGGGCCGATTTTTGAGAGGCTGTGAGGGTTTTGGGGTAGATTTAGATTGACCATATGACATATTAAAAAAAATAAAGCAATTTTGAAACACGGGTAAGACTTGCAGGTAGCGAAGCTGTAGGCGACCTTCACGACCATCACGAAGTTTACGATTGCTGCCGATTTGCTCCTTCTTTGCTGTCGCAACGAACGTTACTCAGTAAATGCTGCTGTAAGGGCGGCTTCTTTTCTTCTTTTGGAACTATTAATCACTGGAGGCGCGTACGCAATGACGCGTGTTTCTTATTCCGAGCAAGTGTTGGCATAATTATTGTGAACGCTGGAGTCTTTTTCGGTCTCAGCTAGTGTTGCCGCGATTACCGCAAACGGGAAATTTATTTCTTTTCTTTCTGAGTAGCTATACTTGGCTTGACAAACGTACGCCAGGGATGCTGTGAGATCACCTCGGGCCACTCATCCAAAAGCGCTCGGCATTTCCTTGGTTTTCTTGCTTTCGGTTGGTCCCCTCAATTTTGGCCGACCTCCCTAAGTGTGTATGCTTAGCTTGACGAACGCGCACATGCAGGGGGCGCTAAGCGGTCGTCGCGAGGCACGCACTCACGAGTGCTGGGCATTTAATGGGTTTTGTTAACTGCCCGGTGGCCGCCGCGAGGCCTGCTCTCACGTGCACGCGCTCGGCCATTTTTTGGTATTTTCAACTGCGGATTTCCTAAACAGCTTCGCTGTTAAAAGCAGGAACCAGGCAGTGCAGAGTCGACTAGGGTCACCCTGGTGTCGAGCAAGGTCTCGGAGCTCCTTGCCTGGTAGGCACATAGGGAGCCCATCGGCCGCAAACCGACCAAGAATCCGGCAGGCACCGTTCGAGGCTTCTACCCTCCACCTCGCCGAATCTCGCCATGGCTGGCCACGGGTTTTGTACTGGTTTTTGGAGACCGTGGTGTCACCACTTATCGCCACCTTGAATACTCCATGTGTCGCAAGGTGGGCTTTCATTCCCCCGCCCTGCACTGCGTTGTATGGAGGTGAGATACTAGTTGCACACGGGAATTGAACAATATTTTCTACGCCCTTGTGAGCTTTTTAATTGAGAAAAGTATGTGAAACTCGGCATGACTCTAAAGTTGCCTCAGCGACTAACTGCATATATTTTATGTTGGAATAGTTTTCGTCAACCAAACGTTATGGCCGTTTTCCTTAACTATACTTAATCTCGTAGACGGCCTTGTATTTGCAGGACCAAGAAATTCTATAACGTTTAAATCT
The DNA here is from genome assembly GCF_048455015.1 of Haemaphysalis longicornis. Taxonomy (NCBI): domain Eukaryota; kingdom Metazoa; phylum Arthropoda; class Arachnida; order Ixodida; family Ixodidae; genus Haemaphysalis; species Haemaphysalis longicornis. The sequence continues at coordinate 207,573,734 of NW_027526407.1, read as the reverse complement.
CAACTGTGAGCATACCAACAATGGTAAGTAACTAAAACTCACTAAAAACTAAAACGATAGAGCCGGTGCCACACCCAAGTTCTGTTTATATTTTTCCATGGTCGCTACTTTAGATTATCCCAAATGCCTCGATTAGCAAATTCGGGAGAAACATACACAAAACATTATTGTGTCCACGCGACATGCACACAAACGGCCAAAGGCCACCGCCACAGTGTAGCTATATGTAAAAGGCACATTTGCTCATCGATGTCAGTTTCGCCTTACCCAGACGCTCAACTCATTTCTGCACTCTCGTCAATGAGCCTCAGTATTAGACCACAATTATAACGACAGTATGCACTAGGTGAGCGCCAGCCAAAGCGAACCATTTCTTTAAGTTTCTGCTGAAACCATCGTAAAAGACCGTGGGTAAGCAAACTAATAAAGGGGCCATGTACGCCATTCTGAGTCGCTCTTTGTTTCCATCACTGGTGAAAGTTTGAGTGACCATAACGAATTCCTAGCTTTGATCCAGGCAAATATGCTAGTACGAATGATAAAAATTTTCACCAGTCCACTTAAACCGCGATTCTATTGCTGCTGTGGCATTGGGTTTTCAGAATTGTGGTTTACATGAGCAAATTTGCTGCATTCATCGGTGAACTTCCCACAAACCGTTGTCCACCTCGCCCCTTCTTTTACATGATGAAAAAGACGTGGGAAGCTTTTTCTTAAAACATATTTTATCTGAGATGAAATGACGCGTTTTAATTTAGTTCATGTCCCGTAACTTTTCGAATATTCGTGGCCATTTTGTGTTTCAAGAAAACGATCGCTACAAACCAGGACAGAAAAAAACGAAGCCCGAAGCGCATCTGTCTCGTCGTTTTTTGTTTTTTCTGTCCTGTGTTTTGTGAGCGTTTATTTTGCCACAGGGCATATATATGGGGTATGAGTTGATGGTGATTAGATGAAAATGAAAATGTTCATTTCGCGGATGAAGTCATGGAGTGAACGATGATGGCGCCCATGTATCCATGCGGCGTATGCGGAGGCGTCGTCTACGCAGAGGCCCGTCGCCGCAGGGTGCCGCAGTCTCGTCGGCCTCAAGGCGAGGCAGAACCAGAGCAACTTGTAGAGGTCAGCGATCGCGTCGCTGCGGTGGCAAACTGGGCCACCAAGGTTTGTAAAGGAACCTCGGTATTGAGGCCAGTGGCGGGTCACGGCGGTAGTTAAGGAAACCCCCACCCGAATCCTCCTGAGCGGGACGTCCTCGGCACGGGTAAGACCCAGGAGAGGGTGGCAGCACACAACGGAATGAGATGACGTCTGCGGCGCCGTAGGTGTTCTTTTCTCGTCACCAGGAGAGTGGCATGATCCAGCTCTAACGGGGAAGTCGGAGATGGAACGGATGCTGCCAGTGGAGCTGCTACGTCTGCCTTGAAGGGGTCTGTGATTGGTGACTTGAAACCCATCCAATCAGAATCTTGTGAGCGATTCCTGCCGCAAGTTGTAAATTACTCTGAGCCAGCACAGGGCTACGACTACTTAGGCGTAGTAGGCAGACTGCTTGTAGAGCATCGGTGCGAACTACGATGCGCGCCCCGGGCTGCAAAGTGTTACAGCAATGAAACAAGTGTTTGATTGCTGTAACAAACAAACAATCAATCAATAAAGTGTTACAGCAATGTTACAGCGCCCCGGTTACAGCAATCAAAGACTCTCTAATGGCTAAAATTTCCGCACAGAACGATGATTGAGCTTCCGGGACTTCAAATCTGGACGTCTTGTTGAGGGCTGGATGGCTAGTGCAATGAATGGCAGCGGCAATCACAGTATCTTGTATACTGGCGTCGGTAGAGCCAGGTGGTTGAGCCGGGTGGGAGGTCGGCTATGCGTTGTTTTGATGGCAGACGCCGAAATGTCGGAATCTGGACGACGAAGGTCAGTTGGTTTGTTGCCACGCAATTGCACGAACTGCAACGGGGGAAGTATTGGCTGCGGTAGGGCTGGCAGCGTATGAGAGACTGTGTAAGCTAATAATGCTCGAGCAGAATCACACAGTGCATCCTTCAATTTTCGAACTTCGTGATGTCGAGGAACAAGTTCATCTAACGGGTTCAGTTGGGTTTGTTCCTGGAGAGCAACTAAAGGGGTGATGCGTGGGAGTGCAGTAATTGTTCTCATAGCCTCTCTGTTATTCGCTTCCAGTCGATCTCACTCTGTTGCCATCAAATGCTGGAACTGAGCAGAGTACATCAAGCGCGGTTTTAAAACTGCTCTCTCTATTTGTCCCGCCACGTGTGAGCTGGCTCCACCAGCTTTGGGAGCAATACGGCGTACTAGTGACAGCGTTCTAGCAGCTTGGTGTTAATCGACGAGATCTAGGGGAAATTCACAAGCTGGAGTAAGTTTCTATGAAGGAAAGTTTAGCCTGGTGTATCAACAATCCCAGGACTTTCCTTGCTGGGCTCTCCTGCAGTGGTTGCCCAGCCAGATGAAGGCGGATGGGACAAACAGCAAGCTTTCGGCGGCCCCCGCGGTTGGTAATGGATGTGTATGTTGTTCTACTCGTTCATAACTGAAGGCCCACCGAAGAATGAAACGCTCCGGTGACATCAAGGGCTGATTGCAGGGAATTCGCTTGAATTTCCAGGTCATGGAAAGTGCTCCACACAGTGATGTATTCGGCGTAAATGAGAAATTTAACATCCGGTGCATCATGAAGGCGCCATGACAGTGAAATGAAAGCCACATTAAACAAGGTCGGAGCCAATACTGATCCTTGGGGCACACCACTTACAGGAGTGAAGGGCCTAACAGCTTGTCCGTGAAGCTGTATGGCAAATGTCCTGTATTGAAGGAATGACCCGCATGGGAAGGTGGAGCACACCAAGGATAGTAGCGAGACTGATGTTGTCACACGTTTTTTGGATGTCCATTGCTAGGACGGACCGAACACCATGACTGCGGGTTGCCCAAAAGGCTAAGCTCGTCCTCCGTGCCAAGTGATGAGAGAAAGCCGATTTGCGCGGGGTGGTAAACCCATGCTGTGCAAGCAACCACGGTAAGCGAGTGGCTAGGATTTCTCTACAAGCTTGCGAATCGTCGCCGTAAGTGATATTGGCCGACGATTTGTAGCACACTCGCTGGCTTGCCAGCTTTTGGTATGGGAATGATGTGCGCTGCTTTCCAGCTGCCAGGGACGACCCCACTAAGCCATACTTCGTTGATTGAATCGAGAAGCTGAGTGAGTACACCATTGCTTAAATTCTTGAAGGCGTCGTAAGGAATAGTATCTGGACCAGGCGCAGTTTTCCGCTTAGCACAGTGCATTGCCGCAAGCAATTCTGCCATCGTAAAAGCCATCCCAATACCTTCGATGTGAGAAGGCAATGGAGGCTTTTTCACATGTGAAGGGAGGAATATTGGGCGAGGCAATAGATTTCCGACTGGTGTCGCACTATAGAACGGAAAAAACACTCTGGCCACTTCCTTGTAGCGCTAGTTTTCTTGAAGCAATATGCACCAACGAGCCCAACATCATATTTCATAGTGTATTTCTTCTAATCTCCGACATTAGGACTAAAAGTAGCAATTTTTAAGCTGTTGATGCCTGAGCAGTGGTGGGGATCGAAATATGAATAGTCATTACACTAAATGTTTTCCCGAATGTATCGTATTAGGATACATTTCAACTAAATTTCGCATAGATTGATACCCGATTGAGCCTTTATCTGCCAGTACCAACGGTTGCCAACTGAGGTTTATAAAAAAGGCGACATCAACTTTACTTCCAACCTTCGGGTTTTTCAATTGCGAAGTGCTTCAAAGCTGTCGGGGCACTTCGTTCTGCACTACAGCCCTTCGACTAGGGTTCTCGTACGGCGTAATTTAAAACGAAATATGGAAGTCTGTTGTAGTAAACTTGGAACTACTGTCTCTATGCCCAGCGCTACTCGGTAACTCAGAGGGCTTGGTTTTTGGAGGTACGTCAAATGACGCCATGTGTTTCAGCGTGGTAGTGGCTATAGTTTTCTCTTAGTTTCCATTTAATTGCGACGTGTGTTCTTTCAGCGTGGTAGTTGCTGTCGGTTTACATGCGGAGCGTCCTATGCTCGGGGGTATGTCCCGCGGAATCGGCGGTGGTCCGGCGTCCGCACAACACTGTTTCTTGGCCAGTCCCTCACCACGTGGGTACGTGCCATAGAAGAGGAACAACAACAACAACAACAACAACTCCGGTTGTGCTTGCGCTTGACTCCGTGATTATTCAGATGAAGTAGGATGGAAGCAACAGCCCCGTCAGTGAGTGTGCTCACGCAATTAAATGAGAGCATCATCGCAAACGCTAACAGCAATTACACCCCACTACAATCCACGGAACGTGTAGCGATCTCGTCTTTACCAACTGCAACGGCGACGACTGCATACAACCGCTGCTACGAGGTTCACTGACTGTGCACTTCAGCGACCATAAGGCCGTCATACTCACAGTAACAAGACGTGCAAACCTAAATAAAGACCTTTAGATACCACTTCAAGCTCGTGTCACTCGCGTATATACGCATACAATAAGGAAAATTACACCCACCTCCCCGAAGGAAACCATGAGTAGGATATTAGAGCATTACGGGGTTCACTACATTTCCACCAAATTTGGCTAACAAACATAACGGAAACGCAAACGAAACACCCATGACGCTCCGCATCCTACTCATGGTTCCCTTCGGGGAGATGGGTGTAATTTTTAAAGCAAAGCTTTCTACCTCTACCCCCCAAGGGTTCTTTCGCGACCGTTGGTGTCACCAGAAAACTCCAGCGAACAAATAAAACTGGCATCGCCGGGAATCGAACCTGGAACTAATAGACTAACAAAGCGAGAGCCCGTTGTCTTACCGATTTAGCTACGAGCCCACGCGAACACGGGAAGACAAATGGTGTACTCACCAAGCACATCTACGGGTTTATCCTCTGCCTTCTCGCTGAATGCCACGTGAAAGCGTCACACGACCACTCACATCCGTCTAGCGGCCCTGTGCGCACCTTGCTCATGTGCTAAGAGTTACAAAAATTAAAGGCAGCTCACACCAATCCATGGAATCTCACTTTTAGTACGCCAATGTGCTAAAGCCTGTGGCCTCCACTGTTCACGTAAAATATCACAGCTCCTTGTCGTCCGCCCTCACGCCAAATCAAGGAATACATTCAAATACTCCTTGATGACCAGGCCATCACTCCAAGCCCCAGCATCAAGATCCTGCACCTACATCTCGAGGATAACACCAAGAGTGACGTCTCCTTGCAGCGCCTAAAAACAGCATTAATCAAATCATACACATGATCAGGCAAGTTGAAACCAAGAAGCGAGGCCTAAAGGAATCTGGTAGCTTTCGATTAATTGAAGCTTTTGTCCTCTCGAGAGTCACTTACGTCAACCCCCTGTCTTCTTCTCGACGACGAAGACATAGAGATGCATTACATAATGATTAGAAAGGCAGTCGAGCAGGCCATTGGTCTTCTCATGAGTGCGTCCACACTGAGGCTGCTTAGCACGGGCTCCACAACACGGTGGAAGAGCTGATAGAAGGCCATCTTTCTAACCAGAAGGTCCGACTCAGAACTGCGGTGGGTAACCGCATGCTTCACCATATTGGCTGGGCAGCCCAGAATGTCACTCAGCTTGACGTACTCTCGGACTCTTGGTGACTAATACTAAAGATGCTCCCTTTGCTTATAAATATGAACCCCTCACATGACGAGGGTCACCGAAAAGCACGGGCTCAAGCGCTAAACATCACCCTCGGTGGGGCTCATGCAGTTATCTACACAAACTTCTCCAAACATCGAGGGCAGCAACACGCCATCACCGTGGCTACCTCCAGAACCAACCTCCTTGCATGTACCTTGCTTAGGACCCAACAAATGACGGCAGCAGAAGAGGCAGCCACCACCTTGGCTCTCCCTCAACCAGGGGTTCGGAGGGTAGTCACCGATTCCCAGCAAGCCTACTGGAATTACCAGTCGGGATGGGTGTCCTGATCTGTACTGTGCGTGCTAAAAAACCACTCCCCAAACGGTTCCATTCAGCTCATCTGGACACCGCTTCACGCTTCAATGGAGGGCAACAAATACGCCCACCCAACAAGCCAGCGCTTTTACCTCCCGTGCTATGGAGCTGCACGAGGACAGTCACCCGCTTGTCACGTCCAAGGAGATAATCCAGCATTATCGCCTTCTGACACAGACCGTACCTTCGCTTTACCCTGACCTTTCCAGAGAACAACAAACTACCCTACGGCTCATACAATCCGGACTCTTCCCACAGCCTACGCGTCTTCACGTAATGCATCCGAATCGGTACGACGCTGAATGTAAATTTTTCTCAGAAGTAGGAATACTCCGCCCCGTAATCGGGGTGTGCGACTTTAGCCCTGAGCACGCTCCTCTCTTTCCGTCAACTACCCAACAAGAGCAATGGGAGATGCTGATGTCCAGGCCCTCTCTACATACCCAGCTTCAGCGGGTGGACAGAACACAGGCCGCGCGAACTGCATATGGGCCCCGCAGAAGAAGGAATCACTCCCCAGGGCTGCACTCTGGGCCGTTCAGAAATCTGCACAGAAGTATTTCTTCCTCCTCCTTCTCAGGCGCAAGTCTCGTCGCCTCCGTCCGCGGCGCAGAGACGGAGAAGTCAGATCGTCTAACACCGGGTTGGAGCTTACTTTGATTTTATAAAAAAAAGTTTCCACTCTTGTACTACACCAATACAACTCAACCAAACACCGTCCATGCATCATGCATTGATTTAACCTTACCAAGAATATCTCTTTGGAGTAATAAATGGTGTGGTAAGTGCATTTCACTTCTCTCTGGTTTTACTATTTGTAGAGCGATGTGATGATTTTAAGTGACGTCGCACGAGTAATAGTTATGGGTGCCGTTTACAGCTTTGCTTTCCAACCACATTCACGGGGTGGATTGGCGCCATTTTTTGTGTTCGTTTCTATCCAATGACGGCGCGTGTTCTTTCAGCGTGGTAGTAGCGGTAGTTTTCTCTTCGTTTCCACTGAACGACGGCGTGTGTTCTTTGTGGGTGGTAGTGGCTGTTGTGTTCTCTTTGTTCGTGCTTCCACCGAACGGCGGCATGCCTTCTTTCATCGTGGTAGTGGCTGTTGGATTCTCTTCTTTTCCATTGAACGACGGCGTGTATTCTTTCAGCGTGGGAGTTGCTGTAGTGTTCTCTTTTTTTCCATCCAATGACAGCGCGTGTTCTTTCAGCGTGGTAGTGGCTGTTGTTGTCTCTTTGTTTTGATCGAACGGCGGCGTATGTTTTTCCAGCGTTACAGTGGCTGTAGGTATTTTTTCTTTTCCAGCGAACGATGGCGTCTGTTCTTTTAGCGTGGTAGTGGCTGTAGTTTTCTCTTCTTTTCCATCCAACGACGGCGTGTGTCCTTTCATCGTGGTAGTGGCGGTTCTTTCCTCTTCGTTTCCATCGAACGACGGCGTGTGTTTTTTCAGCGTGGTAGTGGCTGTAGTTTTCTCTTCGCTTCTACCGAACGACGGCGTGTGTTCTTTCACCGTGGTAGTGCTTTCCTTCGTTTCCATCGGACGGCGACGTGTATTCTTTTAGCGTGGTAATGGCTGCAATTTTCTCTTTGCTTCCACCCAACGACGGCGTGTTTTCTTTCAGAGTGGTAGTTGCTGCATTTTTCTCTTCGCTTCCATCATACGACGGCGTGTTTTCTTTCAAAGTGGTAGTTGCTGCATTTTTCTCTTCGCTTCCATCATACGACGGCGTGTGTTCTTTCAGAGTGGTAGTTGCTGCATTTTTCTCTTCGCTTCCATCATACGACGGCGTGTGTTCTTTCAGAGTGGTAGTTGCTGCATTTTTCTCTTCGCTTCCATCATACGACGGCGTGTGTTCTTTCAGAGTGGTAGTTGCTGCATTTTTCTCTTCGCTTCCATCATACGACGGCGTGTGTTCTTTCAGAGTGGTAGTTGCTGCATTTTTCTCTTCGCTTCCATCATACGACGGCGTGTGTTCTTTCAGAGTGGTAGTTGCTGCATTTTTCTCTTCGCTTCCATCATACGACGGCGTGTGTTCTTTCAGAGTGGTAGTTGCTGCATTTTTCTCTTCGCTTCCATCATACGACGGCGTGTGTTCTTTCTGGGTCATAGTGGCTGTAGTTTCCTCTTTGCTTACACCGAATGGCGGTGTGCCTTCTTTCATCGTGGTAGTGGCTGTTGGTTTCTCTTCTTTTTCATCGAACGACGGCGTGTATTCTTTCAGCGTGGGAGTTGCTGTAGTGTTCTCTTCTTTCCATCCAATGACAGCGCGTGTTCTTTCAGCGTGGTAGTGGCTGTTGTTGTCTCTTTGTTTTGATCGAACGGCGGCGTATGTTTTTCCAGCGTTACAGTGGCTGTAGGTATTTTTTCTTTTCCAGCGAACGATGGCGTCTGTTCTTTTAGCGTGGTAGTGGCTGTAGTTTTCTCTTCTTTTCCATCCAACGACGGCGTGTGTCCTTTCATCGTGGTAGTGGCGGTTCTTTCCTCTTCGTTTCCATAGAACGACGGCGTGTGTTTTTTCAGCGTGGTAGTGGCTGTAGTTTTCTCTTCGCTTCTACCGAACGACGGCGTGTGTTCTTTCACCGTGGTAGTGCTTTTCTTCGTTTCCATCGGACGGCGACGTGTATTCTTTTAGCGTGGTAATGGCTGAAATTTTCTCTTTGGTTCCACCCAACGACGGCGTGTTTTCTTTCAGAGTGGTAGTTGCTGCATTTTTCTCTTCGCTTCCATCATACGACGGCGTGTTTTCTTTCAAAGTGGTAGTTGCTGCATTTTTCTCTTCGCTTCCATCATACGACGGCGTGTGTTCTTTCAGAGTGGTAGTTGCTGCATTTTTCTCTTCGCTTCCATCATACGACGGCGTGTGTTCTTTCAGAGTGGTAGTTGCTGCATTTTCCTCTTCGCTTCCATCATACGACGGCGTGTGTTCTTTCAGAGTGGTAGTTGCTGCATTTTTCTCTTCGCTTCCATCATACGACGGCGTGTGTTCTTTCAGAGTGGTAGTTGCTGCATTTTTCTCTTCGCTTCCATCATACGACGGCGTGTGTTCTTTCTGGGTCATAGTGGCTGTAGTTTCCTCTTTGCTTACACCGAATGGCGGTCTGCCTTCTTTCATCGTGGTAGTGGCTGTTGGTTTCTCTTCTTTTCCATCGAACGACGGCGTGTATTCTTTCAGCGTGGGAGTTGCTGTAGTGTTCTCTTTTTTTCCATCCAATGACAGCGCGTGTTCTTTCAGCGTGGTAGTGGCTGTTGTTGTCTCTTTGTTTTGATCGAACGGCGGCGTATGTTTTTCCAGCGTTACAGTGGCTGTAGGTATTTTTTCTTTTCCAGCGAACGATGGCGTCTGTTCTTTTAGCGTGGTAGTGGCTGTAGTTTTCTCTTCTTTTCCTCCAACGAAGGCGTGTGTCCTTTCATCGTGGTAGTGGCGGTTCTTTCCTCTTGGTTTCCATCGAACGACGGCGTGTGTTTTTTCAGCGTGGTAGTGGCTGTAGTTTTCTCTTCGCTTCTTCCGAACGACGGCGTGTGTTCTTTCACCGTGGTAGTGCTTTTCTTCGTTTCCATCGGACGGCGACGTGTATTCTTTTAGCGTGGTAATGGCTGCAATTTTCTCTTTGGTTCCACCCAACGACGGCGTGTTTTCTTTCAGAGTGGTAGTTGCTGCATTTTTCTCTTCGCTTCCATCATACGACGGCGTGTTTTCTTTCAAAGTGGTAGTTGCTGCATTTTTCTCTTCGCTTCCATCATACGACGGCGTGTGTTCTTTCAGAGTGGTAGTTGCTGCATTTTTCTCTTCGCTTCCATCATACGACGGCGTGTGTTCTTTCAGAGTGGTAGTTGCTGCATTTTCCTCTTCGCTTCCATCATACGACGGCGTGTGTTCTTTCAGAGTGGTAGTTGCTGCATTTTTCTCTACGCTTCCATCATACGACGGCGTGTGTTCTTTCTGGGTCATAGTGGCTGTAGTTTCCTCTTTGCTTACACCGAATGGCGGTGTGCCTTCTTTCATCGTGGTAGTGGCTGTTGTTTTCTCTTCTTTTCCATCGTACGACCGCGTGTGTTCTTTCAGCGTAGCAGTTGCTGTACTATTGTCTTCCTTTCGATCCAATGACGGCTTCTGTTCTTTCAGCGTGGTATTCGCTGTGGTTTTCTTTTCGCTTCTACCGAATGACGTCGTGCCTTTCTTCAGCGTGGTAGTCGTTGGAGGTTTGTCTCTGTTTCTACTCACTTCTTCATTACTCGGCGTTGACCTGTCACGTTGCAGCAATCTGAATGCGTCAAAAGAGAACGTCTGGCAACCGACTGTCCCCTTCCACTCGAGGAACTCCAGGGTGTAAGTGTAGACGTTTTCAATCTGAAAACAAGATGAAATGAATCATAGGTGAAATGCACCATGAAAACATCCTAATACAAGGGCCGTATATAAATAAGTAATAAAATTTGTTCGACGAATAAAGATTGAAACGAATGGTAGCATTTTTGGTCGCCCTGGATGGAATCGCGGAGGTAGCTTAATTCATTAATACGTGTTGTCACGGGACGGCCTTGGCTTTGCAGGACAAAGGACTTGGTTTATCAAAAAGGCTATCATTTCTGCAAGAACGCCTGCCTCCTTACGGAGGTTTTGTCCGCATCCGTCGCCTGGATCCTCCTCGGAGTTTGCCGGCCTGAAATGGCACCGCAGACCGAGTGACGCTACCACCGGAGATCACACCGTGGGCACCCCTGTTGACAAGCGCTAGCTGCCTTTACAGGGGACTCACCATTCATGCCACCAGCATCAGAGGACGACGAGAACACTTCATTCCAAGGAGACGATACTACTATTGTGGGTGAAGGAGAAGTCGTCGCTGAAATTACTGACGCGAGTGAGGAAGACTTCAAGCTGGTGAGTCACAGCAAAAAGCGTACCGTCGGCATACCTGTGGTTGTCTCGCCGACTAAGAGCGACTAGGAGCTCAGAAAGATGAACCCTATCACCTTCTTTTCAGCGGTTGACTGTCTGCTGGCAAAGGCCCCACTTCGCAGCAGGTTCCCTGCACAGGGTGCCTTGTTTTCGGCGTGGTCATGGAGATGGAGGTGAATACTCTTCCGAGATGCGACCGGGTCAGAGGGAATTGATGTGTCCGCCCGCCTGCCTCACTCCTACGTACAGAACACGTGTATCATTAAAGGTGTTCCCAAGCGTACGTGGAGGAACATCTAAGCTATCTCGGGCCTGAAGGTGTGTTGCACTTGGGAAGGCTTATGTGGCGCGTTGGCTCTTCGGTGGACGACTGCAAAACCACTCCATATTGTCGCGAAGCCAAGGCCTGTTGGTGTAGTCTGGTTGTTTTGAGTTCTGTTCCCGCCGCCGGGGCTCTTCCTCCAACACGAGTAATTCGTTATTTTTAAGAGTTGTTTCATATGAGGCAGATAAAATTCGACACGTTATTAGGAAATATTCGGTGTTTTGCAATACGTACCCGTTAGTGAAATATTTTTACAAAGAAATTAGTGGGGATTTGGTAGGGGATTTTCAAAATCTTCGTTAATCAGAAAAAAATTGTTGATCTGAGGTTCGCAATAACGGGATTTGACTGTATAGAAAAACAGCAAGTAGCGCTCACGATAAGGTAAGCACCATAGCCACCACTTCGCAGCGTTGGATGAGGTAACAGAAGACGTCCATGACCAGCAGTTCGGTGAGGCAGTAATGAACGTGAGGCCATTCGCCTGATACTGCAAAATCTTTTCTGACGTTCGCGATTTACTCAACCCTCAGGCTACAACAATATGGGCGCGGTAATAAATGACAGTCATTTTGCGTTTTTAGATGCAAAGCAGCTTATGGTCGAGCCTGTTCCCTCCGCCGTTGTGTGCGTGGTGTTGTGCGGCAGCCACACCACCATTGCGCATGCCTGGCCTGGCACCGCTGATGATGATTGTGGCCGGATGCCCCAAGGATTGGCCAACCAAAGATGCCATCACGAGAGAGCTTCAGGTTGAATCACCGTCATCATCTTCCCGTAGGGGAACCGTGAGTACCACACCCCCAATGCTCATTTCTGGGCAGGCTCCGCTGATGGTGATTGGGGCAGGATGCCCCTAGGGATCGGCCAACCAAAGAATCCATCACGAGATAGCTTCGCGTTCAACCACCATCGTCATCTTTCCGTAGGGGAACCCTGAGGAGTATGCGAGGAATTCCTCCGCTCCTCTCAGATGTTCTTCTCCTCTCCGGCATTCCTCCTCTCCTCTCCGAAGCTCCTCTCCTCTCCGGGTTGCGCAACGAATGGCAACACCTGCGGCTCCACGCGCGATAACGCGAAGCAGCTTAGGGTTAGATACGCGACGGTAGCCGCTGCACACTCCGCTGGGAGCGCCACTGTAGCTCCGCGGAATAAATGAAGCGCGCGCGCTCCGCTCCCCACATTCTCCTCCCGCCACGCTGCGATCGAACTGAAAACTAATGGGAACTTGAGTCGACCCCATGGCTTCTTCGCGTACTACGCAGGGTTCCCCTACGGGAAGATGGTGAAATTTTTTTTTCAGTTTTGCTCTCGTCTCAGTCATTGGACCCACAAGTTTGCTAGAAAAAGAATGGACAAATGCAGCCAGTTGAGTTTCAAGTAATGGAGAAGCATAAGACTGTCCCCACGTGATGCTGATATACCATTCCAATCACAACAGTTTTATTTGGGCTCTTATAAACTGAAAAGGGAACGTTATTTTTACGCCCTCGTGCCTTCAATGAGCCCCTAGGGGAGGTTGTCGGGGTGTAACTGGTGATCGATTATGGGATGATGGCTCGTTTATGGAAGGTGAGGGTCTACTTTACCCGATATATTACAATTATTTGCAGGTATTTAGAAATGGGCAATTAGACCTACCAGATCAGAGATAGAGCTGAACTCGTATCAAGCGGGGATTTCTCTTCTCTTCTCCTCCGCCCAAAACGTCCAAACACCTGTTTTCTTTGCCAAACCGCGGCTGTAACGAAGGGGGAACAACAGAGAGCGGGGGGAGCATACATTGCTCCCACATTTGGCAGCTCTTAATTTACAATCGTCATGACCCCGTCCTCACTCTCCATGGGACGACCTTATCGCGATAATCTTGAAGGATGAACCGGATTAATACCCGATCGCGAGAGTCGGTGCCTGTATTCGGGATCTTCTCAACGAACATGCAGGAGTGGAAAGGGAACGGGGGTGGAAGTGCCGTTTCATTCCTGGAGAATAACGATGTATAGGCACGCTGGTAGAATGGCCCGCCTTTGCACCTCTTTAGGGCTGTTTCTCCTCCCGCTCTCGAATAGGGAAGTCACAATCCAGCCGCACAAGATTGGCGACGCTCTCACGAAAACCCGTATTGAGGAGGACTGCGCGTTTGCGTGTTTGCGGATGCAACGTCAACGCATTCCGTGTTTTTACCGCTTCATTGCACAGTTGAATTGTGAGTGAGCGTCTGTGAAGTCTCTCCCCCGCACTTCTAGCGGCAACAATAAAACGGCCCTAACCTTGTGTTACAACAACGGCGTTGTCGAAAGAGCGCGGGGCTCTGCGCAGCATCACCTAGGCGCTCTCGAGAATCTTGCGGTGGGTGTTGCCAAGGAGATTTACTGGGGGAATGAATGTTGCACAAGGGACATAACTCTACTGTGCAAACGATGTGCGGGCATTCCTAGACAGCTTTAAGGGAAACCTTAAGGACACTTAAGAGAGGTCGCAGGGTGATTTAACAGAACTTTACAGCCCCTTTGGTCATCTAAGGAAAACCTTGGGAGAATTAAGACGAAACTTAGAGTTCGTAAGGGTTCCCAGCAGCCTCGACGTATCAGTTTCCATTGCCTTAGTGGCCGCGTTGAGGTTCCTCATTCTTGATTTTTTATGCTATTTCCCTAATTTTTGCAAAAGTATGCATAATTTTGGAACTTGGCTTTACCCGGCCGTCATCATGACTCGACTCAAAGTGCTTTTCTTGACATAGAAAAGCTTAAACTAATGTTTAGCAGTGTATACATTACTATTCGTGTAAAGAACTTATACTTGGGTAACTGAAATTGAGTTGTACTACATGATTTCTCGCTGAATATTATCCAAAAGCGAGTGAATATAATCCCAGCGCCAGTGAATATAACCCAGGTGCCAACCAATATAATTCATTCCCCATCCCATATAATTCCGGACCCACGCAGTGCAGAAAACGTGCCAGCACTTTGTAATTTAGTTGGCAACCACTATAAATCCGGGCGCAGTGTATTTTCATCCGAGTTAGATGAACCAGGTTACGTGACCACTTTAAGCACACGAATAAAACGGCCACGTCACTGTCTAGCACTCTCGCCTAATTACCATACTGAATCTGAGGATGGTGTCCTGGATATGAATTATCGCATTTAAATTGCTCACTTACACAAAATTTCACGGCAAACTACCAGAATGCTAACTCTCGAAACCCCATACGGGCCCGAACGTGGGACAGGTGGCGCTGCTGGTGCCGTTCAACGGAATAAAGCCGCTGGTGCCACCAGCGGAATAAAATCGCAAAAATATTCGGGACATGCCCTGGCGTGTACCCGTGGAGAACGCGTGTTTCCGTGTTGAGGGGCAACCTGTCGCTACCGTGATGATGTTAGTAATACAAAAGCCACATTTTTTCCCCAGAATTAGGTCCAGGCGACACGTGATGGTTTTAATTATTTACCTTACACATGTACTTAATTCGTTATTCATTAGTCATTGATTTGGTAAAAGTCAAATTGTAACCAGGGCTTGTGAAGTACCAAATTATAGGTCTCGAGAAGGGGAATCACGTGGGAGAAATCAAAACTCCTTCCTCCTTATAGTCATGCGATAGTCACCTGACTCATAGATTGAGTTAAATGCCAAAGTAATGCCACTGGGGCTTGTAAGGTATCAAATTAAGGGTCTCGATAAGTGGAATCACGTCGGACAAATAAAAATAGCTTTTCGGTTGTAGTCAGAGGTAGTCACGTAAGCCCTAGATTGGGTTAAGAGTCAAATTGATGGCACTAGGGCTTGTAAGGTTTCAAATTAAAGGTCTCTATGAGAGTAATCTCGTGCGAAAATTAAAAAATTGTTTCCTGGATGAAGTCATAAGATAGTCACGTGATTCACAAATTGAGATAAAAGTCAATGTGACGCCACTAGTGCTTATTAGATATCAAATTAATGGCCTCAATGAGGGGAATCACGTGGGACAAATTAAGAACAGCTTCCTAGTCACCGTCAGGAGATAGTCACGTGAGTCATACACTGGATTAAAAGTTAATGTGATGTCACTAGGGCTTGTGAGGTATCAAATAAAGACTTTGGTGATTGGAATTAGGTTGTATAAATAAAAAATTGCTTCATGGTATAGTCATGTCAACAGTCACGTGATTCACAGAATGGGTTAAAAGTCAATGTGATGCCCCTAGGGCTAGTGTGGTATCAAATTAAAGGTGTTGATGAGGGGAGTCATGTGGGACAAATTAAAAATTGCTTCCTGGTTATAGTCATGAGATATTCGCGTTTTTAAATAGATTGGGTTAAAAATCAATGTGACACCATTAAGGCTTGTGAGGTACCAAATTAAAGGCCTCGATGAGGGTAGTCACGTGGGATAAATTGAAAATTGCTTCCTGGTCATTGTCATGAGATTGTCACATGAGTCATAGATTATGTTAAAAGTCAATGTGATGCCACTTGGGCTTGTGAGGTATCAAAATAAAGGTCTCGATGAGGGAATCACGTGGGACCATTTAAAAACAGCTTCCTGGTTATAGTCATTAGATAGTCAAGTGATTATCAAAATGGATAAAAGTAAATGTGCGGCCAGTAGTGCTCGAGAGTTATCATAATAAAGGTCTCGATGAGGGAAGTCACGTGGGACAACTAAAAATTGCTTCCCAGTTATAGTCATAAAATAGTCACGTGATTCTCAAATTAGAATAAAAGTTGAAGTGACGCCACTAGGGCTTGTGAGGTAACAAAATAAGGTCTTGATGTGGGTAGTCATTTGGGACAAATTAAAAAGTGCTTCCTGGTTATAGTCATGAGATAGTAACGTGATTCTCAAATTGGGTTAAAAGTCAAAGTGACGCCACTAGCGCTTGTGAGGTATCAAATTAAAGGTCTCGATCAAGGGAGTCACGTGGTACAAATTAAAAATTGCTTCCCGGTCTCGTGAGTCATAGATTGGGTTAAAGTCAAAGTGATGGCCTAGAGCTTGTTATCGCCCGCCAGAATGTAAAAAGAAAGTTACACGTGCGAGAAAGAGCCTGATGGTGTGTAGAAAAATAGCTAATTGAATTCCTTATGATGTCGCGTCACTCCTACGGATTACTAATCAGTCACGTGACTTACCATGATGTTTATTTTTTCACAAGTAATAGCATCATAGGTATCAAATGATCGCGATCCCATTCTTGTTTGCGGTTTGTGCAGAAGAATTTGTCATTGCAAACATTATTCCCAAGGATGTCGCATGATTTCCATGCATCATGATCTAGTCACTCGACTTATCGTAGGGTTTTTACATTACGAATATTGGCATCATGGGTATGAAAAGAACAATTTTGAATTGCTTCTTTACGGGATTTGCAAAAACATCGTGTCATAGTCAACATGTTATCTTATGATGTCCCTTGACTCCTATGGAAGAAGAAATAAATGATTTTTATGAGTTTTTATGAGTTTAATAAATGATTTTTACATGAAGAGTATTGACATCATGCGTGTCAAATACACGCGGTTGAATTGCTTGTATTCGAGATGTGTACGAGAATCTTGTCATGGTGAATATGATTCCTTATGATGATGCATGACTCCAATGGATCATGAATTAGTCACATGACTTACTATGAGGTGTATCACATCACGAGTATTGGCATCATCGGTATCAAATAAACGCTGTTGAATTGCTTCTTTTCCCGATGTGCGGAAAAAGCCTGTTATTGTGAATATGTTACCTTAGAACTCGCATCGCACCTTTTGATTATAAATTTTTTATGCGAGTTTTAAGGTTTATTATGCCACGAGTAATCACGTCATAGGTATGAAATAAATGCTGTTGAATTGCCAATTACGTGATGGCAATTTTTTTATCTTGTTGTGCACGTGATTACGTATGATATGGATGACTCCTAATTATTATAAATATGTAATGGGACATACCATGAGGCTTATGACGTCAGGCATAATAGCAACGTTTATATCAAATATAAAGCTATTGAATCGTGTTTTCACGCGATTTGTTAATACACGATTTTTCCCAATGGTGAATAATTTCAGGCACATCAATTTGGAAGCACAAAGAAAGGCCAGATTTCGCGAATGCAGAAAACACATAGGTTTAGTACTCTTCATGACAGTTCCATCAGGACAAGGCATTATTTATATATATATATATATATATATATATATATATATATATATATATATATATATATATATATATATATATATATATATATAAGAATTTATATTTATATCTGTCTTATATAAATATAAGACAGATATAAGAATTTGCAGTCAAGGAAACCTGAGAAAGCACAGTTGAGAATGTGGTAAGTTATAGAAACAGTTGAAAATTTTTTTGACAGAATGAAAGATGTGAAAAAATGCTCGCCGGATGGGAACCGAATACGCGTCTGGTACGATGACCCCAACTACAGAATACTCCTACTCCAGAATACCCCATAACACCTACTCCAGATGACCCAACTCCAGAATACGCGTCTGGTACGATGACCCCTGGGCTACCGGCGGGGCGGTTTCACCACCACTTTCTCGGGTATGTATGCTAAGGTATTTGTTGATTCCTGCACTTGGGGGTGGTAGCCAGCGCCACTCTGAGTACTCGGGGTAAAGGGGACCTTCTTTATAAACTCCGGGCCATGACTCGGGGTATTATGTCACCATTTTCTTTCGCTCTCAAAAAATTCTTCATCTCTTTCTATAACCTACCACAATCTCCCCTTTGCTTTCCGAGGTTTTCTTGACTTCCAATCCTTATTTCTGTCTATATATATATATATAAATATATATATTTAAACATATATATTTATATATAAATATATATACAGAAAGAAATGCGGGCAGTCTACAACGCCAAAGAAAGCATAGGGGAATTGGTTGGACTATATTTTTTTACCATTAGTGAAATTATATTTCTTTCTTTTTTCATATTAATTGAAGCGATAAAGAAAGAAAGAAAGAAAAACACGCGCCCAGAGTGGGGACCGAACCCACGCCTTTCGATTAGATCTCAAATGCCTTACCAATTCGGCTATCTGGGCGACTGTGTTCCGCTTCACTTTCTGGGGTATTTATATTAACTACAACCGCATCTGACGCTTGAGGGTGGTAGCCAGCGCCACTCAGACTACACGGGGAGAAGGGGATTTTCTTTTCAACCCCCGGGGCGTGACGCGAACGTCTACAGCCTGTCATAAGCGGGTAACTGGCGGGAAACCCTCTTATGCTACCTTGGCATCAAGGCTGCCACAACCGAGGCCCTTGATG